>NC_059179.1:19663494-20288494 GCF_019923935.1 Bubalus bubalis
GCTGCAGTCCACGGGGTCACAAAGAGTCAGACATAACTGAGCAATTGAACAGTAGAACACCAACAATATAACAAAAGCCATAAAAAGTAAGTCAAAGAAACAGTTTCAACATGAAGTCAGAATTGACTTTTTCCTGCAACACCAATAAGGAGACTGGGGTTTAGAACCATGACATTTCTTTTTTAGGAACCACCGTCCTCTTTCACTTTTTAGGTATACCTGGAGTGAGTTATTACATAAATAGGACAGGTTGAGTAACTAACATTCCTACAACTCTGCTTCCTAACACACTTCTTACTCAAAATCTTTTTGGTGTCTTTATGACAATTGTAGCTTTAGAAAGGTCATTCAACTTCTCTGGGCCTTGTGCTGTGCTTAGTCCCTCAGTTGTGTCTGATTCTTTGCGATCCCATGGACTGTAGCCCTCCAGGCTCCTCTGTCCCTGGGGATTCTCCGGGCAAGAATACTGGAGTGGGTAGCTTATCCCTTCTCCAGGGGAACTTCCCAACCCAGGAATTGAACTGGGGTCTCCTGCATTGCAGGCAGATTCTTTGCCAGCTGCTGCTGCTAAGTCACTTCAGTTGTGTCCGACTCTGCGCGACCCCATAGACCACAGCCCACCAGGCTCCCCTGTCTCTGGGATTCTCCAGACAAGAACACTGGAGTGGGTTGCCATTTCCTTCTCCAAAGCATGAAAGTGAAAAGTGAAAGTGAAGTCGCTCAGTCGTGTCCGACTCTTAGCGACCCCATGGACTGCAGCCTACCAGGCTCCTCCATACATGGGATTTTCCAGGCAAGAGTACTGGAGTGGGGTGCCATTGCCTTCTCTGCTTTGCCAGCTGAGCTACCATTTAATGAGTCTTTGAAGGTGTCAGCCCTTGACACTGGTGGGAACTAAGTGTTGTTTTGATGACTATGAATGACCCAGGAATGCCAGTGTTTCTCCTAACTTCTGCAGGTGACTCACACGTGTTGCTTCTCAGGCACAGTTAAAGGGTACTTGCCAGGAATTCTAAAAAAATTTGGTATTCATAAGCCAAAATTAGTGTCCACAGGGTTCACCAAGGATTCATATTTGTTATTCCATGCTATATACAGGCAGGATTCCTCCAGATTTTGGAAGGAGACTTTTTAGTTAGTTGCTTGGCATTTGTTTTGAGTTGTTGTGGTTTCCAATAGCTGTTATTCATATGTTTTATTTATAAATTGCTATTGGTTTTATGCCTTCATCATCCATTTTAGTCTGATAAAAGGCTTTGGGTTTGTCCTGTGGTGAGTATTTTGGTCCTATAAACTGTTCATCATTCAGATGTGGGTATAAATGAATGTAATAAAGGAAGTAATCCCATACAGATCCCAATTGCTTGAAGAGATGGACGTACAGTCCCTTACAGCTTGCTTGGATTGTAGAGTGATGAGCCATTCCAGTCAGCCCAGGACTGAAAGAGTTGCCAGGATGTGGAACTTCCAATGCTAACATTGGGAAAATCTGGGCAACCTGGCACCATTGGTCACACTCTCATGTAGGGACACTGGCTTAGTGGCTTGCTTGCCTGTGGTTTTATGCTACTCTAGTAACTTGCATCTCACAGTTGAGGTTAGTGGAATAAAATGAAGTGGGGTTATTTTTGAGACTGGAGAGCACTCACCATGTGAAGCCCAGTGTGTGCCAGGCTCTTCTCCTTTAACACAGATGGGAAGTGAGCCCAATGTCCCATGTTCAGCAAGTTCAGTGCAGCAAATTCAGTGGGCTCCTCTGACTCTCACTGCCCTCCCTAGAAGCTCATTGCCCCAATTATGCAAAAGAGGCATGGAACAAATAGGCGTGAACTGGGTGTTCTTTGGAGTCGCCCAAGGGCATATAGTCAAAAAATTTAGGACCCCCTGGGTAAGGGACGCAGAGTAATGCTCCTCCTGCTGCCACTCCACCGCAGCCTTGGGTTGCAGATCCACCTTGACTTAGCTCAAGGTCAGTTCAGTTCAGTTCAGTCGCTCAGTCATGTCCGACTCTTTGTGACCCCATGAATTGCAGCATGCCAGGCCTCCCTGTCCATCACCAACTCCTGGAGTTCACTCAGACTCACGTCCATCGAGTCAGTGATGCCATCCAGCCATCTCATCCTCTGTCGTCCCCTTCTCCTCCTGCCCCCAATCCCTCCCAGCATCAGAGTCTTTTCCAATGAGTCAACTCTTCACATGAGGTGGCCAAAGTACTGGAGTTTCAGCTTTAGCATCATTCCTTCCAAAGAGATCCCAGGGCTGATCTCCTTCAGAATGGACTGGTTGGATCTCCTTGCAGTCCAGGGGACTCTCAAGAGTCTTCTCCAACATCACAGTTCAAAAGCATCAATTCTTCAGTGCTCAGCCTTCTTCACAGTCCAACTCTCACATCCATACATGACCACAGGAAAAACCATAGCCTTGACTAGATGGACCTTTGTTGGCAAGGTAATGTCTCTGCTTTTGAAAATGCTATCTAGGACTTAGCTCAAGGTTCTCGACAGATGCAGAGGGAGGACCACGGCCTTGTGAAGCTTCCCTAAAGGTGTGACAGAGAATTACCCAAAGCAAGGGTAATTCTTGCCACCTTAGGAAGATTTTAATGCTTAGCCTCCTTGGAGAGTATCCAGTACAGATCCTCTGTTTTATGGGAAGCGGGGCATGGGGAGAGAGCTGCTATTTATTGATAGGTCACCTTCAGCATGGCAGAGCTCAGATAAGGGGCTTTTTGCTTCTGACTTAATTTACGTTCATCCTCACAGCAGCTCTATGAAGTGTGATTGACCTGACTTTGTAGATGAGGAATCTACATTCTTGGCCCAATGTACCTCAAACCCTGGGGTCACAAAGAACCCAGGGATCCATTCGCTTGAGCAAAGATTGCTCTCAAACTGTGAAAGGAGCAGAAGACTTAAAAAGCCCTAACAAACAGGTTGACAATATGATATAAAACCAACACGTACTCTGCCTGGCATGAAAGCTGCTGAGGGGCCATTCTTATAACTCACTGCCTATGCTCGCTTCACCCCAAGCACTGGGCAGCTCCTCTCCTATTGTTTCGGTTGCATTTAGGGCTCCCTTGGCTCCTGGGGCATCGTGGCCACCATAAAAGGTGGCTGCTACCCCACCCCGCAACATACATCTCTTCTCAGTTTGGAATGTCTTTTCAAATACAAATATTTCTCTGCCCTACATTTCTGGAGGACGTGTCCTTAAGTGTGGGTAGGTGACCGTGTTGTGACCTGATTCCTGCTCAGCTGTAAGGTTTTTCTGTCTCCTGCCAGGGGGCAGATATTCAGCATTCCAGACAGGGCTAGTGGTGGGACTGCTATTTATTTAACTGCTAATCCCACTTATGTGAAATTAATTTACTCTACCATTATAACTCACCTTGCTTCCTGCCTTGAAGGGCTCCTGTAATTTATACCTGACTGCTTCTCTGTGCCCTGCTTCCTGGGCTGAGGCTTTGGGAGCTGGGTCTTGGGGTGACTCATATTAGGAGGTGGTTTATACAGGAGAGAGGTTTTCTCATTATAGACTGAGGAGGGTTAGTGGTGTTGGTTTTTTTTTCTCCTAATAAACGGTTCCCCTTTAGGCCACCCCTTTCCAAGGAAGTTTGTTTACTATTATTAAACTTCCCAACTCCAAATACAGGCTGCTCCAGTTTAGACAGTGTGCCGATGACTCTCCACGTTCTCTAGGACAAACCCAGCCCCTGCGTTCTCACCCACCTCCATCCTTGAAATGCAAGTCGGTTGCACCGTCCCAAAACAGGTGCTCAACGACTGATGCATCTGGGCTGCTTCTGGAATAAAGGGCTTATGGGCCCACTACTTACCAGGTTTTACAAACATCTCTACAAAGTAGGGGATTCCCACAAAGGCCAGGGTCTCTCCCTTTTCTTGTGGCAGGGGTGAGCAAGGAAGCATTGGCATTGAGGCTGCTGGTGACAGGTCTCTTCTATTGAGACCAGAAGGATCCCTGCTGGCCTCCTGTGGACACCCCCACATTGAGCTCCTGCTCTGAGCAGACAGCGGGGGTAGTGGTCTGAAGATCTGATTCTAACCTTCTGGAGACACTCTCCTATTCCTAACTCACTTCCATTTCAGTTGGGTGGCTTTGAAGAAGCCAAGAGAAGGCAGCCTATAAGCTAGCCTTGGAGGGTTTCTGCCAACACTGTGAATGTGGTCCCTTAAACAAATGAAGAGACTGGTGAACTTCCAACTCGTATACAATCCCCAGTGTCCTCTCGGATAAACTCTATGTTGGCTGTGGAATGAAGCCAGCCTTCAGCCAGGTTTGAGCCTTTTGTCCTGCCTATTTGCCATCCTTGTGTGTACGTGTGTGTGTGGGTTCTCAGTTCCTCAGTTGTGTCCAACTTTTTGTGACCCCATGGACTGTAGCCCACCAGGCTCCCTCTGTCCATGGGATTTCCCAGGCAAGAATACAGGAGTGGGTTGCCATTTCCGATTCCAGGTGATTTTCCCAACCCAGGGATTGAACCCACGTCTCTTGCATCTCCTGCAAGCAGATTCTTTGCTGCTGAGCCATCAGGAAAGCCATATATTTTAATACACACACCAATTTAAAAGGACATACAAAATTATCCTGAGCTCTCTGCCCATTGCTAACTCCCTGCCTTTTGTAGCATGGTGCCCTGGAGGAACTAGAAAGCCCTCTTCATCCTTTTCACCCAGCAAGTCTGGAGTGATCTCACTCTAGCTCAGAGAGCCTCTGCTGGAAGAAATACTCTGTGACCCTATGTGCTCACAGGCAGTTCATCTCTCCATCAGGTTCCACGAGTATGCTCTGTACAGGTTCATCTGGCCCTGGAGGTGTTAATCCTGACATATGTGTTCTCTGCCTCCCCTAACTATCCTGTGGATGCTGTGAGACGAGGGACTTCACATTCATGCAGAACCCTTCAGAGCAGAAGGCCAGTAATGAGTGGGACTTGATGATAACACAACCAGTTATCTACTAGTTGGATCCAGAGTATAGCTTCTTGTTTTGAAAGTGAGTTTTGGTGTCTGAAAGACCTCGCTTCTAATCTTGAGTGTGTCAACTCTTGAGCTTTATGACCTTCGGCAAGCTATTTAACTTCATTGGGCTATTTCTCATCTGTGAAAACAGACACCCAGGGTAATTGGCTTCTTGGTTTGTTGTGAATTTAAACAAAGTAACACATGTGAACGGAGAAGGCAATGGCACCCTACTCCAGTACTTTTGCCTAGAAAATCCCATGGACGGAGGAGCTGGTAGGCTGCAGACCATGGGGTCGATAGAGTCGGACACGACTGAGCGACTTCACTTTCACTTTTCACTTTCATGCATTGGAGAAGGAAATGGCAACCCACTCCAGTGTTCTCGCCTGGAGAATCCCAGGGACAGGGGAGCCTGGTGGGCTGCCATCTCTGGGGTCGCACAGAGTTGGACATGACTGAAGTGACTTAGTAGCAGCAGCAACACATGTGAAAGGCATGGCAGGTGCATTGGCTGGCACCGAATCAGGTCTCAATAAACAGCAGCCATTATTATTACCTGATTCTTTTTTGGTCTGGTGCCCAGGTATCCCTGCTACAGTAAGACTCAACAAATAGTGAATTAATGGCGATCTTGGTTTTAGGGGAGGCATTGTAGAGGCAACATTGAAGTGAGGCTTGGAGATCCAATAAGGAGAGAAATTAGAGGTAAACCTATTTCTGAACTGCCTGCAGTCAGACTAGTTCTTAGCTGATTCTCCAGATATTGCAGTGTTTTTCCAGAGGCAGGTGAGGAGTGACTGTATGTGACTCTGAAGATCTGTATTTGTCACCTAACCTTGAAAGTAACAAACAGACCCTGAGGAAGGTAGCTCTGATTACAGTCATGGACTTGGAAGAGCTCTTTCAAGGCAGATTGATTCATTGGACCTGAAATACAGCTCAACAGCCCACACAGAGACTCCATCTTTGGCAAACTGCCCTGCCTACTTCTTTCTCTCTTGCCCTGATAAATCGATCTGTGTGTGTGAGTTGGTGCTTTATTGTTGAGGGGTGTGTGTGTGTGTGTGCACGTGCTGCTGTCCCAGGATGGAAGCTCCTGGCTTGGGGGCCCTCCGTCTGGGCGATTTTCAAACCTGACACTCGAAGTTCTCCTACTCCATTTCTTCATGTAGTGGCTTTAATTTCATTCCTCTTGTGGGCCCAGAATGTTCCAGAGTGCCTCTCAGTCTGTCTGAACCTTCTGAGTGCAGTAACATGTCATCTTGCAAGGCAGGAAGAAATCTAGTCTCTGCTGTGTGCCTTACACCAGGGAAAAGATCATTATCCCCATTAGTCAAAAGAAACTGAGACTCAGAGGAGTTGAGGAGTTTTCCCAAGGTCAACTGGTAGTAGAACCAGGGTCCGTACCCTGGTGTTTCTGAGAAATGACCTCAGTGACGGCAGACTCCAGGCTTAGCCCTGCGGCACACAGATGACCGGTTGTTAGTGCTTTAGTGTTGTGGCATGCGGCTCTAGATTGTTCATTCTCAGTGCTGAACAGGATTCCCTTGAATGAATATGCTATAACTTGCTTACATGTTGATGGGCACTGAGTTGCCACCAGTTTGCAGGTATCACAAATAGTGCTGCTATGAGCAGTGTATTACGTATCTTTCGGTGAACGCTTGTAAGCACTTTTGTCTGATGTATACTTGGGAGTGTCACTGTTGGGTTGTAGGGTGGGTGTGTTTCTATGGGCTGTGTTTATATATAGAATCTTCACATCCCCTCTGTGAGGAAGGCATTGTCAGCCCCTTTATGCATGCCAGCCTTTGAGCCAGACCTGCACTTCCTCCAGAGCTCCTGAGAGATCAGGCAGAAGCAAAGGCCCAGTGGAGGAAGTGTAGGTCTGGTTCTAATGCTTTTTCACTATTGACAACCCTCTTTATTACTTTTTCTTAAGAGACTCGTTATTTTGGAAGATTTCTACACAGCAAGCTACCAAGTGAATGTCACTTGCTCACTATCTGATCTGGAACCAGAGGTCAAATTGCCAACATCCACTGGATCATCAAAAAAGCAAGAGAGTTCCAGAAAAACATCTATTTCTGCTTTATTGACTATACCAAAGCCTTTGACTGTGTGGATCACAATAAACTGTGGAAAATTCTGAAAGAGATGGGAATACCAGACCACCTGACCTGCCTCTTGAGAAACCTGTATGCAGGTCAGGAAGCAACAGTTAGAACTGGACATGAAACAACAGACTGGTTCCAAATTGAGAAAGGAGTACATCAAGGCTGTATATTGTCACCCTGCTTATTTAACTTAGCAGAGTACATCATGAGAAAGGCTGGGCTCAAGGAAGCACAAGCTGGAATCAAGATTGCCAGGAGAACTATCAATAACCTCAGATATGCAGATGACACCGCCCTTATGGCAGAAAGTGAAGAACTAAAGAGCCTCTTGATGAAAGTGAAAGAGGAGAGTGAAAAAGTTGGCTTAAAGCTCAACATTCAGAAAACTAAGATCATGGCATCCAACCTCATCACTTCATGGCAAATAGATGGGGAAACAGTGGAAACAGTGTCAGACTTTATTTTTTTTGGGCACCAAAATCACTGCAGATGGTGACTGCAGCCATGAAATTAAAAGATGCTTACTCTTTGGAAGGAAAGTTATGACCAACCTAGACAGCATATTAAAAAGCACAGACATTACTTTGCCAAAAAAGGTCCATCTAGTCAAGGCTATGGTTTTTCCAGTAGTCAGGTATGGATGTGAGAGTTGGACTATAAAGAAAGCTGAGCGCCAAAGAACTGATGCTTTTGAACTGTGGTGTTGGAGAAGACTCTTGAGAGTCCCTTGGACTGCAAGGAGATCCAACCAGTCCATCCTAAAGGAGATCAGTCCTAGGTGTTCATTGGAAGCACTGATGTTGAAGCTGAAACTCCAATACTTTGGTCATCTGATGCAAAGAACTGGTTCATTTGAAGACCCTGATGCTGGGAAAGATTGAAGGCAGGAGGAGAAGGGGATGACAGAGGATGAGATGGTTGGATGGATTCACCAACTCAATGGACATGAGTTTGGGTAGACTCTGGGAGTTGGTGATGGACAGGGAGGCCTGGTGTGCTGCAGTCCATGGGGTCACAAAAAGTCGGACACGACTGAATGACTGAACTGAACTGAACTGAAGATAGGTCATGTGTAAGTAGAAAGGAACACTTTCTAAGCTGCTACCATGTGGCCAGAAAGACTTCAGGCTATTGCTGACATATGAGTGTCTCAGGTCTTTCCCCTTTGTCTGCTTCTGTTCTTCTCCATCTCTGTCTCTCTTTCTCTATCTCTCTATCTATATGTGTATGTATGATATACATATCATTCATACATCTCCCATATACATATATCTCATGGATAAATATATGGTGGCTTAGAATGTAAAGAATCTGCCTGCAATGCAGGAGACTCTGGTTTGATACCTGGGTGGGGAAGACCCCTTGGAGAAGGGATTGGCTACCCACTCCAGTATTCTTGCCTGAAGAATTCCATGGACAGAGTAGCCTGGTGGGCTATAGTGTGCAAAGAGTCGGATACAACTCAGCAACTAACACTTTCACTTTCCTATATATTAGAGAGTGACAGAAAGATGTCTATCTTTATATCTCTATAATATGAAAAAATTGGGATTCCACTGTATTTTACTTTTTAAAAAATTATTTTCATTTATTTGGCTGTGCTGGGTATTAGTTGCAGCATGTGGGATCTGGTTACCTGACCAGGGATTTAACCTAGGCCCCTGCACTGGGGGCACAGAGCCTTAGCCACTAGACCACCAGGGAAGTAGCATTTTTTCAATGTGATTAAAAAAGTTACTTCAAAAGCATGATTTTTAAAATATTACTGTTTGGGATTCCCTGGTGGTCAAGTGGTTAAGAATCTGCCTGCTAATGCAGGGAACATGGGTTTGATCCTTGGTCCAGGAAGATCCCATGTACCACAAGGTTCAAAACCTGTGAGCCACAACTACTGAGGCCCATGTGCCCAAGAGCCCATGTTCTGGAACAAGAGAAGCCACTGCAACGCGAAGCCTGTGTAAGCGACTAGAGAGCCCATGAGCAGCAGTGAAGAACCAGTGCAGCCAAAAATAAACAAATAAATGAAAATATTGCACTTTGATGTTCCATCAATGCAGTTACCATGATTAATTTAATTAATTCTGCATTTCAGGATAGTTAAACTCTTCCCAATATTTTGCCATTTGTCAATAACACTGCATGAATATGATTGTACCTAACTCCTGGGGGGACATCTCTGATATTTTCCTCAGGCTAAATGACAAGATGCTGAATAACCTACCACATGGGTTGGCTTTTGAATGTTGGCTTTTGAATCTCATTATCAAAATCAAATTTATGCTGCTGCCAGTGCATAAAAGAGTGTCTTTTCTGAACACCCTGGTAATTTTCTATTATAAATGATCTTTCTCAATTTCATAGGTAAAACACAGTTGCTTGACTTTGATTCCTGGTGAGGTTATACATTTTGTCAGACTTGCTGTCCATTCACGTTTCTCCCTCTTTTGCATTTTGGGCTCTGCCATGTGTCCCCCACTCTCTCAGAATGCCACTGTGTGCTCGGGCCAGCCTCTTCCCTGCTGTGCTCCTGCCTTGACCACGGGAGTCTCCTCAGTGTCCCACAGAACTCAGCACGGTCAAGCACTGTGCAAACAGAACGTGTGTCAGAAAAATGCACACTCACAAGGGCCGCAGGTGGCTTGGCCAGCCACATCTGTCATTCCTCCAGCTAGGATGCCCGGATCCCTCCCAGAGCTGCAAACCTTCCATCTCACTCAGACTCTGGATCATCACCCAGGGACCGTCAGAGCAGGAGGGGCCGGCCACGGCACCTGATGACTTAACCAGGTGAGGTTCACATGTGCTCGGCTGTGCCTCAGAGGAAGTGTTTCCTACTGCTTGGGGGAAATAGGCAACTGTAAATCAGGGAACAGCGTGGCACTGACTTATTTATCCTTATAAGAGTTTTATATTCTGAAGTCAGCAAGGGACCCATCGGCCGATCCATGGCCAATTTGCAGTCATTATCTTGGGAAAGCGCGATCCCCTTTGCTCAGCTGGCAGCATGCTGGGGCCTGCAGAAATCCAGGCACCCCACAGGGCCGGGCCCTGATCACATATCTCAGTGGAAACCAAATGTTATCTTCCAGAGATGTGAGACAGAGACAGGAAGTCACTGAACAGTGGGAAATTCTTCCTCTCTCTGCTAACACTGCTCTTTGGCTTACCCCGGCCCCTCCTCCAAGTTCTTTCTCCTTCGGATGAAATGTTTGCCAGGACAGCAGCAGCACCCTCTTAGGGGTGAGAGCGAGTCATGTAAGTCAGAGTGGACATGATAAAAGGGAGGTTAATTAGCGGTCAAGGCCAAGGCTACCCTCAATGTCCTAAAATAAGTCCTGCATAATCCTTACAAGAGAATATCAAGCAGCCATTAAAAATAATGTTTTCCAAAAATTTTTATGAGACTGAAAAATGCTCATGACATGAAGTAAAATGAAGGAAAGAAAGGTGCAAAACCCACCTATAGAATATAAAATATGATCCCAGTTATGTAAAATTGCTGGAAATTACCATTGTAAAATGGTGACTGATGATTTCTGCAGGTAAGATTAGGTTTGAGTTTTATGTTCTTTCTTATTATATTTAAAAATTTTCCTACAATAAGCATCTGTAACTTTTATTTACAAGAAAATAGTATTTTGAAAGACCAAATCTGATGTGATCTGCCCCAGGCCCCTGGGATCTGACAAGTTCCTATTTGTTATTCAGTTCTGCTCTCTTTACCTAAGTGTTAATAGGAAGTGCTTACCCTGACCCCGAGGCCTCCCTCCCTCCCTTCCTTTCTTTCTTCCTTCTCCCTCCCCCTTGCGCCCTGGTAAGTCTTTTGAGGAAAGCAAATCTTGGAACCCAGGCTAAAACCAAATTTTTAACAAGCTCAAAATTGTAGCTATTCTGATACTGCATGGAGCAAGGGACAGGACAAGGTTGACAGCCCTTCTTGTGGGAAAAGCTCTGTGGACCCAAAGATTGCTCTGCTCTTCTCTGGTCACACTGCTTCTAGCAGGCTGGCTTCAATCTGGTGCCAGGTTTAAAAAGGATGTCGAAAAGACTGCCTTCTGCAGAATCTAGAAATGACAATAGTATCTCCAGCCACAATATTAGCAGCAAGAGTGCCACCGTGAACCAAATACTTATCCTATGACAGATAGTGATCTATTGTTTTATTTGATCTTTAAAATAACTCTTTACAGGTGAGAAATCTGGGTTTATTGAAGTTATGTAATAAGGCTTGTTGTTGTTCAGTTGCTAAGTTGTGTCTGACACTTTGCCACCCGTAGACTGCTGCATGACAGGCTTCTTTGTCCTCCACTGTCTCCTGGAGTTTGCTTAAATTCATGTTCACTGAGTTGGTGATGCTATCTAACCATCTCATCCTCTGCCATGCTCTTCTTTTGCCTTCAATCTTTCCCAGCATCATGGTCTTTTCCAATGAGTTGGCTCTTCACATCACACAGTCAAAATACTGGCGCTTCAGCTTCAGGATCAGTCCTTTCAATGAATATTCAGGGTTGATTTCCTTTAGGATTGACTGGTTTGATCTCCTTGCAGTCCAGGGGACTCTCAAGAGTCTTCTCCAGCACCATGATTCAAAAGCATCAATTCTTTGGTATTCAGCCTTCTTTATGGTCCAACTCTCGTGTATGTACACGGCTACTGGAAAAATCATAGCTTTGCTTATACGAACTTTTGCCAGCAAAGTGATGTCTCTGTTTTTTAATACACTGTCTAGGTTTGTCATAGCTTTCCTTCAATGGATCAGCATTTTTAAAATTTCATGGCTGCAATCACCATCTGCAGTAATTTTGGAGCCCAAGAAAATAAAGTCTGTCCCTGCTTCCACTTTTCCCCTTATATTTGCCATGAAGTGATGGGACCAGATACCATGATCTTATTTTTTTTGAATGTTGAGTTTCAAGTCAGCTTTTTCACTCTCTTCTTCCATTCCCATCAAGAGGCTCTTTAGTTCCTCTTCCCTTTCTGCCATTTGAGTGGTATCATCTGCATATCTGAGGTTGTTGATATTTCTCCTGGTAGTAAGGCAGGTCTATGTTACTCTGTATAAATTTCATGGTGGGAGGCGATGCCCCAGGGAATCTTCCACCTGCTCTGCTCTGGGGCCTCTGCATCATGGCCTTGGCTGTTAGGTTGGAAGGGGCTGGCTAGGAGAGGTGCGTTTCCATGGGGACATCTGCGGGACTCTTTCAGACCAAGAGTGACAACCCAACTCACTTTAGAATAATGCAAGTGTGTAAGGAAAGATTTCAGTAATGTGACAGGCATGGTTTGCTCATGAAAAGTGAGAGGCTGAGTCTCTAGAGTGGGAGCGTGGGCCCCCAGATGACCCTCAGTTGCACCCACTTTGCACTCACCCCACCTGCTGTTTGCCTGATTCTGGAGGTTTTGATGGCCGGAGAGGCAGTGGCTCCTGTGTAACTTTGTGGGGCACTGGGGAATTGGGTCCTTTCCTATACAGTTCGCCAGAAGTGCGACAGCAGTAGACTGGGCCTCCCCAGGGCAGGCCTCTGATCAGCTGGTAGTGGGGGCCTGGCAGCGAGAAGAGGAGGCTTGTTGGTCAAATGGATTGTTTGGAGCTGATGCTGTGAGATTACTGAGTATCCCAGACAAGTCTACCCCATGTGGTTATTACATATTACCTATTCCACTAATACACAGAAAAAATGCAAGCTATCTATATAAAGCAAAACCAGTTTATTCATGAAGCTGTGGATGAGAGGTTAACCAGGACTCCGTGTGACTTGTACGCTTCTTCCAGAACAGTGGCCTGGGCCTTGAGGACTTGCTTGCCTCAGGCCATATCCTGGGAAACTGACATCTCAAGGGTGAATTCATCTTCCTGGGTCAGAGTTAGTTCGAGGTCACATGCTCCTGAGGTCCCTGAAGACCACGTGGGCTGCATTGCGTCCAGCGGCTCCCATGACACCTCCTCCTGGAAGGGAGCCTCCCATGAGCCAAAGCTATGCTCACCCCCCTCCCACCCCTCTATCCCCTCTGTGGGATTGCCAAGGCACCAGCCACAAAGCAGAACAGGGAGGACTGAATGGTGGTATTGGGGTATGGGTAACAGAACCACCTGGGACGATTATCAAAACAGATCCTGGACTCCCCTCAAGGCTTCCTGAATCCATGCAGGAAGGGCCAGTGTCTGGTCCAAGCAAGTGTCCCCCTTGCCTTCCCAGCCTGAGAGCTGAGGGGCAAGACTCCCAGCATATGAAGTAGAACGTGGGACTAGGGGTTGAGGGGAAGACCTGGTAGTACAGGCCCGTCTGGGAGGTCGAGGCCCAGTAGCTCAGAGGAAGCACCCATATGAGATGAGCCTCCATGGGGTCAGTTAGGCCTGGGATGGGAGCAGGGAAGAATTTTAAAATTGAGAAACTGCACTGTGTCGATCCTTACTGGTCTCAAATATGGACACAGAATTTAGAGACATGGGTCCCTCACAACCCCCAGTGGGAACTGGAGAGATGCCTCCACTAGGATGTGTCCCCAGGCCTCACGAAGAGGGCTGAGCGAACCCAAGGGTTCTGGCTGGAGAATTCTCAATGCAGGGGAGGGCTTGTTCTCCTGGGAATTCCCCGCTCCCCTACCTCTCATCTCCCGCCTTATTCACCCTGTCCCTCTGTCTGCGAGCTTCTGATGTCTGGCCAGCCCTCGCCAGCCACGAGGGGTAGTGGGACCGAGGCTCACTCACCAGGATGGGCCCCGCTTCCACAGAGATACAGGCCCTGGAGCGGGCTGCGGTAGCTGGAGTGGAGGGGCACAGGACGCGCGAAGTACAGCTGGTCCAGGCTCATGGCGCAGTGGAATATGTTCTGCAGAGGCAGGGCAGTAGTCATTAACATAGGAGTCTTACAGTCTCCACCGCCTTCCCCACCCCTGTTCTCCAAGGAAGGTTCTTCTCCTTCCAGGGTGTTTTTGGGCTCTCATGATGCAGAATGAGAAGAGGAAGAGAGGGAACAGGCACATGTCCCAGGGCTGGGGGTGAATTTTCCTAGAGGCATTTTTCAAGAAGGAGGAAGGGTTGGGTGCATCTTCAGAGGGTGAGGAAACTGAATGGGAGAGAAAAGGGAGACTTGAAAGATTGCGTTGTGGACTATGAACCCCCCTCACTCTGTTTGAAAAGTAGGGGAATTTGATTTATTTTGACTGCTGATGTGTGTTTCTTTGGCCAAGACACCCATCTGAGCCTGGGCCCTGGGGTCCAAGGTCACAGTGAGTGGCAGACAAGGGTGCTGGGACCAAGTGTGGTTCTACTCCAGTGGCCTGGGTCAGACCAGACGAGGAGGGGGGTGTGGGGCAGGGGAAGGTCACGCCCGAGGGGTAGGTCTGACAAGACCAACATATGTTGGACATCATGGTGGGGGTGACTGTCACCTCCCCTTCAGTGTGTCCCCAGCTGAGCTCGTTCTCTTCCCTGGAGTTTCCTCCTCGACGGATGGACGGACGGCATCACCGCCCCCTCCTCGGCCTCCAGGTGGACCCTTTACGTCCCCTCCAGCCCCCTCTCTACACATGCGTTTATCAAGATGTCTCAATCCACCTGCACCAAGCCTTCCACCTCAACCCTTTCCCTTCCGTCTCCACTGCCTGGCCTCCTTCACTCTCTAGCCAGCCTATGCTGTCTGATAAAAATATAACTGGAGCTGCACATGTACTTTTAGATTTTCCATTAGCCACATGAACACTTAAAAAGAAACTGGTGAAATTAATGTTAATAATACATTTAATTTAACCCAATTAAATAATACGTTTAATTTAACCCCACAGATCCAAAATATCATTTCAACATGTGGTCGATATTAAAATTATTGATGAGACTTGCTGCATTTTTTTTGTCTTTGCCATCTGGGGTGCATTTTATATTGAAACACATCTCACGTTGGCCTGGCCACGTCTACGTACGCAATAGCCAATCGGAGCTAGTCGCTGCCATACTGGCCCTGGTGGCCTACCCACTCCCTGCCTCCAGGCTCAGTGAGTTGTTGATAAATTGAAGAGAAGTGTGAGATCAAGCTGCCCGGGGGAGTGGAGGCCCCTCTGAAGAAAGGCAGATGGGAGATGCTGATGTGGACGTCTGGGCAGAAATCCCACAGTTCTGGTGATCTCTCCAGTGGGCACTGTCTCTCCCGTCTACATCTCTTCTCTCCTCCCCCACTGCCTGCAACTGACCCTGTCTCTGTCCTCTCTCTGCTGTGGTCTCTGCCCCTGTCCTCCCTTCCTGCCTAAGGCTGGGTGTGGAGGGCCAAGATAAAGCCAAGTGGGCATGTCAGGGAGTGGAGGTGCAAAGAGAGTGAAGGCAGAGTGTGATGAGAGCCTCCCGTCCTATACGAACTCACCCCTCCAGGAAGCCCAAAGACTCTCTCCAAGTCAGGGGGTGTGAGGATGTCTCTGCCCACCACGGAGCCCTTGAAGCCGGGTGCGTAGGCCTCGATGCAATCAAACACTAGGTGCCAAACACAGGGGAATGAGACAGCGTTACAGAAAAGAAGAGGCTTATGATTATACAATTTGGCAAACTTACTAAATTCGTTAAACGTTACACTTAAAATGAATATTTTCATATGCAAATTATACCTCAATAAGCAAAACAACAACAACAAAACAACAGAGTCCACCAGCAAATAAACAATTCTTTACGAAGGCCTGTGGGTCTCAGATCACCCCAGCCTCCCACTCCTTCCCACCTTTACACTCCAACCCTAAACTCTGTCTCCCCTTGAATATGCAAAGATTTCCTCACCTCATGGCTCCACTCAAGTTATTTCTTTTGCTTGGAATGCCCTTTGCTGCCTGGTCAACTCCTATTCACCCTTTAAAACCCAGCTCAAATGTTCCTTTCTCTGGAAGGCTTTCCTGTCACTCTGGCTCGTGGCTCCTCCTTTGGTTCACACAGTCCGTTGACTGTAAGGTTGGTTTATTATTCTCCCCCATTGGACTGTGAGCAACCTGAGGGCAAGAACCATGTCTTTTTGCCTTTCTTAGCCCACAGCCTGACCCCAGCAGGCACTCACTGTGTTGATTTTGGTTTCCCTGGGTATTCCTCTCTCCTTGGCACAGGCCTTGCAGGTGTTAATCTGGAGTGGGGCCACCAGGAGGAGAGGGGTCCATTCGGTCCACTGAGCCAGCTGTCACTGTGGAGACCTGACGGTCTAGCTCTCCTTACCTCTGTCTGCGTACGCGTTTCTCTGCTGCTCATCCCAGGCCTTGCCTCCAGCCAGCGTGTAGGGCGTGTACTGAGTGAAGAGGGAGATGACGTGGCAGCCGGGGGGAGCCAGGGTGGGGTCCAGCGAGGAAGGGATGCAGAGTTCGATCAGGGGTCTGTGTACGACAGGGGAGGAGAGAGGGCAGGGCCTGAAGAGCAACGCCTGCCTGAGGGAAGGGGCCGTGGAGCCATCCTGAGATGACGGGACAAAATGAAGACCTGAGCTGGGGATGCTGGGGCCGGATGGATCATCTCCGTAAGGTTATGGTGGTGTTTGTCTGCACAGGCTTGGTGACCAGTAGGACAGTCCAGACTACCCACGGGGAGCTCTCTCATCCCCAAGTCCCTGACTCAGCCAGACCTCCAGGCTCCAGGCTCTCGGGTCCCAGCCGGCCCAGGGAGGTAAATGTGCAGGGGGCCCTGCCCACCCCCCTCCCCTGCCACACACACCCTGTGCCCTAACCAGGGGCTCAAGCATCTCCAGGTCCCCCACCTCTTGGAAGGCAGGCCATCCAGGGCATCTTCAAAGGCCTGGTGGACAAGGAGGGTGTCCTCACAGTTCAGGTGGATGGAGCACTGGTGATGGGGCAATGGCTGGCCCCTGGGAGTGTTGGGGGCTGCCAGGAAGTCAGGCAGCCTGTTGACAGCCACTGAGAGACCAAAGGGGAGGGTCAGGGCCCAGGGGCCTGGGTCCTCAGCCCCTCCAGGGCCCTCCTTCTCTACCCATCACCTGCTCCCCGACATGGTGGGCTGGAAACAAGAAGCATGAAAAAGTGTTTCACCTTCAAACAGGGGGCAGGCTGGGGGGCAGGGAATAGAGACAGGTCAGTCTTTCCCAGACATGGAAATTTCTCACTCAGAAAACCTCAGAAAAGACAGTTCTGCAGTCCACTGTGCCTCTTACCATTGATCTTGGTAACAGGCGACTTGGTGTCCAGCTGGGCGATTCTCACCAAGAACTCCTCAGGAAGCCACTCCTGAAAAGAGAAGGTTCCACCCTAGGGGGGGCTGAGGCCCCAAGGGGGCTGCCTTCCTCCTTTACTCAGACTGGTGTCTCAACCTCTACTGCAGGAGATCCTCTCCCTCCCTCAGAGTTAGCCAAAATATCTCCTCTGTGAAGCCCTCCTGGACTCCTCCCACTCAGTGTTAACCACTTTTTCCTGTGTACTTTGCCAGCGTCCTGGCGGTAAGTGGCCCAGACCAGCTCCTGGTATGGATATGGCCCAAGAGCTGCAGCCTCTTTCTCCTCTGGCCTCTAAGCTCTTGGAAGTCTTGATGCTCTCAAAATTGTCTTAAGATGCTTTTGAAACTGGTGTTTGTTGAATTTTATTAGTGGAATCACTCAGAAAAATGATGCCTTGTCCCCAAGAATAAACCCCACGTTATTGGGAGCTCCATGTTCATACACATATTAGCACATCTTTGGGGGACAGGGCACATGTGGTCAATTGCAAAAGCTGTTCCAAGTCCCCACCCCTCCCTATACGGACACCCCTTTCTATTGCCCTCCACTATGACTCCAGTACTCTTGCCTGGAAAAGCCCATGGACGGAGGAGCCTGGTAGGCTGCAGTCCATGGGGTCACTAAGAGTCGGACACGGCTGAGCGACTTCACTTTCACTTTTCACTTTCATGCATTGGAGAAGGAAATGGCAACCCACTCCAGTGTTCTTGCCTGGAGAGTCCCAGGGATGGGGGAGCCTCGTAGCCTGCCGTCTCTGGGGTCGCACAGAGTCGGACACGACTGAAGCGACTTAGCAGCAGCAGCAGCATGACTCTGAGCTTGGTCCTGAGACAAGGCTAATGTTAAATAGGGAGCAAACAGAAGCACTTGCGTGATTGAGTTTGCTCCCTTTTGCCTTGTGCCAGACCCTGAGGACATGTCTGGACTATTGCGCTAGGGGATAAGAAACACATGGAGCAGAGCTGAGTCATCCCGGACATTCTGACTGAGACCACTGGACTAGCCACAGCCGTCAGCAGGGCCCACGAGCGCCCCTGAGCTGCTGGAAGATGTATGGGTAAGCCCAGATCAGCTGAACTCAGTCAATATCAACTGATTCCTCCTGCTCCGTGTACTAATCCGTAACTCTTGTGATACGCCCAGCAGTTGTATGGTTGTTATGCAACGTTCATGTGATGATGGGTTATTGACATAAACAGTGGAATCAGAGCTGGTTAGAGGGGAAAAATCAGGACAGCAGGAAAGCTGTAGAAACAGCTCTGGGTTGAAAGTCAGACTTGGGTTCTAGCTGTGGCTCTGCCGATCGCCAAATGCCTGGGCTCGGTCACCTCACCTCCCTGGACCTTTCCCTCACCTGTGAGGCTTGCTGCTACCTACCTGTTAGGTAAGCGGAGAAGGACGGGCTTCCCCAAATGTGGGGAGACTTGGCATTCACATCTCCCACCCTGATGCAGCCCCCTGAAGCCCCCAGGTTCCAACCCGCCTTCCCGTGCTGGGAGACGCCTCACCTCCCCAGCCTCACCTGTGGCGTTAACTTCAGGAAGGTGATCTGTGGCGACGCGTTGGACAGCACCACTTTGCTCCTCACCTCCGAGCCATCTTGCAGCACGACTCCTTGAACGCGCCCTCCACTGCTCACCTGTACTTTAGCCACCGTCTACGGCCACCAGTAGGAGCCCCGGGAGGAGAAACAAGGGTTGGCTTTTGGGGGATTTCCGCTGTTTGTGCTGCTCCTAGGCACCTACAGCTTTCTCATCCCCTGCCGATTTCCTGCAGATCCTGGTGAGGCGTCAGCCCACTCCCCAGTGCAAAGGCTCACCCCAAATGTGCGATGGTAGTGCAAATTCAAAGCGGACAGGCCTGGGTCACAGCTGCTCAGCCAGCGATAGTCTGCAGAGCCCAAACCCAGCCTTGTCCACCAGTAAACTAAGGACCCTCCGAATCTGCGACTGTGTTCTATTCTAAGATACTTGCCAAAAATCGGGGTGGGCGTCAAGGGGCTGTTCACCTTTTCAGTGAAGATGCTGACTCCGTGAGCGGTGGCAGAGCTTGCGATGGCATCAGAGAGGGCACCCATGCCACCCTGGACATAGCCCCAGGCCCCCCGAACCCCCTCCAGACTCCCCATCACGTGATGGAGTAGCACATACCTGAGGACAGATAATCAGAATCAGCGGCTGGAGATGGGGTATAATCTCCCCAGAATTCTAGGTGCAATATTCTTTCTCTCTCAGTGCCTTGAATGGACCACATAATCCACTTGCAGTTCTACATCTGCACATGCTGCTCTGGAATCTAGAACCCGCTTCCTCCCTCTTCTTTCGTTTGGCTAATTCCTCCTGTCCCTAGAGTTACAGATGAAATATCTCTTCTTCATGGGGGCTTCTCTGAGCCTGGACCACATTGCCCCTCAGCCTCGTTTACCCATCACAACGCCCACAGTAAATAGTCCTCCACTCCTCATTCTGTATCTGCCTCTCCCATGGGGATTTCAGCTCCATTCACTACGGTGTCCTCAGCACCTAGTGCAGGCAACTGCTCCATCCATATTTATTGAAAGAATTAATGGGAAAAAAAATGTCTTAAAGGCCTATTTCACAAACTGGGCAGTGGCGAAGCCTCCTGGACACCCACAGACAAAAGGACTTGCAGGCCCCAGCTAGAAAATCCTAATTGGCTGGTTGATCTTGGTCAAGGTGTTGCAAGCACTTGCCAACGCACACCCCCCCTTTTCCATGGCCCTGGGAAATTTGGGGCTGGCTTAGTGTGTGTTGAAAAACCACCTCTGAGGGGTGCTCTTATCCCTTGAGAGATAAGCCACACTGACAGCTTCTAGCTCATCTTCTGGTGCCCTGGAAATGGCCCAAGACTTGGCAGCATCCTCTATCCCTACACACACACACACACACACCCTCCATTCCTGCTCCTACAGGGCTCATTAAGGCATACCACAACTGCACACTTCATTGTGTCTGACTGCCCCCTCTCGGATGAGGCTGTCAGCACACCTCCCACTCACAAAGGGAAAGGCAGCTTCCCATCCATGTGAAGGTGTCTGTGTGTGTGCGCGCACATCCTGGAACCCAGGGAAAGGGCCTGCGGGAGAGGGGCAGGCAACGGGGCTTCGTGGGAAAGGAAGAGAGGCTAGATAGATACGTAGATGGATAGATGATGCATAGATAGACAGAGAAGATACTCATGTTGAGACATCACAGCAGGAGGCAGGACCAAGGCTCTTCTACTGCAGCAGTGGGGAGCAGTGGCTAAGAAGGAAGACTTGGCAGGGATGCGGGGTTCGGACAAGTTGGGCTGGGAACCAGCTCTGCCCTTACTAGCTGGGTAACTTTGGGAAGGTCATCTCCCTTCTCTGAACCACAGCTCCCCAGTGTTGCCTTGAGGGTTAAATGAATCCTGATTGAAGTAGTTGGCACCTGCATGGTTCATCGGGTGAGTTCAAAGAGTGATAGTTTTCGCTCTTGGGGGGTATCTGCGCCCTTCCCGCTGCCCCACCTCACCTGCCACACTCACCCACTTCCTGGAATGTAGGGATTTGTCATGGCTCCAATCACTGCATCCGTTGCTAGAGTGGCTTTTAGAGGCTCAGACTCAAACCACTGATCCAGCACCTGGGAAAGCAGAGCAGCATGGAGAAGGGCTTACCTGGGGAGCAGAGGCCCTGTCACGGCGAGGTCCAGCCTGAGGCTGGGGCACCGCTCACCTTGGTGGCTGGAGCTGTGAGGACCTGGTAATACTGGGGCAGCTGGGCTCCCAGGATGCAACCTGAAGACGAGATTCATAAAATGCAAACCGAGACAGGCAAGAAGGGAACACTTTGATCCTAATGGCTCTGCACCTGCTTCTTTATCTATAAAATGGGAGTCATATTTTCTACCCTTAAAAGCTATTGTGAGGATTAAATGAGGTAGGTAAAGCATTTCTAAATCTATAAGCATTTCTAAATCTAATTAATACATTTTAACTGTTAGAATTATTTGGGGGCCATTTTTAATTTGTATCTTACTCTCTTTGAAGTCTCTAAGGCTGTACCCTGGGAGGCAGTGGTTTGGCTAACCCATTTCTCTGACACTGATTTAAACTAGCTCAGAGAGTAACTGGGCACTAGAACCTTGAAGGTAGAGGTCATGAACTCTAGGCATTTTGCCCCAGTGCTGAGCTTGCTGTCTGGCACAGAGCAGTTGCTCAATAAATGTTTACTACGTGAATGCTTAATGCATGTTTATTGCATGAGGTTCCTTGGACTGGTGATGTGGGAGGCAATGTCTGCTCTTGACATTTGTGATAGATTCTACCAGCTTGACTCCGTCACCCTCTCTGGGTCCACACACTTTGCCCTGTAACTGCACTGCCTCCCACCCTGCCTGAGTGGACCTGCCTTACTTCTTGATTCTGGGCTCACATGATTTGCTTGGCCGTTGGAGTGTTTGCCAACATGATGCAACCAGGGGCTTGGAACTGGCCTGCACATCGGGGCTTGCCCTCTGCACTTTTGTCATGGATATAAGAAGGTCATGCCTGGATGAGCCTGCATTTTCCAAGAGGATGAGAGGCACCTGGAGCAGGGCTGCCCCAGCCACAGATGCACGCATGAGACCAGCTCAGACCAGCTCAGCCCAGTTGGGACCAGCTGAACCATGCAGACACGTGAGAAATAAATGTTCATTTTTACATGCCACTTGAAGGTTGTAGTTTGTTATGTGGCAACTTTGTGACCACAGCTAACTGGTTCAGTATTTTTGCAGAATGTAGACGCTTAACTGGTCTTTGTATCCTTGTTTGTTGTTCAGTTGCTCAGTCGTAGCCAACCCTTTGTGACCCCATGAACTGCAGCACGCCAGGCCTCCCTGTCCTTCACTATCTCCCAGAGTCTGCTCAAACTCATGTCCATTGAGTTGGTGATGCCATCCAACCATCTCATCCTCTGTCATCCCCTTCTCCTCCTGCCTTCAATCTTTCCCAGCATCAGGGTCTTTTCCAGTGAGTCGGCTCTTCACATCAGGTGGCCAAAGTATTGGAGCTTTAGCTTCAGCATCAGTCTTTCCAATGAATATTCAGGGTTGATTTCCTTTAGGATTGACTACTGTGATCTCCTTGCTGTCCAAGGGACTCTCAAGAGTCTTCTCCAGCACCACAGTTTGGGTACACTTTGTACCCTAGAGGAGTGGTAGAAAATAATAGCAGGCTTGGTGAGACTTCCCTTCTCATACCCACGGCAGACATCACTAATTGGCCACAGATATTTTTCTTGCTGAGTCCAGTCATCCAGCATCCTTCTTGTATGGGGGCATCTCTTCAAACTCTTTTGATCCCATCTCTCTCAGCCTCCCCCAGTCATGGCTATGGTGCCGAGCTCCATGCAGGCTCCAGCCAGCTGCACACAGTGCAACCTGACCGCATCTCACCTCAGGCCTGTAAGATGAGCTTCTTCTTCATGTCTTCCCTGGGGCCTCTCTGATACCAGGACAGGGTACCCATGGGGCTCACTTGGCACCCATGGATGCACAACCCAGAAGTTAGTGCCTCATGTGGGAGTTAATACCCATGGGGACAACCTCTGAACGCTGGGGAATAGAACCCAGTGGGCAAATGTTTCCCCTCTCTTCCCCTGGGCGCGTTGTCACGTGCATTCCCTAAGGCTCCTCAGTAGGTCCAGGCAGGACATTATCATGCACAGTTGTGGCCAGTTCTGTAACGCACCCTGGTGCTGACTCTCCCTCTTTCCCGTTCCTCCTCCTTTCCCTAGGATCCCCCTTCAAAATGAACTACGTGAACATAAGCCCTTGGTTCAGGATCCATTTTTAGAGCATGCTAGCCTAAGATAAGACCGTCTCACTTACAGTGCTCCAGGCGGCCCCTATTAATTGACAGCAGTTGGCAGGCTGCCTCGGAGGTTCAGGCTTATGGCCAATCATGGAGAAACTGGGCTCAGCCACATGAAGGCATTCATCATGCCCTGATACCTGCCCTTGGACTTACCTGCCTGCCACAGGGGCTTGAGGGTGGACAGCGACTTGAGCCTTTGTAGCAGGGAACCCCTCTGGAAAGCCTCCAGGTCCACCGGGGCTGAGTCCAGCAGAGGGTCAATGGCTAATGCCAAGCGATCCATGAATGCCTCATATTTGGGAAAGGCCTGGAACAGAGCTCTGAGTCAAGGTCCCACTGCCTAGAATTCCACAGGATCCTGTCCCCATGGTCTGCCCTCCAGACCACCCGGCCTGTGCCTCCCAGCCAAGCCTTGACGATTCCTCAGGCCCCACGCCCTGCCAAGCATGACTCCGCTTGGCTGTGCAGAGTTACTCCCAGTTCTAGGTCTGCACACTGGTGTCAGCACCAGGGCAGATGACAGAGGGTCTGCATAGTAATAGAAGGAGGTCACCAGGGGTGGCAGGCACAAGAGCCTAAGGCTGGCCAGCTGTTGGCCATGGAAAACTCAAGTACCCTAGGACATGGTCTCTGTGATAAACCAAAGACCACTTAAAAGTTTCTTCTCTCTCTCCTGTCTTTCTATATCTTACTGGTAGAAGTAAGATCTCTTGCTCTGTACCCCAGCATGTTGACTATTCCTTCCTGGTCTGCAAACCCCACCCACCACATCCTTTCATCATCAGCAGGAACAGAACCCTGCCTCCCTTCACCCCGCAATCTCCTACAACAGAATGCATATGACAGCCTGGTTATGACCCCCCTTCCCTGGATGGGTGACAGGAGCAGGGATGGACATCTTTGCTACCCGAGGCCCTATCTTACTTCTTAGCCCAGAGCTTTTAATTTTTCATTCTAGAACTCTTGGATATACCCATAGAATTTTAACACCTGTTACATTAAGAAAAGCTCTGTGTTGAATTGCACTGGAGACTCTTGATTAAAATGAAGGTAAACAGCTTCCTCTGCAACAGGTCTTCAATCTGACAATGTGCAAAGACAAAACCAGAATTCTGCTCCTGACTTTCCACACTGAGATGTGGCCTCTGCCTCCTGTTCCTGTGGTCACCAGCCATGGCCACGGCCACTGTCCTCTAGCTCAGGGACCCAGTCTTGTCCTGAATCCTCTCCAGTGTATCTGAGATGGGTAGGACTTGGAGGAGAGTGTAGGGAGTGCAACCTACAGAGTGAAACTGTACAAAAGAATCATGTGCAAAGCACTTAAAAAAAAAAAAAAGCAAAGCTCCCTTAGTGCCCTGATTGCCTAGTGCCCTGATTGTCCACCAGGTTAGGAAACCACTGGTTAAAGAGAGAGGCTGGATCTGTGGTTTTCTTGGTTTTACCCGATAGTAGATTAACAGAACAAAAATCATTCCCCATGGATTGCTTAACCCAGGTTCTTCTTAGAAAAATGTCTCCACCAAGATATGAGTTAATGCTATGCTGTCAGCTTGTATCTAGGTTGGTACAACAAATGGCCACTCAGAGAATCTTTTTCTGTCTGTAAAACCAATCACACCAGGCCCATTACATTCAATGACTCATCTAGACAAAGCTACCCAACAAACTCCTCACAGTTCAGTCCCAAGGGAAAACTGTGCCTTCTCCATCAGACCTGCTCATTGTCATGGGCACATTCTTGCTTTCGGCTGCCAGGGAATGATGCCAAAATAGATGAATACTTATTATAACTCTCTTCTCCTAAATTCCTGATCCAGTTTGTTCTATCTTTAACTGTCTCTGATCCCCCCCTTTTCTTTTTGACCTTCATGTGCTTTAATATGGAAAACCACTTGGAATTCTGTCTGAAAGGAGAGATAGAAAGCACATACAATATAAGGACATATCAGTGGACTCCCTTTTGAAACTTGAACAGTGGCTTCATGCTGAACACACACGGGTTTAAGGGTCTCCCGTGTCCACTGGTCTTAGCCACTGTTCTCCACCCCTTCTCTTTGCAGTGCCCAAGATCAAAGGCTGGCACAGACTGGAGCCCTCGTAGGGCAGATGGGGTGGCCTGTCCACACCCCTGTGGCCTTGGACAACTTGCTCTGGGAGAATTTCAACTAGGCCCATTTCCTTTCATCAGCAGCCTCCAAAGGACTCCCCTGGGGGTCCAGTGGCTAAGTTTCTGCACTTCCAATGCAGGGGGCCCAGGTTCAATCCCTGGTCAGGGATCTAGTTTTCACATGTTGCAACTAAATATCCCACATACTACAACTATACGACCTGGGGCAGTCAAATAATTTTTTTTTTTTAAAGAGCCCATCTCTCGGGAAATAATGTTTAAAAAGAAAAAAGAGCAGCCTCCAGGCTGAGATGGAGGAGAAGATCCATCGCTGGTCACTTTCCCTACCTGGGCATCCTTCTTTGAGAACTGGGCGATCTGCTTCTGATTTTCCACCATGTCTGTGCCCAGCAGAAGAGACCGGGGCACCTTGCCCCCTGCGCCCTCTTCCAGCATGGGGGTGAAGGAGTAGGGGTTTCGAAGATGAAGCCTCAGCCCATGTTTCTGCAGAACACAGACAGCACAGGTAACATTTGAAGGGCTCTGCCCATGACCCTTCTCTGATTGTGCTTAGGTGACCTGTATTTTTTTGGGCTCCAAAATCACTGCAGATGGTGACTGTAGCCATGAAATTAAAAGACGCTTACTCCTTGGAAGGAAAGTTATGACCTAACGAGACAGCATATTGAAAATCAGAGACTTTGCCAACAAAAGTCTCGTCAAGGCTATGGTTTTTCCAGTAGTCATGTATGGATGTGAGAGTTGGACTATAAAGAAAGCTGAGTGCTGAAGAATCGATGCTTTTGAACTGTGGTGTTGGAGAAGACTCTTGAGAGTCCCTTGGACTGCAAGGAGATCCAACCAGTCCATTCTAAAGGAGATCAGCCCTGGGTGTTCTTTGGAAGGAATGATGCTAAAGCTGAAACTCCAGTACTTTGGCCACCTGATGCGAAGAGCTGACTCATTTGAAAAGACCCTGATGCTGGGAAAGACTGAAGGCAGGAGGAGAAGGTGATGACAGAAGATGAGATGGTTGGATGGTACCACCAACTCGATGGAGATGAGTTTGAGTAGACTCTGGGAGTTGGTGATGGACAGGGAAGCCTGGCATGCTGTGGTCCATGGGGTCACGAAGAGTCGGACTCGACTGAGCGACTGAACTGAACTGAACTGACCTGTATGTATTTCGGTACCTGTATGCAGGTTCCCAGGGGATTCCCAGGTGGCGCTAGTAGTAAAGAACCCGCCTGCCAATGCAGGAGAAACGAAACGCGGGTTCAATCCTTGGGTCAGGAAGATCCCCTGGAGAAGGGAATGGCAACCTATTCCATTATTCTTGCCTGGCAAATCCCATGTACCAAGGAGCCTGGCAGGCTACACAGTCCATGGGCTAACAGAGAGCTGGACATGACTGAAGCAACTTAGCACGATCATACACATGTAGTTTCCCAAGGCATGTGGCCCTGGTTCCTATCTTTGATATAAGTGTATAAAAATCCCTCTTGCCCAGGCACACTGTGGCAGACCATACCACACCATGCGATGCCACACGTACATGCCATACTATGCCACATCACACCATGCCACACTACCCAGTGCCAGGGACTGTACCGGGGCTTACAATGGCTACAGAACCATCACAATGGTTCTGTAAGTATATCATCCTCATTGTAAAATGCAATAGCAGAGGCTCAGAGAAGTGAAAAACGTGTTCAAGGTCACACAGGGAGGTGGATCCAGGTTTCAACCCACATCCCTGTGACTCCAAAGCCCTGGCTCTCAGCAGTAGTCTTTAAATGCTCCCATTTCAGTAATAATTAAGACTGAGAAAGACACAATAAAGCCACAGTTATGTGAAAATCCATACTTACAAGGTAGATAAATTATTCACATAAAAAAACCCTTTTATTTACTTTGCAGACTCATTTACTCCATGGTCACTTTAAATGGAAGTTCCCTTGATGCATTTAAAATATTTGATTTACAAATATTTGATTAGCACACAGAACTTTCCAAGAGCACATTTACTTCTTCAAAGAAGGTGGAGATAAAACAAAAGGGGCCTGTGCGACCCCTACAAATAAAAGACATCCTGTTCCTTCTAGAGACTTTTTTCCTAAACCACTTTTTGGATGCGTGATTGACACACAAGGAGCTGTATGTATTTAAAGTATGCAACTTGATAGATTTGGCCTCTAGAGACTTCTTCCCCCAGATACACTTTGGTCTGCTCCCACTTCTTTAAGGTCTTTGCTCAGATGTTATCAGAGTAGCATGCTCAGCTCCCCCTGACTCTTTGGCTCTGATCACCATCTGGTCAATGACATGCTTAGTTTTCCTCTGTCTACACAGGTAGAATGTGAGCTCTCTGAACTCAGGGGCTGAGTCTCTTTTTCTCAGTGCCGTATCTGCAGCATCTAGACACCATGTGATCAATACATAGTCTATTGACTAACTAAATGCACTGCTGCAGACAGGGCACCACCCGAGAGGACAGAAACGAGATCTGTGAGCAGAAGTTTTAGGAAAACACACAGAAACCCAAAGAGACCTTTCTAGTATTACAGCAGAAGTCTCCCCCCAACCACGGGCATTCCAGATGGCAGGATCTCCATGACTGAGCATTGTGGAGGTGCATCCAAGTGTTGGAAGGGGTGGGGCTGGGAGACCCACAGGATCCTTCCTAATGCTGAGATGGGAAATTTCTTTGATTACAAACTGGAGGAATTTCCAGCTTGGTTCCTCTTGATACAGTGAACCCTCTACCATGCAGGAGGCACCCTCAGTTCCTCTGAGTCTCTCACCCTTGGCCTCCCATCCATCACCAAGTCTCAGAGCTCAGCCTCCAGACCTCATCCACATCTCCCCAACTCCCTGCCCTGCCTCAGCCCAGCTGCCACCTTCTGAGCTGCCCTGCAACTGCTTCCACCACAATCCACGCCATCCACCAAGAGGACTGATCTTTCATAAAGTCATAAATCCCATCACCTCACTTCCTGATTCAGCACCTCTACTGTCTCCCTGCTGTGCTCAGATAAAATGCGGGCCCTTCGTCCCAGCCCACAAGGCCCAGTCTCCTCTGGCCCTGCCCACCTCCCATACTGTCTGCTGCCCCTCTGCCTGGCACTTCTGCTCTGGCCACTTGACCTTGCTTTCCCTTAGGCCTGTCCACTTCCACTTCCTTCTGCCTGGAATATCCTCCCCTCAGATGTCCACAGTGCTGGTGACTGCTTGGCGTTTGCATGTCAGCTCAGATGTTCCCCCCGCCTCCAAGGGAGGGTTTCCTGGTCACCAGTCCAGGCTGGGCCTCCAGGCCCTCGCTGTCATGCTGCCTTAGCTTCCTTTCTGTAGGTGTGCTTACCTCCACCTGAGGTTCTCTCACTAAGCGCTCAGCCTTGCCACCCTCCCTCACCACCTTCAGTCCACATGTCTCTCCCAGGGCCTGGCACAGGACAGATGCTCAGCAACATTTGCTGAATGAATGAATCAATAACCCCCCCAAAAGGGATCCAAGAAGAACCCAGAGTTTGCTTCAGGTCTAAGTAATTGAACATGATTCATTTATTTGTCTGATTCCAAGACTTTTTCCCATAAAGAGAGTGACTGTCCTGTCCGACTCCTTGTGAACCCATGGACTGCAGCATGCCAAGCTTCCCTGTCCTTCACTATCTCCTGCTCAAACTCATGTCCATTGAGTCGATGATACCATCCAACCATCTCATCCTCTGCCGCCCTCTTCTCCTCCTGCCCTCACTCTTTCCCAGCATTAGGGTCTTTTCCAATGAGTCGGCTCTTCACATCAGGTGGCCAAAGTACTGGAGCCCCAGCCGGCTGCCCCAGACACTGTGCTAATGATGAGCAAACACCAACTACTACAAAAGCCTTCTGAGGCTGGTAAGATTACATCCCCATCTTACAGATAAGGAAGTCAAGGCACCGCAAGGCGAAGTCACACAGCTGCTAACGGCAGAGCAGAGATTCAAAATTGAGCAGTTAGGTTCCAGAGGCTGAAACCGCAGCCTTGTGCTCTACCCAGGACAGAGGTCCGTCCTGAGAGCTCACATCTGAGACCTGGCCCGTGGCCACCGGCAAAGTGCACGAGGCTGAGCAGGGTGGCCATCAAGACGCCCTTGGCGGTGGCACATCAGAGCTCAGAACAAAGGGGAAGAGTCAGTTAGACTTGGCTCCTCGGTCATTTCCTTGTGTGTGAGCTTAACCCCCTGAGTTCCCTCATAAAATGGGGACTCCTACCCATGCACTTGCCACCGTGCATAGCTAGTGTGTCTGAAAATTGCCTTCAGTGAGAGGCTGGTTTGTCTGGGGACAGAGACCCGTCCCCAGGCCTCGGCAGGATTCCACCTGATCCTGGCTGGCGACAGGTGTGCTAGCGGTCTCAGGGACTCAAAGAGTAATTCTCTCATGGTGACCATGGCTCGATGTCTTATTACTTTCAAACTCAGCGCAGAGCTGGTGCCGAACTGCTGTCAGCAGCATATGCAGATGGCGCCAGGACCCGCTCTGCGTGGTGGGTGACAGAGGCACCAAGCAGCCAAGTGGCTCCAGGAATGCATGACCGTGTTTGTCAAAAAGGCAGCTGGGGGTAAAAGGAAACTGAAAGGGCGGGGGCAAGACTGTGGACTAAGGCAAGGCAAAGAGGAGTCTACAGGGGCAGACTGGGAGTTCCCAGGATGCCCTACAATGGCTCAGGAGCCTGAAGAGCTGAAAGTCTGATTGCTCAAGTTGCCGAGGATGGTGACTGGCTCTCAAGTGTAAGGAGGGCAGCAGGTGGGTCCAGGACCTAAGGCAGCTTTGCAAACTCAGGTGCCCGGGTGCCCAAGGGTTCCTATGGGGGCTGGACAGGGCCCTGGCGAGTGATGGACAAAGCACAGCCAGGATGGCATTCACATAAGGGGTCAGCTGGTGTGGCATCTAGGAACATGGGCTTTGAGACGTTTGATTTGTGTATGAGGTTTCTCGATCTTTAAGACACCAGGTGGGCCAGACAAAGCCCATGTGTGGGCAGGCATCAAGGAGAGCATGGGAGATAGACGTACCCTCAGAGGGAAGAGTAGCAGCTGCCCACTTCCCCAGCCCCCAGGCCATGGAGCAGGTGGGTGGACACGCACATGTACACACACACACACTCTACCTTCAGCTCCAATTCGGAGTAAATCTGCGGTCGTAGCAGGCTGAGGAGGTAGGATGCTCGGGAGAACTTAAACCCTGAAGATGAATTGGATGAAGACAGTCACAGGGATCACCAGTGGTCACCCCCATGCCCCTCACCCACCTCTTTGGCTCACCTGGGACTATCTCCTCTGTGACAGCCGCACCCCCGATCACGTGGCGTCTCTCGAAGACTGCCGTGTTCACTCCAAATCTCTGCAGGTATGCCGCCTGGGACGAGGCACACAGGCCTTCCCTTTATTCCTGGGGTCCGCCCGCAGTCTCAGGGACCTCACCATAGGGCTGGCTCGAGCTGTCCCTGCCTCTGAGATGCCCTTTCCCTGCCCTTCCATAAATGCCCACCTCCTCAGATGTCCTCTGAGGCCTGACATGACTGCTTGTGCCCCTCCACTTCCCAGCCCCAGGTGACCTTCCTTCCTGCAAGGTCTGGAGCCTCTGTGAGCTCCTGCCCATCTCCTGGGCAGGGTGGCGGCAAGCCTCGCCCTCCTCCCTAGCCTGCAGCAGGTAGCATGGGGGGCGTGTCGTGTGAGCATAGAGGACACCTTTCCACTCCGCTCTTTTCCTGCTGGGGCAACCTCAGTACCTGATCCATCTGGCCTCAATTTCCTCCTGTGCAAAAATGGGGCTGATGATAGGAACACCCACTTTTCCTGCTTCACAGGGCTGCTGTGAGAATTCTCTGAGCTGGTCCCTAGAAGGAACTTAGACATGGGTCCCTGGCACATGGGGATGTGTTCGGTCAATGAAGCTATGATTATAATATGGCGTCATTTTGGGGAACAAATGTTTCAGGGGAGAGTATTCATCTTTCTCTAGCACTTGGTGGAAAATCAATAAATATTTGTTGAACCAAACTACTCCTCCATCTACTGACCTCAAATGCTGGCCCTCCCACCATCACCACAACCAAGGTGACCACATGGATGGTGTAGCTCAGAAGGTAGACTTTTGGCGACTACTATGCCAGATGCTGTGTGAGCATCGTCTCATACGATCCATCTTAGAGGTAGGCACCGTGATTCTCCCGATTTCGCAGAGGAGGAAGTGAGGCTCAGTGAGGCTAACAGCTCAAGTTCACAGAACTGATGAGTAGAGGTGCGGAAACTGCACCCGGTCTGTACACAGAATCTACACTCCTGACATATCCTAACGAGAAAGGAGAAAGAGGAGCCTTGGTGTCACATCTGGAAACTGGCCTCAGAGGTGAGCCGTGTTTCTCCCGTTAGATGTCAACAGTCCCACAGTGATGACGGCAGACAGAGGTGGTCTGAGACCACAATACAGGTGACAGGGCAGGGCCACTTCACAGCCGTGTCTTAGCAAAGACGAGACGAGGTCTGTGGGTCACCTTAAGATCCCAATCACTGGCTCTCATGGCCAAGATGTGTGATGCTGTGTGTGTGTGGCGACCACTCTGCATGCTAGCCTCCCCTCCCTGCAGACACGGTTCGGAGATGCCCCTGCTCTCCAACAGTAATCAATCTAGGGCCAACTGCCTACTTTCTCAGGCTGGCCCCAAATCATCCAGCGAAGTGCATGACCTAGAGTTAAGTTCTTCCTATATCCTCTCATCCTGGGATGCCCCAAGGTTACCTTTTGAGCAAGGCTTCTTGAGCCGAGGCCTCAGGGCACACCATCTATTTCCCTTCCCCTCAATTCAGTGAGGGTGGGCATTTTAATTCTCATTTTATCATGGGTCAGAGAGATTAGCTGACTGGCCTTAACCTTCACAGGTGGAAAGTGGCTGAGCTGGGAGACAAACCCATGTTCATATTAATATAAAAATCAGTGTTTCAAATTACTGATCAGTTGAGTTAAATAGGGGGCTTCCCTGATAGCCCAGTTAGTAAAGAATCTGCCTGCAATGCAGGACTCCCTGGTTTGATTCCTGGGTCAGGAAGATAAGCTGGTGAAGGGATAGTCTACCTACTCCAGTATCCTTAGGCTTCCCTTGCAGCTCAGCTGGTAAAGAATCCACCTGCAATGTGGGAGACCTGGGTTTGATCCTGGGGTTGGGACAATCCCCTGGAGAAGGGAAAGGCTACCCACTCCAGTATTCTGGCCTGGAGAATTCCATGGACTATACAGTCCATGGGGTCACAAAGAGTTGGACACAACTGGGCGACTTTCACTTTCACTTGAGTTAAATAATGTCTGCTGCAACATGTTTGAATAAAACTGCTATACTGGGGAAAGTATTAAGACGTAACACAGGTCTCCTGGCTCCCCACATTGCTGACTCCCCTGCACTGATATTCTGGAGCAGACACTGCTCAGAAGAATGCTCTGTGTGAATCTGGAGGCCTGAACCTCGATCACACACTATGGCCTCCTAGGGGTACACAGACTCTGGTTTGAGAAGCACAGCCTCAGGGTCACCCTGGCCTGCGGTCAGCCTGGGACCCAGAGGCCGGCTGTGCCGGGGCAGGGCCCTGCCTTCTCTGCTGGATTGGCTCCCTCACTGCCTCCAGGGTGGACCTTGGACCATGTGCAGCTGCATGTTCCCCAAGGTGGTGCCTGGCCTAGACCTAGCTGGGGAACACTGGCTCTGTATACAAGGACAGCCCACCATCTGGAGTCAAAGGGCCCCCAGCCCCAGTTACTTGCTTCCTAAAGTTCCAATCTGCCTCCTGTGTTACGTCCATTACACACTTTCCCAGCCGTTTATCACCTTGCTTTTGAAAGGTCAAGGGGGAAACCTATGAGCATTAAGGAGAGGCCAGCAATCCTATATCGTCTTTAAGGGCTGTGGATGTCCTCTTGAGCCAGTCACTGGTCAGCACCAGGGTGAGAGGACCAGCCGGCCTTTGCTTCCCCCCAGCGACCCTCATCCTGCTGGCTTCCTTACACTCCTGCTGGGAGCCACACACCCAGGGGCCAGTGAAGTGGGGCGGAGGGGGAGGGACTCACAGCCACCAGCCCGTTGTGTCCTGCAACGAGACAGAGGAGAGGGGAGCAAAGTGACAGTGGTCAGAGGGCAGATACATTCCTTGAGGAGTGTGGCCACCCACCCCTGTCCCCATGCCCATGAAGATCCTGGCGAGGTAGCAGAACTTGGGGGACCCCCTCACCTGAACCTGGATGTTGGAACAGCAATCTAGCTTGATACTGTAAGACACCTGGTCTTTGGGGAATCACAAAACCCTGGTTCTTGCCCCAAATTGAAAAAAGTCCTGTCACCTTGGCTTGGCCAATAGCTCATGCTGGAGTGGGGACAAGGGGAACCCGCAGGCATCAGATGAAAGTGACCCCACAAAGCCTTGCTGGGCTTCCAGCAAGGGAGGTTGAGCAGATGACTGTTGGAGGAAGTGTCAGAGTTGACTTAGAGGAAGAGAGGGAGGCATGATTGTGCTCTGATGCTGGTGTCCCTGGTCATCCAGGTGAGTGCTGGTCATGTGGACAGTTGCTGCCAAGCAGGGCTTGCTTTGCCCAAGCATGCCACACAACAGTGCTCCAGAAGGGGAATCTTTGTCAGTTTCCAGTGTTCCTGAGATAGAACAGCTCAAAATGAACTCAACACATACAGCGTCAACGTTTGCTAGATTGCTGAGTGTGCTTCAGGGTGCTAGACGATTGGGCAGATTTGTCTGGTATAAAGTTTCTTTCCAAAAATTTTAGGCAGGCAGCCCCTGGGGTGCAAGCCCTGAACTTGGTTTGGGGTCCCATATCCCACACCAAGTCCATGGCTAGCAAGTGCTTCTCCATCTCTGAGAAGCTTCAGGATCACTTAAGAACGTGCGTCATCACCGATTCCCGGAGCCCTCCCCAGAATCTACTGGGCAGGCTGGGGGCAGGGACTAGGATGGGGTTCATAGAAGCTCCCTGGTCATTCAGATGCAGGTGGTCTCAGACCCACAGGCCTAGCATGTGTTTCATGAACTAATATCGAATCATCATGTGATAAGCATGTCATGATCTATTTGATTATATTTCATTTAAAAATGCTAGTTGATAGAGTACTGTTTTTACCTGCTTTTGATAATTTTCTTAAGAAAGTTAAAAAAGTGTGATGGATGAGAATTATGAATGAATTGCAACCTGACGTCTGAAAAGCCGTGCTCTCAAACACATACAACAGATTAAAGGCAGACTGTCCTGGGCTCGCCCTGCTGTCTGGCGTCTTTTTCACGTGTAAACAGAGGGCCTGCTGGGCTTGCAGTGTCGCAGGGAGGATGACCAGTAATATACCTAAAGCACTTGTGCCTTAGCAGACCCATAATTAGTGCTGATCATAAATCCTGGAAAACCAATAAAGGCTTCCAGGCAACAGGGTCCAGTTCAGTCATCACGTGTAAGCCCACAAATGCACAAACAGACCTCAAATGGCAAAGGGCAGGGATCCAAGAGCCCAAGTTCCTCCTCCCTCCACTACTCCCCCACTCTAGTTGTGGCTGAAACTTTGTCCTGCGGCTTCTGGTGACCTCTCCCTTCCCCTGGAAGGAGTCTTAAGCTGCGGGCTCAGCTAATCTCCAGGCCTGACTGCAGGGTTCCTTAGGCAGCAGGCACAGAGGGATGCAGGGGGAGGGGTGTGCTGAACGTGGGTTCCCGAATGTGTGGGCTGCAGGTGCCACATCAGATCCACTCCAAGAGCTGGTTAGGTGTGATGATCCCCTCAGAACCCTAATCACCAGGTAGGGAGCCCTTGAACTGCATTTTAACAAGCTCCTTGGGTCATCCTTTAGGCAAATTTGGTCAAATAACTGAATCAGGATGATGCCCAGGTTACTGGTGTGACTTCAGGGAGCAGAGATGATCTGTATCTCAGAAGATACCGCTGTGCTCCTCACTCAGGTTGGATAAGCCTTCAACCCAGGTTTCCTGCCTTGCTTGGCAATCAGAGAAGCAACGTTGAAGAAAAATTCACACCTGAGAAACACACTTGTGAGCCATTCACCCAGGTACCTGGGGACCTAGGATCAACCCTCTCTGCCAAGAGACAGCAGGGGTGGGGTGTCTCCAAGGGCAGAAAAGGTGGGAGGAACTTCCGTTTACTGAGCCCAGTGGGCGCTGGAGCTGGAGTCCCCCAGCCCTGGAAGTTGGTGAGACAGTTGTCAAACAGCCCCTGATAAAAATTATATAAACTTACAATGAAATAATGATATTAAAGACAAAGGTAGTAAATACTCAAAGCTTGTCACTTCCTAATCGTTTTACTATATTTTCCTGTTGTCTATGTCTTCACAGTTACTTACATCCATGGACACATACAGGGGCCATGCTGCCTGATGATGCCTGGCTGCATCTCTCTCCCAAATTCGCAGAGACATCACGTTGGTAACTTAGAAAAAGGCTGCAGTGGGTGTATTCACACCATGGAAATCACGAACACTACACACCAGGGCCTGGGTTATTATTTTGTTGGTTGTTAGTACTCTTGCCTGGGAAATCCCATGGACGGAGGAGCCTGGTGGGCTGCAGTCCATGGGGTCGCGAAGAGTCGGACACGACTGAGCGACTTCATTTTCACTTTTCACTTTCATGCACTGAAGAAGGAAATGGCAACCCACTCCAGTGTTCTTGCCTGGAGAATCCCAGGGACGGGAGCCTGGTGGGCTGCCGTCTATGGGGTCACACAGAGTCGGACACAACTGAAGTGACTTAGCAGCCGCAGACTTAAGAAAGTGATGGAGAAAATGCTAATAATGCAAATTAAACTTAACTGGCAGTTGTGCCCACAGCAGTCACCTTGTGAAACAGAGCAAACAATTGAGGAACTGTTCTCCTGTTCGCAAAATATTATTTGACTGAGCAAGATCATTCCAATTGTTGAAGGAGGAGAGAAGTTCTGACATAAATCTTTGTTGCACTATCTTTCTGCTCTTTAAAGAAAATAAAAATATCATACAATGTTTCCTTCGGAACTATTTTCATTTGCATTTCAAATTGCAGCTGTAGGTTGGTTACTGAGTTCGGCAAAAGTCACGAGCACTTGCTGAGTGGACTGGCCACCTGGAATTTAGAGTATTGTATATTTCACCTGCAAAACTGTGCTACATTTCTTTGACTTCAGTATTTACAATAAACTTATGTATGGATATACATGCACACATTCTCCCTTGGAGAGGTTACTGGTAAGCACTTACCAGCACAGGACAGCTCTCCGTAGGGATGAAAATGAAGAAAGGCCCAAATAGGGATGCAGCTTTAAAGCCATGTGATGAGCAGGTCTTTCCAGGCCTGTCATCCCCTTTCTGTATAAACCCAGCTGGAAATAATGTCAGAAGTAGAATTTGAGGCTGTGAGTGGAAGGCCCCGAGAAAAGGAGCCTGGTCCTGGCCTGGTGCCTCATAGGCTCAAGGTGGAACCAGTGCCCTGCACCCTGGGGCTCAGCAAAGCGCAGCGGGGTCACCGCAGCAGGTCCTGTACAGCCCAGGCAGGCAAGGCAGTGGGGGCTGTCACTTCTGCAGACAGGCGGGAGGACCTCTGGGACTCGTGCCTATTTTCCTCTAACTCCCCTTGACGGAATGACTGTAGTGTCCTCAGGATGGTCTCAGTGGTCAGGTACTGGTGACCAGAACTCAGGTCACTTGTGTTAATTGCTCACACTAGTTAGTCGTGTCTGACTCTTTGTGACCCCGTGGACTGTAGCCTGCCAGGTTCCTCCATCCATGGGATTCTCTAGGCAAGAACACTGGACTGGGTTGTCATTTCCTTCTCCAGGGGATCTTCCCAACCCAGGGATTAAATCCAGGTCTGCACTGCAGGCAGATTCTTTACCATTTGAGCCACCAGGGAAGCCCCAGAACACTTGGGGCGGCAGGATTTCACAGGTCTGTTGTACCAGGGCTCCTTCCTTGCAACCCTTATCTACCATATGGTTTTCAAAGATGTGGCAGCAACTAGCTAATTTCACAGGAGATTCATGGAAACTCCTGAACTCACTTAGTCCTCCCTGGTCATTTTAGATGGGAAGACTCAAGCCCAGAGAGGGCAAAAATCTGCTCCAGGCCACACAGCAAGTCAACGGCAGAGCCAGCTCCAGAATCCTGGCATCTGCTCGCAGACGGGTAGAGTTTTCACCCTAGCAACTTGCTCTCACCCCAAATCCTGACCAGCCTGTGCCCAAGCAGTGAGAGGGCAGGGTCGTGGATGGGCACCCCCCCCGCCCCCTCCACCCCAGGATTCTGGGCAGGCTGCCCTCTCGCCCCTCAACTCCAGCCCAGCCTACTTTACCTGCGCCTACCACCACTGCATCGTACTCAGGCTTCAGGCGTCCCCTGGTGTCCGAGAGAGCTCGTCTCCATGTGGGGCAGGGAGAGGCACCCATGGCCCTCCTGAGCCCTCGGCCACATGTGGTCATTTCTGCCCAGGACCAGGCTGGGAATTTGCTTGCAAGCAGCCTTTTGTGCCTCTCCAGGCAGGGGGAGGAGCAGGGAGAAGGAGGAAGAGGAGGAGCTGCAGCCCAGCTGCCGTACTTGGCCCTGGGCCACGACTAAATGGGGACACTGAGTTGCCCGCAGCCCAGCCTTCCACCCGGGACAGAGTCATGGGCGGTCACCTGTTAACTTGGCAGAGGTCCTGCGCCTGCAGACTTCCAGAGTGGTCACTGTGCTGCTCATTATCTAGGGCTCCGCTGTGCCAGGCGCTGTGCCGACCAGTCGTGCAACCCCTCATGTGGGCCCCAGACGGGGAGCACTGAGGCTCAGACAAATGTGTGTGTGAGTGCGTGTGTGTGCATGTGTGTTCCAAAGGGCTGTCCCCTCCCCTGTGCTGTCCTGCTTCTCATTAAGGAATTCAATGTCCAGGATGAGCTGGGGCTGGGAATCCAAGTAAAGAGAGGGACTCAGGTCCAACTTCCCGTCCTTGCGGCTTGTAACAGGGTAGCTGCTCTATGCCTGCGGCAGGCTCAGGGATCCACTGCCTGCAGGACCAGGGCCTCGGCGACACTGCAGGGGGAGGGGGCAATCTGCCCCGGGACATCCAGAGAGCCCCGCGTCCTTGCCCAAATGCTTTAACACCATCTGCTTCACAGGCTTTCACAAAGCTGGCAAGGTTTGGGGGGCTAGTTCAGTTCTCTGTGATTCTGGGGTTTGCCTTTTTCTTTTGAAGGTCTGAACATTTCTCTTGCATGTTTTGGTACCTTTCTCATTTCCCAAGAATCCTCAAGGATTTAAAGAGCACATCTGTAAAAAGGTTCAGCTAAGTGCTCACTCTCCTGTGGCCTGTCCTGAATTAGGGGCCCCTCTGCTCCCTGCCCACTGGTTAGACCATTCCCCATGCAGGATAAAAGCACCCTAGGGGCTGGGAGTCTCTGTACACCTCTGACATCTGTCAGCCTTCCAGACACCCGCTATTAGAAGTGCATTTCACAATTAGGAGAAAATGTGGAAAGTTGCCTCTGGGTAAGAGGGACTTCTGGGGACATTTCGACTCTCAACTCAGACACCCCTCCACATGCCATGGAAAATTTACACTCTGTGTGTCTCTGCTAAAATACAAGTCAGGACCTTCTCCTCAGTGTTATTTATAATACCAAAAAACTAAGAAGACTGGTTAAACTGGACATGCCACATCACACAGCGGTTAAAAGGTAAGGGAAAACAGCAGGTGACAAGACGGAGGATCCTAAACAGCGGTGGGATCTAGGCTTTAGTCCTTCCCCTTTTGCTCTTGTATTGTCCACAATCATGTGGTAATCCCCATCGGTGAAGTCGGGACATTGAGGAGGAAGGCAGTCCCCGTCGCCTCCTGACTGTCCCTCATGGCCACCTTCTGAGGCCTTTAGCCCAAGGTGCGGTTCCAGGTTTTCCAGTACCCATGACCCCGCACGCTGCTCACTTACAGGGAAAGAACAGTCCTTGCATGAGTTTCAGCTCTCACGTCATTTCAGCTCTGGCGTCATACCTGAGCCCTCGGCTCTACTGCGTCATGCTCGCTTTTGGCTCGCTTCCCTCCGTCCCAGCTGTGGCCTCTCAGCCCGAGCAGCAGGCGCGCCCAGGTCCCAGGCTCTGCCGGCCCCTTGTCCTTGGGCCTGTTTTCTGGTGGGGGGCGGGGGGACTTTAGAGCAGGGGCTGTACCCAGGGCAGTGCTCTCAATCCAGGGCACACCAGGACCACCCCCGCCCCGCCCGCCCCCTCCCCAGGAGGCTCTGAGAAACCTCACAGCCTGGGATCCGTGGGACTGAGTGACATGAACCTCTGGGGCAGGGCTGGGGCAGGAGCCGAGAACCAAGAAGGGAACAAAGAGGCCACCGAGAAGGGCCAGGGGCTGGAACCACAATAACCGTGACCAGGATTTATTCGTGCCGGCCGCCGACCTGCAGCCCCATGACTGTCCTGATGGGGGCGCAGTCACACTGACTGTGGGGAGACAGGCTCAGAGGTGGGGGAGAGGGCCACAGCGTCCAGAGCCACAGGGAGGACACGGCAGAGCCAGAGCTCAACCCAGCCAGGGGAGCACCTTTCACGCGGGGAGGAGACGGCTTCCTGAGGTGCTCTCCCCACTCCAAGAAGAGCTGGGCACTTCCTGTCGGTCTCCTGGGGTAAACGGAGAGGCAGTTCCCAAAGTCGGGTGGCCCTGGGTCTAAGGTCACATCCACAGCTGCTCTAGCTAAGGAGACTGGCCTTCTTCTTTCTCCAGAAGGAAGGGTTTGGGGGTTTGCTTGTTACCCGCAATGGAGGTGGCTCTAAAAGAGTTTCTTTTAAGAAATCCTGGGGCTGCCCTGGAGACAGTGCCATCCCCAGGGCCACTGTGGACAAGAGGAGGCTCTTGCCGTGGTGATGTCTGTGAGCCAGGTAGGCCTGGAGAACCAGGGGCACAGGCCGATGCACGGGGCAGCCTCCTGGTCCTAGAGCAGGTGGACCCGGGAAGCCTCGCCCAGGCGCTGGGCCAGCTCGCCGGCCTGCTGCACCAGCACGTCCGTGGGCACAACCGACAGGTGGAGGGCCAGCAGCTCGTGGCACCTGACAGCCTCGGCCGGGTGGCCCTTGCTGTAATACCGCAGGAGCTTCCTGGGGGAGAGGGGGGGAGGACAGGATTCACGAGGGAGACATGGGTAAGACGTCACCTCACTGGACTCTAGCACCAGGCTGGAAAGGCCTTCCTTGCTCCTTGCTGACTCCCCATTTTTGAGGCTCAGCCCCAGGCCGTCAGGGCCCATCCTCTGGAATCCCAACCCTGGATGGCAAGGCCCCAGCTATGGGGCCACAGAGCCAGCTAGGGAAGGTCCCAGGAGCCCAGCAGAGACAGCTGCAAATGCTGTCTCAGTGTGCAACAGGAGGGGCGGAACCCCAAGAGCACCCCACTCTCTTCCTCTGAGTGCCCGGCCGTGAGGAGCTCTAACAAGGGGGGCTGGGCTCAGGGCGGGGGGCCAAGGAAACACTCCTGAAGGAGGGGCTGCTGCCTCTGCTGAGACGGGCACTTATCATCTGTCATCTGTCCCCCTCTGTTCCCAGTGGCCCTCTGGGTCAGCGTCACCTGTAGTAGTCTCCTCCCAGCATGCCGACGGGAGCTGAGTCATCAGACAGCACAGGCACCTCCATGATCTGGAGTTTGTGACCCTGGGGGAGGAGGAGAGCTTCTTGAGTGGGGAGGCGGTGGGCACGGCGGGAAGACCATGGGTCTGAGTCAGACACAGCGGGTCCGAGGCCCAGCTCAGCCCTGTTTAGCAAGTGCTTAGCACTGGGAAAATGCACTGACCTCTTTCTACCCTGTCTTCTCACCTGTGAACTGGGGATAAGAATAAACTCCCAAGAACATTAGATGTGATGAACATAAAGTTCCTGGGGTCATGCCGGGCACCATGGTGGTAGCTCTCATTCCCACCAACCAGTGGACCTGGCTCAGCGTGAAGGATGGTGATCGGGGAGGTGTCAGTAAGAGCAAAGTGTGACCAAAGGCCAAGTCTCTCTCTGAAAGGACTGGGAATCCCAGGGAAGGACATGCCGGGGAAGCGACTCAGGCTCTGCTGGGCTCCCACCATGTGCCAGGTGTCGTCATGGGGTTCCTGCAGTCCTGTGCCCACTGGGATGGTGAGGCCCGCCCATTACCCCATGGAGCCAACCACACACACACAGAGCCTGTCTCTCCCTAGAGGCTGAGGTGATGCTCAGCTCCACGTCCTGGGCACCTCTGAGGAGGGCACAGGGCAAAGATGGGAGCCTGCAGGCCAGGAAGCCAAGCCTGGGTTCTGACGTCATCATTTAGGACCTCGGTGCCCTGGCCGTGGTGTTTGATCTCAGGGCATCAGTTCCTCCACCTGCAAAATGGGATCAGTGACACTCGTCCCAACCAACACATGGGCTGTGCAGGTGTGTGAGGCTGTGAGAGCGGCGAGATCCCAACAGCCACACTGCACCAGGGAAAGGTTCGCCACGACCTCAGGCTGAGGGGAAGGAGGGCGTGCTGCCAGGAGCAGAGACAGGGCACGCAAGGTGCGAGCAGCTTTGCTCGGGGCAGGTTGGTTAACTGCTCTCAGCCTCCAATTATCTGTCTCAGCAATGGGAGCAGGAAGCGAGGCCTTGTATCACAGAAAGTGTGGGCTGAGCATCCTTGCTTGCGCGGGGCATGGCGGTCTGTTCATGTGTCACCAGGATGACTCTTGAACAACAGTGTGAGTTTTTCAGAGAACTGGGGGCAGGGGTCACAGAGCCTGAGCGCAAAGGCGGACCTGAGCTCTGGGTCCCAGCCAGCTGGGCTTCACTGTCAGTCCCACTGGTGACAAGAAGAGGTGGAGAGACAGACTGAACAGAATCCAGGAGAAAGGGAGAATTTCAGGACTGCCCTGCCCGGGCCAGCCACACCCACCATGTCGTTCTCGAACCACAGGAAGTAGGAGCAGCAGAAGTCCCCCTCGCGGAACAGCAGCGTGGTGTAGCCCTTCTGCAGGTATCTGCGCGCCAGCTGGATGAGAGACCAGACCTGGGGAGAGGGGACAGTGCTTGTCTCTGCAGCCCGAGGGTGGCCCTTACCCCACGGCGGGGGCTGGGCTCGGGCTCTCAAATCCCAGTGAAGAAAAGCACTCGGAGGAGGAGCTCCTGGAGGGCCAGGGGCCTCTCCTGCTTCTCTTCTTCTTTGGTGCCTGGGCCCAGCTTTGGCTCAGAGCAGGAGCTTAGTAATAAACAGATGATGGATGGATGGATGGACTACCTATCCCTCTCATTACTGCAAGGACAAAATATACATATCAACACTTTATGAATCTTCACTATATACACAAGCTATAAAGTAGCAAATTCATCTTTCAGGCCAGAACAGAGCCAGGGACACAAGCAGAGATGAGAGGGTGGCCACCTGGAACTCTCCTATTTCGAGGGCTCACACGGACCCCTCAGGGCTGAGGATCTCTGGCATGGCTCTATGCCAGGAAGGTGCTAGAAAAGTGTTTGAATGCACAGTGCCCTGGCCCTGACACATCCTCTGCTCTGAGGTGAAGTCTGAACGAGGGCTCACCAAGGGCACCGATGGGAACACAGTGACTGAGGGTCAACATGCCTCAGGTCCTCTCTGCGAGGCTCTCCTCCCTGATTCAAGGACTTCCGCCGCTGCCTGTGAGCTGCCCGAGGGGAGCTGGCAGCAAGGGGCACCTCTGCCCCCACCCCCCACCTCCCAGGGCTGGCAAAGGCCTTCTGCACTCCAACCAAGACACTTAGTGACAGGTGTACATGAGCCCCTCCCAACCTGATCACACACAGCATCTAATTAAATGCAAACAAATAACATGGACTTGCTCTGTTTTTCAGGAAAGCAATTAGACAACGTATATCGGTAACCTTAAAAACAATTCCTCCCACTTGACTTCATAATTCCATTTCTGGGAATCCATATTGAGAAAAAATCTGAGATGAGGACAAGGATAAATACCTAGAGGTGTGTGCACCAGCATTATTTATGACAGAGTCTGCGAACAGTCTCAGTGTTCAACACTGGGGAAACGGCTAAGTACATGGTGCTGCGTTCCCATGATGGACTGCCGTGGAGCCGGTGAGAATCATGTTGATAAAGAATTAATGACATGAGGAAATGCACCAGATACACAGTGAAGTAAAAATGCGGGAAACACATGCATATGCAGGATGACCTCAACTACAACAAACCGCACAGGAAAACGGCGGAGAGAAAGGCACCAAGACGAGCCCAACTACCCCGGACGGAGACAAAGATGCTGGTGTGGACGGTCCCAGGAAATGCTCGACCAGCCCCAGCTACATCCAGGGCCACTGCTGTGCGTCACCGTGTGTGTGCATCTGTAATCTACGCGGTAACTCCACGACGTTACTGGTGTTACCGTTCTCCTTTATAGACGAGGCAACTGACACTTAAGACTCCCTACCGCCCCAGGCCACACAACTAGTGAGGGGCAGAGCTGGGTCTCCAGCGGGCTGTCAGTGACCTTGTTTTCACCATTATGATACACTTTACTTAGATATATAAAATATACATATATAATAATGTAAAATACATGTAACATGTATAATATATAGTGACATAATATGTATAATATATGTATAAAATACAGTTTTTTATAAACTGGCAGAGGCCTCTCCACCAAAAATACTAGTTTGCCATGAAGATGAATCAAAGAAAATAAAAGGAGCCCTGGAGACTGTTTCCTCTGTAGAAACCTCCTACTTTTACATTCTGATACTCAAATCCATTAACCCGTGTGTCTCCTTTCTGTCTTAGTGAACTCAACAAACCCTTACTGGGCCCCGGCCATTCCCTCCCTGGCCTCACTAGCCAGTGCTGCTCCAGGAACTTTAACACAGCTGGGGAGGTGGTCCCACGTGCTGGCCGGGGCCCTAGGGCGACAAAGGCAGGACCGTTCTCTTGGAGCCTACAAAGCCGGGTGCGGAGGTAGGCAGAATGCAGTAAGAGTTCCCATGGGGGTGCTCGGAGTCTCCCGGGGCCCAAGCGCGGGGACTAGCCCTCCCAGGCAGGGTCCAGGCACGTCTTGTCTGACACGCAGGGAGCGTGCCCGGGCTGGGCCAGGTTACCTTGGTTTTGACGAAGGTGGCCAGGGGCCCCCGGCCCAGCTCCGATGAAGTCCTCTCACTGCTGCTGAGGGAAGGGGCCACCATCTGACCAGTGGTACGGTCCACGTAGATGAAATGCACCAGGCCTGGGAAGTCTTCCAGGAAGGTGAGGGGCTGAGTTAAGGTGCTTTTGAAGCCAGAACCAGGGAAGGAGGTCCTCCATCCACCGAGGCTTCCTTCAAGCGTCCCCCTCCCCCGCCCCCCGCCCCATAGGTTTCCTTTTCAGCCACCCTACCCTCCCAGGACATCCTCTTTCCCAGGTCTCGCTTTCCCTTTGAACTCCCAACCCCGAGAAGGTCTAAGGTGCAAGTACAATGGATCTCTGGCTCTGGCACATTTAACGCCGGGAGTTCTGCTCCCAAGGAACACAGTATGTTTATGTTTTACCATCTTCATGCAGGATGAGTTTAAATGACACACGTGGTGGGGCCAGGGTGGGAGCAGAGCTACGGAGCTGAGGAGTGAGCCTCACTGGCCGCCACCCACACGCCTCGCCATAATCCTCTTCATCTCTACGCCTCATCTTGGGCTGGAAGGTTCCATTTGAGAGGACGGGCAGCAGCAGGCGGCTGGCAAGGCCCTCTGTCACCCCTTCCACCTGCACGCTGAGGACTGAAGTCTCAGGAAATTTTAATACTGAAAAAACTGCTTCATATAAAGTTTCAGGGAAGATCAGTAATTGATAAAACTAGTTCTCTAATAAAACGATACGTCTTAGAGATGGCTTTTTAAACAGGGACCAATAAACACCCTTACCGCAGGCCTTCTCCAAGCCTTCATATTCCTCTGTACTGTAGCATCTAAGGAGGGGGACACGGCCCCTCAAACCTACCTGACCCCAGGCCCCTGCCCCTCCTGGAGACCCACAGCCACTTTGCTGGCTGGACATCTACACAGATGATCTCTATGAAGTAATCCTGGGACACCAGGGATTTCTCAAACTCCAGCCTCGGAGCACTCCTACAGATAGGACACCAACAGGACACTAAAGTCGCCTCACTTTCTTCAGCAAAAGGAAGCTGAGGTGCAAACTACGTGCTCTTCCCCTAAAGCCGCTGTCCTTCAAGTGAGGGGCAGAGGAGGCAGCAGCCCGAGGGGCCTTCACGGCTAGCCCAGGGCCGGGCATCAGGATATGACACCATGGTGACGTTCCTCCTGCTCTTCACCAGCAGGAAGTCCTTCCAGTCCGCCAGCTTTTCTCTGTCGAGGGAGCAGGGGAGCAGGAGGGTGAGGCGTGCCCGGCTCCCGCCCCGGCCGCCAAGGGGTCGCACCACCACTTACTGCATGAGTGTCTGGACTTGGTCCTGCAGGTGCTGGGGCAGGTGGGGGCCCCCCCGGCCCGGGGCCATGGTCAGGAAGCTGAACCGATAGATGGCGCATAGCTGCCGCTTTACCTTCCTGCATGCCTGGAGCAGCCTGGGGGCCAGAGATGAACTGTGACAGAGGGAAGGCTCCTGGAGGGCATACCCAGGATGGCACCCCATCCCTGTGGTCACCCTCCTCCTGGACTGATAGACGTGGCTGATGAACTACACCCTGGCCCTCACTGAGCTGGGAGTCAGCTTCCACGTTCCCCCGACATGGGGCTCTGAGAAACTCAAATCTCCTCCAACCTCCTGGTTTATTTTATGGAAAAACAAGGCGCAGTGACTTGCCCAAGGTCACGCTGGGTCTGTGTGGAAGCTGGGTCTCTGCTGGTGGTGTCCGGTCCTCAGGCCCTGCTCCTCAACCTCTGTCTTCTCTGTCCCCAGCCTCCCCTCAGCATTGTGGGGGTTGGACCCGCCCTCCCAGGACCCCCTCTGTCCTCAGAAGCGCCTCCCCGAGCATCTTCTCCTCCTGGGCCTGGAGGAAACCTGCCCCCTTGTCCAAACGATGCCCTCCTTGACCTCAGGGCCCACCACTCACTCCCAGGATGAGCCGGGCTCACTTTTGGAGAAGGCCTTGGTCTTGAACTCCAGCCAGGTTTTCTGTAAGCAGACAAGTGACAGGCGGCTTCCTGACAATGTTCCCACAGTGAGGTCCAGGGGGGCTCTGACGTCGGGCTCTAGAAGGCTCCCCATCTCCATGCACAGCACACAGCTGCTGTCCACAGCCAGGCTGGGTCTCTGGCAGGGCCCCCAGCACACTGTAGCCCACTGTATGCCATGGTCTAGTCACTCAGCAGGCTTTTACTTAAAAAGCAGCTTCTGGGTGTGAGCCCCAGGCTCTCGGCCTCGCTGGCAGACACGTAGACCAGTGCTGTCCGAGCGGCAGGTCAGTGCTTCGAGGGCGGGGTGGACGCAGGCAAGGGCGGGGGTGCTGATCCCCTTCAGGGATCTTTGCCTCCTGATACCTCACTGGGGCATGCCGGGCACCAAGAGACATGGGGCGCTGTGGACTAACTGGGCTTCAGTCACCTGCTCTGCCTCATCTGATCCCCTGCTTATTTTCAAACCAGTGCAAACTTCAGCCACAATGAATCTCAGTTCCTCAAACAGACCCAAGCCCTGCCAGCTTCCTGAACGGCCTCAGATCTCAGCCCAGGGTTCTCGTCTGGCGAGTTCCCTCCTAGGCTCCTGCGTGGATTGCGCCTGGTCTCCTCCTCTGTTCATGTACTGTCCCTGTGTCTGGGCCTCACGACCCTATCTGGGCTCTAAGCCCCCCGTGGGTGGGACGGCCTCCTTGTGTCCTGCAGCCTGTGAGACCAGCCACGTGGTGAGGGGCATAGTGGGCAGGCCACTGGCCATTCCTGAGCCCTCGAGTTGGGCTCTGCCTCCACTGCTCACCCATTCAGTAACTGGCCAAATCACCATCTATCTGAGTCCCGCTCTGGTTTCCTTATCTGAAACATGGGAGCTGGAACCTGTGTTCTGCCGAAGTCACACAAGAACGTTTAGGAAATATAAAGTGCACTGCCGAGCTGCGGGGGATCAGAGCACAGTCCTCTGGTGGGGTGGGGCAGAGGCTGGCCCCCTCCCCTTGAGCCTTGGCCCCTCAGCTGTGATGAGAACAGGCCTCCCCTCCCCAAGGTGGGGCGTCCAGGGCCTGCGTCTCACCTGAAGTTCTTGCCCACCTCGATTCTTGACAAACTTGTCCATCCTCTGGCGGAGGTCCACCATGATGGGGTGGGAACGCAAGGCACTCCCAGCCTCTTGCCCCTCCTTCAGCTTCTTCTCCAATTGAGAAAACCCATCCAGCAGCTGGTACAGGGCCAGGGCCAGGGCCGTGCTGGGGCACTGAGGGGAGAAGAGCAGGGCGGGGTGGACAGGGGTGGCCGGGGGGCAGGTGTCCAGGCCGGGATGGCCCCAGGGCAGGCGGGGGCGCTGATACCTTGGTCAGGAGCACCATGCTGATGCCCGGCCACAGGGGCAGGCAGTACATGGTGTGGGGCACCAGGGGGCAGTAGCTGTCTTTCACGCTGGCATCCAGGAAAATCCTTCTGGGGCCAGAGGGTCCTGGGGAGTGAGGGATCAGCGTCTGGAGGGTGTCTTCAGCCATCTGAGGAGGAAGAGGAGCTGTCAGGGGGAGGGGAGCGGCAGTTGTTGGGGGTCCTTCCCAGGCTGGGTTCCCCCGCAGCTGCCCACTTGCTGTCTCCCTCAGAACCTCGAGGGACAAACTCTTCTAGCCCCCAAAGTCCCAGTTCCTAAATGCTGGCCCTTTGCTGAGGCTCCCCTGGCAGCTCCCATCCTGCTGTCTGTCTCTCTCTCTCAGGATCCTCGGGGCCCTTCTGCACAGCATCAGGACTGGATGCCACACAGGGGTGGTGGGTAGTAAGAAAGGGGAAAAGGAAGAAAGGAAAGTGGGAAAAGCAGACGGGGTGGCATAAGCTGGGGGGAGGCTCCTCCCCAACTTCATGTACACAAAGGGTTTAAAGCCTGTTAACAATTGATCATTTGACCACCTTCCGGACCTCCAAAAGTCATTCTAAGGGTGCAAGTGAGGGCTTCCAGGACTAAATGAGAAAACTCCAGCCTCATGAGGGCTCTGGGTAAGAGTCTTCAGTGGGCAAAAGTGGAAAATTAAGGGAATCATTAGGGATGCCACAAAAGCTTCTTTGTAAGGAAGTCAGGGTAGTCTTATAACAACAGCAAAGGACTGGATGCAACACACTGGTTGTTCCAAGATCTTGCTAAATAAATAATAACATAATGCAGGCGATGCACTCTGAACAGTCTCGTTAAAAACCACATTGCCAAGGAGTGCCTCATCAATGGGAAAATGCTCAATACAAAAAATAATGAAGAGCATTAGGATTCAAATTGGGTAAAAGAAAAAATATATATGTTGTGTGTGTGTATATAAATACGTTTATAAAGTCATAGGAAAGCCTAGAAGGAAACACTCCAAATGTGTTTAACAGTAGCTAACATCTGGGGTTGGGACTGAGTGATTTTTATTCCTTTTCCATATTTTAATTCTGTTTTCCCCAATTTTTCTACAGTGAACATATTTACTCTCTTATTAAAAAAAAATTAAAAATTAAGTTAGACTTTCACTCCCAAGAACAGTGAGAGTGGGGATTTCTCAGGAGTGGAGGCTGTGTGTCTGGGGGAGGGGGAGGAGGGAGGGAGAAGGCCACCCTCACTCACCACGCCTCCCCTACCCCCGGCCCCCACCTCTGGGCTGAGCTCCGTTCCCTGCACTGGCCGGACAGCCGTGAGACAGCACCAGGAAGACCGGCATGGCTGGAGCGTCACCCCAGGGGAAGCCCTCAGAGTGCCCAGGGCCCACTGCAGCATCTCAGATCAGCTGGTACCCTGGCCAAGCACCCTAGGCCCCCAGGAAAAACTCACCTGAATGTGGGGCGAGTCAGTAGGTGGGGTGCCCCCATCCAGCCAGATGGTGCTACCTGCAGACAGACCGTAGGTAATAACAGGACGACAGAGACAGTGGGAAAATGTGAACACTGGCCCAACAGCCTGTCAGCAGGGGACGATGGAAAAGAGGCCCTTCCCCACTGGCAGCTCAAAGCACCTCGCTGGGCAGAGCACCTCAGTGTGAACTGGAGAGCCTTCCCCTTTTCATTCTACCCCAAGCTGGCGAGTGCAGGGCAAGCTCCCTCTGTGGTACCACAGCTAGGGCAGCCTGGGCTGGGGAAGAGAGGCACCCCTGCCCACTCCCCCCTGCCCAAGCTGGCTGCTAGGCACGAGTTCCCCTCCCTGTACCTCGCAGTGGGGGGGGCAGGTCCCTCAGACCCCTCCTCAGCCCCCCAATCCCCTCCTTGCTTTTGTCTTCTCTACCCCTTCGAGCCCCTCTCTGGCTATAACAGTGCCTTTTCACTCTTTGCTCGGAGGCAACACAAACTGTCAACAGTTCCCCGTTCATTTAGTCAATCAGCAAACTTTTACTGAAGCACCTACTGTGTGCTGGGAAATGAACTAGACTTCTTTTCCTAGGACAGCTCACAAAAACTACTGAACCAAGTGCATATTTGAAATATTATAGCTTTGTACTAACAATGTTCTCTTGTATATTTCACTGCAAATAACCATCATTTATAATCACGTTTCTTGGGGAAAGCTGTATCTATGTTTCAAAGACCTGTCTTAAAATGGATGAAAGCAACTCAAGCTGTTTGTAAGCTGTGAGTTCTGTGTGCTGTGGAACAGGAATTATTTACAGCTTTGAGGCATGAAAAAACTAACCACTGAGAGAAAGGGGTCAGGAGGAGGAACAAGGGGAGGAAGCAGTGAGAAGAAAACCACTTCAGCCGTCACCCCAAAGTAGCACTTTCTGATGTGCTTGGGCTCGTGGCAAGCTTACAGAACCTAGGAGAGCTGCGACCTTGGCCCTGGAGAAGTGGACAAGAGATGAGCTGCCACGTGGTCTCAGAAGTCCCAGGCTCCTTTTTTGTTTTGTTAATAATATTTCAAACATTTTGGTTTTTTTTTTAATTGTTTATCCACTTACTTTGGAAGTAAAGTATAAACTATACAGATTCAATATTGATATTTTAAACCACTGTGCTGGAAATAAACTTACTTAATTAGCTGATTACTTATTAACTACAAAAAAGAAACAGAAGGCAGAAGAGTACACACATGCGAGCTGAACTTTTAAATGAAATCAACTTTCATAAAAAGTTTTATGGATCACTGAAGTGGTCTCAATAGTCCTTGAATTCAAGCTGGAGCTGGCAAGACAGACAGAGGGGCTGCAGCAGACAGTGTCCTGGGCTCTAGGAATGTGGGTGTCTGTGCCTGGGCTCTTACAGGGCATTGGGATCCACTGACCCCTAAGACAGATTCCCAGGGCTACCAGTTGGCACCCAGCTCCTCCCCCTCACCATCCAGGGTCCCTCCTCCACTCTAGGTCTCACCTGAACTCTGCTCTCCGGGGGAAGGAGCTGGTGTGAAGTACTCTTCAGTCGGGGAGAAGCTGTCTGTCTCCTGGGAGGGAGAAGGGGCACCTGGGCTGAGGGCTCAGGGAGGTTCTCCTGGGGGCTCAGCCCTGGACCCTGCTCTCCCAGGAGAGGCAGACCTTCCCCTCCTCTTCCCTCCTGGCCCCTCCCCATGGTACAAAGCACATACGGTCCCCGCAGAATTCCTGGTTGGGTCTGCAGAACAGGAGCTCCAGGCCTGCTGCACGGGGATGCTCTGGCTGCGGTGGAGCCTCCGTGGGGAAGGCTGTGACAGGACAGGCCCGCGGATGCTGGTTAAAGCTGCTGACTGGCTTCTCTTCCTCCCAGCGCTTCATGGCACAGCCCTCGGGGGGCTTGCCGGCCCCTGCGCCCACTCCACTGCACAGCCCTGCGTGTGCGCCATTGCTTCCCAGGGATGTTTCAGTTCTAGTCTTTCTCCAGAACCACAGAAATTCTACAAAGTCCAACAAACTGGCATCCAAATCACTGCCACACTGCCACTGATGAGGAGGGTGGTGTGGTCAGGCTGGCCAGCACTTTCTAAGTGTTTCACTATGCCCCAGGCACCGCTGGGCTCCAAGTAACCCTGAGAAGTAGATGCCATGGTTGTCCCATTGAACAGATGAGGGAATTGAGGCTCCCATGGGGTGAGTACTTGCACAGCAAACAGCTAAGTGGCGGAGCTGGGACTACGTGACTCCAGAAACCTGTACTTTTAACCCACTAATCCACCTGCCTTCTAGAATTCCCCTTACACCTGAAAGCAGCTAGAAAAGTCATGCCTAACCACACATTCAGGACTGAGACTCAGAAGCCAGTCTCCCCAGCTGCCTGCCCAGCGCTCTTCAGACTGGCCATCCGAGTCACCTTTCTGGTGGCCTCCCACTGCCCAGAGAGCTGCCCCGAGAGAGACCTGGGGGTCGCTGTCCTCTGCTGTGCTCTCGCTGGGGTAGAGATCCTGCACCAGGAGGATGAGGGCCAGGAGGTCGGCTGGGCGCAGGGAGCTGGCGTTGTGGCTGTGGAGAGGACAGGAAGCCGGTCAGCATGTCTCCATTGCCCCTGCCCGCAGGTGGCAGTGGATGGGAGCAGGCAAGTAAGGGGGTCTGGAGCAGGGTCCCTGCCCTCCATAGTTTATAAAGGGGCCAGCTGACTTTATCTGCTTCTGAGAAAGACATGGAATATACAAAATTAATGAACTCATTCATTTTTAAAAATAAAACTTGGTTGTGCTAAAAAAAAAAAAAAAAAACAATGACCAGCGGAAAACCACCAGGGACCAGGAATGGCATATCAGGAAACCCTAAGTTCAGACTCTGAGACAGTATTCCAGGAAGGAATAATTCAGAGAGGGGAGTCAACCGAGGGGGATGAAGAACTGATAATCTAAGAATCAACACTTCCTGGAACTGATGGGTCTGGAAGGTTTCCCTGGCCCAGGAGGTGGTGCTTTTCAGGAAGGGGTCGCAAGAAAGGGTGAATGTGAGGGGTCCTGGGGCTCACCTGGAGTAGAAAGCCAGCAACTTGGAGTGCACGAGCAGGAAGGCGTGCAGGGCCTCCTCGCCAGCCCGCCCGGGGCTGGAGTTGACGGCCTGGACGACGTGCCGCTCCAGTGCCTCGATGCACAGCTCACAGAGCTGAGGGTGGATCAGCCGCTCCACAGCCTGGGCATGCGGGCAGGGGGATGGAAGCCATGTCACCCCAATTCCTCCCGTCCCAGCCAAAGTCTAGTGATACATTCACTCGGGCCACGGTGAGCGCACACCATGTGCCAGACGCTTGGGAGCAGGGAAGCTCAGACCAACACAGGCTGTGCTCTTGAGGGGCTCAGTCTGTACTGGTGTATCAAGCTCCTGCGGGGTGTACATCTGCCGGGGGCGGATTCCCCTGACACACTCACGGCTCACTCTCCTGTGCACCTGACTATTAATGGTGAGCTCATACTTGTTTGCTCTTCATTTGTCCTCTAACTCAGCGACTTTCAACTTGTAGTTCCCAAACCAGCATAACCAGCGTCACCTGGGAACTTGTTCAAAATGCAAATTATAGAGCCTCCCACCCTCAGTGCCTACAGTGACTGAGAAAAGTGAAGCCCAGGAACTCGAGATGATTCTGATGCATACAAAGAGGAGAACCACTGATCTACAGAGACTCTGTCTACAACAGGGAGCAAGGTGGGTGCTACCGACGACCAGCCTACCCCTCAGATCTGCGCTTAGGTAGGAGTTGAGGCTCAGCTCCCCTGACACTGCTGGCCGGAGACGTAGCTCACTGGTTGTAGCTGGTACCATCATTTGCACTCAGGCAATCTTTAGTGCTGCTCACTTTTTACTATTTTCTGCTCTAGTTTCTGCTCAGTATAATTTGGGGGAAGGGATCAGAGGCGAGGGAGCTAACTTCAGAAATTTCCATAATTTACTGAGAGCCCAAAAACTGCACTAAGAAGTCTGTTTTACCCAAAGTCTAGCTGCATTAGTATAGGGAGGCCCATCAGAGTGCCTAACGCACCACGAAGCCAGAAAGAGCAACCCTCTGAAATGCATGAGCTTGGGGGCTGCCGGTGCCCTCACTCACTGGGGTGGGGGACGGACGTCAAAGCGTGGTCTCAACGCTGCCCAGCCCCCGTGGCCTGACACTTCCGTGGCCCGAGGACTCCCGCACCCAGCGTCACCTCTACGGCGAAGCACTGCTCCTGGTCCCGCAGGCGGCTGTAGGTCCACAGCAGGCTCTGGAAGCGCTCCCACACCTGCACACGCTGCTCCAAGTCTGGGGGCCGCAGCCTGGGGCAGAGAAGGGAGACCCACAGAAAAGTGGCATCCCCAGCTTCAACCAAAGGAGCAGTCTGAGCTCACCGTCAGAGCTGGGCAAGCTCCTGTGGCAAACACCTGGGGGAAGCCCCACAACACAGCTGGGGGAGCCCCACAGCACACCTGGGGGGGCCACACAGCACACCTAGGGGGGCCACACAGCACCCCTGGGGGGCCACACAGAACACCTGGGGGAGTCACACAGCACACCCGGGGGAGTCACACAGCACACCTGGGGAGTCACACAGTACCCCTGGGGGGCCACACAGCACACCCGGGGGAGTCACACAGCACACCCGGGGGGGCCACACAGCACACCCGGGGGAGTCACACAGCACACCCGGGGGAGTCACACAGAACACCCGGGGGAGTCACACAGAACACCCGGGGGAGTCACACAGCACACCCGGGGGGAGTCACACAGCACACCCGGGGGAGTCACACAGCACACCTGGGGGGGGCCACACAGCACACCTGGGGGGGCCACACAGCACACCTGGGGGGGCACACAGCACACCTGGGGGGCCACACAGCACACCTGGGGGGGCCACACAGCACACCTGGGGGGGGCCACACAGCACCTGGGGGAGTCACACAGCACCCCTGGGGAGTCACACAGCACACCTGGGGGAGTCACACAGCACACCTGGGGGGGGGCCACACAGCACACCTGGGGGGGCCACACAGCACACCTGGGGGGGCCACACAGCACACCTGGGGGGGCCACACAGCACCTGGGGGAGTCACACAGCACACCTGGGGAGTCACACAGCACACCTGGGGGAGTCACACAGCACACCTGGGGGGAGCCACACAGCACACCTGGGGGGAGCCACACAGCACACCTGGGGGAGTCACACAGCACACCTGGGGGAGTCACACAGCACACCTGGGGGGGGCCACACAGCACACCTGGGGGGCCACACAGCACCTGGGGGAGTCACACAGCACACCTGGGGGAGTCACACAGCACCTGGGGGGCCACACAGCACACCTGGGGAGTCACACAGCACACTTGGGGAGCCACACAGCACACCTGGGGGGCCACACAGCACCTGGGGGAGTCACACAGCACACCTGGGGAGTCACACAGCACCCCTGGGGAGTCACACAGCACACATGGGGGAGCCACACCACAACCGGGGGACCCACACATAGTTGGGGTGCATCTGGCTGTGCTCTTGCCATGGAGCAGAGCGGGACGGGGGTGGAACCGGGAGGCAGGTGCCTGAGCAACTCACCTCACTTCTCAGCCTCTCGCTCACACATATATGACAAACGCCAGTGAGAGAGACCCAGGGAGGTGCCAGGAAGCAGCAGGGGCAGAGTGGGACCAGCAGCTTCACTGAGGCCTCGAGAGGGGTTCAGCACAGTACCCCAGGACTCACTCCTTTCGGATGAGCTGTCCATCCACAGTCACCAGCCCGAAGTGCACCTCGAACAGGTACTTGAGCACGCACAGCTTCTGCCGAAGGTCCCCTTCACCCTCTGTGTGGTCTCCGTTGATGGCGATGAATAGGCATTCTCCAAACTGCAGGCAAAGAAATCAGCTGATGTCAGCCAGCACCAGGGACAGAGGTGGGAGAGTGGGTGGGGGGCGGTCAGATCCCAGGGGATTTTGCTAAGATGCAGTATCTGCCTTCTAAAGGAGTCTGAGGTTCAAGATGAGGAAGAGGCATGTGGACCATCCGAGGAGCCAAGGGGTAGAGGAACATGGGCCCCAGGGAGGCACACTCACCAGGTGAAGGACATACAGGTAGCTGCCATTTTCCGTTGAGAAGCAGGTATATGTGTCTGAGAGCTTCTCCAGCATGGTCATAGAGGAGATGATGACAGGGGCCAGGAGGGTGCTAAGCTGGTCCTCCAGGGCGGGAGGCTGCAAGCGGGGGCAGAGAACAACACTGCTCAGGGGGTGGGCCGAAGAAACGGACAAGACCCAGAACTTGGCGTTAAGGGCTCCACAGTTCTAGGCACACCCAGGAGGCTGTCACTGTCCTGACAGGGAGACCCCAAATCTTGGGTCAGGAAGACTGGGAAAGGTCAGGCACCTAATTGCATTGTTCAGGCCTGAATTCTGGAAGGAAAGGTAAGGAATTAGGCCATGCCTCCACAGAGGAAGCTGACTCTAAGAAAATTTGACCAAAGTCCAGGCCCCTTGTTGCAGTAAGTCTCCTTTAGGGAAAGTATCCTAAGGAAAACAATCAGAAATGGGGCAGCGATACAGGCGCAAAAATGCTCCCCGCAGCATCATTTATAGCAGAAGAAACTGGAGAGAATGACAATGTCCAGTACCAGGTAAAGAGTTAAATATACAACAATACATCTAAACGAAGGGAAGATACAAAGCACTTAAGATATCAGAGCACTTCAGTGACGTGGAGAATTCCTATGATACAGTGTAATGTTTTTAAAAAAAGGTTGTGAATGCTTTGTACTTTCAACTGCACAGAAAAAACTAATTATTGAAAAACATTTAAAGATTCAACGTCATTAAAGTGATTGCTTCTGAACAGGAGGATCAGGAATGATTTCTCCCCCTAGTTTTTATATCTTTCTGTACTTTCCTAGTTTGGTGACAAGCATGCCTTTCCTTTTATAATCTCTTCCCTCATCCATTCTCCCTGCCTTCCAAATAAAGAACAGAACAAACAGACAAAACCAAAAAGAAACTGGACGAATGTGCTGAAGATCTGTGAGTGAAAATGGGATAAGGTCAGGGCGAATGGTAATAAGTCAAGTTCCTGACACAAGAATGAAGAGGTACAAGGGCACAGCTGACTTTCCCCATGCTGATCTCAGGAGCCTTGACTGAAACAGGGAGGAAGCAGAGTCCTAGTTTTAACTTGGATACAAGGAGCTGAGTAAGACCTGGCCTTGAAAAGAAAAACAGGCAAGCGGCCAGGGGTACTGTGCGGCACTTGAAATATGAGGGGGCTATGGCACGTGGGGCGTAATTCCTCCCACAGACTTGACATTCAGGAACCCAGGCCTGTGTCCACCATTGTAGGGGCTGCCAGTCACCTTCAGTAGGTCCCAGCTCAGGTGGCTCCTCTCCTGACCATCCCCAAGCCCACCCCACCCCAGCCTGCCCCATCCCACACTCTGGTTAAAAAAAAAACCCACGGTGTTTTTTTGCCATCTGGTTCATCTTTATCCTCTAAATTCTGCGAGTGCAGGGTCATGTTGCTACATTCACTGCTTTGGCCCTGAGAGGCTGGCAAATAGTGGATTTTCGATTAGTATTTGTTGAATAAATATCCCTTCACATAGGCAAATGCTGGTTGAATTATTCATGTACCATAATTTTCTGGAACTGTCATGAATCAATTACATTAATAGAAATGTGACTTAAAAACCTAGATGGTGTACAGAAACTCATTTTAAAAGCAGTAGCTTTCACTAGGTGTACAGGTGTGACAAGAATTCTTTTGTTTTGGTGGGGTGGCGGGGGGAATGATAATCTTTGGTGTAGCTCGAGTGTAAAGAGAATTCTCCTGTATTTTTGATATGTGGTGTGGTTATAAAGTGGTACAATATCTTTGAATGGCTTTTGAATCAATGATTCTTTTTTAGGAATTTATCCTAAGGAAATAATGAGATGTGGGATAAAATTCAAGCACAAATGTTCCCAACAGTAATAGCTATAGCAAACTAGAAGCAATATACATGTCAAGTACTGGGGAAATGGCTAAATAAATGATGCTATATTTACTCATATACTGAATATAATGTTTCCATTAAGATTTATGCTTTTGACAATATTTAACAAAATGGAATAATGCTTTTGCTATAATGGCAAGTGAAAAAAACCCAGGAATTAAAACTGTAACTGTGGTATGAGCTCAACTATTTGTAAAAGATAGAGACCCAAAGAAAATATATTGAAGAGCTAATAGCTAGAGGTAGAAGAATTATGGGTCATTTAAAAACTATTTCTCTGTTACTTCCCAAATTTCCTACAATTAAGTCACATTATTTACAGGACCAAGGGAAAAAGTGTTGTATCCAACAGAAATAAAACTCTGAAGACTTTTTTCTTTATGCCAGTCATTTAGGAACTGAAAAATCAGGAATCTGTTCCTTTCTGAGGTTTTTAATAAAGAGGAAGAGAAACACTATCAAATCGTTTGCCTCTTAAATTTTTCAGTTCAGTTCAGTTCAGTTGCTCAGTTGTGTCTGACTCTTTGTGACCCCGTGAGTCACAGCATGCCAGGCCTCCCTGTCCATCACCAACTCCCAGAGTTCACCCAAGCTCACGTCCATCGAGTCGGTGATGCCATTTTTAGACTATACTGATGCAATGGTTTAAGAACTAAAATACTTAAAAATTCTTAATTTAAAAATTATGTATATTGACTATTAAAAAATAAAGGAGCCTAACAGATATACCTGTTTTTAGCTTAAACAAAATCACTTAAATGTCTATGATCTCTGATACGCTGTATTATTCCTAAAGAGCATCAGTGATGTTGAGGCCAATTAACTTGCTGACATGGCACTAGTTCAGCTGATGACCAGGCCCACTGGACCAGGAAGGACACTGAGAGGCAACCAGCCTGTGTGGCTGCAGAAATGCAAGGACTCTCTACTGGATCCTCAACAAAAAAGTGTTCAATCCAAAATTAATCTGGAAAAAATTTTCAAAATAAATTATTCCTTTAGAATGTACAGTTGAACTTATCTAAGTGAAAAGGACACCTATCTTCAAGTCATCACATTAAAGTGTTAAACTAGATATCTATATGCAAAGAAATAAACTTCAATCTATACACTACATAGAAAAATTCAAAGTGCATCGTCAGACCTAATATAAAACCTAAAACTAAAAAAAAAAAAACAAACCTAAAACTAGAAAACTTCCAGGAGAAAATATGGGGAAAATTCTTTGTGATCTTGGGTCGGGCAAAGGCTTCTTAGATATGACACCAAAAGTATGATCCATAAAAGCAACAAGTGGATAACATGGAGTTATCATATTAAAAATATTTGTTTTCAAAGATATTGTGCAGTAGATATGAAGACAAGACACAGACTGGAAGAAAATATCTGCACAACGCGTATCTACTAAAGGACACATCCATAATACCTAGGGAACTTTCAAAACTTGGTAAGAATAATAAGAAACAATAAACGCAATAAAAAATAGGCCAAAGACCCGAGGAGACACTTCATTGATAAAGATATAAAGATGGAAAATAAGCACATGACAAGGTTCTAAAATCTCATGGGGTGAGGGTGGGGCACAGCCCTCCAGAGCACCCAGGGCTAACCTCTGAGGACGTGTGGGTGCGAGAGGTGCAGACACACGCAGCCTTGTTCGCCGCTCCGGCCGCCAGGGCGGGTGGGCAGGCTCCCCGCCTCCTGACAGTGCTGCGCTAGCCCCCCCGTCAGACCCTCCTGCCCTGCACTCACCTTCTCTCCCTCATTCTCTGTCTGTCCAAACTTCAGGCGCAGACTCTCTTCAAACTCCTCATCTGTCCAGTAGAAGAGGACCTCCGCACTCTCTGTGGCCACCAAGACGCACTTCATCTGCCAAGGAGAAGCGAGGTCAGTTACCTTCAGCCCCACACCCACAGACTCAGCCTGAGGAACGAAAAAAATTATAATCCCGGCAAATACCTACTGGACTTTACTGTGTGCAGGCACTACCACGAGGGCCTTCCTGGTGTTACTTCGCAGCACCCTCACAGCAAAGCAGGAATCTTCAGTTACTCCTATTTTTAACTCAGCAGTGGCCACAGGACTAGAAAAGGTCAGTTTTCATTCCAATTCCAAAGAAAGGCAATGCCAAAGAGTGCTCAAACTACTGCACAATTGCACTCATCTCACACGCTAGTAAAGTAATGCTCAAAATTCTCCAAGCTGGGCTTCAGCAATACGTGAACCATGAACTTCCAGATGTTCAAGCTGGTTTTAGAAAAGGCAGAGGAACCAGAGATCCAGGATCCAACATCCGCTGGATGATCAAAAAAGCAAGAGAGTTCCAGAAAAACATCTATTTCTGCTTTATTGACTATGCCAAAGCCTTTGACTGTGTGGATCACAATAAACTGTGGGAAATTCTGAAAGAGATGGGAATACCAGACTACCTGACCTGCCTCTTGAGAAACCTGTATGCAGGTCAGGAAGCAATGGTTAGAAATGGACATGGAACAACAGACTGGCTCCAAATAGGAAAAGGAGTACGTCAAGGCTGCATCTTGTCACCCTGCTTATTTAACTTATACGCAGAATACATCATGAGAAACGCTGGGCTGGAAGAAGCACAAGCTGGAATCAAGATTGCTAGAAGAAACATCAATAACCTCAGATATGCAGATGACACCACCCTTATGGCAGAAAGTGAAGAACTAAGGAGCCTCTTGATGAAAGTGAAAGAGGAGAGTGAAAAAGTTGGCTTAAAGCTCAACATTTAATCAGAAACTAAGATCATGGCATCTGGTCGCATCACTTCATGGCAAATAGATGGGGAAACAGTGGAAACAGTGGCTGACTTTATTTTTTGGGGCTCCAAATTCACTGCAGATGGTCAATGCAGCCATGAAATTAAAAGACGCTTACTCCTTGGAAGGAAAGTTATGACCAACCTAGACAGCATATTAAAAAGCAGAGACATTACTTTGTCAGCAAATCTCAGTCTAGTCAAGGCTATGGTTTTTCCAGTAGTCATGTATGGATGTGAGAACTGGACTATAAAGAAAGCTGAGTGCCAAAGAACTGATGCTTTTGAACTGTGGTGTTGGAGAAGACTCTTGAGAGTCCCTTGGACTGCAAGGAGATCCAACCGGTCCATCCTAAAGGAGATCAGTCCTGGGTGTTCATTGGAAGGACTGATGTTGAAGCTGAAACTCCAATACTTTGGCCACCTGATGCGAAGAGCTGACTCATTTGAAAAGACCCTGGTGCTGGGAAAGATTGAAGACAGGAGGAGAAGGGGACAACAGAGGATGAGATGGTTGGATGGCATCACCAACTCAATGGACATGAGTTTGGGTAGACTCTGGGAGTTGGTGATGGACAGGGAGGCCTGGCATACTGAGGTTGATGGGGTCACAAAGAGTGGGACACGACTGAGTGACTGAACTGAACTGAAAGCCAAGGCTGAGCTCTTTCCTGTGTTATCCCGCCTGTCTAAACACAGCATCAGACACACTACCAGCCTACTGGGATCAAGCGTAAAGAAGGACCCAGCTTGTGATCTGGACATGGGGTCGACTGCACGAGGGAGGCAGGCAGTCAAGGCCTGGTCTGGAACACTGGGCAGCTAGTGTACCTCGCTCTGGGCGGTCCAGTACTTCTACTCAAGTCAAGAACAGCTCCAGAGTACCAGCTCCAAAGCCCACAGACAGTGGGCTCAGCATTATGGGAGTTTCAGTCACAAGTTCCTCCTGCCCTGGGGGACACAGAGGCTGTGTGACCTTGGCCACAGTTCTTCTCACCCCTGCTTAGCTGCTGCTTCCTCAGCCACCTCCACCAGTATCCTCTGCCCTTTCAGACCTCCTTCCCCATCACCCACACATGTTCCCTCTCTGCAACACACAATGCTTGATTATGTAAAATGTGTTTTCTTATTCACCATGGTAGATTTTTAATCCACAGCTTCCTACTCTGGGCCTTGGCCCCCTGAGGTACAGCAAGACATTGACCTTCTCAACTCCTGGGGCAGCCTGACCACATCTGGTGAAGCCAGAGCTCTCCGGCCAGCTGCTTGCCCCAGGCAGGGGCTTCAGACCTTCTCCTGTACCTCAGCATGTCACACGGACACGAGCACATTACACATGTGGTAAGACATGACAGTGATGAGGAAGCCCCGCTCTTAACTCTTCCATGGGTGGACATCCCGTTTCCTCAGAAGGACCATTATATCTCGAGGTCTCAGACTCAGTTACACTCTTCAGGATCCCCTAGGTGACCAGCTTGGTGGTACTTGCTTCTGCTGCTGCTAAGTCACTTCAGTCATGTCCGACTCTGTGCGACTCCATAGACGGCAGCCCACCAGGCTCCCCTGTCCCTGGGATTCTCCAGGCAAGAACAATGGAGTGGGTTGCCATTTCCTTCTCCGATGCATGAAAGTGAAAAGTGAAAGTGAAGTCGTTCAGTCATGTCCGACTCTTAGTGACCACATGGACTGCAGCCTACCAGGCTCCTCCACCCATGGGATTTTCCAGGCAAGAGTATTGGAGTGGGTTGCCAATGCCTTTCTCCAGGTTCTTACTGAGTACCTCCCTAATCTCCAGTTGGATTATCAACTTTAACTCAGAGCACCTAGCTTTATAGTGTTTCTAGCACAGTGAAAAAAAAAGAATGTAGCCTACTCCCACGGAATTGCTACACACAAAGCAGAGACCAGGACAACAATGGAGCGTGAAAGGGAAGGTTGCTGCATGAGGGCAGGTGGGCCTGGAAGAGGCTGCCCTGGGGCTCCCAGGTGAGCCTGGCAAGGTTCAGGACTTGAGGGGCTGGCCTGGTGGGAAGGGAGTATGTGCGTTGGAGAACAGTGGGCTGTAGAATGAAGTCTATGAACAACAGAGAGTCCTTGTAGGCTGGTAAGGGTATGTGTCGTGGATGGGTGGGGCCAAGGTTATGGAGGCCAGTTGTCCTGGTGTGGGCTAATGTGGGTCCACTCTTTGCTGAAGGCCAAAGCAGGAAGCTGGGAGGGATTGGGGGCAGGAGGAGAAGGGGACAACAGAGGATGAGATGGCTGGATGGCATCACTGACTTGATGGACGTGAGTCTGAGTGAACTCCGGGAGTTGGTGATGGACAGGGAGGCCTGGTGTGCTTCGATTCATGGGGTCGCAAAGAGTCGGACACGACTGAGTGACTGAACTGAACTGAACTGAGAGGAGGAAGGGGCTGATTCAGGAGGTGTAGCTTAGAGGTTTGGTAGGCAGGGATGGGGTTTCCCAGGTGGAATAGTGGTAAAGAATCCACCTGCCAATGGAGGAGAGGTGGGTTCGATCCCTGGGTCAGGAAGATCCCCTGGAGATAGAAAAGGCAACCCATGCCAGTATTCTTGCCTGGGAAATCCCATGGACAGAGGAGCCTGGTGAGCTACAGTCCATGAGGTCGCAAAAGAGTTGGACATGACTTAGCAACTAAACAACAGCAACGGCCTGTGATGATCACCTAGATGCCAGGGAGGGAGAACAGAACAGGCAAAGGTGACATGAGGATGCAGGGCTGGGGCAGGCAGGGGGCGGGGCTGACAGCTCTGCAGAGCCTGAGAGAGCTCAGTCCTCTGCCTGCCTCACCCTGTCCACCTCCCATAGTCCGAGGAACCCCAGGGCGGGTGCCGCCTGCCTGCATCTCAGGCAGGATCACATACCGTGGCAAGGAGCACAGCAGAGCTTCCTGACAGTCGAAGGCTCAGAAAGGGCTGCAGGAGACAGCCTTGGTGACCAGCTCATGGAGAGCAGCACAGCATTCCACGACCTGGTTAAAACGGGTGGAGGGGGAGGGGAGCTAAGAGTAAGCAGAGGATCTCATTTCAACTGCTGCCCGTTCCGGGGAGTGGACAAGATGGTGGAGGGCTGAGTGGTCAAAGGTCTCTCTCTGGCTCTTGGGCAGTATGCTCAGAACACACTCCCCACTGCCAGGTGTTCCAGTGCTCCGCATACTGCTCACCCCTGCCTTCCCACAATGGAGAACATGGACCCAGCAAGCACAGTCCTTTGGACATAGCCGGTGGCCACAAACAGTAATTCTCACCTACTGTTTCTTCCTGAGCACTCTCACTTCCCTGTGGGTCACTCTGAACCATGGTATGGTCAGCAAGCCTACCCTGAGCATCCCCAGGGAGCCTGCTATGAGTGACTAATATTAGGCAATAGCACAGCACATCCCAGGGAGACAGATGCAGTCCTGGAAGACAGGAGATATCCCAGGATGATGCAGTGAATGGCAGTAAACCAACACAACAGGCACGGGAGACCTGGTTCTAGTTCTGGCTTTGCCAAGGCACTTACACCTCTCTGGGCTCAACCTCTGGCTCCATCTCCCTCCAGGGTTCTAGTGAGTCAGGGAGCAACCAGGCAGTCACATCCTTAGCAAACTACTTTCTTACAGAAGTGTGTGCTCAATCATGTCCTACTCTTTGCAACCCTATGGATTGTAGCCCACCAGGCTCCTCTGCCCATGGTATTTCCCATTCAGGAATACTGGAATGGGTTGCCATTTCCTTCTCCAAGGGATCTTTCCCACCCAGGGATTGAACCCACATCTCCTGTGTCTCCTGCACTGGCAGGCCGAGTCTTAACCACTGTGCCACCGGGAAAGCTCTTCTTACACAGAGGGTGAGGTGGGGGGTGTCACTATTCTTATTTCCCAGCTCCCCTCCTCAAAAACAGGGTGAACTAAACTAGTTCCAGAACCACTCATATTTTGATGATAAAAAGCAGGAACAATATAAAGCTTTAGCTTAATCAGGAAGCCAAACATTGTAAGCAAACAAAAGGCAAGAAAGGGCTGTTAAGGGCTCAGCATCTTGTGCAACTTGAGATTTCACTACTACGTCACTGGCATGACCGACCCTAACGCCATCTTCCCATTAACATGGAAATCCTCTTTAGTGGACATTAAGTTCTACTTTTATTTCAAAAGTTCTGTTGGAAAGAGAACCTCACTGGTGTTATTTTGTGGTTTCCCTGCTCTCTGCTCTAAGGAGGGAACACAGGACTCAGTGGAGCTTTAGATGGAGCCGGGGCAACTTGGGGAACCTCTCTGCCCCTTCTCTCCGCCCGCCCCCCGACTCATTTTCACCATTCTCCCCGTAAACTGCCCCTATGACCGCCGCCCCTGAAGGGCCGGAGGACGCAGGAGTAGGGTCTGCCCACTGGCAGCCTTCTTGTTTGCCCTGCACTTTACAGTTTATGCAGCAGTTTCACCCCCCATTCCCCGAACCTCAGAGTGGCAACCGCCCCACTTCGTAGCTGCAGAAACTTTGGCTACCAGAAGTGAAGCGACCCGCCACGTCCCCACGCCGGGTGGGTGAGGCTGGCGGTGGGGACCCCTCTACTTCCGGGAGGGCCGTGCCGGGGTCCCGGAGGAGGCCCCGCCGCCTACCGAGGCCCTCGGACTGTGCGTACCGAGCCTTAGCCAAACACCTACCAGTCTGCCTGGAGTCCGAGCCGCGCTTCCGGGTGTGGTCACGTGGTCGCCCACGTGACAGCCTGGGGCCGCATTGGCAGCTCGCTCCGCCTCTGCCTGGTTTAGGCTTCTGCCCGCCGCCGTGCAGTTTGCTCCGGCTAGGTAACAGGGACCGTCGAGCCCTGGCTGCGACCCTCACTTCCTGCGGGACAGTGGCTACGGCCCTCCGGTCAACGAGGAGGGCGCCGAGGCCCACAGTGTGCGGGCTTCCCCGGCAGCCGTCAGAGGCCCCTGCTGCATCGGCCACTGCGCTGGGCTCCGCCCCCTGCCTAAGCGCAGGCCACTCCCCACCTAGGTTCTGGGAACGTCCCTATTTTACAGAAGCGAAAACTGAGGCCCAGAGAGAAGAAATCACTTGTTGAGGACAGAGTTAGCATCAGAACGCAGGTCTCCTGGCTCCCCGTCTTTTCCTCACCCTCTGACTTTTTTTTTTTTTTTTTTTTGCTGAACCACAGTTCTAGGGTGAGAGCTGCTTTTCTGTGATTGCTTTCCTGGGTTCCTTGGAAAAGACACAATCTGCAGAAGGACCCAGTTATCCCCAGAGTTCCAACACTAGACTTTCTTTATAAGGGTTCTCAATTCATTTTGGGGGTGGGGTGCACATTAGGGTCTTTGTTTTGAACCTGTGTTTGCTAGAGTCTCTTACAATTGTGTATGTTTTTAATGGCTGAAGGTTGGGAAGAGTGATGAAGATCACGGCAGGGTCGAAATTCCCACCCAAATCACCTGTTAATGCCCCGGTGCCCCCTGGGAGCTTTAAGCACAGCCCAGCAAGCCATGAGTTGTGAGGACTGGCTGGGGTACAGCAGCTTGAGCACCACTTGGGACAAAGCCGGGGCCAAGAATTAATGCCTCCACCGCCTGCACGCAAAGGGAGTATCGCTCTCCACTCCACGGCGCCCGCCCCTCCCAGCCCACCGTAAGCCCCAGACCTTGCAGCTCTCCGTATACAGCACGTAGCCCCGCTGCAGGCATCGCTCTCTGCAGCCCACAGTTGGGGTCGTTCTGGCTGCGCCCTCTATATCCTGCTCTTTTCACTCGTGTTTCTCTGTCAGACGTTTCCTGAGCATGAATTTCAATGGCTGAATAAATTCCATCAAATGAATGCGCTGCTGTTTACTTACTTCTGCTACGAGTAGTTTTCATTCCCCCCAGCCACATACAAGCATCCTAGTTTGTCCACATCTTCACCAACACCTGTTATTGTCTATTTTAATTTAGCCGTCTCTGGTAGCTCAGCTGGTAAAGAATCCGCCTGCAATGCAGGAGATCCCTGTTTGATTCCTGGGTTCGATCCCCTGGAGAAGGGAGCAGCTACCTGCTCCTGTATTCTGGCCTGGAGAATTCCATGGAGCCTGGCAGGCTACAGTCCATGGGGTCCCAAAGAGTCAGACACAGGACTGAGTGACTTTTGCTTTAACTTTTCAGTGGGTGTGAAGTTATAGCTCATTGTGATTGAGATTTGATGCTGAGACTAATGATGTTTAGCATATTTTCATTCGATTTTTGGCTATTTTCTTGGGGAAATGTTTATGCAAATTCTTTGCCTGTTTTGATATTGTTCTTCTATTATCTAGTCCTAATTGTCCTTTATATATTCTGCATTCAAGTACCTTTTTTTAGATATAAGATTTGCAAAAATGTCCTCTCGTTATGTGGTATGTCTTTTTCACTTTCTTAATGTTATCACTTGTGGCACAAAAGTTTTCAATTTTGTTGTAATTCAGTTTATCTACTAATATTTGTATTTTGTCCAGGTTTTGGTGTCAACATAAATTTCTATTCTACATGGGTAAATACCTAGGAGTGCGGCGGCTGGGCTATATAGTAAGTGTATATTATCCTGCTGAACTGTTTCCAAAAGTGCGTGCACCATTTTACATTCCCTCTAGCAAGACTAACATTTTAGTTGCTCTGTAGCCTCCTTAGCACTTGATATTGCCCATTTCTAACTTTAGTCATTCAAGTAGGTATACAGTGGTATCTCATTGCAGTTTTGATTTCCATTTTCCTAGAAAATGGACTAATGACATTGACCTTTTTGTGTGCTTATATGCCATCTGTATATCTTCTCTGGTGAAGCATTCAATCATTTGCTCATTTTTAAATTGGATTGTTTTTGTTATTATTTCTATGACTTCTATTTTTAGATACAAACTATCAGGTATCTGTTTTGCATTATTATCATTATTTATTTACTTGTTTTAGCCAATCTGTGACTTTGTCTTTTTGTTCTCTTTATGGTGACTTTTGAAGAACAGAAATCTGTGTGCTTTTTTGAGTCCTATTTAAAAAGTCTTCACCTAAGCTAGGGTCCAGAAAAGCATCTACTGCTTTATTAACTATGCCAAAGCCTTTGACTGTGTGGATCACAACAAACTGTGGAAAATTCTTAAAGAGATGGGCATACCAGACCACCTGACCTGCCTCCTGAGAAATCTGTATTCAGGTTAAGAAGCAACAGTTAGAACTGGACATGGAACAACAGACTGGTTCCAAATCGGGAAAGGAGTATGTCAAAGCTGTATATTGTCACCCTACTTATTCAACTTATATGCAGAATACATCATGAGAGATGCTGGATGGGATGAAGCACAAGCTGGAATCAAGATTGCCAGGAGAAGTATCAATAACCTCAGATATGCAGATGACACCACCCTTATGGCAGAAAGCGAAGACAAACTGAAGAGCCTCTTGATGAAAGTGAAAGAGAAGAGTGGAAAAAGTTGGCTTAAAGCTCAACATTCAGAAAACTAAGATCATGGCATCTGGTTCCATCACTTCATGGCAAATAGATGGGGAAACAATGGAAACAGTGACAGATTTTATTTTGGGGGGCTCCAAAATCACTGCAGGTGGTGAACTTCAGCCATGATATTAAAAGACGCTAGATCCTTGGAAGAAAAATTATGACCAAGCTAGACAGATTATTAAAAAGCAGAGACATTACTTTGCCAACAAAGGTCCGTCTAGTCAAGGTTATGGTTTTTCCAGTAGTCATGTATGGATGTGAGAGTTGGACTATAAAGAAAGCTGAGCACCGACGAATTGATGCTTTTGAACTGTGGTGTTGGAGAAGACTCTTGAGAGTTCCTTGGACTGCAAGGAGATCCAAACAGTCCATCCTAAAGGAGATCAGTCCTGGGTGTTCATTGGAAGAACTGATGTTGAAGTTGAAACTCCAATCCTTTGGCCACCTGATGCGAAGAGCTGACTCATTGGAAAGACCCTGATGCTGGGAAAGATTGAAGGCAGGAGGAGAAGGGGACGACAGAGGATGAGATGGTTGGATGGCACCACTGACTCAATGGACATGAATTTGAGTAGACTCTGGGAGCTGGTGATGGACAGGGAGGCCTGGTGTGCTGCAATTCATGAGGTCGCAGAGTCGGACACGATTGAGTGACTGAACTGAAGCTAGGGTCACAGAGATTTTATCCTGTGTTTTCTTCCAGAAGTTTTTTAGTTTTAGGATTTGCATTTAGGTCAGTGATCCGTTTTGAATTGATTTTTGTAGGTGGTGTAAAGGAAGGGTTTGGTTTTTGTTTTTGCAAATGTGCAGTTTTTCTAGCATCATTTGCTGAAAAATATCTTTTCATCACTGAATTAACTTTGACACATTTGTCTCAAATCAGATGACCGTACATGTGTGGATATATTTGTGGACTCTACTCTGTTCAATAAATTTAGAAGGTTCAGGTCACACTAAGGATTTGACTGATTTTTCTCGAAGAAAACAGCTATTGGTTTCATCAGCTTTCATTGGTTGTCTGGTTTTATTTCACCAATTTCTGTGCTGATATTTACTCTTTCTTCTGTTTAATTTGGATTTAATTTGCTATTAAAAAAAATAGTTTCTTAAGGTAGAAACTGACCCAATGATCTGAGAAGTTTTATTTTTTATAAGTAAAGAGTTTACTGCTATAAATTTCCCCCGATGTACTGCTTTCTCAGCATCCACAACTTTTGATATGTTGTCTTTTCATTTCTCATTAGTTCAAAATGCTTTCTAATTTTTGTTTTGATTTTTTCACCCATGAGTTATTTAAAAGTGTTATTAATTTCCAAATATTGGGAGATTTTCCACGTAGCTTTCTGTTATTGGTTTCTATTTCATTTCCTTTTCGTCAGATAATATGCTCTGTGTGATTTGAATACTTTTATCAAGACATTTATTGTCACCCTGTTTATTTAACTTATATGCAGAGTACATCATGAGAAATGCTGGACTGGAAGAAACACAAACTGGAATCAAGATTGCCGGGAGAAATATCAATAACCTCAGATATGCAGATGACACCACCCTTATGGCAGAAAGTGAAGAGGAACTAAAAAAGCCTCTTGATGAAAGTGAAAGTGGAGAGTGAAAAAGTTGGCTTAAAGCTCAACATTCAGAAAACGAAGATCATGGCATCTGGTCCCACCACTTCATGGGAAATAGATGGGGAAACAGTGTCAGACTTTATTTTTCTGGGCTCCAAAATCACTGCAGATGGTGACTGCAGCCATGAAATTAAAAGACGCTTACTCCTTGGAAGGAAAGTTATGACCAACCTAGATAGCATATTCAAAAGCAGAGACATTACTTTGCCAACAAAGGTCCGTCTAGTCAAGGCTATGGTTTTTCCTGTGGTCATGTATGGATGTGAGAGTTGGACTGTGAAGAAGGCTGAGTGCCGAAGAATTGATGCTTTTGAACTGTGGTGTTGGAGAAGACTCTTGAGAGTCCCTTGGACTGCAAGGAGATCCAACCAGTCCATTCTGAAGGAGATCAGCCCTGGGATTTCTTTGGAAGGAATGATGCTAAAGCTGAAACTCCAGTCCTTTGGCCACCTCATGTGAAGAGTTGACTCATTGGAAAAGACTCTGATGCTGGGAGGGATTGGAGGCAGTAGGAGAAGGGGATGACAGAGGATGAGATGGCTGGATGGCATCACTGACTCGATGGACGTGAGTCTCAGTGAACTCCAGGAGTTGGTGATGGACAGGGAGGCCTGGCGTGCTGCGATTCATGGGGTAGCAAAGAGTCGGACACGACTGAGTGGCTGATCTGATTTGATCTGATCAAGATGTTTATTGATGGTCTAGCATATGGTCTGTCTTGGTGAATGTTCCATGTATACTTGAAAAGTGTATGGGTTTCTTGTTTTGCTGGGTTGAGGGATCTATAAATGTTAAATAGGTTAAGTTGACTGATAGCAGTATTTAAGGTTTCTATATCCTTGATGGTGTTCTGTGATCTTACTCTATCAAATATTGAGTGAGTTTTGAACTCTAATCGTAATTGTGGATTTGTCTATTTCTCCCTGTAGTCATGTCATTTTTGTTTCATATTGTTTTGAAACTCTGTTATTTGATGCATAAGCATTTATGATTATTATTATTATATTTATGAGAGCATTATGATGGCTTAGTTGGTAAAGAATCCACCTGCAATGCAGGAGACCCTGGTTCAATTCCTGGGTCAGGAAGATCCACTGGAGAAGGGATAGGCTATCCACTCCAGTATTCTTGGGCTTCCCTTGTGGCTCAGCTGGTAAAGAATCTGCCTGAAAGGGAAAAGCTACCCATTCCAGTATTTTGGTCTAGAGAATTCCATGGACTGTACAGACCATGGGGTCACAAAGAGTCAGACACGACTGAACAACTTTCACTTTATAATTATTATGTTATAATAATTATAATAATTATGTTAGTACATTATTATCAATGTACTAACTCCTATAGTATTATGAAATTATCTTTTAATCTCTGGCAATATTTGTTGCACTAAATCTACTTTGTCTGAGAATAGTATAGCTATCACAGCTTTCTTTTGATTAGTGTTACCATGGCATGTGAAGAAGTTCAGGACATGTCACTTTGGTATATTGATTATTTTGAGCTAAAGGCACTCGAAAAAAACAGCAGATGCACTTCACTTTTCTTCCTGAAAGCAGGGCACGAAACTAAATTCCTGTGTGAAAGACACGCTCCTCATATCAGGAGAAAAGAGACATCCTTGTCTCCAGGAATGAGGAGTCCAGGCGGAGAGAAATCTGTACAAACAGACTTTGTTAAAAAAAATTCTTAGCTTTCTTTAGTCTCCCCAAATAGTTTAGTTACTTTTCCACAATTGCCACACTTTGTTGAACCCAGTATATAAGCACGTCGACCCTGCCTGAAGACTCTGGGTCTTCATTTTCCTTGTGGGAGCTTCCATGTGCGTGTGAAAAAATTACTAAATAAAAGCAGTATGCCTTTCTCCTGTTAATCTGCTTGTGTCAGTTCCAGCCAGAAATCTTCAGAGGGTTGAGGAGAAATTTCACCTCCCCTGTGCTCTGCTCAGTTGCTTCAGTTGCGACTCTGTGTGACCCTGTGGACTGCAGCCCATCAGGCTCTGTTCTTGGGATTCTCCAGGCGAGAATACTGGAGTGAGTTGCCATGCCCTCCTCCAGGGGATCTTCCCGATTCAGGGATCAAACCTGGGTCTCCTGCTTTGCAGGCAGATTTTTTACTGCTGAGCCACCAGGGAAGCCCCTTTACCTCTCCTACATATGTAATTTTCCATCCCTTCACATTTAACATACTTCTGTTTTCATATCTTAAGTGTGTATTTTGGTAGCCAGCATATAGTTAGATCTAATTTTTTATCCAGACTGACAATCTCTGCCAGACTAAATTGTCAGATTATATGTTAAGCCAATCTAGTTTGATTACTAACATGGTTTAAGTCTATGAGTCTGTTATCTTGTTATTTGTTTTCTACTTGTCCTGTCTGTTCTTTGTTTCTTCTTTCATCTTTTTATGCCTTTTTCAAGAAATCTATTGGTATTTTTATGGTTCTGTATTCTCTCCTTTGTTGGCTTCAGGACTAGGACTGAGGTGAGAATGTGATACTCATCATGAATGCAAAATTTAACGGGATGTCAAAAAATTGGTAATCAAGATACATACTATATGAATTAATGTTTTTAAAAGTCAAAATTAATAGAAAATACATGATGAATAAAATCTCAAAATTTCAAACATAAACATGATCATTATTTATGGTTTTTCCTGTTGCCTCAGTCTCCAATATAGCTCAACACAACACTATTACTGACTGTGAGTCACATATTCCTGCTTCTTTGTGTGTCTATTAATTTTTTCTTTTATACCAGACATTGTAAGGGATGCATTGAAAAGACTCTGAATTCTATCTTCCACTGAAGTGTTGAGTTTTGTTCTACGAGGCAGTTGAATCAATGGCAGTTCATTTTGAATGTACAGGCTTGATCTTAGGCTTTGTTAGAATGGTGTATTTCATTTTCTTCCTTAATCCTAAGAGGGTGTGATCCTTACTCTTAAGGTGTGGCCTTTTGGGGGTTTCAGTGGGAAGTCTGAAGTGTTTACCAAGCTCCTCTAACTTGGTAGGACTTGAACTCAAGCCCTCTCCCCAGCACTGAGCAGCAATTTCTGTCTCTGCTGCTCTCTCAGTCTTCTGGCTCTTTTTCTGCTAGAGTTTTGAGTCTCACTCTGCACATACACAGTTCAGAAGTCAGTCAAATATTTGAGGGCACTTGACACCAGCTTTTCTGGGCTTCTCCCATTGCTTCTCCAGGACTTCCCTGGTAGCTCAGCTGGTAAAGAATCCATCTGCAATGTAGGAGATCCTGGTTCGACTCCTGGTTTGGGAAGATCCACTGAAGAAGGGGTAGGCTACTCACTCCAGTATTCTTGGGCTTCCCTGGTGGCTCAGCTGGTAAAGAATCTGTCTGCAGTGTCAGACTGGGTTTGATCCCTGGGTTGGGAAGATCCCCTGGAGAAGGGAAAGGCTACCCACTCCAGTATTCTGGACTGGAGAATTCCTACAGTCCATGGGGTCGCAAAGAGTCAGACATGGCTGAGGGACTTTGATTTTCATTGTTTTTCCTTTTTCTACTCCCTTCCATTTTCAGCTGCTCAGTCATTCCTGAAAACCAGTTTCTTACTTCACAGTCTGATACACAGCTGCTTTCTGCTTAACCTCAATTCCCTTTTTGTTGTGAAGTGGGGGAATTCCTTTAGGGGAAAAGCCAGATGAATGCGGTTCTTACTCTGTGTGATTTCTGTCATTCAGGGGTCTTGGCTCCTGCAGTTTATGCCTGCTTTTAGACATTCAGCTGTTCCCTATTGCCTTCAAAGAGCTGTGTGTGTGTGTTTGTGTGGTTTTCTGTTTTTTTTTGTTTTTTGTTTTTTTTTTTGTATCTTGTCAAGAGTTTAGAATTGCTGTTGGCAAAAGGATCAGTCTGATAAAATGTTAATGTTAATACCAGAAGTTGGAACTTCTCGCAAAGTTCGATATGTAGTATTTTCCATTGAGTTTGAAATATTTTCTTTTTTATTGTGATTTCTGATTTTTTTTGATTCATGGATTATTTATAGATTTGCTTCTTAAATCACCAACATAGGTAGGTATTCCAGTTATCTTTTAAAAAGTTTTCCACCTGTAATTCACTGTTATCAGAGAAATACTTTATATGTTACCATTCTCTGAATTTTTTTGAAACTTGATGTCACAGCATGTAGTTAAAGTTTTGTAAATGTTTCCATGTACTCTTAAAAAAATATTTTGTATTCATTTGTTAGCTCCACTGTTCTATATATATTACTTAGGTGAAATTTGTTCATTGTATTTTCTGAGAGGTATAATATGTAAAAGAATCTATCATAATTGTGGTTTTGTCTATTTCTCCTGTTATTTCTGTGAGGTTTTACTTTACATAGAGTACTTCACTGTGCTTAGTTGCTCGATTGTGTCCGACTCTTTGCAACCCTAATGGGCTGTAGCCCGTCAGCCTCCTCTGTCCATGGGATTTTCCAGGCAAGAATACTGGAGTGGGTTGCCATTTCCTTCTCCAGGGGGTTAGGTGCATGCAAATTTAGAATTTTTACTGTTAAATCAAATTTCTTTCTTTATAAAATGTCCCTTTCTATTATTAGTACTGCTTTTTGTTTTCCAAAAGCATTTGTTGCTTCATATTAATGTAGCCAATACCTTTCGTTGCATGATATAGCTTTTCCTTAATTCTTTTACCTTTTTATATTTTAGATTTTTCTTCAAACAGCATTTAGTTGAACTTCATTTCTTCTTATCTGAAAATTTTTGTCTTTTATTGGAGCATTTGTTCTATTGACAATAACAGTACAAATAATTTTGTGTTTAAATTAATCATTTTACAGCTTGCTTTCTATTAGTTCCACCAGTTCTTTGTTGTCTTTTTCTTCTTTCTTGATTTTAGATCAAGTATTTTTAATTATGATTCCACTTCCCCAACCATTCACTTAGAAGTAATTCCTCTTTTAATATTCTTTTAGTGGTTACCCTGGAGATTAAAATATGCATCCTTGACTTATCAAAGTTTAATATAAATTGGTACTTTTACCTCTTCCTCAAAAATGGAAAAAATATTAGAGTACTTTCCGTTTACCTGCTTTTAATATGTACGCTACTACTGTAATGCATTTATAATTCTCTACATTAAATCTCATGAGACATTGCTACTGTTTTATATTTAGATTTCCCCACATATTTGCCCTTTATGTTGCTCTTCATTCTTTCCTGCATCTCCCTTAGCATTTTTGTGATTATTCATTCTTTTGCTTCCCCGGAATCTTTCCTTTCATTGTCCCTCCAATTTCCCACCTCCTGCCTGCACCATCTGTAATTAGTTGAATTTCAGGACATGAGGCTCACACCATGATAAAAGTCTACTATACTACATTAGGTGTTGCTGTAGTAATTCCATGCGTGTGTCTTAAAGTTTAACTAATTTCTAAAAGTGGGGTCAATCTTTTTCTTTTAAAAACGAGTAACAAGGTGAGTGTACCTTGGGGCATGCTTCATCTACATTAAATTTGCAGTAAATCACTGCTTGGAAGAAACTGGTTGGAAGAAGTCACATAATTAACTCAAAGAAAAATCATGACAATATCTCCAGAAAAAAAGAAACCACCATCAAAATGTGTTGTGTTGAACTTCACATGCACTTTGCATATATGTAGAAATAGTGTCAAAAGTTTTAAGGCTAGTTTTGAAAACTCTCAAAGAGACATAGTTCATATATGAATTGAGTGTATATATGTATGTATGTATATTTTACTGTTTTCTTCGCATATGCAGTATGTATGAAATTATACAGGAAGACAATAGCAGCTGGAACAGGGACCATCTGACATAGGCTTGGAAACGGGGAGTTTCAGGTGACCCTAGGGTTCACTTAATCCAAAGTCCTTATTTTACAGAGAAGGACACTTGAGTTCAGAGAGGCTGAGTCACTTGTCTGACATCCCACAGTCAGTTGCTAGAGAGCTGGGACTAGAATCAAGGTCTCTGTCAGAGCAGCCTTCTTTGAGTTCCTGCTCGCCTCAGATGGATTCAATCAGTGGGATCTCCAGGTATGGGTACCCATCTTGGCTACAGCTGAGGCCTCTATGACTTGCCAGTGAACCATTAACCACTTTGCTACTTGAGGCTTTAAAGGGTATTTTTGATGTGTCTAGTAAATACTGGCAGAGAAGGCAATGGCACCCCACTCCAGTACTTTTGCCTGGAGAATTCCATGGATGGAGGAGCCTGATAGGCTGCAGTCGATGGGGCCGCGAAGAGTTGGACACGACTGAGCAACTTCACTTTCACTTTTCACTTTCATGCATTGGAGAAGGAAATGGCAACCCACTCCAGTGTTCTTGCCTGGAGAATCCCAGGGACAGTGGAGCCTGTTGGGCTGCCATCTGTGGAGTTGCACAGAGTCGGACACGACTGACGTGACTTAGCAGCAGCAGCAGCGGCAGTAGTAGATACTGGGCACAGTATCCAGTAGCCTAACTGGGTGGCAGTGGGACAACACAAGGCATTTTCTGCTAAAAATCAGCCAAATACTGATGTTGCTGCTGCTGCTGCTAAGTCGCTTCAGTCGTGTCCGACTCTGTGCAACCCCATAGACGGCAGCCCACCAGGTTCCTCTGTCCCTGGGAGTCTCCAGGCAAGAACACTGAAGTGGGTTGCCATTTCCTTCTCCAATGCATGAAAGTGAAAAGTGAAAGTGAAGTTGCTCAGTCGTGTCCGACTCTTCCCAATCCCGTGGACTGTAGCCTACCAGGCTCCTCCGTCCATGGGATTTTCCCGGCAAGAGTACTGGAGTGGGGTTCCATTTCCTTCTCCAAGCCAAATACTAGAAGAGGGATTTAAGGAATGGGGGAGATGGAAAAGAAAGCTCCTTGAGGTCATTATGAAGTATGTTAAAAAAAAGTCCTTTGAATTTAGATAGCACTGCACAGTGTATGACACTCACTCGATGGCAAATCACCTGGAAGGACCCAGTATCGTTGATTCATTCTCTGGCCGCCTAGCTGTCCATCAAAGTTTTGTGCTCTTTTTTCACGAATGTTTTAGTCCATTCAGAATGCTATGACAAAAATACCATAGGCTGGGTGGCTTGTAAACAACAAAAGTTTATTCCTCATAATTCTGGAGGCTGGGAAGTCCAAGCCCAAGGTTCTGGCAGATTCAGTGTCTGTGAGAGCCTACTTCCTGGTTCATAGGCTGTGTTCTTTGGATATGTCCTCACATGGTGGAAGGGGCAGAGGGGCCCTCTGGGGTCTCTTTTATTCATGAGGGCTCCATCCTTATGAGCTAATCACTTCCCAGAGGCCCTTCCTCCAAGTACTATCATGTTGGGGATTAGATTTCAGCCTGTGAATTCTAGAGGGACATAGACATTCAACCAGTCTATAGGAACAAAACGTAATTGTTGTGGGGAAGTGGCTGCCCATCCAGGGACTTCATTTTCTAGACCCCCATTCAGTGGGACTATGTTACTGACTTATGACCTAAAGAACCGAGGGGGAGGAATTTATGCCAGGTGAGACCCCCCATAATGCTCTCATATGATCTGCATACTCTCTTTCCCTGACTTCCAACTGCATTACTGATGCCATAGCGAACTTGGAGGCCAAGTGCTGAAGATGACAGAGAGCCTACATTGATCTGGATCCCTAAAGGACTACAGAGAAGAGAAACACTGTCCACTTTATCCATCACCACCAACTGAACTTTATGTGATCTATTAGCAAGAAATAAACTTTAATTGTGTTAGGCCTCTGACAGGTTAGGGTTTACCTGTGTGCAGCTAACAGTTACTTTAACATAGTCAATGACATCTAATTTGAATAATAAAATTGAATTTCCACTTGGAGTGCTTGAAGCAATACTTATGGGGAAGAAAGTAGAGGAAGAAGGTAGCACGCCATGAAACCAAAGATCCCCAGCATATCTGAGTTCATCAGCAATTAGTCTTTAGGTCAAAGTGTAGTGTGAACAATAGTGGCCTCCCTTTCCCCACAGAACACCCTGTGAAGAAAGTTAGAGTAGTCACATTTTATTACTTACAAACATTCCCTCAAAATATAAACTACCTTGTGGAATCAAGCTCTCTGCCATTACTAGGCTCATATAAACCTTAATATAATCTGTTCCCTGGAAGAAAATATTAACCCCTCTTCACACCCCCTGCACAGAGAACATTTCCTTGGGAGGTGTTCCTGCACTTATTTTGTTACTTCCAGATGAATGAAACTAAGACTTCTTTTTGCTTCTTCCAAAAGTATAATTTACTATATAACATTTACAAGTAGAAAAGCATCTGAGAATATTTTCAGGACTAGTAATTGGAAAATAACGAGCATGACGTGGTCTGTACAGAAGGCCCTTTTCTCTGCTGGATGCGCAGGACAGTGGGATGTACTCTCGAGCCAGTCCTGTGGAACTTGGTCAGCTCCTCCCTAATGCTTCCTGGGCTCCTGGGGCTACTCTGATGTTTAGAAGAAAGTGGATGCCAAAGCAGCTGGTTTGGTGTATTTTGGCTTTTTTTTTTGTTTTACAGTGATATTTGCAAATACTACCCCGAGGGCCATAGTTATTGGATTTATTATTTAGTCTGGGAAGGTGAAGAGAGATTCCAAAGCTCTCGGTGGTAGGAAAGGAGGAGCAGTGCTCAGTGGCAGTACCTGTGTAGGTGCTGACTAGCTCTGCCACTTACCTCCACGACTTCAGAATACCAAGTCATCACCTGCCGTGGGTAGCAGTGGCAGAAGTGGCCCTTTAAATTGCTCTCCAGAAAAGACAGAGAGGAGCGCATCGGGAGGGCAAAGGTGAGCCTGGATTCAAAATTCTACATCCAAGGTTGGTCACACCTCAACTCACCACTCAGCAGAGCTGCTGGTCAGGTCCTCCAGGCCCCGAGATCGCCTCTCCTGGGTGAAGGCAGCACCAGTGTTCTGTGTGGACACACAAAGAACCTTAAGAGAGCTAGCTGTGGGCAGCAGAGAAAAAAAAAACAACTTCCTTTCGCAAGGAAGCTGGCCACAGCCAGTCCAGCAAGAGTAAGCAGAGTACTATGAGAGCAGAATTGGGGCTCTGACTGATCTGGGTTCAAGTCCTAGTTACGCCACTCTGGTCCTTCCAAACACCCTAACTAGTCACCACCACCAGGAGTGGGCATAGCAGTTACAGAAACTGCTAGTGGAACTCAGAGGAGGGGTTTTAACTCTCTTGGGCTTTATAATAACTGTCTCTCTTTGAGTATTCCTTACCATCTTGTAATTCTGGTACTTCTTAAGACTATGTGAACTATTCTACAATCAAAATGTAATTCCCTTTCAGTACAATGGATTTCCCTGGGCTCTGGACAGGGGATAGAGTGGCTGGCAGAGGTGAGGCTGTGGAACTGGATAGAAGGTAGTGGGAAAAGAGCAGTGGGCAGTGGTGCTGAGGTTGGAGAAAGGGACGTGTTTATGCCTCTTCTTCCCTTACCTTCTCCAAGACACAGTTCTATTATTTTTGTTTGCTCTGTTGATGACTCAAAATTTTAGAGTCTTTCTGTGTCCCAATGTATCTATGGTCCGAGTGACCCACCTGGTTCGCCTTGGCTTTTGCAGAGATGAAACACTTTCCGTTTTGTTTTCAGATGTGAAGCTGCTCTCACTGTGTCTCCAAAGTGAATCCTGCAGAGGCATCCACCCCACATACAGGGGCCTTGGGTGCAGGTAGCAGGGTGACCGTGCAGGTGCTGGGCTGGCCCAGCCCCTGTGGCCGCTCAGCAGTTCACAGGCCTGCGGGGTCCTCCCCACTGCTGAGGGTCCTTACTATTGAGAGCCAGAGTGGGGGAGGCCTCTCAGGCAGAACCTGCTGACACCCTCTGCCATGTTGGAGGGTGCAGGGCTGGGGCTCATCTGCCCAGGGACTGCTTACACTGGGGAGGGGCTAGGGCTACAGATGGCGAGTGTGCCTCGGGAATGGCGGTTCTGGGGGTCCCAGGCACATGCTTACTGGAGCGCAGGTCTGGTGTTCTCCAGCTTGTCTCTAGCTGGAGATAACATTAATATCGCACGCTTGCAGCTTTTTCAGGGCACTAGAAGAATTGAGACTTTCTCTTCAAGGAACAATGAGAATTTGTTCTGAGCCTTTGTGATAAGAAAGGAGAAAGAAAATCATTCCTAGAGGCAGGAGAGGGGTGGAAAATCATCTCAGCAAAAGGCACAAACTTCTCATTATACATTATTATGCTTTCAAATAAGCATTTGTGCAAGCCCATTCTTTGGTTTAAAATAAAATGGGTCTTAAGTCTTAAAAGACTATCTTAGCCATGTCTTGTTTGGGGAGGAAAAAAATGATGGGAGGAAGCTGGTAGATGAGCTCTTTTGTCCTCGGGCCCAGCCTGGCAAGCTGGGTGCAAGCTGTCACGTGTAGGGTGATGCTGAGTTCTGCCACAATCCATCTTTTGCAGTGAGCGCAGTAGGAAAATCCCTTATTAGGAGGATCCCCAGTGATTTAGTAATTACCCCTCACTCCTAAATGAGAAAGCCAGGACAGATGCCCTGCACTAAAATCCCTATGGAATGTGATGTTATAGTGAGTTTCTTGGTATATTTTGAACTATGCAAATACTTCTTCCAGGAGGCAGTTGCAAAGTTAGAATTGCAGGACTCCAAAGATAAACTCTGTTGATTCCCTCCTCCCTTTTTATTAATTAAAAAAGAAGAAAAAAAAAACAAACCAAAATTTAGGAGCAATATTTAATATATAAAGACAAAAGAAGCAGAGACTGCCTATATCCTGCAACATTTAGAGTCTTAGTGAAAAGTCAACACTTATTTACAGAAAGTGTGTCTGAGTGGAGCTTCAGAGGTCCTGGCTGTACTGATTTAGTGGAACCTATGAAAAAGGAAAGAGGTAAGTCTGTGAATCAGGCAGCCACTGAGCTGGGTGCTTAAATGAACAGGCTCTGGACTGTTCTGAGCTCAGCAACCCATTCCCTGGGTGACCCTGGGCAGCTACAGGCCCACTCCAGGCCTCACAGGAAAAATGGAGATATGAATAGTATCTCCCTGAAGGGCTGCTATGTTAGGAAAGCAAACGAGCTCAGGGCTGGCCCGCAGGGACCTCTGGTCTCTGCTGTTATCATGAGGGCTTGCAGCTGCACCTGCGCAAGTATGTATTACAGAAAAGACTTTGATATTTGCACCGAGTCTTTTAAATTGGGGGAAACAACCTCTTTGTCTCTTACTCCTCTTTTCCTTTTTCTTCTTCGCTTTTCTTGGCTGCTTCTTCCCTGCCTTTCTACCCCCAGTGTTGGCACTTCTCTCTCTCCTGCTCCCACATCTGAAGCCTCAGTGGGCTGCACTGAGCCACAACTGACCGGGTTCAGCCTGGCCCTCGGTCTCCCCTTTCCCACTTCACACCTCCGGGTGCTGTTGCTCCTTACCTAATAATAAGCTTGTTGAAACTGACTCCACTCCTTCTCCCAATTTCCAGCTCTCCACGCTGAGAGTCTGCTCCCTCCTTTCTTGTCTAATCTTCCTTATCATTCACTCTGAAGGCTTGGCCCTACTCCTTAACTCTTCTTCAGGCAGTCTCTGTGGCCTCTGGCCTCAGCCACCTTGCCCCTCCTTAATTTCTATCCTTCCACATCAGCAGAAGTTGTGTCTCTCTCTATTGGAATCCTATGACATTGTCTAATACCTCATCCTTAAAAAAAAATCCTTTGTGTCATTTATCCTGCAAAAGAAAATCACATCCACAGAAAAGAAAGTCATTTCAGTTGTAACTTGTTTGCAAAGACCCACACAAACTTCTTGAATCATACAGAAGGTCTTCATTGTGAAATTTAAACCACTCCACTCCCCACTGCCCAACCCAGAGGGTCTTCCAACTCCTGTTTTTCCACAGTTTCCCCACGAGACCTCAGCGTCCAGATCTCCCTTCCCCAAAGTGGTGAACTGAAAGTATTTTTCTGTGCTCAAATAAGCTGGTCTGGGAGAGCATGGACCTGGTCATCTTTTATGAGCACATTAGTCTTCTACCTAATATAAGCTATTGAGAGCACTCAGCTACTTGGGAAGCAGCAGAAAGTTGTTAGATTCAGTTGTGTCTTACAGCTCTGATGACCTTTGATTTGTACCTTTTTTAAAGATGGTTTTGGTCAACCAAACCATTAAGGGCTTACCCTATCAAGCCCTTAATATTCTCTCAAAGTTGAGATAGGTCTATTTTCTTGGTTCAGTTGGGGTGTGTGTGTGTGTGTGTGTGTGTGTCTGCATCTGTGTGTCTGTGTTTGGTGGTTGGGTGTGCTTTCTCTAAAACTCTCCCTTGCAGCCACATGACAGATGATGATTGCTTTCTATGGTGCCTAATACATTGCTCTCCACTCAATGAATACTGTTACCTGACTCCCGTCCCAACCCTGGGGGAATCTGGATTCACAAAGGAATAGAACCTTCTTACAAAATCTGGAGTATGATTGCAATTTTACTTTAGAAGCACCCGCTTCCCAGAGGAATAGCTAGTGATTGATGCCACTGTCAGAAACCCAGATGCACACACTCATACATCAGCCAGGAAATTACATAAACAGCTTGCCCAGCAGGCCAGCACTGAGTCACCCACTTGCTCCCCTATGGGAGGAGAGGCGATATGAAACCCAAGGCAACAGCAGGGACAGACAAAGGAAAGGGGTTAGGTGGGGCTGGGCGCTCAGAGGCCCACAGGGTTTTTTTCTTCCTCATCTTCTGCCGAGGGCAGCAGCCACAGGCCAAGGTCTGTATTACTCCGCTACGTGAGCAGGACTGTGGGGAGTGGTTGTATCTGTCCTGGGCATGCACCGTCAGCTCGTTCTCATGGTGCGTGGACAAGGCTGCAGACAGCTTCACACACATGCTTTCGTGCTAACACAGGTACCGGGGATGTCCACCTCTTCCCTTGGGGTGGGAGTGACCTATTAGGCTAAGCTCATGCTAGGGTATTTGTCTCTTTGGAGAGCATGTCAGTGTTGATTCCAGCATGATGGGCTGGCAGAGACTGGTTGGTTGCTCAGAAGATGCCTGAAAAAATACTGATACCATTAGGGCGGAAGAGTGGAAAGTCGTCTGGCAGGCCTGCTGGCGACTCGTGAGTGTAAGGGGATTTATCGGTAGCGGCAGGCCAAAGCGTTGACGTTCTTGACCACATAAAAGCCCATGGTGACCGGAGGGATGACCAATGTCCGGCCGGCCCGCAGGGGGCGGGGCTTCAGTTCTGGGAGGGTCCCATCGTCCACCATCACTAGGGGCTGGCCGTTCAGCTGCACTGACCTACAGTGAGAAGAAACAGCATGGGACTTGTTATTGCCTTGAAAGGAAGCCATGGCAGCAGAGCCTGGGCAGCCTCAGCTTGCCCCTGTCCGCTGACCGTGCCCAGACAGTGACCACTCACTGACACCAGCTCTGCCCAGCCTTTCAGCTGGTGCTTCACTCAAACCGCACGGGAACATCCCAGCAATGCTCTGAGGAAGAAATGGTCCTGGTCCCATTCTCCCTAGTGTGGTTAAGTGACTTGCCCAAGCCTATACATCTTGTAGTCCTGGGAGCCAGGATTTAAACACAGGTAAATGGTAACCCACTCCAGTGTTCTTGCCTGGAGAATCCCAGGGATGGGGGAGCCTGGTGGGCTGCAGTCCATGGGGTCACTGAGGGTCAGACACGACTGAGCGACTTCACTTTCACTTTTCACTTTCATGCATTGGAGAAGGAAATGGCAACCCACTCCAGTGTTCTTGCCTGGAGAATCCCAGGGACGGGGGAGCCTGGTGGGCTGCCGTCTCTGGGGTCGCACAGAGTCGGACACGACTGAAGTGACTTAGCAGCAGCGGCAGCAGTCCAGTTCCAGAGATGCATCATTTATTCAGACAAATAAAAAGTCTCTGAGGCAGAAGCAGAAGTGTCTGATGTCTATTATTTTAAAACCATAATAGCAGTCCAGTTGGTGGTGTTGAAGAAGACTCTTGAGAGTTCCTTGGACTGCAAGGAGATCCAACCAGTCTATCCTAAAAGAAATCAGTCCTGAATATTCATTGGAAGGACTGATGCTGAAGCTGAAACTCCAATACTTTGGCCACCTGATGAGTCAGCTCTTTGCATCAGGTGGCCAAAGTATTGGAGTTTCAAGAGCTGACTCATTTGAAGCAACCCTGACGCTGGGAAAGATTGAAGGCGGGAGGAGAAGGGGACGACAGAGTATGAGATGGTTGGATGGCATCACTGACTCAATGGACATGAGTTTGAATAAACTCCGGGAGTTTGTGATGGACAGGGAAGCCTGGCGTGCTGCATGCAGTCCACAGGGTCATAAAGAGTCAGACACGACTGAGCAACTGAACTGAACTGAACTGGACTCTTGTACCTGAAGAGTGGAATAACACACAGGCTGAAGACGGCTCCAGAAGTTCCTATATAACTGCATCTTCATTAGTTTATTTGAGAGATGAGAGAACTGACATTGTGTCACTTGTCCCTGGCAGTTCTAAAGGAGGACAGTGACTACGTAACCACCTGCCTTCCTCTAATCTCAGCACGAGTTTCCACGTCTAATATTTGAAGGATGTTTCCATTTTAGGGACACCATGAAGTAAGTGATAAAGCAGGCACCTGTGACCCCAGTTCACCCATCCTGTTTGCTTTTATCCCTCCTGTGATCAGCCATCTTCAGCCCTGAGAAGGACTTAGAGAGCAAAGGGAAATGGCTCATCACCCGTCTGGGGTCTGTGGTACAGAATCCAGACAAGCTCCCAGCTGTTTCTGATGTGACTTGGGAAGCCATGCACCCAGACTGAAGCTCAGCTCTTTGGGTAAGTAGAAAAGGCCAGAACCAGGCCACTAGCTGTAAATACGGCTGCAAGTGACTTTTGGAAAATCAGCATGACAGTGTCGACTGTCTTTGGGCCTCGCCCAGCCTCCAGTGGGGTGATACTGCAGTGGAATCCTCTGAGCTGCCAAGAGAATAAAACTGTTAGAAACTGACAAGAGGTCTTGGCTTCGCATTCCTTCTGTGCTCTGAATGACAGATGGGTTTAGAGATTCATGATAAGACCCCCTGCTCAGCAAGCCGTGAACTCCTTGAGGTACGTGAAATATAAATTGCTCCAGGGAGAGCAGGGCAGAGTGGCCGCTCCAGGCCCAGCCCGACATGGACCAGTTCCGGCCTGGTCCAGACCTGAAGGGCCAGGGGCAGCCGCCTCTCTTGTTGGTCCAGACCTGAAGGGCCAGGGGCAGCCGCCTCTCTTGTTGGTCCAGACCTGAAGGGCCAGGGGCAGCCCCCTCTCTTTTTGGTCCAGACCTGAAGGGCCAGGGGCAGCCCCCTCTCTTGTTGGTATGACTGAGGAATGTATGAACAAGCAAGGGTCTCCTGCATGGAGAGCCAGGCTTGCCTCTGGAAGATGCAGAGGCATAGGAATCGGGATCTAAAGGGCAGTGTTGACCTCCTCAGAACGCGAGAACTTTTTATAACCATCTCTGGTGGAGACAGCATATTCTTCACTGTCTGAGCCACCAGGGATATTGGTCGGTTAAAAAGGTGACTCAGGTGTGAGCAGAACCAGGGAGCATGACCAAGATTCTGGAGTGATCTCTAACTCCAGGAGCCGGCCACTGACTTCCTAGATGGCGGTGGTAAAGCTCTTCATCACACTTCCTGCGGTTTTGCATCTGTGAGAAGACAGGCGATATGGGCTGTAGAACGAATTGAAATGAAATATAAATGTCAAAGTGCTTTGAAAGCAGCGAGCCATTACGTGGGAGACAGTGTTTTCTGTTGTTATTCATGGTCATGCCGGGTAGGTGAACTTTTTGGTCCTTGTACTGTGACACGGCGAGTTTCACGGCTCCCCTCCTAAAACTCTCTTCCCTTGGCTCTCATGGTAGCAGTCTGTCTGTCTGCGTGTCTCCCTCTTCTTGTTTCTCTCCCTCATTTTTGCATGTCATTTCCTTCTCAGGGGGACTGTTCCCTTACACCTGCCTCTCAGATGCTGGGACTCCTGGCGCTTGGTCCTGGGACCTCTCTGCTTTCCATACTATACACTCCCACTGGATGCTGTTACCCACACACAGGACTTGGATTACTATCTGCATGCGGATGCTCCCCAAATCTGTATCTGAAGCCTGCATCTTTCTTCTGATTTACATACCTCTGCTTAACTGTCCCAAAGGAACTTCAAAAGTCATTGTGTCCAAAATCAAGATCTCTTCGAATCTCTGACTTTTTAATCTCTGGGCTGGTTCTACCATCTATTGGATTACCTAAGCCAGAAAGCTGGGAGTCATCTGGGTCTTCTCCTCCAGGTCCCAGGTCTGGAGTTGCTGTATGCATGCTCAGTTGTTAAGTTGTGTTTGACTCTTTGCAGCCTTATGAACTATAACCCACCAGGTTCCTCTGTCCATGGAATTTTCCTGGCAAGAACACTGGAGCCGGTTGCCATCTCCTCCTCCAGGGGATCTTCCCAACCCAGGGATCAAACCCATGTCACCTGTGTCTCTAGCATTGCAGGAGGATTCTTTACCACTGAGCCACCTGGGAAGTTGCTAAATCCAACCAATTCTACCTTTTAATATTTTTCATATCTGCTTCTTTCTCTTTCTTCATTGTTATTATTTAGTTCAGAACGTCCCTGTGACCTATCTCTGGTCCCTGGCCTCGCCTTCATCCCCCATGCCAGCCACATTGCTGAGAGAGCCATCTGTGGCTGTCCATGCTTCAAACTCTCCAACCGTCAAACTCACCATCCCTTCCTTTAATCTGGATGATGAAGCCAAGCTCTGGCCACCTCCCCAGTCTCAGATGCTGCCCCTGCTCCTTACTCCAGGGCTAACTGTAGATCACAGACCTCTGGGGGTGGGTTTGGGGTGAGCTGGCAGTTACTGTAAGGACATCATCAGTGTATGCATGAACTGACTGTTCCTGATGAAAAACAGTTAAGCTTTGTACATAAATGAGGTAGATCTTTCTCAAATGAAAATGTCAGTAGATCCTGTCGGGAATAAAATACATGAGTTCATTTAAAAGAACAGTAAATATTTTTCAAATGCAAATACCTGTAGACACTGCTGGGATAAGAGATGAAACTGTTGTAAAATTCCTAATAGGTATTTTGGGAAGAAGGGGGCATCATGTGCTTTTATCAAGCTAGAGATTTTTAAAGGGACAATTACTATAATGTGGGAGGGCCATTGACATCTGTTGACATCACAAAGGATTCCCAGAACTCAAGGGTGCCTTTTGCCCCTGCGTGATCCGGGTCATCGTGTGCGGTACTCCCTCCACCCGGAGCACCGTCAACCTTCCTCCTCCATGGGACAACTGTTCTGGGTCCCTGCTGAGCCTGCTCTTTTGTTGTCCCCTCTGGGGAACCTTCTCTGAGCCCTGGGGGCTCTTCTGTTGTCCCCTCTGGGGAACCTTCCCTGAGCCCTGGGTCAGCAGCCCCGACTATGGGCTCTCTTGTTCCCCAAACTTCCCTCTAACCACCTCACTAAATGGTAAGACTTGCCCCCGTGCCCCTCACTGGGCTGCGAGCTTGGTGAGGAAAGGAATGGTGACTTTCACCCTGAATACTCAGGTTCTTGGCATAGAATTGGAGTGAAATATTTTCTGAACGAGTGAATGGACTTTTGAGGCCCTTTCACATTATTTCTGGTATTCCTGGGCTGAGTTTCTCCAACTCTAAGGAGGCTCCCTGGACGTTGGCTGAGTGTCTTTACAGATTTCATTAACGTACCAATTACTCTTGCTCTCAGTGGCCCTGGAGATGTTAGATAAGACCTGAATTATCGCTGATTTTCACAGTCACTCACTAGGTACCTTATCCCAATCAGACACAGACCATTAATCATCGCTAGAGTTTTTCATCTTAAAAAAGATCTATATGACCATCTCTTAGCTAAGCCAACATGAGCTGATTTTGTGAGACTTTAAGTCCTCACATGTCCTTATCTACAAAGTTCCTTCATTATAATGATGGACAGTATGCTATACCACCTCCATTCTATTTTTCCTGTTTATGTTTTTATTGTAATATTTATCCCATTACCCAATTAAGTCATATCACACTAAATATCACAGTTATCTTTCACTTTTATGCACTGAACAATTTGCAAACATATCATGTAAATGATAAAAATCACTGATTATTGAGCACCGTCTATGCCAGAGGCGAGATGCTGTGATTTACTCTATTGCATGAAGTCCTCACAACTGCCAGCCGAGGCAGGTGTTAGCACCCCTGCAGATGAAGACATGGACGTTTAGAGGGATCTAAGATTCACCCGAGTCATGCAGCCGTTCCGTGGTGGAGCTGAGATGTGCCTGAAGCCTTATACCACAGTCCTATCTGGCCTCCTTGCGACTGCTAAAGAGCCCAGTGAGGTACATAGGCAAGTATTATTATTATTATTTGAACTTCACTATTGAGATGAGGTCAGACAGGTTAGGTGGCCTGGGCAAGGTCACACAGCTAATAGGTGGCTAAGCTTAGTCTTGGGTTCAGGCCTCTTGACACCTGTTTCTATTATTTGTGTTGTTCCCCAATTCCACATGGCACTCACTAGGATCATGTTTCTTTCTTTTAAAACCTTTCTTATCATATTTTCATCACATTCTGGGACCTCTTTCCCGGCCTGTGACTTTTCAAACCAGATGCTAAATGATCCAGCCTACGTGGAGCTATTTTTCTTAATTCCCTAGCTGCTGAGGGCTTTTAAATTATCCAAATATTAGGACAACTGTGCTGTTTTTTTTTCTTAAATCACCATCTGTTTTTTCAAAGTCTGAGTTGCTTTGCAATTCCTAAACTTGTTTTCTTTACACTGCATGCTATTTGAAATGGGATTCCAGGTCTCAATTTGGAGTCAAGCCCTCTGCTCCCTGGGTCTCTGTGGGATCCCCCTGGCTGGGTCACCATCCACCCCCCACCACCTGTCTACAATCTCTGGTCTCATTAAGGTTCTTGCTAGCTGTGGACACTGAAGTAAGCTTTCAGCTCTTCTGATGTCTCAGGGAAGCAACTCTAGTGAGCATGCTCTTTGCCAGTCTTGAAGATAATTTGTTGGTCTGGCCCTGGGTGGATTTTTGCGGGGACAGAGGCAAGGGAAACCTGTATATTATTGGGAGCAGCCTGGGGAGCTAGTGACAGGTTTCTGCTGGCATATCTGGGGCCTTGAATGGGAGGTGAAAGGTCTCAGAGATAACTAGTTCCATCTCCACCACTTTGAGAAAGTGATCTGCCTTCTGTGAACTTAGGTTTCTCTGCCTGTAAGATAGACTAGGTGAACCCTAAGATTCTTTCTGGTTCCCATACTTTTCAGATGGGTTGCCCACAGTCTAATAGCTAGCTTGAAGCAGAGTTTAAAGCCAAATTCAGTGATCCTGCACAGATAGAAATCTGATTATGATGTTCACCTGTCTAAATGTTCAGTAACTTCCTGCTGGTCTTAGAACATTCTCCAAGGTCCTTGGGAGACCCCATAAGCAAGGCCTTAGAGGCTCCCCGGAGCTCCTGCCCACTGAAGCTCCCCACTACCCACTACCTCCTTTCATTCTGTGTTAAGCTTCCTCCAGTCACAAACTCTCTACTCTCAGGGCTTTTGTACATGTCATTTTGCCTGGAACTTTCTCTGTACTCCCTCCCTGCTTCCGGCTTCCTTTTCTTTACTAACTCCTACTTGTCTTTCAGGTCAGGTGCGGGCAAAGTACTCCCGATCACCTAGCACTTCTCTGTCTCTGCGCTCATCACAGTATCCGGCTTGCTGACTGCCTGTCAGCCTCTCCCCTAGTTAGGAAGACCCTGTGTCGGTCCTGCTCATCCTGCGCTCTCCCGTCCACCAACTCACACAGCAGGTGCTCAGTAAAAGAAGGCCTGGATGTAAATATGTGGGTAGATAAATCACAGTCTGGAAGGAAAAGACACTAGGGTGGGAGGACAGAGACTTGAGTTACAGTTCACACTCTGAGCATGACACGTGAAGGTCTAGCAATGTCACAGTTGGCTCTGGTTTGGGGTTTCTAGATTGTTCAGGGAGAGAAGGAGGGAAAAGATGGAGTAGGGAGCAGAAGAGAGGGAGGAAGGAGAAGAGAAAGCAGAAGGTGTAAGAATCTGAGTGGTGGTGGGGACACTGGAGGGCATAACCCTTACAACCTCCTAGTTCTAGCGCCAGCGGGCTCGCCCGCACGCCACTAGAGGGCACTCTTGCTCTTCACAACGGTGCAGAGAGCCCGCGCGGCGGCTCCCAGGCGGCGGAGCTCCTGCCTCTGCCCCCTCCAGCCCGCTTTCCAGTCCCGGGGAGCCCCGGAGACGGGCCCGGCGCTTGGCCTCTTGGAGCTACAAACCTCAGGATCAGTCCAATCCCGGCAAGAACTTCGTTGCGGTCCATTAACCGCCTCCCACCCCCCAGCGCCGCCATGTGGCTAATATTAAGGAACCATGCGAAGTCCGCAGCGATTCCTGCCGGGGGAGCGGCTTCCTCGCCGGCGTGCAGGGAGGGGCCCGCGCTCGTGCGGGGCTCGCGGCGCCCCGCTCTCCAACCCCGGTCCTGGCGCCCCGCCCTCCCGCAGGCAGCACCTGTGTGCGCTTTACAGGCCCCCCGAGGTCCCGCTGCCCCTGGAGGCCCCCTCGCTGAGTTAGGAAGCTGGTGTGTGCAGCTGCCCTGCCCTTTTCCAGGTCAGGGGCAGGTTAGAGCCGGGAGGGAGCCCGGCCGGGTTTGAGGACAGAGGGGCCTTGCTCCGCTCCGTTCCCCTGCTTCTCCGGGAGAGGCTGTGCATCTGGAGTAGCTTAGACAGGAGGGAGGTTCCTTTGAAATGGCCGTGAGAGACTACCCGCTGAGGAGGACTGCTCACAAGTGGCTGCAGCAGCCTGGTGTTTCCTGGTCCCCACTTGCCCAGCTGGAGCAAAGGCGGTAGGATGGCTCATGACCCTCTCAGAGAGCTGCTACTCCTCAGGGGTCACAGGGAAGATGATTTCCTGCCAAGGGTGACCTATGTGCTTTTTGCTCTGCCTGAAATCTGGTAGACTGTCAAAAAGCCTGATGTGCCTTCCAGGCCCCTTTGGATTTGGCCTCCTCCACCCCAACCTTATCTGAGATCCCCAGCTGGAAGAGGGGCACGTTTTTGGCAGCTTCTTTTCAGCATGAGACATCTCAGATTTATTCTCTGTGCTGCGGTCATTTCACCTGCTAAACTAATTGTTCTCTTTTTAAACTTTTCAGTGGCACGTGGCTCAGTGCCTTCTTGCCCAGGATAGTAGTTTAAATGAATTCTTGTCGAGTTCCACTCAGTCAGTCTCTATTCTCATGTGGCTGCTTGGACACTCCAGTCCCTTCCTCTGATGTTGTTAAAGAGAGGAGACTGAAAAATGGGGGTGAATGCTTCCTGTTCCCCTTACCCCACAAAAAGCCCGCATCATATATGAAGTTCCTGGCCACTTGAACAGTTTAAGGTTGATACGATCACTTTCTCTATGTCCTACTCTTTGAGAGCATATTGAAATGAGGAGTGTTGATCTAACTTCTTATATCGCTGAACAGGGAAAATACTCGGATTCCTTTATGCAAGCAGAGCTGAGGATTTTATAGGCAGGTTGTCAGGGATATAACCCTTTCCTGTTGGCAGTTAGGTTTGGGAGTCATGATTTGAACTGTGTTCTATCCAAGTCTGTGTGATAATGGTCTAAACCATCATGGGATCCTACCATCTGCTTCTAGTGGTTCAAAATAACTTAGCACACTTGGCAGAGAAGATGAGAGCCTAGCTAAGGAATGTGGATTTATACTGATAGTGTTCATTTCCATCAGATGAGAGGGAGTCATCTGGGGGCACTTCGGGAAGAAAGTTGGATTTTGCGACCATCTTAGAGCTCCACGTCATAGGTATATCACACTCAAACCACGAGAGAAACCGGCTACAAAAACCATGGGGGCTTCCCAGGTGGTATAGGGGTAAAGAATCTGCTTTCCAAGCCAGAGAGTGAAAGTGAAGTTGCTCAGTCGTGTCCTGCGACCCTATGGACTGTAGCCCACCAGGCTTCTCTGTCCATGGAATTTTCCAGGAAAGAGTACTGGAGTGGGTTTCCATTTCCTTCTGCAGGGTATCTTCCTGACCCAGGGATCGAACCTGGGTCTCCTGCATTGCAGGCAGACGCTTTACCATCTGGGCCACAAACACTTGAAGGAGACGTGGGTTCAATCACTGGGTTGGGAAGATCCCTGGAGAAGGAAATGGCAACCCACTCCAGTATTCTTGCCTGGGAAATCCCATGGACAGAGGAGCCTGGCAGGCTATAGCTCATGGAGTCACAGAGAGTCGGACACAACTTAGTGACTAAACAACAACAGAAACACTGTAAAGGCACGGCTTCCCAGATACCTATTCAAATGTATTAGTCCAAGGGGATAAATACCTCAGTTTTATCGGATTTTGACAGTGTTCCCTCAGTGCACATGAGGAGCACTGGCATATCCTCAAAAGGGAAAAATAAGATGTCTCAGGTGGCACAGGTTCTGCTCCAGGGCCCATGGACGTCAGCGTGCAAGGAGTGAGGTGATTCTGAGTCATTCTTGAGAAGGTCATTGGGGAAGATGTAGGCTGCCAAGTGTTTGCTGGGGTTTGGTAGCTGGTCCACAGCTTGGTGCTCCAGCCCCTTGTCTGGAATGCACCAGATCCTATTGTGGACTCCTGATGCTTGGCAGCCCTGGCTGACTCAATGCCCTTGGCTGACTCAACGCCCTGGCCCTGCTACAGGGATGAGGTAGCTTAGGGCTTCTCAGTTCCTTGAGGCTTATGTTTGTCTGTCACCTAAACCAGAGCCTCTGGAAGATGAGGAGAAAGGAGAAGACAAGGACCTTTACTTCTCTGCCCACCAGAACTGCCTATGTATTCAGCTTCCCCTGCCCCTCGGTGTAGAACCAACTGCTCGGAAACATGTCAGCTTTGCTCTGAAGTGCTCCTTCACCAGGATTTCATCTGGGTCATCCGAACAGAGTGGAAATCTCTGCCTGCAACGAGGAGGGTGCCCACGTGAGTGGAGCTGGGGTGGGGACACCACAGTATTGATGCTCAGCTATGCGGAGAGATTCCAGCTGCTGGGAATGATCTGGAAGAAAATGTGTTCTGGAGCTGAGAACAAATGACATCTCTCAGAAAATAACAGTGAAGACGTTGGATTCCTAAGCATCTTGGTTTAAGATGTCAAGTCACTGTAAAATATAAAAGTGTTTTATAATCCTCTAATCTGTACAGTGATCTGTACACTACTAATCTGGGAGTTAAAACAAAACAAACAGTAAAACCTTTGGGAGCCGTACACATCTTTCCACTTAGTCATAGAGAGAGCTCCCAGGGGCTCCTGGCATGTTCACACCTTTGGCAAAATGGCTTCCTGCCTGCATGAAGAATAGAATCTGGGTGAAATCAAAGATGCAAATCAGCTGGAATCTTGTTCCAGCATTTTCAAAGGGACAATAGTTCTCAACTTTGGCCACATATTTGAATTAACTTGGGAGCTTTAAAAAAATACTGGTGTCTGGGTCCCAGCCCAGAGACTTAGGTTTAATTGGTCTTGGGGACGGCTTGGGCACTGGGGTTTTTAAAACTCCCCAGGTAATTCAAAGTGCAGCCATGGCTGAGCAGCAGGAGCTGATGAAGAAACAGTGGGAATATGTTTGCAGCTGGGGCAGGGGTTGGCAGGGGGCAGGGAATCAAATAGCTTTCTAACCATTACATTCTGAATTTATTTTGAATAACGGATCTTTTCTTACTCTTTTGGAATACCATGTAAGAGGCCACATTTAAAAAACTAAAACAAAGATGTGAACTTTTCAAAGGCGAATTTCTTGTTGAATAGTCGGAAGTGGGCACTTTTGCTATTTCTGCAGAACTGCCTCATTGCATGCCTTCCCTGTAGTGAGTTCTCTGGTGGGATGAACGTGCTCCTCAGCATGGACCAGGGACGTGTGTGTGTGACTTTACAGCAGGAATTCAGGACCAAAGCCGATGGAGCATTTGCATAGATAATAAACTCTGCATTTCTTCAGCACTGAAGAGAAAAACTGCTCTGCTTGAAGGACAAAGTCTCTAAAGTCATGTAGATTTCTCTCAGGTCTTGGGCTGTGTCACAAAGAGCTCCACACAGACCAAGAGTGGCTCAAACTCTCTTCAGGCAGAAGGAACTAAGGGGTTAAATATATCAGTCATTGCCCTCACTGTATTTTCCAGATATGTATATAATTATTTACGTAGGTAATTCTGTGTATGTTGGCTATAGTTACTAACTCTTTAGGAGCCACCATACACCCTCAAATGAGCAAAAGGGTGAAAAGAATCCAAACTCCTCTAAGTTTTGATGAGTAAGCTTTCACTAAGTAAAATTTGGAAGGCTTATTTCTCTATATATTTACTTCTCTTTATTTTTTCTACAGACTGACCCTGAGGCTTACATATATCATATGTATTTATATTTATACTTTCACAGCATCTATTTCAGACCTTCTGAACTGGAACACTGCTTGGACTTTGCTGGTTAGAAGTATTACCTTTCTGTTCACTCATAACCATTTCATGGATCTCCCCAGTCCCAGGCATCTGTCTTCCCACTCTGTGCTCCCAGTCTCTGAGTCTCCTCTGTTCTCCCGAGGGCCTCTGAGTGGCCCGTCAGAAGGGCTACAGGTAACATGGTTCCATCTGTAACAGCAGGGCCTTTTCCTCCAGGAAACAGCAGTCTCTATCCTCTTTTTTTGCCCCCTGACATTTTAAAACTGACACCGGAAGCCCTGCAGAGGTTAACAGGTTTCCTCACACACTCTCAGCTTCAACAGCACTATTGTTCCTTACATCTTACAGAACATCAAAGCAAATTCCAAATGCATTAAAGAAATGAATATAACAAATGAAACAAAAAAGAAACTACAGAAAGTAAAGCTATGTATTTTTCTGATTTCAGGAATATAAATAAACATATAAATGGAACAGAAGGAACCACAAAGCAAAAGATAAATTTAACTATATAAAAAGGGAACACTTCTGCATGTCAAGATAATACCTTAAAAATGAAATAGTTGGAAAAGTAACAAAACGCTGAAGAAAATATTTTAACACATGATAAACATGATTAGAAAAAATGTGCAAATCATTAATAAAATGGATAACAGCCCAATAGAAAAATAAACAAAGGGGATGTAGAAAATTCACAAGAGCAATAAAATACTAATAGACACAAAAATTTTAACTTCACTAATACTTAAAGAATACAACTTAAAATAGTACTATTCATTATGAAGTTAGAAAAGATTTTAGAATATTACTGTTCTGCATTGCTGAGGTAAATTGTAATAACTAAATATTCATATTTCCTACTTTTCAGACCTCTACAACTAAGCTTGTATGAGGTAAGAAAATTGAATGGTTAATTATAAGAGATAAGGTTTTATGCTGCTGCTGCTGCTGCTGCTAAGTCACTTCAGTCGTGTCCGACTCTGTGCAACCCCATAGACGGCAGCCCACCAGGCTCCCCCGTCCCTGGGATTCTCCAGGCAAGAACACTGGAGTGGGTTGCCATTTCCTCCTCCAATGCATGAAAGTGAAAAGTGAAAGTGAAGTCGCTCAGTCGTGTCCGACTCTTGGCAAGCCCATGGACTGCAGCCTACCAAGCTCCTCTGTCCATGGGATTTTCCAGGCAAGAGTAGGAATGGTTAAAAAGCTGAGAGACTCGAAGTCTAAGGGCAGACATATTGGAAAATTGTTATAAGGATGACATAGATTTCTTAATTTTTCTAAAGCAAGGGTAGAAATGGAAAGAAAATGTGCTTTGGCCACAAGTAAGGAGGATCTTTCCTATAATCAGACTTGACTAGTTCTAAAGTGGGCCAACTCATTTTCAACTCAGTTCATGAGATGAAGAGTCTCATCAAGCACAAACTGACAGGCTTTTTGTCAGGGATGCTATAGAAGTACTCTCAGTACTTTCAGAATTCCCCTTTCTAAAGTCATCTTTTAATAACAGCAGAACTTTCATAGAATGGTTTATTTCAAGAAGAGATTAAATGATCCCAGACAAATGAAGATAATGGAAACCTGCAGGGAGTACATTTGGTTGACCAGTGTTCAAAATTTCCACCAACTAATATCTGCAGTCTAGTACTTAAACACTTAGACATCATGAGTCTGCTGAGATGTATGGAGTAATGGCCCTTCAGTCCCAGAAAACAGGTCTTTATGTTTTGTTTCTGAGTGAGAATTCTAAAAGGTAAGGTTTTCCCCAAAGCTCCTTTTGCCATATCTGTCCATGTCCCAAAATAAATGTGATGCTTCCTGTTAACTGTGGTGGGTCCGGCGGTGGCCAGTTCAGTCCTTAGGACCTTTATTACTAGCCAAACTCTGAATTTGGAGATGAAGTATCTTAATGTGGTCTGTTTCAGCAGGGACATGAGGATATTTTTAACGTCTTAGCACCTGGGAGTTACTTCAGTATTTTCAGAACCACTCTGTTTGGCTAACATCAAATGACACCTCTCTAAAGGCATGCAGTTAGATGCCAATGTTTTCCTTTGATACAGGATTTAATGAGGGTGAAATCAAAGCAAAAGTTATATCCCAGAGAGATGAAAAAAATAGCAGTATGTAGAAAAAGGAAAAAAGTATGTTCATTTCTTTGCAGAATAGGCAAAAAGATTCTTGGTTCATAATAGGAGGCTTGAAATTCTTTCAGTTAAAAATTATGGCAGCTGAAGGAGAGGCTCATGCAGGTATGAAATTTGATCATTTAATATGAAACTTATTAGCCTCAAAGCAGAAATATTCTGCACCTCTCTCATGGCGCCACCCACAGTCTACTTCCTGTTAGCTTTTTGTTTCTAATAATAGAGCTGAACTTTAATCCCTTCCCCTCAAATGTCCCTCTTAAACAGCTCTTGAAGGTCAGGTGATGACGTGGCCTGGCATTAAGACAATCAAGAAATAGCACATTAAACTTTACGTTGAGACTTTCCCTCTAATTTGTCTACTTGGGTTTCCTTAGTTCTTATTCGTTATGGGACCACATTCATTAAGAATTTAGCCAGATTAGTTGCCACTGCAAGTTAGAGTGCTGAAGAGAAACAGTTTTGTCTGGCACAAATAGGATCTCAATCAAGTTGATGAGTGGATGAGGATAGGTACCCTCATTTCCCTGGGAAGCCTCCTCTGACAGCTTCTTTCCCTCTGAGGAGGGGGTCCATTAGGTTTAGGGAGCTGGCAGTGTCTGTGTGCTCTGGGTCAGAATATAATATGCTGAGAGTGATTTTTAGAGACCTCGAATCAAACCAACTTACAGTCACTCCTGGTATTCAGTAATCTTTGTTTGAGAAGAGCATAGAAGAAACAGAAGGGAATTCTTCCATCTAGTTGAGAAAAAAGTGGTTTTCACTAAAATTTTGTGACTTGGAAATGGAATCTTAAAAACAGCTCAGAGAAGACCTTTTGATGAGGATCTGAAGTTAGGATTTTTGAAGAAAAGTTAATGGACCTGGGATGAGTTAGCCTAAAGAAGAGAAAACTGATGGCTCACCAAACTCTTTTCCAATCAACTCATAAAGTATCATGAATACATAATATATTATATTCATAATTCTAAGATGGAATGACCTCAGTGTCATGACAGAGATTGGCCATCCAATGTATATGTATATATATTTGTAAATAGTGTATGTTTGTCAATATCATTATAATTTTATACTACCTGACTTTTGGGGTAGTGCAGTGTTGAAGAAAGTACAGTTGACACAGGAGAACTGGACGCTAGGTACTTTCTATCTATCAGTTACTAGCTGTGTCACTCTTCAATAATCACTTAGGGCCCTAAAATTCAGTTTCTTCAACTCTAAAATGCTTCTTGGTGCTGTTTATTATCTATAAAGTCCCAGTCACAGGCACAGCTGGCCCCAGTGTTCTTATAAAATTAAATGTTCAGACAGGATTGAAACTGTGGGCCCTCCTTTCCTAGGGGTCTTTAGACATAGGGCATCTTCTGGTCCAGATGTCCTAGTCACAGACTGGGGGCAGGGGAGTGAACCAGACCACCTCAAAATGTTAGCCCACCACAGGTTTCTTAGCATCAGTGTGGCAGGGTAAAAGAGCCAGCGTGATGAAAGTTGTTTCCTTCTTTTCCAGTTTTTGGATCATTCTCCCTCCAAATGGAACTGAATATGACATGGAGGGAAAAATGCTGGGATCTGACCAAACCTGCTCCTGGTTTGACTTTCCCCTACAAAGTGAGTCCTCCTGTGTTTTTGTTTTTGTTTTTTTAATTAATTTACTTTTTAATTGAAGGATAATTGCTTCACAGAATTGTGTTGGTTTCTGCCAAACATCAACATGAATCAGCCATAGGTATACATATGTCCCCTCCCTCTTGAAACTCCCTCCCACCTCCCACCCCATCCTACTTCCCCTAGGTTGTTACAGAGTCCTGGTTTGAGTCCTCCTGTTTTTTGATACAACTTGCCTTCTTTGGCCCAACTTTATGTTGCCTTCCTGTTTGTTGAAAGACATTAGAGATATTTATGTCTTGGGAGACATGATTCCCTAAAGGATGGTGTTCATTGATTTGTGATCACATGAGGCATTGGGCAGATTCCCTAGTGGATGGTAGAGCTTCGCCAAAGGTGCTGTTAAACTCACCTAGAGGGGGAATTATTACTGTCTTAGGTGTGAATGGCTACTCCTTCTTTCAGAAAGATGAGAAAGCAGTGAAAATGGCAGGGGAAGGACCTGCAGCTAGAGATTTTTGGAAAAGAACTGGTCTGGTATTACCACCACTTTCTCTTATAGCATCGTTTCTTTGTGTGGCCTTTTGATGGCTTGAAGAAGCTACTCTCCTGGTGACCATAGAGACTACAGGCTCCAAAAGTGAAGTGGGAGTTGAGGGGAGGGGAATGGAAGAGAATAATAGAATCTTAGAGTTTGATGGGAAGCAGTAATCTTTCACCTCAACCTCCCACTGAGTAAGGAATCTTAAAGCACCCCTGAGATGGCCATGTTGCTTATTCTTTGATTAATAGTCTACCTCCTAAGGAAGCCTGTCCTGTCCCCAGTTAAACCAGGCAAGCCTTTGAAAAATGAGCTTATTTTGTGGTGAGCTCTTTCTCTTTTAAATTGTAGTCCCTGGTTTTCTGTCATTTTAGAGGATCCTAGGCCAAATCTGTTTCCTTTCACTTAGAAGTCCTTTGAATATCCAAAGAAAGTCCTCACAAGTTACCTTATTTTTCTTGTCTAAATCAAATCTCCCCATTTTCTTCAGCCATCCCTGAAGAATATATACTCCAGACACAGAACAGCCTTCTCTCATCCACACTGCAGTTTTCTAAGTTTCCCTGCTTCTATCCCATAGGGTACAGGGATAGGGTACACTTTTTGTCTGGTTCCTCGAGTGAGAACAATCTCTTACCTAAAGAGTTGAGATTTGAGTGGTGGGTCTCTTGACTAGTTTGCTCACCGAGATGAGAAACAGGAACCTTCGCTGAGGACCTGGATGCCTGGACTAGGCCTTTTGAGTGGCCTCAAGGCTGTTACCTATAGAATACCTGACGACCCAGTGCCCCAAGTTCACATGCCACTACCCTTTCAAAGACCTGAACTATTTCCAGCCTTGACGGCAATTCCAAGAGAAGGGGAATTACCCCATGTTCTCTACTAATTGAAAGAGTTTGCCAGTATCTCCCTGCTCCTAAAGCCCCAGGCCAAAAGGCCCCACTGGTAGCCTAACTGGCACACTGATTTGCTTTATATCCTCTTCCTGGTTGCTACTGACAGGAGCAGCTACAGGTTCCCAGAGCTTTCCATCCCTGCTCTGAACTAACATGGCTTCAGGCGACAGCAGGTATTAGCAGGCCAAGAACACAGAATCTGGCCCCAGAGGCTTATAAAACAGAGAAGGAGACACCAAAGGCTGAAGTCACTTCCTAGCATTTCCTTTCATCCTTTCCTGCAGAGTTTGCTGCAGTGAAACGGCACCTTTCCTGTGAGACCCGCATCCCAGAACCACTGAGGGCTCTTACTAGTTCTTACTAGCAGTTACTGAGCGGGACAGTGGGACGCGGGCACTGAGCAGGTACACGGCAGTCCCTGTCTGGCAGCCTGCAGTCAGAGATGGCGCAGCGTGTTCTCTCAAGAATGAGAGAGGCATTAAGTGAGCAGTAGCTCACAGGAGGAGGAACCTGCTTGGAGGAGTGAAGGGCCCAAACTTCCACAGTGAAGCAGTGGCAAGATTAGGGCTGGATTCCAGTTCTGTAGACTTTCAATTTCAAACTCTCTTTAATACAATATAGGTATAATCATATGTGAGTGTCTGTGGGTATATATGCATGGATGTGTGAAATTTTTATTTGTAGAAGGCTTCATTTCACCCATATGCTCTAACTTGATTCTCACAATAACCTCGTCTGACAGGTGAGCAAGCTGAGGTCACACAGGTAAATGGTAGCAGCTGGATTTATAGCCAGACTTCCTGGTTCCAGCTCCCTCTTCTTCTAATTGCGTGACATTGCTATTTAATTTCAGTTGGTGTTATCAAATTCCTCTTCAGGACCCTTGTGGAATGAAATTCTCTTTTTCCTGTCCCTCTCTGACAATCTAATAAAGCCATTACATAGCTCCTCAACAATATGATGGCAAGGTGAGGTAAAGATAGCATAACTGGGAATGCAGCATATCGGTAGCCACTGAGAGTCACTTCAGTCACTTTAAAGACAGAAGCAGGACAGAAGCCAGGATGTGGGCAGTTCAAACATCAGAGCTGTAATCCTGGAGGCAGGAATGTAGAGTTGGGCAAACAGGGTTAGAGGTTTGTGCCCTTGGGTGATGGAGAAACAAGCTCATAAAATGATGCCGCCTGCCACCATTTCTGCATGTTTCATGGTTTTGCATTGATTCAAGTCTTATCGTTTCTTTTTATCATAATCTTAACAAATGTCTTATCCACATATTATCTTAAAAATCTAAGAAGATGCCACTTTTGAAGAACATCCTTAGAGCAGTTATTCTTCTCTTCATCCCCAACTGGCTAGAGGTCTGAGGTGAGGAAAAGGAAGGCAATGAGTATTTACTGAGCATTTACTATGTGTCACGAAATTTATATAGAAGAATTCATCTGCTCCTCTCCACAGAAAAAATTTTACAGCTCCAAAAACTGAGGCTCACAGAGATCAAGTAACTTGTCTCAGGACATACAGCTAGCAAGTGGTAGAGCAGGGATTGACACCTTAGCCTGTTAGACTAAGGCCTTTGGTTAGTTTCTTCCATGCGGTACACGTGGTCTTCTGGACACAGGGCAGGCTCAGCTGCCAATCATCTTGGGTTCTAAAGGACCTGAACGATCACAATCGCTGTTGTGCCGTCACCTCTCTGCCGGATGTGACTTTGCAGATCATGACTGAATGGCAGTGCAGGACTTAAGCACGCAGGCCTCAGAAGGTCAGACCAGGACGAGCATTTTAGAGCTGGAAGGGACTTTACCATATATATAATGAATTTTGCAGATGAGAAAACTGAGGCCTGAGGATTAGGACTAAAGGATTTGCCCAGGTTATTTAGTGAACCAGAACAGCGTCTTGGGCCTAGAATGAAGACCAGAAACTCAGCACACCAATCGTGAACTACTGGGAAATGGAGAGAGGGGATGAAATACTCGAGAGTTCTGCTGGGATAGGTTGGCTTGAGAGTAATGGACATGCAGCCAGAAAAAAAGAGCCAGTCTGTGAACCGAGACTGCAAATAACAAACGCAGGGTGGGCTAAAGAGACTCAGTAAGTGACTTCCCAGATTGTGTTTTGTTCCCATCGCATACAGTTGGAAACCAAATGCAAGCCACCAAGGTTGCAATGAAATGGCGAACAATTACAGCGAAAATAGTTGTGGGCAGCTGTGGGAGTTCAAGCCACCTGCTCCAAGTTTACAGCTTTGTTAAACTTGGTAAACATTAAAAGTGGAATGGGAGCGCTCCCGGTCTGTACAGCACTCATGTCCTTCCTGGGAGGCCTCCCTCCAGGATGGGGTGGCCCAGAGCTGCCTTCTGTTGGTGGACGTCAGTGCTGCCAGAGTCTCTAGATGAGACTGAGGGCAGTATCGAGTGTCACAGAATCATATAGTTACAGAGTTTGAAGAGACTACAGAGCTCCCAGAATAGATAAGGAAACAGTTCCAGAGAGGAGAAGTGCCCAAAGTTATAAAGTTGGGGCAGAACTGACTTTTATTTTTTCTTACAGTATTTTATTTCTTTCTCCAGGTTTTTATTCACATTTATTTTTTATTAAATTAAAAATTAATCCAAATGAATCCCAAATTAAATCTTTTAGTTAAATCCAAAATTTTAATTTATTAGAACTGACTCCTGATCTCTGAACTTCTGAGTTTTGTCCAGTGCTCTGTCCTTTAGAGGTGCTCTACCTCACAAGGTTTGTAGATGTTGACAAATTGTTACAGTAGTATAGAATGCTCCCTTGGAAGGGACGTGGTTCTTAACTACCACTGTTTCTGGTTGTTAGATGACTGGGGGCACTATTAGCATCTAGTGGGTAGGGACCAAGGATTCTAAATAGCTTGAAATGTGATCATCTGGCATAATGCAGAGTCCTCTAGTCCCGATATCAAGAATGCCCTTGTTGAGATATATTTAGTCCATCATTTGAGTTTATTGTTGGGGACCCCAAGCCTAGAGGGGCTGGGAAGAGCTTGTCTAGGGTGCTAAAGGGAGTAAGCAGTCCCTGAGTAAATGAGCAGCAACCTTGGTGCCCTCAGCAAAGTGGCCATCCAATTCCCTCTACACCCAGTTCCTACTGCACTCCCTCCTAAGCTGTTTCTGGGCTGGCACTTACTTGGACTTCAGGCCCTCCTGTCCATAGGGCTGCAGCAGATACTGGTGCACGAGCTTGTCCCTGAGAGTCCCAGCCAGTTTGATTTTCTTTCTTGATCGGTGCAAGTTGATGATAAAAAGTGTAATGGACCCTCGAACGTAGTTGTGGCTGATATCCAGAGAGAGAGAGGGAAAGATGGAAATAGTGGTCTGTTAGATGCTTCTAAATCATTTATGGGCTGCACAGAACAGGAGTACCCCAGGAAAGGGCATTTACTTCATGATTCTTGGCCATCCTGGACTTCGAAAGACAGAAAGGCCTTCTTACTGTGGTTTCCTGCAAAGAAGATACCCACTTCCCACCATGTGCCTTTTGTTTTTGCTTAAATATATTACAATGATTTTAGAAAACAAAGTATCTTTTTCTGAATATGGAAGGCTAACTGGGAAAAAAAGGCAAAATATAGAGAAACGCAGAGAAGGAAAAGAAAAGTCCCCCATAATCCAAGTGTTTTAAGATATGATAACATTTTGGTTGACAACCTTCCAGTATTTTTAGTTTAATAATTTGACAAATATTTACTGAGTTCTTTGACACATACATATATATTTCTCAGTTTTTACATAATTGGGATCACATTGTTAGCATGTTTTTTTTTTTTTAAGTTCATGAACATCTTCAACATGCTGCCATGTTATTGTATTATATAGTCGTCTACTTATAAAAGAATGCTAAGTTCTTCATTCGTTGAAATTTATTTAACTAGCCTCCTCCTTTGGGGACATAGTTGTTTTTAATTTTTTTGCTATTATAAATTATTGATGAAGGACTTTATTTACATAAACTTTTGGACATCATGATTATTTCAGATAAAGTACCGGAAGTTGTAAACACTAGGTCACAGGGGATGCAGTGCATGATTCCTCATCAAATCTGCTGCTTCATTCTCAGCGGGGCTCCTCCCTGTGGGAAGATTTTTTTGTCCCTGCTCTGTTGAGCCTGGCGTGATCACACGGCTGGTGTTGGTCAATGCAATGTGGGTGGATATGTTAAAACCTCTGGGCCGAGGCTTTAGTAAGCAGTCCATATTTTGCCACGTCTCTTTCCCCTCTGCCAGAAGTCTGACAGTGTTCTTGATTAAGGCTGCTCTATTGATCTGGAATGAGGATGATATGGAGCAGAGCCACAGATGAGCCGTGACAGATGAGTAGTGTGAAAGAGAAATACATTTTCTTAGTGAAAGCCATGGAGATTTGCAGTTCCTTCGTTATCACGGTATAACCTCGCCTATCCTGACTAAAACATTTTGATAATACTGATATTATCTAGAAAGCTTGCATCAATTTGCTCTGATCACCTATGCGTGAGAGCACCCATTTCCACATATCCCTAGGAACATCAGATATTAATAATAACCTTTTAAAAGGTTACAGTTTAAGGTTTAAACTATCACCTCTCAAACCCAAGAGGTGATAATGGGATTTCAATGTTGTATTAATTTGTATTTTAAAAAAATTCACACTGAGGCACAGTATTTTTCTTATTGGCCTCTTTGCCATTTCATTTCTTCCTTTGTAAACTGACTGTTCATGTCCTTTGCCTGTTTTTCTATTTATTTTTAAAAACTATTTATTTATTAAAGATAGTGATTCTTTGTTTTCAGATATATTGCAAAATTTCCCCCAGTTTTCTTTGACTAATTCATTTTGTTTACATTGTACTCTGATGTACAAAAATTAAAAGTGTTTAGGTAGTCAAATTTATTAACCTTTTTGATTTCTACTTTTGCTGTTTTATCTACTCCATGATTATAAAATTATTCACTGTTTTGGAATCCTTCTAAACCAGTACAGGACGTTCAGAAGCCTGAGAGAACTACATGCTTGTACGCAACAGCCTTTAGCATTATCAACAAGATTGCAATGATTTCCTTCTCTCTTGTAGGAAAAAGGGCTTTGTTTCTAAGGGGTCCCTTAGGGCCCCCTCTAGATGGGTTAATGAGAGAAAGTAGAAAAAATGGCCTGGTCCTGCCTTCAAAGGAGGAGTTCCAAGAAACTCGAAGTCAACTGAGCCCAGAGGAAAATATCATTCTCTGCAGAAAGAGCACACCTCAGCCTCTGAGTCACTCATCTATGCCTCTAAAGGTGCTAATTAACAGTTGAGTGACCAACAGCAGGTTAACACAATAACTTAGATTTGAAAAAATATGGTTTCCAGGGCTCATTCCATTATTTAATCCATTTGTGATTGTATCTGAGAATCGATATTTAAAAAAAATCTCAGTATATTTGGCAGATGGGTTTGGTTTGGGAACTACTTGCCTAGAGTAATCTGTTAAGATTATGCGATTAATTCCCAATGTATATCATTTTGGCTGTGTGTCTGATGATTTTTCTTGCATCTGTAGGAGGGTACATTATTGCATTCAAGGCTTTTTGGATGCCTGCACTGATATTCTGAAAAATTATTAAGTGATAAATTATTAAATGACCCTTCTATTTAGTCCTCTGGTCCTTCTTCTCAATCCCATGAAGCATGTGAACCAACTGTTGGAGCCAAATGAGTTCAATCAGAAGAGAATGCCAATTTATTTTGAGTGGTCTTGTGTCATCAGAGACCTGAAGAAAGATGCTGCTAGCCGATGTCAGCATTTACCATTACTGAAAGTGAAAGTCACATTGTATCCAACTCTTTGCGACCCCATGGACTACACAGTCCATGGAATTCTCCAGGCCAGAATACTGGAGTGGGTAGCCTTTCCCTTCTCCAGGGGATCTTCCCAACCCAGGGATAGAACCCAGGTCTCCCACGTTGCGGGTGGATTCTTTACCAGCTGAGCCACGAGTGAAGCCCAAGAATAGTGGAGCAGGTAGGCTATCCCTTCTCCAGCAGATCTTCCCGACCCAGGAATTGAACCAGGGTCTCCTGCATTGCAGGTGGATTCTTTACCAACTGAGCTATCAGGGAAGCCATTACCACCATCATTAAAAAAACACCAACTATTTCCATTGGTGGGCTTTAAGTTGTGTGCAAAACTGAAGAAGACACCATTAACTACAGGTACTCTAGGCTTCAAAGTGTGAGCAAAAATAGGCAAGCAAGGGTACCAATTTTCACAGACTGTGGTAAACTCTTCTGCTAACTATCATCAGACAATCTTCTCAAAGGCCAGCAGCCCAGGAGGAGAGAGCTGCGTGCTTGCGTTTATGAGTTTCTCCTCTGCAGAGTTAGGGCAGAATGAGCCTTTGGAGACCGCAGAGGAGAAGGGCAGGATGTGGGGAAGTGGTGGGTGGGAGGGAGACCTGAAATCACAGCATTGCTTCAGGGAAAGCTATCTTTTCAAGCTGCTTGGCAGTGGTCTGATTTCCATTTCCATAGTTCCCTGGGGGAGACAAACCAGCACTGAAAGCCAGCTCAGACACCAACTTGCAGAGGCTCCCATAGGGCTCATGGAGCCTCCTCAGGGAGGGCCTGACACTGAAGACCCCCCTGTCATTCCTTTTTGCTGCTTGGCTGGTGGGCAAGGACGTTAAGCAGAGGCCTTTTAGCTGTGAAGACACATTCTTGGCTGGGTAATGCAGCACCAACCTGAAAGTACTATGTTGAGAATCCAGATTCCTGAAGAATGTCCATTCTCTGCCGACAGAAAAATAATCTTGGAGGAGTGTCTGCTCGCTAAGAAAATGGGGTCTTATTGAAGGTGTGGCCTGGAGGCAACTGCTGACCTTCTGATGTCGTCAAGTCCAGGTGGCTTTTGGTTCTCCTAGTTAATGCCTTTTCTATCTGGTAGAACATCTATCTTGCTCCATTGTCTCACTCACAGTGAGACTTTTTCACTAGCAGAAAAGGCCTGTATCTGGAGTTCATCTTTCCGGCTGTTCTTTTGCGGCCTGACATCTCTGTGTTGCCATGGGAGGAGGAGGAAGTGAGTCAGGATGGGGGCTGGAATTGGAATATCATGGATATAAGAGGTGAGGGGTGTCATATTGGGAGGTGCCTCTTGACTTATAGATGAAAAACAGTCCTTATTCTAGAAATATTTCCAGTGAAGCTGGGAGACTAGGAAAGGGAAGGGAGGATGATGCTTTGAAATCCATGTCCATTTCCAGTGAAAGTCTACGTATTTGAAAACTGGGTTGGTCCATTTTCTCCAAATCTAATTCAAAGTTTTTGGGTTTGGTAACAGTCAGGCCATGTTTTGCCAAACATCTTTTCCCCAATTTCAAAGCCCCTGTGTATTTTAAGGGAAATTTAATCCACATGTTTTTGATTCATTTACACTTAACTCATCAAAATATTGTTTTGTAAGAGCCATTTGATGTCCAAGAAGCCTCAGCAACCTTTTTATGAGTCTTTAAAAAAACTTCTTCTGAAAAACAGGAAGTCGTGCTTTGCCAACAATAAACAAACTTGAACCCCAAAAGACTCAATTTTTCTTCAGTATCCACCAGGCTCCAATTGGTTCTAAACTTGGCTAAGGATCTCAGCTCCTCCCCAGATACATACATTGTGTTAGCAGAATGGTTTATAAAAAGACTGTTTCCTAGTCAAAACCTGTTTGTTCTCTGAGTAAGAAGCCTTAGGGTGAGAACTGCTGTGCTGCCAGGTCCTAATTTGTTGGCTCTAGAACAGAAAGCAGAAAAGCACCTGCTAGTGTTGTTATCCTAAATCAGTTATAAAAGACAATGCTTTACTAGGTCAGAAACAACCCACAAAGTAAGAGATGCCATGAGAAGCAGTGAGGTATTCAAGTAGAGGTTCATGACTATCAGGGAGACTATAAAGGGAATTTCTATGTTATACAGGACAACAGGCCAAAGATCTCTAAGGGTTCTTTCCAAATATAAAATTCTTTATATTATTAATGTTGCTATTTGTATATACATGTGATACTGTAGAACCTTTGGAATTTAATACGATTACACTAATGCAAATAATCGGCAAGAGGCTTGGCACATAGCAAATGTTCAACTTATACTTGAGTGCAGGAGCTATTTTAAAAGACCTTTTTTTGGGTTATACTATCAATAAACTTATATTTTCTCATCAATCCCCTGTTTTGACCAAGGATATGTACTTTTTGACTGGTCAAGACTGAACAGCATGAAGCTAACATGCCCACTCTGGGACGTTTTTGTGACCTTGGTCTCTTTGGCTACAAATAAACCAAGTGGATCAGGAGTGCTTCCTGATAATGTTGTGGAGGGTGAGGGGGCTCAGACAGGGAATGCGGCTTCCTACAGAGAAAGGGCAGAGACACTTCTATCCTTGTGCGCATCTGTCTAAGGCACTGGACACCCACTGACATGGAGGAGATCTGCAGACTCAGCCAGCTTATCCTTAGCTAGCTCAGTGTGTCTACTGGGGGCTTTCTTCTCTAATAAGAACAAAAAGACCTTCACCCCAGTAATCTAAGGTCATTGGTGACATAGATTAGTAAAGTTGTTTCTTTTGTTTTTCTTTTTTAATAGGGAGGAGGGATGGAACTGGCAGAAGCACAGTTTCCCCGGAGAGGTTCTGGAATGACTTCCCATAGAAAGTACAGGAGATCTGATGATGGAGAAAGAATATTGAATACAATGAATGATTTTATGCTGGTGAATGCAAAATTCTTAAGCACTCCACCAAATCCCTTTCTTCTGGCCAATGTGGTGACCACAAAGGGAAAGAGAGCTAGAAGTATAAAGCATCAGTGATGCCCTGATGCCCTGTTTCTGCATTCATTCATAAAACATTCACTGACACCTTCTTCAGGCCAGTCACTCTGTGGGATGCCAATAATACAAAAATGCATGAAGCACTGGCCCTGAGTGCATGGTATATTCAGAATATCAGTGACAACTTCCCACAAGAATGTCAAAGAGCATCAGGATGAACACTGGGATGAAGCCAAGTGAGGAGACCTCTCTGAGGACCCCCGAAATTCTGCTAAGCCCATGGCTTGGCTACTGACATTTTCTCCTGGGTCCGCAGAGCCATAGTATAAAGGGCACTGACTGATATGCTTCCCAAAAGAGACAAAAGGTGCCAAGAGAACTTTTCCTCTCTTGAAGCTGGGAGTCCACTTTTTGGGTGGTTACCTCAAGGCCAGAGTGGAGACAAGGAACACAGTGTTCCCTTGTATGTTGATCAGATAACTCCAACCAAGGCCATAAAGCAGTCACTCTCTGTCAGCTATTGGATTGAGCTTCCTGTTGAGCAAAAGGGACGTTGAAAGCCTCTGGCCTCTGCCCAATTCAGCCTCCTCTCATCCACAATAGGCACTTGTATCTATAGACAAGACAACTGGCCCCTGGCCCCCTTGTGCTCAGAGTGATTCTTTGAAAAATCTTATCAGGATAAATTAATTGGCATGGCTCCTCTGTCATCAGGGAGGGGAAGGGGCATCTGTTGTAACCTGACCACGGGGACTCTTTGTGCTCTCCACTGCCGGTGATCAGCCCTGATAGGCTCGCTGGAATGAAGGTCTGGCTGGAGGCACTTGCTTCCTTCTTCCTCACTCCCAGTCCACACAAGGTTTCTCTGCCTTAAGAGAAAGGGTTCTTATTTCCAGGGCTGCCTACTCTGCTCCTTAAATTGGAAGCGATGTAAGAAAGCCATATTTGGTCAGGTGGGTTTTGCTTTAGGCTCTGTTTTAAGTTTTTATCTTATGATACTCATGTTTTAAAATATTTTATCTGCTAAACTTTATGTACTAATTATGTTTCCTGCTTCTTAAAAGACAACCCCAATAACCTCAGCTTCAGATGAAAAAGAGGATAACCATCCCCGTTACTGTGCTGATCGTTCAAGGTTTGGCCCCCTAAAAAAAGGAAGCCCAGATTTATTTTATTTAACCGTCTAACCTTTAAAATAGCTGAAATGGTTTTCAAAATACTGAAACGGCTGTAAAGCTGACATGCCTAGCTTTGGGCACTGCCAGCTTGGGATGCACTGGTACATGGTTAGGTTTCTAGTTGTACAGCTCTCCAACACGCATCTTAGAAAAGTAGGCTTATTTCCTCTAGCTTTGCTGGTATATCTTAGGAACAGATTTTATATCTCTACTTTTGGTTCAGGCGTAGGCACACAAATAAGCCTCCTGGGCATTACATCAACCGGCTGAGAGAAAATGCTCAATAAAAATTTGTTGGATGAAGAAGTAAATAAAAATGACATGTATCTTTATGAACATTTTATGAATAATTCCTCTAAGTGTGAGAAAGGGGTTTTACTTGGAGAAAAAACTGTTTATCAGAAATCATTTGAAACTTGCAAAGAGTGGGTCTAGTGAATCCAGAAGCAGTTTTCAGTGTCCTGAAGGGGTCCAGTGCCGTATGAAGTTCTCAAACGGGCCTAAAAATTCTCAGGGGTGGTCTCTGTGCCGTCTCTCTGAACACTTACTTGTGGTGGTTAGTGCAGTGAGCATAAATCCTTAGTTTGTCCCGGATCACTCGGCCCGGCCGGGGCTTCCGCTGGAGCCCAGCCACATGCACGGCCAGGACTTTGGGGCCGATCAGGCGCTTGTAAAGGAGAGAGAGCCAGTAGTCCTGAAGGGAACAGAGAAAGAGAGTCAGAGAGCGATATATACTCAAGTGTTCTGAGTAAACATACAAACACAAAGGCCAGAAAGCATTTCATACCAGGAGTACAGGGAATCAGGACGGGAAGACTCTAACCCTGTAAGCAAGGTCAGCACAACGAAGCACTTGGCTTCAGTTCATATGAAATGGGCACTATCTAAAGAGGCCTTTGGAACCGACCAAATGAGGAAATGCCCATGGGGCAAATCCAGAGTGGCACACAAAGCAAATGAATCAGTTTTTCACATATAAAAGAACAACAAGCTAGGGCCTTGAATTTTCAACTTTCTTTCCCTATGACTTTTACCTTTGGCACAGACGGTAAAGAATCTGCCTGCCATGCAGGAGACCCGGGTTTGATCCTTGGATTAGGAAGATCCCCTAGAGAAGGGAATGACAACCCACTCCAGTATTCCTGCCTAGAGAATCCCATGGACAGAGGAGCCTGATGGGCTACAGTCCATGGGGTCACAAAGAGTCAGACAAGATTACTGAGCAACTAACACACAAATGTTACTTTCATACTGGTTTATGACTTCTGTTTAATTATAGAATGTAAGGTTTCCAATCTTTTAGGATTGTCACTAATATGAGAATCCAAAATGTCATCTTCCAAATATTGTCACTAAAGACGTTTCTGTGGTGGGAGGAGGATAAAGCTCCTTCAGACACGAGACCAGAGTCCTGAAGTGAAGCCATGTGAAAGTCGCTCAGTCATATCTGACTCTTTGCGATCCCATGGACTATATAGTCCATGGAGTTCTCCAGGCCAGAATACTGGAGTGGTTAGCCTTTCCCTTCTCCAGGGGATCTTCCCAATCCAGGGATTGAACCCAGGTCTCCCACACTGCAGGTGGATTCTTTACCAGCTGAGCCATGAGGGAAGCCCAAGAATACTGGAGTGGGTAGCCTATCCCTTCTCCAGCAGATCTTCCTGACCCAGGAATTGAACTGGGGTCTCATGCACTGCAGGTGGATTCTTTACCAACTGAGCTATCAGGGAAGCCCAGAGTCCTAATTCCAGAGTCAAAAATGCAAACAGTAGAATGCAAACCATGGTGCTAATTCTTGGTCATCCTCAATAAATCTAAACTAAAAAATTTAGTTCTTTTAACCACATCAGGGTCCACTTGTAACTGATTAATAAATACTGAATCTGTAATCCACACATGTATTTGAACTTACAAAGGCCTATTTACTGCCACCTTAATTTCTACTGTTGCTATTATCATGTTTTATTTTTATATTTGACACACAACATATTTTGTATTTGTTTTGTGTTTGCTTTTAAATCCTACTATGGGGTAATGACTTAAGTGTTTATAACTCATCACATAAACAGGGCCTCCTAGTTTGTTTAGGAGCTTCCTCCTTCCCCGCCAATTCTGGAATCCAGTGGACATCCTACTGAGTGCAGGCATGCTATTCAAGATCTTAAAGACATCAACTTTGTTTTCTGAGCCTTCATCTTTTCAGTCAGAAGCCTCTTAATAATCTGCCCCCCTCCAACTTTTTTTTTTAATTTTATTTTATTTTTAAACTTTACATAATTGTATTAGTTTTGCCAAATATCAAAATGAATCCGCCACAGGTATACATGTGTTCCCCATCCTGAACCCTCCTCCCTCCTCCCTCCCCATACCATCCCTCTGGGTCGTTCCAGTGCACTAGCCCCAAGCATCCAGTATCGTGCATTGAACCTGGACTGGCAACTCATTTCATACATGATATTTTACATGTTTCAATGCCATTCTCCCAAATCTTCCCACCCTCTCCCTCTCCCTCTCCCACAGAGTCCATAAGACTGTTCTATACATCAGTGTCTCTTTTGCTGTCTTGTACACAGGGTTATTGTTACCATCTTTCTAAATTCCATATATATGCATTAGTATACTGTATTGGTGTTTTTCTTTCTGGCTTACTTCACTCTGTATAATAGGCTCCAGTTTCATCCACCTCATTAGAACTGATTCAAATGTATTCTTTTTAATGGCTGAATAATACTCCATTGTGTATATGTACCACAGCTTTCTTATCCATTCATCTGCTGATGGACATCTAGGTTGCTTCCGTGTCCTGGCTATTATAAACAGTGCTGCGATGAACATTGGGGTACACGTGTCTCTTTCCCTTCTGGTTTCTTCAGTGTGTATGCCCAGCAGTGGGATTGCTGGGTCATAAGGCGGTTTGGAATCTCCACACTCTTCTCCGTAGTGGCTGTACTAGTTTGCATTCCCACCAACAGTGTAAGAGGGTTCCCTTTTCTCCACACCCTCTCCAGCATTTATTACTTGTAGACTTTTGGATCACAGCCATTCTGACTGGTGTGAAATGGTACCTCATAGTGGTTTTGATTTGCATTTCTCTGATAATGAGTGATGTTGAGCATCTTTTCATGTGTTTGTTAGCCATCTGTATGTCTTCTTTGGAGAAATGTCTATTTAGTTCTTTGGCCCATTTTTTGATTGGGTCATTTATTTTTCTGGAGTTGAGCTGTAGGAGTTGCTTGTATATTTTTGAGATTAGTTGTTTGTCAGTTGCTTCATTTGCTATTATCTTCTCCCATTCTGAAGGCTATCTTTTCACCTTGCTAATAGTTTCCTTTGATGTGCAGAAGCTTTTAAGGTTAATTAGGTCCCATTTGTTTATTTTTGCTTTTATTTCCAATATTCTGGGAGGTGGGTCATAGAGGATCCTGCTGTGATGTATGTCAGAGAGTGTTTTGCCTATGTTCTCCTCTAGGAGTTTTATAGTTTCTAGTCTTACGTTTAGATCTTTAATCCATTTTGAGTTTATTTTTGTGTATGGTGTTAGAAAGTGTTCTAGTTTCATTCTTTTACAAGTGGTTGACCAGATTTCCCAGCACCACTTGTTAAAGAGATTGTCTTTAATCCATTGTATATTCTTGCCTCCTTTGTCAAAGATAAGGTGTCCATATGTGCGTGCATTTATCTCTGGGCTTTCTATTTTGTTCCATTGATCTATATTTCTGTCTTTGTGCCAGTACCATACTGTCTTGATGACTGTGGCTTTGTAGTAGAGCCTGAAGTCAGGTAGGTTGATTCCTCCAGTTCCATTCTTCTTTCTCAAGATCGCTTTGGCTATTCGAGGTTTTTTTGTATTTCCATACAAATTGTGAAATTATTTGTTCTAGCTCTGTGAAGAATACTGTTGGTAGCTTGATAGGGATTGCATTGAATCTATAAATTGCTTTGGGTAGTATACTCATTTTCACTATATTGATTCTTCCAATCCATGAACATGGTATATTTCTCCATCTATTAGTGTCCTCTTTGATTTCTTTCACCAGTGTTTTATAGTTTTCTATATATAGGTCTTTAGTTTCTTTAGGTAGATATATTCCTAAGTATTTTATTCTTTCCGTTGCAATGGTGAATGGAATTGTTTCTTTAATTTCTCTTTCTGTTTTCTCATTATTAGTGTATAGGAATGCAAGGGATTTCTGGGTGTTGATTTTATATCCTGCAACTTTACTATAGTCATTGATTAGTTCTAGTAATTTTCTGGTGGAGTCTTTAGGGTTTTCTATGTAGAGGATCATGTCATCTGCAAACAGTGAGAGTTTTACTTCTTCTTTTCCAATTTGGATTCTTTTTATTTCTTTTTCTGCTCTGATTGCTGTGGCCAGAACTTCCAAAACTATGTTGAATAGTAATGGTGAAAGTGGGCACCCTTGTCTTGTTCCTGACTTTAGAGGAAATGCTTTCAATTTTTCACCATTGAGGATAATGTTTGCTGTGGGTTTGTCATATATAGCTTTTATTATGTTGAGGTATGTTCCTTCTATTCCTGCTTTCTGGAGAGTTTTTATCATAAACGGATGCTGAATTTTGTCAAAGGCTTTCTCTGCATCTATTGAGATAATCATATGGTTTTTATTTTTCAATTTGTTAATGTGGTGTATTACATTGATTGATCTGCGGATATTGAAGAATCCTTGCATCCCTGGGATAAAGCCCACTTGGTCATGGTGTATGATCTTTTTAATGTGTTGTTGGATTCTGATTGCTAGAATTTTGTTAAGGATTTTTGCATCTATGTTCATCAGTGATATTGGCCTGTAGTTTTCTTTTTTTGTGGGATCTTTGTCAGGTTTTGGTATTAGGGTGATGGTGGCCTCATAGAATGAGTTAGGAAGTTTACCTTCCTCTGCAATTTTCTGGAAGAGTTTGAGCAGGATAGGTGTTAGCTCTTCTCTAAATTTTTGGTAGAATTCAGCTATGAAGCCGTCTGGACCTGGGCTTTTGTTTGCTGGAAGATTTTTGATTACAGTTTCAATTTCCGTGCTTGTGATGGGTCTGTTAAGATTTTCTATTTCTTCCTGGTCAAGTTTTGGAAAGTTGTACTTTTCTAAGAATTTGTCCATTTCTTCCATGTTGTCCATTTTATTGGCATATAATTGTTGATAGTAGTCTCTTATGATCCTTTGTATTTCTGTGTTGTCTGTTGTGATCTCTCCATTTTCATTTCTATTTTATTGATTTGATTTTTTTCTCTTTGTTTCTTGATGAGTCTGGCTAATGGTTTGTCAATTTTATTTATCCTTTCAAAGAACCAGCTTTTGGTTTTGTTGATTTTTGCTATGGTCTCTTTTGTTTCTTTTGCATTTATTTATGCTCTAATTTTTAAGATTTCTTTCCTTCTACTAACCCTGGGGTTCTTCATTTCTTCCTTTTCTAGTTGCTTTAGGTGTAGGGTTAGGTTATTTATTTGACTTTTTTCTTGTTTCTTGATGTGTGCCTGTATTGCTATGAACTTTCCCCTTAGGACTGCTTTTACCATGTCCCACAGGTTTTGGGTTGTTGTGTTTCATTTTCATTCGTTTCTATGCAAATTTTGATTTCTTTTTTGATTTCTTCTGTGATTTGTTGGTTATTCAGCAGCGTGTTGTTCAGCCTCCATATGTTGGAATTTTTAATAGTTTTTCTCCTGTAATTGAGATCTAATCTTACTGCATTGTGGTCAGAAAAGATGCTTGGAATGATTTCTAGTTTTTTGAATTTACTAAGGCTAGCTTTATGGCCCAGGATGTGATCTATCCTGGAGAAGGTTCCATGTGCGCTTGAGAAAAAGGTGAAATTCATTGTTTTGGGATGAAATGTCCTATAGATATCAACTAGGTCTAACTGGTCTATTGTATCATTTAAAGTTTGTGTTTCCTTGTTAATGTTCTGTTTAGTTGATCTATCCATAGGTGTGAGTGGGGTATTAAAGTCTCCCACTATTATTGTGTTATTGTTAATTTCTCCTTTCATACTTGTTAGCATTTGTCTTACATACTGTGGTGCTCCCGTGTTGGGTGCATATATATTTATAATTGTTATATCTTCTTCTTGGATTGATCCTTTGATCATTATGTAGTGACCTTCTTTGTCTCTTTTCACAGCCTTTGTTTTAAAGTCTATTTTATCTGATATGAGTATTGCTACTCCTGCTTTCTTTTGGTCCCTATTTGCATGGAAAATCTTTTTCCAGCCCTTCACTTTCAGTCTGTATGTGTCCCCTGTTTTGAGGTGGGTCTCTTGTACACAACATATGTAGGGGTCTTCTTTTTGTATCCATTCAGCCAGTCTTTGTCTTTTGGTTGGGGCATTCAACCCATTTATGTTTAAGGTAATTACTGATAAGTATGATCCCGTTGCCATTTACTTTATTGTTTTGGGTTCGAATTTATACACCGTTTTTGTGTTTCCTGTCTAGAGAATATCCTTAAGTATTTGTTGGAGAGTTGGTTTGGTGGTGCAGAATTCTCTCAGCTTTTGCTTGTTTGAAAAGCTTTTGATTTCTCCTTCATACTTGAATGAGATCCTTGCTGGGTACAATAATCTGGGCTGTAGGTTATTTTCTTTCATCACTTTAAGTATGTCTTGCCATTCCCTCCTGGCTTGAAGAGTTTCTATTGAAAGATCAGCTGTTATCCTTATGGGAATTCCCTTGTGTGTTATTTGTTGTTTTTCCCTTGCTGCTTTTAATATTTGTGCTTTGTGTTTGATCTTTGTTAATTTGATTAATATGTGTCTTGGGGTGTTTCGCCTTGGGTTCATCCTGTTTGGGACTCTCTGGGTTTCTTGGACTTGAGTGATTATTTCCTTCCCCATTTTAGGGAAGTTTTCAACTATTATCTCCTCGAGTATTTTCTCATGGTCTTTCTTTTTGTATTCTTCTTCTGGGACCCCTATGATTCGAATGTTGTAGCGTTTAATATTGTCCTGGAGGTCTCTGAGATTGTCCTCATTTCTTTTAATTCATTTTTCTTTTATCCTTTCTGATTCATTTATTTCTACCATTCTATCTTCTAATTCACTAATCCTATCTTCTGCCTCTGTTATTCTACTATGTGTTGCCTCCAAAGTGTTTTTAATTTCATTTATTGCATTAGTCATTATATATTGACTCTTTTTTATTTCTTCTAGATCCTTGTTAAACCTTTCTTGCATCTTCTCAATCCTTGCCTCCAGGCTATTTATCTGTGATTCCATTTTAATTTCAAGATTTTGGATCAATTTCACTATCATTATTCGGAATTCTTTATCAGGTAGATTCCCTATCTCTTCCTCTTTTGTTTGGTTTGGGGGGCATTTATCCTGTTCCTTTATCTGCTGGGTATTCCTCTGTCTCTTCATCTTGTTTAAATTGCTGAGTTTGGGGTGTCCTTTCTGTATTCTGGTAGTTTGTGGAGTTCTCTTTATTGTGGCGTTTCCTCACTGTGTGTGGGTTTGTACATGTGGCTTGTCAAGGTTTCCTGGTTAGGGAAGCTTGTGTCGGTGTTCTGGTGGGTGGAGCTGTATTTCTTCTCTCTGGAGTGTAATGAAATGTCCAGTAATGAGTTATGAGATGTCTATGGTTTGGGGGTGACTTTGGGCAGCCTGTATCTTGAAGCTCAGGGCTATGTTCCTTTGTTGCTGGAGAATTTGCTTGGTATGTCTTGCCCTGGAACTTGTTGGCCCTTGTGTGGTGCTTGGTTTCAGTGTCGGTATGGAGGCATTTGATGATCTCCTGTCAATTAATGTTCCTTGGAGTCAGGAGTTCCCTGGAGTCAGGGTTTGGACTTAAGCCTCCTGCTTCCAGTTATCGGTCTTATTTTTACAGTAGTTTCAAAACTTCTCCTTCTATACAGCACCATTGATAAGACATCTACGTTAAAGATGAAAAGTTTCTCTACTGTGAGGGTCACTCAGAGAGGTTCACAGCGTTACATGGAGAAGAGAAGAGGGAGGAGGGAGTTAGAGGTGACCCAAATGAGATGAGGTGGAATCAATAGTGGAGAGAGTGGGCTAGCCAGTAGTCACTTCCTTATGCGCACTCCACAACTGGACCACTCAGAGATGTTCACGGAGTTATACAGAGAAGAGAAGGAGGAAGGAGACAGAGGTGGCCAGAAGGATAAAAGGGGGGAATGAAAAGGAGGGAGACAGATCCAGCCAGTAATCAGTTCCCTAAGTGTTCTTCACCGTCCAGAACACACAGAAATTCACAGAGTTGGGTAGAGTAGAGAGGGGTTAGGGAGGAGACACAGGCGACCTGGTGAAGAAAAAGGAGAGTCCAAAGGGAGAGAGAGCAGCCAAGCCAGTAATCTCGCTCCCTAGTGAAAAATGGGTCCTGAAGATTGGGTTCTTAAAGGTACAAAATTGGTAACAAATACATAAAAGAAAAAATTAAAAATCTAGAGTAGAGTTTGGAATTTCAAAAGTACGATGTTAAAGAAAAGAAGAAGGAAAAGAAAGAGAGAAAAAAACGAACAAAGAAAAACAAACAAGGTCGCGAAAATTATAAAGAAAATACAGGTACAAAATTGATATCTAATACCAAAAAGCAAAAATTAAAAATCTAGAGTAGAGTTTGGAATTTCAAAAATACAATGTTAAAAAAAAAAAGAAGAAGAAAAATAAAGAGAGAAAACAAACAAACAAACAAACAAAAACAAACAATGTCACAAAAATTATAAAGAAAATACAGGTACAAAATTGATATCAAATACCAAAAAGCATAAATTAAAAATATAGAGTAGAGTTTGGAATTTCAGATATACGATGTTATATAAAAGAAGAGGAGAAAGAAGCAGAGAAAAAAAAAAGTCACAGAAATTATAAAAAAAAACTATAGGTACAAAATTGATAACATATACCAAAAAGCTAAAATTAAAAATCTAGAGTAGAGTTTGGAATTTCAAAACTACAATGTTAAAGAAAAGAAAAAAAAAAAAAAGGTCAAAAAATTCTAAAATATATATATGAGAAGTTTGCTGAAGAAGAAAAAAATAGGGACTTTTTTTGTTTTTTGCAAAGTAATAGGTTATAAAAGTGAAAATTAAAGGAACAATAGAAGACTTAAAAAATTTTTTTTTAATTTAAAAAAAAAAGGAAGAAAGAATGATCGTAAAAATAGTAAAAATATATCTAGGACTTTCTCTGGTTTTGTTGTGAGTATTGTGTGCTCAGTTCATTTTTGGCTAGTTCCTTGGTCTGACGTATATTTCTCAAGATCTATAGGCCACTTCCTATGTAGTCTGTAGTAACCACAGGGTTTTAATCTATTGCCTGTAGCTTTCAAGGCGTTTCCCTCTGTTATAGCTTCTTCTGTTTGCTGGTCTCTTCAGTGTCTGGTTTCCGCCCTGGCACAAAGGGGACGGTGGAGGACACTTTTTTTTTTTTTCTTTTATTAGGCTCACTTGTTCAGTCGCGCTGTGGGGAGGGAGGGAGGGATGCTGCAAACAAATAACACTGGCGTGCGCTCGCAGTGCCTCAGCACACTGGGTCTGCCCCTACTCATGGCGCGTGTAGCCTCCCTGCCCACACTGCTTGGGCTCTAGGTTGTTCTGCCGGGAACAATCAGAGGCCGGCCCAAGGAAGCGTGCACCTCCCAGGTCCAAGCTGCTCAGGTTCAGGCGCTCGGGTAGTCCTCAGAGGCGCAGTATCAGTTGGGCCCGCGTTTTGTGCTCTTCCCAGATCCGAGCAGCTCAGGTGATGAGGTGTTTGGCGGGCGCCAATGCTGCGACTAATCGCCTCCCCACCACTCGGTTATCTGGGTGTAAAACCGGCGCACCTTCTCAGGCAGATGCTGACCGTCCAGACCCTCAAGAAGTTTTAGTTAGCAAAGAAGCCTGCTTACAGTTTTATAGATAATGTCTCTCTGGGGCTGCGATTGCCCCCTTCCGGCTCTGGCTGCCTGTCACCGGAGGGGGAAGGTCTGCAGCCAGCTATCTCTGTTCAGTCCTTTGTTCCGTGCGCAGGCCTGGCGGTGTCTTAGGTTAGGGCTGGCTTTTCGCGTGGTGGATATCCCACAGTCTGGTTTACTAGCCCAAATTATTTCGCTCAGATAGCGCTCAGGGTATTTAGGCCAGATTCTTACTCTAAGTGATGCAGCCCGCGCCACGCCTCCCTGCCCAGCCCCCGCTTGCTAATGCCGTGTGCAGGCGTCTGTGCTGCTTCTCCTCTGGGGGAGTTACCGTAGGGCTCGCAATCTGCGAGTTTTAATTGTTTATTTATTTTTTCTCCCTGTTATGTTGCCCTCTGTGCTTCCAAAGCTCGGCACAGATTCGGCAGTGAGAAGGTTTCCTGGTGTTTGGAAACTTCTCTCTTTTTAAGACTCCCTTCCCGGGACAGAACTCCGTCCCTCCCTCTTTTGTCTCTTTTTTCGTCTTTTATATTTTTTCCTACCTCCTTTCGAAGAGTTGGGTTGCTTTTCTGGGTGTCTGATGTCCTCTGCCGGCATTCAGAAATTGTTTTGTGGAATTTACTCAATGTTTAAATGCTCTTTTGATGAATTTGTGGGGGAGAAAGTGTTCTCCTCGTCCTACTCCTCCACCATCTTGGCTCCTCCCCCCCTCCAACTTTTGTAGTCATTTATAACTTCAGGTGCTTAAAAAGTTCTGGTGAACTGTGTAAATCTGAATAAAGTCTCAAAGCTCCTTTGTCACCAGAATAGCTCCAGATTTTCCCTGAGCACTAATCCCTGACCAAATATTTACCTTATTTAACTTTAAGTGCCCTTAGGATGGCACTTAGATATGGTTTCCTTATATTTAAAATGGCAAATATGTCATCGTTGTCAATCATGCAGATGAAAAGAAAAACTCATTGGTTCAATTTGCTCTTACTTGATTATAATTTGGTTTGAAGCAACCTTTGTGAAGTTATTATCATAGTCACAATATTTCCAATGGGATGTCTATGTTTTTCTCATTGATTTGTAACACAACTTTAAATATTAGTGGAAGAATCCTTTGGAATATTTATAAAACAAATATTCTGTACAAGTTTGTAGTTTGCTTTTTATCACTTTTTATGATGTTTATGACATGGAGAATTAAAACAAATTATAGAAAAACATATCAATCTTTTCCTTTTGATTTTTTTCCTTTTCTTTTATTCTTAGAAAGTCCTTCCTCACACAAGGATCAGGTCAGTCTTCACTGAAACTTTTTCTAGTTCTTTTTATATTACCATTTAAAAATTCAACCTTTTCACTCACTGAAAAAATACTTTGGTGCATGGTAATGACTCTATTGGGCTTCCCTGGTGGCTCAGAGGTTAAAGCGTCTGCCTGCGATGCAGGAGACCTGGGTTTGATTCCTGGGTTGGGAAGATCCCCTGGAGAAGGAAATGGCAACCCACTCCAGTATTCTTGCCTGGAGAATCCCATGGAAAGAGGAACCTGGTGGGCTACAGTCCACGGGGTTGCAAAGAGTTGGACACGACTGAGTATTATTGACTAAATAATTTACTAGTTGTAGCATCATATAGTGGAGAAGGCAATGGCACCCCACTCCAGTGCTCTTGCCTGGAAAATCCCATGGATGGAGGAGCCTGGTGGGCTGCAGACCATGGGGTCGCGAAGAGTCGGACACGACTGAGCGACTTCACTTTCACTTTTCCCTTTCATGCATTGGAGAAGGAAATGGCAACCCACTCCAGTGTTCTTGCCTGGAGAATCCCAGGGACGGGGGAGCCTGGTGGGCTGCCGTCTCTGGGGTCGCACAGTCGGACATGACTGAAGTGACTTAGCAGCAGCAGCAGCAGCAGCAGCAGCAGCATCATATAGTAAATAATATATCCCTAAACTCACCTTTACCACAAACTAAATTTTATATGCATGAAATATGTATGTGTATTATATAATATACATTACCATATTTGTTATAATATGCCATATATACTATATTTTAATGTATATTATGATACATTATGCTATATAGTATTATACAATATACTATATAGTATAATGATTATTACACTGTTATAATATTGCATATCATAGTATATATATAGTATATACAGATATATATACTGATATATGATACACATACTAATAATATACAATACATTATGATATATAATATAAATGATGCATATATAATAATATGTGTATTATATAACACATGTATAAAATCTCATGTTATATAGAATACATATATAAATATATATAAGGACTTTCCAGGTCTCAGGGGTAAAGAATCCACCTGTCAATGCAGGAGATGCAGGAGATGCGGTGTGATCCCTGGGTTGGGAGGATCCCTTGGGGGAAGAAATGGCAACTGACTTCAGTATTCTTGCCTGGAAAATCCCATGGGCAGAGGAGCCTGACTGGCTATAGTTCATGGGGTTGTAAAGAGTCAGACATGACTGAGCGACTGAGCACACACACACAAATATATATATATAAATACATGCAGATATAATATATTTTATGATATGTATATCATGATACATATATTGATGAGAACTATTATATATACTATATAATAAATCCATATTACATGGATTTTTCTATTTTTTCTTCCACTGAACTCTCCATTTAAAAAATATCAGTTTCATATCATTTTCATAATAATTAGCATTTTAATCTGCAGATTCAAGTTTACTGCATTTTAATTTTTCCTTTTCTTTCAAACGTTCCTTAAGTAAGTTCTGAAAGTCTTTTGTTTGTAGTGGTGGTTGTTGCAGAGGTTTGAAGTGAGCACAAATTTTATTCTGTGTTTGGTTAGTCTCCTTGTTTTCTATCTCTTGTGTCGCGTCAGGATGCTTATAGGAGTCATGTTTTATTCTTGACATTGGAACTTTTACCAGGAATGTGCCAATGTGAGTTTCTGCATTAATTTGCCTGTATTTGGGGACTACTTTTAATCGGAAAGATAAGACCTTTCTTCAATCTGTGAGAATTTTCTTTAAATATAGCTTCAAATTCTTATGTATCTGCTTTCCATATACAAGAGCATATATGTAACTTAATGACAATGCTGAAGCACATGAGAACCCATCACCCTTCTTAAAAGCTACCAGAATACCCACACTCTTGCATCTAGTTATGTGAGTCTTCCTTTTCTCATTTTTGTTTTTTGCTGTCTTGCTTCATAGTTTAATCTCTCTATTTGTACCTAAGCAATATATTATTTAATTTGTTAGTTTTATAAAAATGGTATCACATGATATGTGATTTTCTGTGACTTACTTTTGTGATGTAACATTAGGCCCTGATTCATTCAGGTAGTACCCATACTAAGAGTTTGTGCATGCTACGTAGCTTCAGTGGTCCAACTCTTTGTGACCCTATGGACAATATCCCAACAGGCTCCTCTGTCCATGGGATTCTCCAGGCAAGAATACTGGAGTGAGTTGCCATGCCCTCCTCCAGGGGATCTTGCCCACGCAGGGATCAGTCTTGTGTTTCTTATGTCTCCTGCATTGGTAGGCAGGTTCTTCACCACTAGCGTCACCTGGGAAGCCCACTTGGTATTCCTTTTCAATATTGTATGATACTCCACTGTATACAAATACTACAGTTTATTTATCCATTCTTCCAATAGATATTTGAGTTGTGTTCTGCCTTTTATATTTGAACATTCTTGTTCCTGTTTCCAAAGACCCAGGTAAAGAAATCTGGAGAAGCTTTACTTACTCCAACTGTGATTGTAAAGCAGCAGCAGCCTCATCACCTGGGTGCTTCTTAGAAATGAAATCCATGGACTTTATCATGGATGTACCGAATCAGAATGTCCAGGGGTGAGGCCCCCAAATTGTGTAGCTTTCTAGGTGATTCAGATGCTTGATAAGGTTAGAGAAGCACTGTTCTACAGTACAAACCGAAGAGAGGAATTGCTGGGTTACATGCAGGTATACAAATATTCAGGCTTACAGGATAATGCCAAGTTATTTTCCAAAGTGATTCCAATTATTCCAACTTACACGTCCTCCAGCAGTGTCTGTGTGAGTTCCCTGTGATCCACAGCCTTGCTAACACCTGTTATTTTCAGACCTTTAATTTTTGCCAATCCAGTGGGCATAAAATATCCATTTCTTTTTGTATGTTGTTTAAGAAATCCTTATTCGTGTCTAGTTCATAAAGATATTTTACGCTTTCTTTTAAAACTTTTAGAGTTTTTTCTTTCATAGTTAAGTCTTTAATCAGTCTAGATTCCCTGGGGAATCTAGGATTTGGGCTGGTAAGTCAGTTGATAGTAGGTTAAAAGCCAAAGTGAACATCAAATTTGCACCTTTTCTTAGCTCTCTGCACTGTTTGCAGACTCCTTTATCACCCTTATTCTACTCTCAGGTCCCTATCTATCCAACCTTTTTTTAAAAAAACTTCACTTTCCCTCTCTCACTGTCCTTATTTCTCCCTCATGTAAACCAGCAGAATCAAATTATATTTCCTTCCTTCCTCCCCTTCTCTTCTTTATTTTATTTTGCTACAAATATGTGTCATTTATATAATCACAAATAAAATTAAACAAATGGAATAATTCCTGAATATCTCTAAAGGAAATGACATGAAAAGTGAAGAAAAAATCTTTATGCATAGGGCAGGTAGGAAAAAAATAAAGAATGCACACACACACACACATATATATATAATAACAAAAACAACAAAAAGACATTGCATGAAAGATGGAATATAAACAGAACTTTTCAAACAATAAGAATCATAAAGAAGGAAAGCAAATATATTAGATTTTCACGTCAACAAGAAAAAAAATCCAAAGCAAGGACTGCATTGCAATTTTCAAGAGACAAAGAGAGACTGGACAGACATTCTTTAAGTGTATCAGGCATGAGGAGAGGTTGAAGAAAAATAGTGTCCATTTATTAGTTTGAGAGGGAAAACAAATAACAGATGACACTAGAATGACAGAGGTTTTAAATCTTTTCTTTTTCTTCAGTATTTGTCAAAAAGTCAATTGTGGTCTGAGAGCTAGAAAATGCAGTATATAGAGTAAGTTGAACCAAAATAAATGGGAAAAGAGAAAGAAACTGACGGAAGGCTGCAGAAGTTACTGGATTAATCACTGAACCACGTGTTCCTTTAGGTCTAAGACTACTTACCCATTCCTAAAGCCCATGCCTGGTAGAATGCCTGACTTACAGGAGGTGCTAGAATTCATTTATGGACTGGGTACTATGTTTAAGGCTCCACACTAGGCAGTAGGAATATAGTGGTGGATAAGACAAATTCAGTTCCTGCTAACATGAAGTTTATAATCTTAGCAAGAAAAATAGTCCTTAAGCCGGTAAGTTAGGTGGTGAATTTCATTAGAGCTAATGGCAATGAGAAATCTAAGAGACCATGTCGTATCATAGAAGATGTGGCCCCAGTATGGGGTGGAGGGGTACAGCCAGGGAAGAAGCTTTGTTGCCAGAACCAGCCTGGACTTCAACCTGGGCTCTGGCTTCCTGGGAGCAGACTGGAGCTTTGGAGTGTGCACCACTCTGCTGGAAAGGTGGCAAGGGGCAGCTGCTGATGGAGATGTGATCAGGGTTTGGGCTTGTAGCCTGGCTTGTCTACAATGCATGGCCATAAGACCCTTAGTGACTAGAAATTAGACTAGTCACTAGAAATTCTATTTTAGAAGAATATTTAACAACATCAAAAGATGTTCAGTATAGCATGCAGAAAAAGGACAGACTCTAAAATAGAGTGATTCTATTTTTGAGGGGTAATAAAGTGTCTCTGCAATTAAACTTGAAGGATATACACTCGAATGAAAACAGTTGTCTCTGAGCAGTTCTCCTTTCCTTCTTCCAGTTCCTTGAAAGGCCTATCCTCCCACACTTCTGGGTCTTCAGAAATGCCATTCCCTTAGTCTAGAGTACTTCTTTCCCCCATGCCCTACCTAGCTAACTCCTTCTTATTTTGGGGGTTTCTGCCTAAGTGGAATTTCCTCTAGCGGCCTCTCTGAAGCCTATGTTTAGGTTTGGGCTTCTCTTGTATGTGATCCTGGGAAGCCAGACATTTCCCCCTCATAGCGATTTTCATAGTGCTTGTTAATTGCCCATTTACTAGTGTATTCTCCACTAGACCCTCAGTGACACCAGGGTCCATATTTGTTTTAACAATGTCAACAAACATTTCTTGAGTGATTAATATGTGCTTCACATGTATTATCTCATTGACTTCACCAGTAAATCCTGAGGAAGCACTGTTATTTTTCTTTTTACAGGTGAGGATATTGAGGCTTAGACATAGACATAAAGCAAGGTACTGAGGTGGCAGAATTGTAGCTCTAACCTCAGTGTTGAATAAATATTTTTTGAATTAATGGATGAAAATACTAAAATTACATAGATAAATTTCACCACTGCAGTTCTCTGAATTTATGATTAAAAAGTGTTGCTAGAATTAAATATACTGGCCTGATCAAATGGGTAAGATGTCAGTATGCAGCCAAACATCTTGTCTCACTGATTAGTGAATTCAGTCCGCTGCTGCTGCTAAGTCGCTTCAGTCGTGTCCGACTCTGTGTGACCCCATAGATGGCAGCCCACCAGGCTCCCCCATCCCTGGGATTCTCCAGGCAAGAACACTGGAGTGGGTTGCCATTTCCTTCTCCAATGCATGAAAGTGAAAAGTGAAAGTGAAGTCACTCAGTTGTGTCTAACTCTTCGAGACCCTATGGACTGCAGCCTACCAGGCTCCTCCGTCCATGGGGTTTTCCAGGCAAGAGTACTGGAGTTGGGTGCCATTGCCTTCTCCGGAATTCAGTCTGAAGCTCCCTTAAAAATTCAGAGCAAGTGCTGCCAGGAGATAAAAATCAGTCCCATCCTCACTCCCCCTTCCAAATGCTATGAATTAGTAAAATAGAGGCAGGCCATAGTTCACTGGCTGAATTAGATACAGGGAAAAGCAAGAGGTAAACACCCTCCTCCTTGCTGATCTACCCCCTAAGATGCCCTGTAACCCTGTTGGCTGCACTCTGAAGACACGAGCAGAGCCCAGAATAGGCCTGGGCTATGAAGAATATGAAGAATTCATAGTTCTTCAAAATATGAAGAACTGACCTGGGACAAAAGTGATAATCAACTGAGCACTGCAGGGAAGATAAAGAGTGCAGGCTGCCAGAATCTCAATTTAAGTTGGGGTTCAGCAAACAGAAAAGCCAGTGATAATAATAAATCTGCTTTTCACAGGGATTGTCAAATTTCCAAAATTCATTGGGTTCTTCTTGATTCTCTGAGGGATTCTCTGAAGTAATAAGTTATACATTATTATTATCTACCCTCAGTTCCTGGTTCTTTGAACCTGTCTTCTGACACACAGCTCATAAATACCTTAAATTTCCTAGGTGATAGGAACTCCAGTACTCTTGCCTGGAGAATCCCATGGACGGAGGAGCCTGGTAGGCTATAGTCCATGGGGTTGCTAAGAGTTGGACACGACTGAGTGACTTCACTTTCAATTTTCACTTTCATGCATTGGAGAAGGAAATGGCAACCCACTCCAGTGTTCTTGCCTGGAGAATCCCAGGGACAGAGAAACCTGTTGGGCTGTCGTCTGTGGGGTCGCACAGAGTCGGACACGACTGACGCGACTTAGCAGCAGCAACAGCAGGAACATCTTTTATTCTAATGAGGTTACTCTTACTGGGCTCCTGGATGGGGCTGGTCACTGGAAAGACCAAGTATATTTAGAAGTTTGTAACTTTCAGCTCTACTCCCCCATTCTCTGGAGAGGGGAGAGGAACTATAAATGGAGTTAATAATGGATAATATCTACATGATGTAGCCCTCATAAAATCCCTAAAATATGAGGGTTGGCGAGCTTCTGGTTTGGTGAACACATCCATGTGTTGGAGGCTCCTATGTACAAGACTCATCTGGACCTCACCCTATGTATGTCTTCAACTGGCTATTCATCTATATCCTTCATCATATAATACTCTGATTAAGTGTTTCCCTGAGTTCTGTGAGCTGATCTAGCAAGTTATCAAATCTGAGGAAGAAAGTCAAAGGAATGCTGATTGAGAGATGGTGTTGGTCAAAAGTACCAGGGACAACCTGGGACTTGCAATTGGCATCTGAATTTGGGGCAGTCTTGTAAGACAGTGTCCTTAAGTTGTGGGACGTGACACTAACGCCAGAGAGATGGTGCCAGAACTGCACTGAATTGTAGGGCACCCAGCTGGTGTCAGATAATTGGTTGGTACAAAAAAAAAAAAATCCACATGCTGTGCTAGAATTGCTATGAGTACGGCAGCAGTGTGAGAGTAAATGAAAAAATAGTGAGTTTCCCCTAAACAGATTCCTGGTTCCAGGCAGGGTGCATGGGAATATGCTAGGAATAATCCCTTCTCTAGAATGCCAGGACCCTGGGAGAAAGGTATCATTTCCTTGATCTTAAAACATAGAGCTCGGTCTTTCAGCCTCAACACTCTTGGTAGCTTGGGTCTGATGATTCTGTTGTGGCAGGTTGTCCTGCACACTGCAGGATGTTTAGCAGCATCCCCAGCCTACAACTTCTAGATGCCGGTAGCATACCCTTCCTCTAGTTGTGACAACCAAAAGTGTCTTCAGATACTGCCGAGTCTCCCCTGGGGGTCCTTATTTGGCAAACCTCTGACCTAGAAAGCGGAAAGTAGAAAATACTGGTGCATCCCACACTTCATTGAGTATCTCATAAATATATGTGGACGCACTCATACTTGTTTATTTATGGAGTGCATAGCCTTTCCCTTCTCCAGGAGATCTTCCCAACCCAGACATCAAACCCAGGTCTCCCACATCACAGGCGGATTCTTTACCAGCAGTGTGCAGTGGAAGTAAATAGTATCCCATTAAACCTAACATTTTATGTTTGATGAATGTCTAAGTTCTTAAGAATGATTTAGGACTATTCCTCCTAATCACCTCAGTTAACTATTTTCAAGCATGGAAAACTTGTACTATGCTCTTTGCTTTTGCAGTGGAGTTAGTTCCCTGGACCTCTTTGGATTTCCAGACACTTGTGTATGATCCTAGCAGAGGCAGAGAAGCAGGAGCTTTGGAGTTAAGCACATTGGGATGGAAATTCCAGTTATATAAATTTCATTTATCTGTGATCATTGCAAGTAACTCAGCTGCTTTAAGCCACAAGTTCCTCAACCATGAGAACCTTTCTTGCTTGATCATGACGAACTTTAAATGAGACAAGGTTTGGGAAAATGTTTGGCCCAGTTCTGGAAGGTAGAAGCAGTTCCTATTGATTAATGTTTTCTTTCTTTTGGTGCTTTTCACTCAGGAAGCAGGAGTAAGGGGAAGCTCTCATCCCAGTGGCTAGTGCCCCAGAATATTCTTTCAGCTTCTTGAAACAGATAGGGCAGGTGGCAAAGTCATGCTGGGAAAATCAAGGAGGCCTCTTGAGTGTGACTAACAGCTTTCACCTCAAGTGGGTAAGAAGTTGAGAGGTGGTAAGTGAAGACTGGGCTTGAGTGGGTAGGGCTTTGACAATGAGAATGTCCTCACAAAGTGAGAGGGCACCTGGTACAGAGGTTTCGTTTCATTCAGGAGACCTCTTTGACATTATTTTTGTGATCTATAATGGAACAGAACTAACTGAAGTCAGACTTGGATTTTAGTCCAACTTCAGTACTTCCTGGGTGTGACTACTACCTTGGGCAAGTTACTCTCCCCTCTAAGCCTCAGGGCTGTCATCTGTAAAACAGGATAACACTTGTGCCTACCTCTGAAGATGTTGTGAAGGTTAACATAAAAATGCAAGCAAAGGCCCAGGGCCTAGTGAGTAACAGACACTGAGAAATACCAGCTGATATTACTATTAATAATCATCTTCTATAAATGCTGTGCTACAGAATGGGAAAGACTAGAGATCTCTTCAAGAAAATTAGAGATACCAAGGGAACATTTCATGCAAAGATGGGCTTGATAAAGGACAGAAATTGTATGGACCTAACAGAAGCAGAAGATATTAAGAAGAGGTGGCAAGAATACACAGAATAACTGTACAAAAAAGATCTTCATGACCAAGATAATCATGATGGTATGATCACTCACCTAGAGCCAGACATCCTGGAATGTGAAGTCCAGTGGGCCTTAGAAAGCATCACTACGAACAAAGCTAGTGGAGGTGATGGAATTCCAGTTGAGCTATTCCAAATCCTGGAAGATGATGCTGTGAAAGTGCTGCACTCAATATGCCAGCAAATTTGGAAAACTCAGCAGTGGCCACAGGACTGGAAAAGGTCAGTTTTCATTCCAATCCCAAAGAAAGGCAATGCCAAAGAATGCTCAAACTACCGCACAATTGCACTCATCTCACACGCTAGTAGAGTAATGCTCAAAATTCTCCAAGCCAGGCTTCAGCAATACGTGAACCATGAACTTCCAGATGTTCAAGCTGGTTTTAGAAAAGGCAGAGGAACCAGAGATCAAATTGCCAACATCCACTGGATCATTGAAAAAGCAAGAGAGTTCCAGAAAAACATCTATTTCTGCTTTATTGACTATGCCAAAGCCTTTGACTATGTGGATCACAATAAACTGTGGAAAATTCTTCAAGAGATGGGAATACCAAACCTGACTCTTGACTCTTGAGAAACCTATATGCAGATCAGGAAACAACAGTTAGAACTGGACATGGAACAACAGACTGGTTCCAAATAGGAAAAGGAGTACGTCAAGGCTGTATATTGTCACCCTGCTGATTTAACTTATATAGCAGAGTATATCATGAGAAATGCCGGGCTAGAAGAAGCACAAGCTGAAATCAAGATTGCCAGGAGAAATATCAATAACCTCAGATACGCAGATGACACCGCCCTTATGGCAGAAAGTGAAGATGAACTCAAAAGCCTCTTGATGAAAGTGAAAGAGGAGAGTGAGACAGTTGGCTTAAAGCTCAACATTCAGAAAATGAAGATCATGGCATCCGGTCCCATCACTTCATGGGAAATAGATCGGTAAACAGTGGAAACAGTGTCAGACTTTATTTTTTTGGGCTCCAAAATCACTGCAGATGGTGATTGCAGCCATGAAATTAAAAGACGCTTACTCCTTGGAAGGAAAGTTATGACCAACCTAGACAGCATATTAAAAAGCAGAAATACTACTTTGCCAACAAAAGTCCATCTAGTCAAGGCTATAGTTTTTCCAGTGGTCATGTATGGATGTGAGAGTTGGGCTGTGAAGAAAGCTGAGCGCCGAAGAATTGATGCTTTTAAACTGTGGTGCTGGAGAAGACTCTTGAGAGTCCCTTGGACTGCAAGGAGATCCAACCAGTCCATCCTAAAGGAGATCAGTCCTGGGTGTTCTTTGGAAGGAATGATGCTAAAGCTGAAACTCCAGTACTTTGGCCACCTCATGCAAAAAGTTGACTCATTGGAAAAGACCCTGATGCTGGGAGGGATTGGGGGCAGGAGGAGAAAGGGACAACAGAGGATGAGATGGCTGGATGGCATCACCGACTCGATGCACATGAGTTTGGGTGAACTCTGGGAGTTGGTGATGGACAGGGAGGCCTGACGTGCTGCGATTCATGTGGTCACAAAGAGTCGGACACAACTGTGTGAGTGAACTGAACTGAACTGAGGCTTCCCTAGTGGCTCAGTGGTAAAGAATCTGCCTGCAGTATGAGAGACTTGAGTTCAATCCCTGGGCTGGGAAAATCCTTGGATAAAGAAATGGAAACAACTCTTCAGTATTCTTGCCTGGGAAATCCCATGGATTTCCTGGGAGGCTGTAGTCCGTGGTGTTGCAAAAGAGTTGGACATGACTTAGCAACTAAATAACAATATGTATTGTATTTGAATATATTTTAGAAAGGATGAGTGATGGGAAAAGTAAGGTCCAGGGTAGACAAAATATAATTCAAGTAACTAGCCAATCAAAAGAAAACAGAGGATTAAGTATATATGGGAGAAAAACACAGGAACAAGATAGAAAGAAAAAGTGGGCCATAAAAGATAAAGGTTAAAAGTGAATAGTGCCACTTTTAAGAAAAAGTTGGGGGCCAGTTACTTGTGTGATCAAACTCTTGGAGAATCAGGTCAGGGACAAGTTTTTACTAGAAATGAATAAATAGGTAGTAGATGGTTTTGGTCTATATATCATCATCATTATCATCAGTCACTAGAAATGGAGAAGGGGGAGACAGAGGATGAGATGATTGGATCATCTACTCATTGAACATTAGTTTGAACAAACTCCAGGAAATAGTGAAGGACAGGGAAGCCTGATGTGCTGCAGTCCGTGAGGTTGCTGCAGTCCATGGGGTCACAAAGAGTTGGACCCGACTGAGCGACTGAACAACAACAGAAATGAAGAAATAGGTAGTAGATTTTTTTGGCCTAGATATCATCATCATTCTACATTTGCTGGGCACCTGTGATACACTGTACAAACAGAAATAACTAGGACACAGTTTCACACCTTGAAGAGCTCAAGAATTTAACTTGGTGAAAGCCAGCAATGTCTTTAAGAAGATTCTGAGTAAACTCTGAGGTCCCATCTCTCTCTAACTGATTATCCTTTGGGTGTTGGTAGACAGAGGGTACAAGCATGTGACCTTGAGAAGATCTCCTCTTTTATACCAAACCTTTTTTGTCCCCAAAGTATTTGAACAAATCAGGGAAGTGCATGTGAGGTGCTTAGAGAAGAGGCTTCATAATAACAGGCTGCCTTCTGGACAGGCTACAGAAGACAGAGATTCCTGGAAGCGTCTAGAGAGGAGCTGGTTCACTCCTTTGTTCAGGGTAGCAGAATGCTAGCACCTTTCTGAATAATAAAGAGTCGAGGTAAGCCGGTTGAAGTCAGCCACAGACTTACCACAGCTCCAATAGGCCAAAGTCAGGGTCGACCAATCCCAGAGGAGATATTTTCTTGACAAATCTGATGAGCTCAGGGGATTCAGAACCCCAAAGTGAAGGTGGTCTCCACCCAGACAGCTCTAGGAAAGCCCTTGGAACATTCCCTTGTCCACAAGCTATTTTGCAGCTGTTTCAATTAAAGAATTAAACTGTATCTGAGTAGCAGCAACATCCCCCAGAGCCAAATTGGATTTCTCCTTGGAAAACAAGCTACAGACCACATCTTTATTGTGCAGACACTCATTAACAACAACAACAACAAAAAAACCCAGTTGGAGAAAGATGTTTTCCTGCTTTGGAGACTTTAAAAAGCATTTAATTCAATTTGGCATGCATGGCTGAAGCTAAAATGGCTACAATGTGTAACTGGTGGGAAAGCATGACCAACTTGCAGCTCTGTCTATCAATCCGTCCTCCACAGGACAAATACACCTCACTCTCAGCTGGGGTTAGCAGAAGGGGTTAGCTCCCTTTACTTTTTCTGAACACTGGAAAGGGGCTTTCAATGCTTCAGTCACTTCTAAGGTCAAGATCTTTCCTGGGGAAAAGAAATGCTGGCTGCAGATAACTAGATTAGTCTCCCCACTTCTCCCCTTGCTCCTGGGCCAGGAGTTAAATTGCTGGGGAAGGCCACAACTGATAGACCCTAGGATCATCTGAAGAGAGATTTAAAAACCAGTTGTCAGGAAATTGTCCCAAATAACTTCACATTTTACTGTTTTAGGTGTAGGATATGCTGTCTGTGCTTGAATGGGGTTCATTAAGGTTGTCTCGATTCCAGACTCGGCTCTACAAGGCCCATCTCGAGTGGATCCAGGCCTCGCAGTATATCAGACTTCAAGGTGCAAGGTAAGATCTGTCATTTAAGGAGACACTGAGTATCTAATGGCTTTTAGGATATTTTCATTGTTATCAGACATTCTGTGATTTTAAAATAATAATTAACTTTTCAGTCACCAAAGTATATTTACTACTCCAAAGCCAGGGCATGTGTGTAGAAATATGGAAAAGATGAAGAATCAAGCTGGGAATGGACAGAGAACCTTTGTTCCCCTTCATTTCCTATAATAGATGCTGGTAGGTACTTTGTTCCTTTTTATGAAAACCAAAGAAATGTGTGGGGTTTCGAGGTAGTTCCGGGATGGGAGTAAGTAGGTCTTGTGGGAAAAAGCCACCTCCATTAGGGAATCTTGAGAGGAGGAGGCAGAGGCAACAGAGACTGCGTCTATCCTGTGCCTTGAGTCTAGGCATGGTGACCACTTTTGCCAACATCAAGTGAAGAGAAGGACTGGTAGCTAACTGGCAAAGCCATGTTGCCAACCTGGATCATCCCCAGCAGAAAATACACTAGAAATGAGATTAACGAAAGTAGTCCTTTGGCAATTTTTTTCTGGATTGGGGCTTGATTTTTTTCTTTAATGATGCTGCCCTCTGACCAGAGACAATAACCTGTCCTCCTGGTTGGACATAGCACAGAACCATTGGAAGAGGTTTTTATTTCCAGCCATTACCTCATCCTTACTATTCAGGGAGGGATTGAAGGTTAGTGACAGGAACACTTTGGAACAAGTACTTTGCCAATATATATTATTATTCTTAATAAGTACAAATGGGAAGCCAAAGTACGAACTCAGTAATTACCTTTAATATTTCCCCACATATTGGAAATCAATCATTACAAACCGTAAGAGCTTCATTTACAGGGCTTTACAGACTTTGTGCAAAGAAATATTAGTTGATGGGGAAGCTGGAAAGAACAGCAACCTTGGCACAGAAACCCAGTATGAAATAAAATATGGACTCTTTGAAATGTGCAAAATTTTCAAAGTTCAAAAGAAAGTCCAGTTCCAGGAAACTGCCAGCTGGAGAACAGCTTATTGAACCCTGATGAAGACATTATTATAAACCTCATTACATAATTTGATAATTCTGACATTTGCAAAAGCACTGACATAAGTCTTGAATTGCACAAGTCAAATTCTCCCTACAAAAGAAGCTGGATGGAAAATTTTATTCTAATTTTTCTCTGATCACCATTTCTTAGTTTTAAGTGACAGCAGTTGTTTTAAAAGTATAAGTGGGACACTGAAAATGCATTTAAAATTTCCCTTATAATTAAGAAGTAAAGTCTGTGTTATATAGGTTCACTACTTGGTCTCTCACTTTGACCTCCGTGAAGTTTCCTTGTAAATTGGAATGAAAAAATTGGCAGAGTTCCCGCCTATCTTCTCTACTTCCTTAGCTGAAGATATAAACAAAATTTTCAGATGTTCTTGATAGAAACTGGAGCAGAAAGTCCAATAGGTTAGGGGATTTTCATAATGAGATTTCCTTTGGCGAAGTCAAGGTTCTGTTCCACCTATTTTCCCAACTCCCCAATCCTATAAGAGTTCGTCCTCATACTCAGAAGGGCCCTGTGCTCGAAAGAGCCCTGCATTTGGCTTAATGCTCTCCTGTTGCTGTCTTGAAATTCTTGATAACTTTGTCTTTCATTTTGTGTTTTGTAAATGAAATCTAATGAGACACGGAAGCATGCATGTGAGCAGAGCTGATGCACCAATATGTGTGTTTATAGTTCTCTGCTCTCCAGTTAACATAGAGTGTTTGTGATGAGCTCCACAAGGACAGAATTCTGGTGAATCCATAACCTGTGGGAGTGCAAGACGAGTGTGTGCAAGTGAGAAGCAGAGGGGCTGAGAGCCTCAAGAGGCCACACTTTCTGGTCACACCAGAACTCATTTCAAACACAGGAAGAAGGCAGTAGCTTTCTATGAAACATAAAAGAATCCTATCAAGTCCTTTCTTACTCATATTACTTCTCTGTATTAGCCGATCACTTTGCTGAAGATGAAAACAGAAGTAAAGGGAAAGTTAGAGCAACCCACAGTTCCTATTTCTATCAGTCCTTTCTTACTTATCAGTAATCTGAAGGTAGGGAACATTGGTAGAATGTCCACACATCAAGAAGTGAAGTAAAAATAGTTGAGTTAATTTTGCGCGGTGATCCCATTGTTATGGTAAGAACAAAATACATACGCATATATATAGGCTATAAAATATAAATTGTATAAATTTGGTAATTCACATACAACCTAAATGCTCTATTAACAATTAAGTCTCACGTGCACAATATCAAGATGAAAGGCAAAATTCATGCTAATTATTTAAAATTTTATTTCTTTACGTAGAACAACATTAAATAGCAAGTGAAAGATGTCCGAGTCAAGAGAGAGACTGGCAGAAAGCAAAAAAGCTTTGCATTCTAGTGCCTTTAATGGCATTTTTAAAAGTTGAGGTCCCACATCTTCATTTTGCATGGGGTCCTGTAGATTATGTAGGTGGCCTGATCTGTCTTCACTTTTCTTAACAAGGCTATGGCATGGTAATAGCTCTTCTTCTTGTATGTTTCATAGGCGGATACCGTAAAATAGGGTGGGAGTCCAAAAAACACAAGAAAGAATGATGGGCTGCTTTCTGGGAAGACAGGCCTAAGGGCGATCCTAAGTGGGTTTTTGACTATAAAAGGAAAAGCCATGGTAGTAGAAGAAAAGATAGCAGCTGCTAATAAGGGAAATAGAAGGATTCTTCTCTGGTGAAACTTGGGTCTGATAAGTGAAGCCCACAAGTTTCAGAGAAAGCAAAGCAGACCCATGGGCTGCTATAGTGACATACATCTACTTCTGTGGCCTTCAGGTTTCAGAAGAACAGGAAGTGAAAAATTAGGAGTAGGGTGGGCTGAGGAGTATGTGAGCTCAGCAGGGCATGTGTGTGCATGCGTGCTAAGTCGCTTTAGTTGTGTCTGACTCTTTGTGATCCTTTAAACTGCAGCATACCAGGCTCCGCTGTCCATGGGATTCTCTAGACAAGAATACTGGAGTGGGTTGCCATGCTCTCCTCCAGGGGATCTTCCCAACCCAGGGATCGAACCTGTGTCTTTTATGTCTGCTGCATTGGTAGGCTGTTTCTTTACCACTATTGTCATCTGGGAAACCCCAGAAGGGCGAGACTGGTAGAAAAATTCTTCAATATTTCACTTCCATAAAGGAATTTGAGAATTTGGCAGCATGAGGGAAGTAGCATTTGGCAGCTTTTAACATCCATATAAATAAGGTTTCAACCTAAAATTTTTAATATAACTCTCCAGCAAGAATACCTGTCTTGTAGGTTAGATGCTCCCACAGTAACAAGGCAAGATTATATCAAGGGTTGTCTAAGAATGTATTGTCTAAGATGTAATTTCCCAACATTATAAACTCCTTAGTCATGCCACAGAACAGGGATATTATGACTGTTTCAGGCAAAAAGTCCACAGCCTCAGAAGCTGGAGTTTCTGCTATCTCTGTCTTTCCAGTGCGGTTAGATGTAGAAGCGTGCTCCTTAAGGATCTGGAAGTGTGCTCTTTAAGTAGCATGCTACTTGAGGACCTGGTGTAGGGGGAAGGTATAGGAGAGGACTGGGTACAGCAAGGGAACCGCATCCCTGTAACTACAGGGATTACAATTGTCTTTTACGATGAGCTGTGTTCAGGTGGGTGATAGAGACAATAACTGACAATTCTTATGAGAAAACTATACAGCTTTATAGCTTTGGTATAACTGTGGAATAGAAATGTATATAAGTCATTCACACAAGCATCATTTCTCGTGGCATTATGACAATCACATTATTAGATGTTTCAGATCAACTCTGATGTAAGTTTTATTTTGATTATAACACTAACTCCAATATTAAATTAAACTCCATAGTATAAAGTTTAGCACGAGTCATGGGGAACGAGTCTCATTCCTTGATTCAGATTTCAGTGTCTGTGTTCATATAGCACAGCCGTCTGCTCATGACTTCAAAAATAAATACAGAGAACATCGTTTCTAAACGACCTGGAGGCTAAAATACAGAATGTGGTCATCATTAAGTTTACAGATGACACTAATGGGAAGAAGGGTGGGTTAGGAATTCACATAGAAATAAATGCAGGGTAGAGGCCTGGAGAGCAAATCTCAACCATAAAAGTGAATGATGGTAAAGGACTGCCTTTGTGTGGTCATGACTAGGTTAGGATCAGGGCTCACTGGGCTTGAGGGAGATGACGGTGGTATAAATTTCTGGGGCCTACCACTCTGCAACAGGGGCCAGTGTCCAACTGTGCTAACACCAACTCAAGTCCCTTGCAAGAATTTTCAGCCTTGCTTGGGAAGGGTGGAAATATTTTCAGGAGACTCAAACCCATTCTGGGGTTTGTACAGCACTGTTGTGATTTAAGATGATACTATTCAGGGGTTTGCATAAAAGGAGGCAGAATATAAAAAATGTTTCTTTTCTTATCCTTACTAATTCCCATCCAGTTCATTTCTACCTCCTCCTCCAACTCTCATCTACCCACTTCAGCCCTTTTCATTTCCATTACCCTAGTCCGAGTCATCAGTTTCCATCAGTTTCCATCTGGTCTGCAACAGCCTTCTCTCTAGACTTCTTTGCCTCTACTCTTGACTGTTTACAATCCATTCTCCACAGAGCAGCTAAAGTAATCCTCCTCAAACTTAGATCAGATGGGTTCCTTGTTAAATCCCGTCAGAGGCTGCTAATCGCTCTTAGACTAGAATCCAAGCTCTTCAGTTCAGTTCAGTTCAGTTCAGTCGCTCAGTCATATCCGACCCTTTGCGACCCCATGGACTGCAGCACGCCAGGCCTCCCTGTCCATCACCAACTCCAGGAGTTTACTCAGACTCATGTCCATTGTGTCAGTGATGCCATCCAATCATCTCATCCTCTGTCATCCCCTTCTCCTCCTGCCTTCAGTCTTTTCCAGCACCAGGGTCTTTTCCAATAAGTCAGTTCTTCACATCAGATGGCCAAAGCATTGGAGTTTCAGCTTTAATATCAGTCCTTCCAATGAATATCCAGGATTGATTTCCTTTAAGATGGATTGGTGGGATCTCCTTTCAGTCCAAGGAACTCTCAAGAGTCTTCTCCAACACCACAGTTCAAAAGCATTAATTCTTCAGTGCTCAGCTTTCTTTATAGTCCAACTCTCACATCCATACGTGACTACTGGAAAAACCATAGCCTTGAGTAGACGGACCTTTGTTGGCAAAGTGATGTCTCTGCTTTTTAATATGCTGTCTAGGTTGTCATAACTTTTCTTTCAAGGAGTAAGCGTCTTTTAATTTCATGGCTGCAGTCACCATCTGCAGTGATTTTGGAGCCCAGAAAAATAAAGTCTGTCACTGTTTCCACTGTTTCCCCATCTATTTGCTGTGACGTGATGGGGCTGGATGCCGTGATCTTAGTTTTCTGAATGTTGAGCTTTAAGCCAACTTTTTCACTCTCCTCTTTCACTTTCATCAAGAGGCTCTTTAGTTTTTCACTTTCTGCCGTAAGGGTGGTGTCATCTGCATATCTGAGGCTATTGATATTTCTCCTGGCAATCTTGATTCCAGCTTGTGCTTCTTCCAGCCCAGCGTTTCTCATGATATACTCTGCATATAAATAAGCAGGGTGACAATATACAGCCTTGACGTACTCCTTTTCCTATTTGGAACCAGTCTGTCGTTCCATGTCCAGTTCTAACTGTTGCTTCCTGATCTGCATACAGCTTTCTCAAGAGGCAGGTCAGGTGGTCTGGTATTCCCATCTCTTTCAGAATTTTCTACAGTTTATTGTGATCCACACTGTCAAAGACTTTGGCATAGTCAATAAAGCAGAAATAGATGTTTTTCTGGAACTCTCTTGCTTTTTTGATGATCCAGCGGATGTTGGCAATTTGATCTGTGGTTCCTCTGCCTTTTCTAAAATCAGCTTGAACATCTGGAAGTTCACAGTTCATGTATTGCTGAAGCCTGGCTTGGAGAATTTTGAGCATTATTTTACTAGCGTGTGAGATGAGTGCAATTGTGAGGCAGTTTGAGCATTGTTTGACATTGCCTTTATTTGGGATTGGAATGAAAACTGACCTTTTCCAGTCCTGTGGCCACTGCTGAGTTTTCCAAATTTGCTGGCATATTGAGTACAGCACTTTCACAGCATCATCTTTCAGGATTTGAAATAGCTAAAAGATGAGGCTGTGCTCTCTTCATGGTGATCTTTCTCCCTTTACCAGCTGGTTCCTGCTTAGCTGTCCAACCCCATGTCTTGTCACTCTTCTCCTGCTTCGCTACATCTTGCTTCCTCTCTGTTCTATGAATCCTCTGGACTTCCTCTCTTATAAGGCCCCAGCACAAAAGTGCTTCCTTTAGCTCTTATTGAAACTACCTCATTCTCATCCTTCAGGTCTCTGCTTAAGTGTCCATCTTCAGGGATCTATCTTTCATCACTTTATCCAAAATAGCCCCTTCACTAGATTTCTCTAAACCTTTATTGCATTTCTCATTATCTGTAGTAATTATTTTATTTATCTGGTCACTTATTTATTATGTCTCTTCCCTAGATAGACTCTGAGCTTGAGAGCAAGAGTTCATGTCTGTTTCTTTCATAGCTATAGTCCCAGAAAGTAGCACAGTGTTAGCACAAGGCTTGTTGGTACTCAGTAAGTATGTGTTGAATAGCTAAGTTCAGTTCAGTTGCTCATTTGTGTCTGACTCTTTGCGACCCCATGAATCGCAGCACGCCAGGCCTCCCTGTCCATCACCAACTCCCGGAGTTCACTCAAACTCACGTCCATTGAGTCAGTGATGCCATCCAGCCATCTCATCCTCTGTCGTCCCTTCTCCTCCTGCCCCCAATCCCTCCCAGCATCAGAGTCTTTTCCAATGAGTCAGCTCTTCACATGAGGTGACCAAAGTATTGGAGTTTCAGCTTTAGCATCATTCCTTCCAATGAACACCCAGGACTGATCTCCTTTAGAATGGACTGGTTGGATCTCCTTGCAGTCCAAGGGACTTGCAAGAGTCTTCTCTAGCACCACAGTTCAAAAGCATCAATTCTTCAGCACTCAGTTTTCTTCACGGTCCAACTCTCAAATTCATACATGACCACTGGAAAAACCATAGCCTTGACTAGATGGACCTTTGTTGGCAAAGTAATGTCTCTGCTTTTGAATATGCTATCTAGGTTGGTCATAACTTTCCTTCCAAGGAGTAAGTGTCTTTTAATTTCATGGCTGCAATCACCATCTGCAGTGATTTTGGAGCCCAAAAAATAAAGTCAGCTACTGTTTCCACTGTTTCCCCATCTATTTCCCATGAAGTGATGGGATCAGATGCCATGATCTTAGTTTTCTGAATGTTGAGCTTTAAGCCAACTTTTTAACTCTCTTTCACTTTCATCAAGAGGCTTTTTAGTTCCTCTTCACTTTCTGCCATAAGGGTGGTGTCATCTGCATATCTGATGTTATTGATATTTCTCCTGGCAATCTTGATTCCAGCTTGTGCTTCTTCCAGCCCAGTGTTTCTCATGATGTACTCTGCATATAAGTTAAATCAGCAGGGTTACAATATGCAGCCTTGACATACTCCTTTTCCCATTTGGAACCAGTCTGTTGTTCCATGTCCAATTCTAACTGTGCTTCCTGACCTGCATATAGGTTTCTCAAGAGGCAGGTCAGGTGGTCTGGTATTCCCATCTCTTTCAGAATTTTCTACAGTTTATTGTGATCCACACAGTCAAAGTCTTTGGCATAATCAATAAAGCAGAAATAGATGTTTTTCTGGAACTCTCTTGCTTTTTCAATGATCCAGCGGATGTTGGCAATTTGATCTCTGGTTCCTCTGCCTTTTCTAAAACCAGCTTGAACATCTGCAAGTTCACGGTTCCCGTATTGCTGAAGCCTGGCTTGGAGAATTTTGAGCATTAATTTAAACTCAGTTCCTATCACAAGGCCACTGCAGTGCCCACCATATTTTAAAAATAGATCTCTGTATCCTGTGGTCTACAGACAAAGAGTTGATGAATGCACGTGGACAGTAAAATTAACCCTGTTTTCAAGCTCCCAATTTGCTTATCTGAGGCCCTTCAGATCTGGGACAGGTATATATCATGCATGGTCAGATAACCTCTGAACCTTTTATTACAGCAGTGAGCACTTTGGAGAAAATATCCTTTTCTTTTGTGAACTTTCCACCAACGTGTTCTATGCCTTGGAGAATGCCTCTAAATTCAGTGTCACCTACATTCTCATGAAGGTGACTTTAACATCTGCCTTCTAGATTATGAATGATGATGAGAGAGACAACAATTAAATGGTTCCTCATCCCTGACAGCCTCACAGCAGGCATCCCTCTGTTCAGCCCAAAGTCACTCATCACTCTTCTTTGTTTGTCTTCCTCCAGCCAGCTTGTAGTTCATTTGACTGGCTTCAATTCAACACACTTAAGTTTTGAAAGCTGAGCTTTATGAGATACAATTCTAGATGCTTATATTCTCTGAGTCATGTCATTTTATCGAAAAACATGTGATGTGAGTTTTAAGAGGGCATTTCCGGAGGCAGAGCTGGAATTATTTTTTAAAAGAGTTGGAGAACAAGAGGATCATCACTTTAGCCCACATGGTGATTCCATCAGTGGAGCTAAGTGTGTGCAAATCAAACTGTGAGAGCCAGTGGAGGACAGACACCCAATTAGTTACAATAACCTCTGACTGGTAAGTGACAGGAGAGACCTATGAAATTGTGGACCCCCGGAAAGAAATTTGGAGAAGAAACCACTCTGAGTTTCTGGTCTGGTGTGTCAGCCGGAAGTGTAGCCCCTCTGAGAATTGTATTGTAATTCATTAGAACATGGGGAGCCAAGTGATTGGGAAGCAGCAGCCCCAAATGAGCTTCACAGTTACTGCGAATGAAAGAGGAAGGCCATATATTTTTAACAGAAAAATCCATATAAATCTGACAGCTCCACCCCACTCATAGCAAATCCCAATCATATCTAGCCAAACCACTCTATTTTGCTGACACAGACATGCACAGTGGGAAAGCACTGTGAAAAATCAGTGGTAATAACCGCAAACCACTTTGAGTACACTCTGGGCTCAATCAGGGTATCTTTGGATCTGTTCAGGGCAAGGTAGGTCACCTTGCATTTTCAACCACACACACACACACACACACACACACACACCCCCCAAACCCTTACTCAATCAACTAACCTGCAGTAAAAACTTCATATACACTGGATAAATTATACAAGGAAGTTGCTTTTCTCCTTAAATCATATTAAGCTTTTCTGTTTTGAAATTTCTAAGTCATTGGTCTTAGATAATACTGTTATCCAGTTGAAAGTGAAAGTCTCTCAGTCGTGTCCAACTCTTTGTGACTCTTTGCAACTCTGTATGCTAAGTCACTTCAGTCGTGTCTGACTCTGTGCGACCCCATAGATGGCAGTCCACCAGGCTCCCCCGTCCCTGGGATTCTCCAGGCAAGAACACTGGAGTGGGTTGCCATTTCCTTCTCCAATGCAGGAAAGTGAAAAGTAAAAGTGAAGTCACTCAGTCGTGTCCGACTCTTAGTGAACCCATGGACTGCAGCCTACCAGGCTCCTCCATCCATGGGATTTTCCAGGCAAGAGTACTGGAGTAGGGTGCCATTGCAACTCCGTATAGTCCATGGAATTCTCCAGGCCAGAATACTGGAGTGGGTAGCCTTTCCCATCTCCAGGGGATCTTCCCAACTCAGGGATCAAACCCAGATCTCCCACATTGCAGGTGGATTCTTTACCAGCTGAGTCACCAGGGAAGCCCAAGAATACTGGAGCGGGTAGCCTATCCCTTCTCCAGCGGATCTTCCCAACCCAGCAATTGAACTAGGGTCTCCTGCAGGCAGACTCTTTACCAGCTGAGCTACTGTTTTGTTTTTGTTGCATTGAAAGAGACAGAGATGAAAATAATATATTTTTTTAAAACTTTCCACTTAAATCTGCAAATGTATTGATGCAGATGATTCCCTGATGACTCAGCATAAAGAATCTGCCTGCAATGCATGAGACATAGGAGACCCAAGATTCAATCACTGGGTTGGGAAGATCCCCTGGAGGAAGAAATGGCAACCCACTCCAGTACTCTTGCCTGGAGAATCCCATGGACAGAGGAGCCTGGTGGACTATAGTCCATGGAGTTGCAAAGAGTTGGACACAACTTAGTGACTTAGCACACACCCTTTGGTTAAGTAATTTTATTTCCAAGTATTTTTACTACAGACCTATTGCAATACACGAAGACATCCTTAACCACCTGTCTTCCCCATTTTTGTACCCAGGCAGCTGAATGTAGCTGGAGAAAAGCATATAATCAGGCAGACAGGTTTCACCTTAAATATGGTCATATGATTCCACACCTCATATGTGTTCTTGGTGCTATCAGTAATCCTACGATATTTCTCTAGCTTCTTTATCAGGTTGACATTTCCTTCTCCAGGGGATCTTCCTGACTCAGGGATCAGGAACCCAGGTCTCCTGTATTTCAGGCAGACTCTTTACTATCTGAGCCACCAGGGAAGTCCAAGATTTTGTACATTTCCCCTCTATTAAAATCCTCTTCTCTACTCACTTCCCTTCCTCTCAGTCCACGACCTCGCCCTATACTTTAAGCAATATAAGAAATCATGATTTGAGAGCTCCTTTCCTGCCATCTCTCAATTCATGTACGATCGTCTCTGGATCCTATTCTTCCGATACAAGTCAGAGCACTGTCTCTCCTAAAGAAGGTTAGTCTGCATCTCTCATCCTGTTTCTCGCCTGTGTCATCAGTCCTCATGCTTTCACCTGACTTTAAATACACTGATAAATTTATATCTTCAGTCCAAACATCTCCTTTGAGCTCCAAACTTGTGATTAATCTGCATACTCAATGCTACATTTGGATGTCTCCCAAGCATCTCAGACTTAACATGCTCAAAATGGACCCTTGATTCATCCATCCTTCCCCCAAAACGGATTCTCTCCTAATCTTCCCCATGCAGTGAATATCTCCACTACTCCTTAATTGTCTAGGTTTATCTTCTTTAATCCCCTCATGCCTTCCTGTTATTCATGTCAATTCTGCCTTTTAAATAGATCTTAAATATGTCTATCTCTATTGCCACTAGCCTGGCCCAAACCAGGCTATCTTGCCTCTAGTACTGGAATTGGTTCCTTCTTGGCTTCACCTTTGTCTCATTATAATTTGTTCTCCACAGAGTATCTGAGTAGTCTTTTATACACCTATATCTGTATTCATATCTGTATTTTTTAATATATTTGATCATATTACTGTCCTGAATGAATTTCTTCACTGGCTTCCCATAACACTTCAGGTAAAACCCAAACTTCAAACCAAGGCTTACAAGATACTTTACAATTGGTCTCTGCCTACCTTTCCAATGTTATTTCATGCCACACTCTCTCATCCACCATTTTTTAGCCACACTGGACTCTTTTCCATTCCTGGAAAATGTTAAGTTCCTTTGCGCCTTGGGCTTTACAAATGGTGTTCCTTATGACTGGAATGCTGTACCACTTTTGGGCCCTAATTTAAATGTCAGCTTCTCAAAAAGTCCTTCTCTGGCTCTGTATTCAGGTAAGTGTTCCTAGCTAACTCTACATTAGTACACTTCATTTCTCTCATAGCACTTTCCCTAATTTGTAATTATATTGTCTTCATTTATTCTACATATTTCTGCTACTAGATTGTAAGTTCCACAAGGCAAGGAATATTATTCGGATACATATACCTAGTCCTTCCCACTTTATGTCACACATAAAGAGACCAATAACTATTGATGAATATTTGAGTAAATGAATACAAGAGTGTTAATTATAACATTATGATAATAGCAAAAATGTAAACAATTTAAATGTCTCTTAACATTCAGAAAACTAAGATCATGGCATCTGGTCCCAGCATTTCATGGCAAATAGATGGGGAGACAATGGAAACAGTGACAGACTTTATTTTTGGGGGCTCCAAAATCACTGCAGATGGTGACTGCAGTCATGAAATTAAAAGACGCTTACTCCTTGGAAGAAAAGTTATGACCAACCTAGACAGCATATTAAAAAGCAGAGACATTACTTTGCCAACAAAGGTCCGTCTAGTCAAGGCTATGGTTTTTCCAATAGTCATGTATGGATGTGAAAGTTGGACTATGAAGAAAGCTAAGCACCAAAGAATTAATGCTTTTGAACTGTGGTGTTGGAGAAGAGAGAGTCCCTTGGACTGCAAGGAGATCCAACTCAGTCCATCCTAAAGGAAATCATCCCCTGGAGAAGGAAATGGCAACCCACTTCAGTATTCTTGTTTGGAGAATCCCATGGACAGAGAAGCCTGGTGGGCTACAGTCTATGGGGTCAAAGAGTCAGACACGACTGAGCACTCAGGCAAAGGAAATCAGTGCTCAATATTCATTGGAAGGACTGATGCTGAAGCCGAAACTCCAATACTTTGGCTACCTGATGCAAAGAGCTGACTCATTTGAAAAGACCGTGATGCTGGGAAAGATTGAGGGCAAGAAGAGAAGGGGACGACAGAGGATGAGATGGTTGGATGGCATCACCAATTCAATGGACATGAGTTTGAGTAAACTCTGGGAGTTGGTTATGGACAAGGAGGCCTGGCGTGCTGCAGTCCATGGGGTCACAGAGTCGGACATGACTGAATGACTGAACTGAATAATAGTTATATAAATGGTGGCATATCTTTATAATGGTAAGAGGTGGAACTATTTGTTGAGGTAGAAAGCCATCCAGGATAAATTAAGTGAAAAGAGTGAACTGTAGAACATGGTATTTAAAAAGGCTTACACTACAACAAATATATTATTGCATATACGTGCAAAGTTTCTGAAACCAAAATGAGAAACTATTAACAGCTGATACTTCTGTTTAAAGGAATCATTTGTGTCCTCACATACAACTTGAATATCCTATCATGATTATGTGTTACTTTTATAATTTGAAAAACCTCTTAAAATTAAAATATAAACATGTATTAATTAACAAAAACTTAGCTATGTATTGTGTTCCTTCTCCAAGGGGGTACTAATTCCTATTTGATAGAAACTACAGGGGTAAAGGACACATGTGTAAGTAATCATTTTCATTAATTAATGGAGACCTGCTCTGCCTTGTTCCAGAATATTCACTTGATGTGACTACAAATAACTGTGTTCTGTGTGACGGGTAGGAAAGGTGGCATTGTAACCAGGTCAGGGAGGACCCTGTATGCAGAGCAAGTGGTGTGCATTAACTGGATGGGAGCTCGAGGATCACAGAAGACTTTGAGCTTTAAAAAATTTAATCTGGGCAGCCAGGAAGATTATCAGAGCAAATTTAACCTCTTTGTAACATTTTATGATTTAAAAACCACAAACCAGGTAACTCTCCCATTGTTCCTCTGCTAACAGTGATAACATGGAGGTGCCTTTAGTTGTAAGTTGCTGAAATGATTAGAATCAGCCCTGATGCCTCTGGGCCAGGTCTTGTGATCTTCACCAATTGCCTGGGCTTTGTCTCGTTCGAAAACTTGCAGACCACATTTGTGCCCATTGGCTTCTTTCCTTCTGGCTGCTTCACTTGTATTTATAGACAGACATAATGGAGGGGCGTATGTATGATAGATGGGGATAGGGAGGGGTGAGCTATGTGGTACTCAAAGGTACTAAGCCCAGCCAGCTGTCTGTAGTTCACTTGTGCTCCATCACCTGTCCACTTGCACGGCTTTAAATCCTCTTGTGCAGGAGTCCCCCATCCCTGGACTGTGGACTGGCTCTGGTCCATGGCCTGTTAGGAACTGGGCTGCACAGCTGGAGGTGAGCAGTGGCCGAGCGAGCGGGGCTTCATTTGCCCCTCCCATCACTCCCCAACACCTGCATTACTGCCTGAATCATACATCCCCCATCCTGTCCTTGGAAAAATTGTCTTCCATGATACTGGCCCCTGGTGCCAAAAAGGTTGGGGACTGGTGCTCTAGTAGCTCTCAAATTTTAGGGTGCATAATGAATTACCTGGGTTGCTAAAACGCAGATTCCTGGGCCCCATCCCCAGAGATTCTGATTCAGTGAGACTGGGGTGGGCCCAAGAAACTGCATTTCCCATAAGCTCCCAGGTGATACTGATGTTCTGGTCCCCACCCTCTAATAGTTTATACCCCAGTGGAGGAAACAGACATCTAAGTCGTTAACCACAGACGATCAAAAGCAGTAACTGCTAAAATGTAAACCTATGGCAGAACAGGGAGATGGAAGTAGGAACAATCATTTCTAACTGGAGATATAAGTAAGACTTCAAAAAGAGGTTGCCATTTCAGCAGGCCACAGGAGGCGTATGGGAGAAGCATGGAGCCTGCTTTGGCAAACAGAAGATGGGAAACAGTGTGTTTCTGAGCTTTTCCTTAGTGTCATCAAAGCATCAGATCTTTCCAGCTGCAGCTCTGCCCTCCAGGGGTATTTGTCAGTTTCCTAAGTTTGCAGCTGCTGTCGAGATCGGTTTTACTTTGGGCCTAACAATTTTAGCACGTACATACGCTAAAAATGTGTGTGGGGGGAACTCATGACCAATATTCATAGTTTAAAACCTCAAAGGGGGTCTTCCTAGGGAAAGATGACCGGTTCTCCAAATGTAGGACAGCAAGTTGTCTTACACATCACACTTTCAAACATGTACCCACACTTCAGATGTGGCTTTACTAGGTATGTGGGCTTTCTTTACCTAGATCCCATGACATAGGAAATGGAACAGTTATTTTTATGAATATTTAACTGAAATACAACACAGAAAACCATCTAGTGAATTCTGAACTTCCAATGTTATCTAATTCCTAATTGTCTAACCTTTAGCAAGTTGCTTTCTCTCTCTGTACCTCAATTTTCCTCATCCATAAGTGGGGATCACAATAATACCTAAACTCATAGGGATGTTGTGAGAATTAAATGAATTAATAAGTGTAAGCACTCAGTAACTATTAGTTGTTTTTCTTTTCTTTTTCTATTAACACTTGACCTAAGCAAATTAGCCTTCTAGGGCTAATATCTACTCCCCGCCCCCATATTTTTAATTCAGAACTCTATCTGGATTTCATAAGGGCCCTTCCTAGACACACCATGGACAATGTTTGCCTTTTCAACTTGAGGGCCCTAATTACGTTCTATTGCTGAGCAGTTCTTTAGATATTTGAGAGCTCGGGGGAAGAAAACTCTCCTCTTCCTGATACGTTGTCTCTAGTATATCTTTAACACTTCCCCCAAATGGTTTATAAGGTACAAAGTTAGAAAAAATAGAGAAGATACATCAGGTCCTAAGGGATGATTTACAACACAATGATGAGCACAGAAGTCTTGAAAGGCCTCTTCCTCCATAGGGAATATGGAATGGCAAGGTCTCTGACTCTTGAGTCAGTGTGGGTCTGGATCCTGCCTCTGTTTTGTGATCCTGGACACGTACCTTAACCTCTCTTTGTCCAACTTTACTTAGCTGAAAAAATGGAGATGATAAAAGTACTGACCATCAAGAGGTTGTCAGGAAGATTAAATAATATATTTTGGGTCAAGCAATATTAGTATATGCTTGGCACATGGCAAGCACTCAGTAGGATTGTGTTGTAGCATAATGGAAAGATTACACTGGAAGCTGAAGTAATAGATTTTTAGTCCAGGTGTGCCACTAATCATCTTTATATTAGACAACCTCTTGGGGCCTTGGTTTCCTCTTTTAAAATAAAATAAAAGATTAGGAGAGGATGATCTCAAAAGATTCTTCCCACATCTGAATCAGCTGATTTTAGCCTATCATCTTACCTTTCAGAGGGTGGAAAAATAGCCTTCTCTCTCTCTGGTGTTTAGAGAATAGACTGCAGACCCTGGAAAAGTTTCCTTTTGTTTGTCTAATTTGACCTTTATTGCTTCTGGCCTTACTGATTCTCAGGGCCAAAGGCTAACCTGGTTTCTTTCCCTTCCTGGCTCTGGGTCTGTTTTCATTTTTTCAGGTGCTCTGAATTTACTCTGATCCCTTGGTATCTTGATATTTATTGATGACCTAGGACCAGATATTCCCCTTCTTGCATCCTCAGCAGTCTCAGTTTTAGGGATTGGATGATCTCTAAGGTCTCCTCTAATTTCATTGTTTTGTAAGTTTGCAAGTCTCCACCGGTACCCTTTTCCAGTGGATATTTAGCTATGACTGCCACAAAGCCAGATGGTTCAAAGGCAGTGTGGGCAAAAAAGATTTCAGCCAATGGGCTAGACTCTAAATGAAGTAGCTGTGATGTCAAGAAGCATCACTAAAATTTGAGGCTCAAACAGTATAAAGTAGAATTTTACAGAATAAGGTATATTTGAGGGAGATATTTATGGGAGTCACATGGGACATTCTGAAGATATAAAAACACCATAATACAAAATTTCCTGGCTTTCTTTTGAATCACTGGGACACAGTGTTTATGTTTCATAATGTTAATCACATGCAATTCTTCTAAATCTGGGATCTAATGAATGCAAAAATTGGTCCAAATGTCAATTTTAAACATATGTTTTTTATATTGAATAGACCTGGATGGTTCCAAACAGCAGTTAACTCTTCGATGAAGTTAGGGGCTGATTTTTCAGAGGTGGTTCTGATTGGTATTCAAGATGGGGAGAACTCCTCAGATCACTCCAGCAACAGGGTCAGCATTGGAACTGCAAAAGGTGCCTCCGGAAGCAAAGCATGAAGGCCTGGGATAGCTCAGTGAAGACTACTCACTCTGAGGATGGAGGGAGTTAGGAAGCTATCCGGCAGACTTTGGTAGGTTCTGGAAATTTCAAAATTGGACAGAACAATGAAAGCCAATGTGTGAATCCTTTCATGGGGACTTTAACTGCAGATGGAGAGCATACTGATTTTGTTGGTCTTTAATAGTCATTCTGAATTTCAAAATGACCATTTTCATTTTTTTCTAATGATGTGAAACAGTTTCACTCAGTCCTCAGAGAGCAATTAACCAGATTTTTCGTTGCTGTCCAACAACTGTGCTTGTTGTTTTGTCTAAAGAAAAGGAGGCTGGGAGATGACTTAGCTTTTCAGGAGAAGAAGAAATTTATGGTTTAAAAAGTAACAGATAAGGGTCAGACATAAAGCTTTAAATGCCAGGACATCACAATTAGAAGAACTGACAAAAACCATGATCCTGAAGGATTGATGGTATCTGCTCTGAAGATCTGACAACTCCCACCTGCTTTTGTCCTACCAAGAGATTGAGGACAATTCGATTCTTAAAGTTGGACACCAACTTGGTCACTTTGTGCTTCAAATAACACTGCCGTGACTCACAACCATTTGGATATTTAAATTTTAATTGCCTTTTCAGCCAGTAAAAGTCATGGAAGAAATCCACTTCATAGTCATAACCTGGGATTTTTTTCACCCCAAGTGGAATTTCTCAGCTAAATTATTGACTCTACTCATTAGACTTGGCTCCAAAAAACATTTAAGTATTTCAAATAATCCAGCCCACATTTGCAGGATGAAGATTATCCATAGATAAGTTGCAAAATAATATGCTATAAACCCAAGAAGCAATTCCTAAAGAGATGTTTAAGACATATCTTGAGCAAAGGCAGTATTAGTAAAAGAACTGCAGAACCTTCTGAAGTGAATCCTCTTGAAGAGAACTCCATTTGGGTATATTAGTTCTGGCATGTTTGATAAAAAGTTAGCACACTATCTACTAATCTTACTTCATACGCCCTTTTTTCCTGCCCCATTAGAAACTAGGAGTACTAGAGTAATAGTTTACTGAAAGGGCTCCACTTGGTGGGATACCCACAGCAAACAACTTCATGCTTTTTTTAACCACTGTCTTTCAAAGCCAGTTTCCTATCCCTGAATCTCCTCTTGAAGCTTAGTTCTTAGATTTTGGATATTAATCTCAGTTTGCAGGTAATAAAAATACCAGCTCAAAATTGTATCAAAACTTTAGTTTTTCATCCAATTCTATTCATATCCTGACCAGTACAGGCTTGACATAAATCAGAAACGGTAATGGAGCGGGGGGTACATACTTTTGCCTGTTTGTTCTTAACCCGCTTCTCCAGCAGTTCCTGAAGGAGTAGAGGTATGGAAGAAAGGTTGATGGGGCAAAAACGCCCTCCTGACTAGTGCCATAGTACTCTGGCTTTGCTGTACCCTCTGAGGGAGATGTCCAAGTAATGGATCCTTCTCTTGGGGGACACTTTAGTAGGTTCTTCCAGTGTTTTCCTGCTGAGACCCTTCATATTGTACTGCTTGCTTACACAGGCAATAGCCTTATGACTGACCCTCTAAAACTCTCTGAGCTGCTACCCTTATGATGTATCTCTCACAAACTCTTTCTGCTGCATGTGATTTTTTAAAGACAACTGGTGTGATTGCCTTCCATAATGTCCACTCTAGGCCAAGCTGTCTCACCTCATTCAGCTGTCAAGGATAGCTCTAGCCAGTCTCTTCATTAGACCTTTCCAGGTGAGGACATGGCACTGGACTCTGTGTGAACCAAGCTTCTGAGAACACACATCAAGTCCTTCTAGAACTTATCTGCGGCTGAGAAGTCCTTTCACTTGGCTTGCGGTTGAGAGGAAGAACTTTCTTTCTGTCCCTACTTCTAATGAGGTGGATGAAACTGGAGCCTATTATACAGAGTGAAGTAAGCCAGAAAGAAAAACACCAATACAGTATACTAACGCATATATATGGAATTTAGAAAGATGGTAACAATAACCCTGTGTACGAGACAGCAAAAGAGACACTGATGTATAGAACAGTCTTATGGACTCTGTGGGAGAGGGAGAGGGTGGGAAGATTTGGGAGAATGGCATTGAAACATGTAAAATATCATGTATGAAACGAGTTGCCAGTCCAGGTTTGATGCACGATACTGGATGCTTGGGGCTAGTGCACTGGAACGACCCAGAGGGATGGTATGGGGATGGAGGAGGGAGGAGGGTTCAAGATGGGGAACACATGTATACCTGTGGCAGATTCATTTTGATATTTGGCAAAACTAATACAATTATGTAAAGTTTAAAAATAAAATAAATTAAAAAAAAAAAAAGAAGACGACCTCAGCGTTGGGGCTGGGGCCTCAGTTGACATGGACAACAAAACAGTCCCTTTGTTTCAAAAGCAAAGGTACAATGAGAATCAGAACCAAGGCATAACTGAAACAATAGTCTCAGTTTATGATTAGGAAAATTATTTCAGACATAGCTGAGATGCGTTATTTTGCATTAATAGAGAACCCGGCCAAAACTACTAAAAACATAGTTCTGATAGGGAACTTTGAGGTGATCCTAGAAAGAGATAGAGTGTTTCTGATGTGAACAGTGGATATTAATGTCCTTCCTTCTAAACTATTAAGGCAGAATTAAGCAGTGATGGACCTGGTTGTCAGAGATGGGGAAGAAAGAAAAAGATCAGGGTTGGTGGTAAACCATCAAGAAATGAGGTCAATAGGATAAGAGGCCAGAGTGAGGTTTGCTAAGCCAAGGTTAAAAAAAAAACAGAATCAAGTAGGGTAAGAGGAGTATTATTATTCTGAATCAGTAGATTCAGTTCAGTCGCTCAGTCATGTCCGACTATTTGTGACCCCATGGACTGCAGCACGCCAGGCCTCCCTGTCCATCACCAACTCCAGGAGTTTACTCAAACTCATGTCCATTGACTTGGTGATGCCATCCAACCATCTCATCCTCTGTCATCCTCTTCTCCTCCTGCCTTCAACCTTTCCCAGCATCAGGGTCTTTTCAAATGAGTCAGTTCTTTGCATCAGGTGGCCAAAGAATTGGAGTTTCAGCTTCAACATCAGTCCTTCCAATGAATATTCAGGATTGATTTCCTTTAGGATGGACTAATTGGATCTCCTTGCAGTCCAAAGGACTTTCAAGAGTCTTTTCCAACACCACAGTTCAAAAGCATTAATTCTTCGGTGCTCAGCTTTCTTCATAGTCCAACTCTCACATCCATACATGACTACTGGAAAAACCATAGCCTTGACTAGACGGACCTTTGTTGGCAAAGTAATGTCTCTGCTTTTTAATATGCTGTCTAGGTTGGTCATAACTTTTCTTCCAAGGAGTAAGCGTCTTTTAATTTCCTGGCTGCAATCACCATCTGCAGTGATTTTGGAGCCCCCAAAATAAAGTGTGTCACTGTTTCCCCATCTACTTGCCATGAAGTGATGGGACCAGATGCCATGATCTTAGTTTTCTGAATGTTGAGTTTTAAGTCAACTTTTTCACTCTCCTCTTTCACTTTCACCAAGAGGCTCTTTACTTCTTTGCTTTCTGCCATAAGGGTCAGAAAGCGAATCAATAGATTAGTGCTAGTGAATTAGCACATTGTCAGGAAGGAGAATATTCTAAGGCTTCAGTTTCTCATGCACACATACACACAAGCCACAAGTGCTCCTTGGTGATTACTTTGTACCAAGTACTGTGGGAGGCACTGGAATTGCCACAATGAACATAACAGAGTTTATCCAGAGATGAGAAAGAAATATCACATTCAAGGAACTAAAAGAAATTCAATTTAGTTGGAGCACAGAGTGTAAGAAAAAGAGTAGCAGGAATGGGATTAGAGGTGTGAGTAGACACCACCTCATGTGAGTCCCTGGTCACCATTTTAATGAATCTGAATTTTATTCAAGAGGCAATGAATTAAAGGGCTTTTAAGCAAGTGTTAATAGACATTGGGTTTTAGATAATACCTTTGATTGCAGTATAGAAAATAGACTAAAGAGAGGTATAGCAGAAAGATAGAGACAAATTAAGAAGACGTGGGGAGTGAGATGAAGGGAGAAGTCAAGATTTCTAACTCAGGCAATTGGGTGAGTTTGGCTGTTGGTGCCATTCCTTTAGATGTAGCACAGGAGGACTTTCAAACTTAGGGCAAGGGAGTAGAGAGGTAGGGATATTGAGATGTTGAGTTTATATACAGACATACCTGTGAAGTATCCAATCAGATGTATTCAGTAGGAAGCTCAAAGACAGAAGAGAGAAACGGGCTAGACAAATGCACTTATGGATGATGTCAATAACTGGAGCTATGTGAATGGATGAGCTTATATAAGGTATGTGTAGAATAAGAAAAAAGAAAGACTAAGAAAGAACCCTAAAGGCTATTAACATTTATGGGATGAATAGAGGACGAAGAGCTTGTAAAGGGAAATGAAATGTTGCCAGAGAGACAGGCAAGGAGCCAGGAAAGAAGGGTGTCTCAAAGTCAAGCATCTACCATCAGTCTCCTCCTCCATGGGGCTTTCTTCATCTTCCTGTGGGTCCTGATAGTCATGAAACTTCCTGAAACTTGATTGGCCTAATATCACTAGTAGATTTGGGAATGTATTTATTATAATTTTACATTTATTTCTTGGGGCAGCTGGGAGTAAACAAGGCAGATTGTTCATTCTTTAGGTCTCTGTAATGTCGTCCAGTATATATCATTAAGAAGGCCCAGATTCTGAACCCTGGCTGTACACTAGCATCATCTGGGGAGTTTAAAAAAATACTGATAAATGGGTCTTACCTCTTGCCTAGGAATGTTGCATAGCAATTGGAATTTTTAAAAGCTCCCCAGGTGATCCTAAATGTGTAGCCAAGACTAAGAACAATTGACCTTAATTAAGATGGGTTCTGATCTTGCATCAGTTTCCCAATAAAGGACATGCATTCATCTCTAGATAACTGCTTAGTTTAGCTTAATGGAAGAAATGAAACGTCTGAGCAGGCTTTTGAGGAATGCAAGTGAATGAAGGGAGCATACCCATTTGTTGGGGTAGCGAAGATGTTGGTGGGACCACAGGAGATGGTTTCTCATGTACTGCCAAGTATTCTGACATGTGTTGTCTTAACTGTCCATTGTTGGATGTAGGGTGGTTCTCTAGTAGCAGCACCAAATAGAAAATTATTGATAAGAGTAACATTCTCTAGAATTACTGACTCATCACATAGGGAAAGCAATAGATGATTGCTTAATATTAGGCTCAGGGAATTGATGGCCCTCTCTTGTTGAATCATTTTATTAACAAATCAATTCCATGACATGTAACACTGCAAGGCATGATGCTTATCCATCCTTGAAAGGCATTTTAAGAAGGCTGTTTATGTGATGCTATTTTTAACATTTTTTTTCATATTATTAGAAAAGTGTGGGTGTCATTCTACCTCAGCAATGTTTCCACCTTTTCCTTGTCATGTCTGCTTCTCTTTCTTTCTTTGATCCTGGCTCTCACTGTTCCATACCTCCCTTCTTCACTCTTTCCCTCCACTTCCTTCTCTTTTCTTCTCTGTCTCCCACACATATGCTTCTTTCAGTTACTTGGTACTTTGCCCTAAGCTCTTTGCCTCTTCTTTTAATTTCCATATTCACTCCTGGTTTTACACACTATTAAGTACATATTTCTTAGCTCTGTCATCCACAATTCTCGCTGAACCTTGAAGTCTCACTTCAACTTTAAGAGGAGGCATTATGGCAGCAAAGTCCTTGATTGGAGGAGTATGAAATCTGGAATTCAAGCTCCACCCTGACAGTTGTATTAACTGGAATAAGCCACTTTAACACTGATAAGCTTCAGTTTCCTTATCTGTTCGTAATCTTGACTGCATATGGTAGAATCATCTGGAAAGCTTTTTAAAAAATTCCAATGTCAGGGTCACATTCCAGATCAGTGAAATCAGAATATGTGCTGATGAAACCGCTGCCAGTTCCACTTTCCTCTGCCTAAAGAGATAGAAGAAGATTGCTCTCGGAACCCCCAAATTCTGTCCCATCTTCTTTTGCCTATATCACTTCTGGCTCTGCTTTGGAGAAGCTTTCCAATTTCATAGTTCCAAGGTTCTAGGTTTTCAAGGCTGAGAGAAGACAAATAGGGATGAGCGAATAGCACTAAGGATGTAATTAAAAAGGAGTCTGGAAGGACAGGCCAGAAGGCATATTTACTTCAACCACGTCAGTAATGACTTGTATGAAGCAAATGTTACACAAATGAGTAAAAGATCCATTCATGTAATAAGGAGCATGGAAAAGGAATAAGATGAGTTCATGGAAAACTTCAGTGAGAGGGTAAAGCCCTAATTTAAGTGCCAATCAGAAATGTTAACATGAATAAAAAGTTTAAAATGTTGAGGAAAAAAATCAATTTTATAGAACTACTGATACTGAGACACTAGAAGAACTGTTAGGGATGGTCTAATTCAGCAGGTTTCAAAGGCTGGTCTGCAAACTCCAGGGGATCCGAGACTTTCATGGGGTCTGTGAAGTCAAAACTATTTCTCCAATACTAAGTCATCATTTGCCTCATTCCCAGGTAGCGCTAGTGGTAAAGCACCTGCCTGCCAATGCAGGAGACATAAGAGACATGAAGTTCGATCCTTGGGTCAGGAAGATGCCCTGGAAGAGGGCATGGAAACCTGCTCCAGTTTTCTTGCCTAGAGAATCCCATGGACAGAGGAGTCTGGAGAGATACAGTCCATAGGGTCACAAAGAGTTGGACACAGCTGAAGAGACTTGGCATGCATGCGTGCACATTAGCCTCATTACTATGTTGCATTTAGCCTGATGGTGGAAAAGCAACAGAGGGTAAAAATAGAGCCTTGGCACACATCAAGGCAGTGCCACCAAACCGTACTAGCAGTTGTATTCACCAACACACACTTGCAGTGAACAATAGCAACAAAATCAGTTTCACTTAAGGATGTTCTTGATGAAACAGTAGAAAAAATATTTATTAATTCTTGACCCTTGAATTCTTTTAGAAATATTCCCTGTGATAAAATAAGTATGCAAAATGGACTCCTGCTGTGCAACAAAGCACAAGAAGAGCTCAAGAAGAGCTTATGCGACTGACTTCTAACTAAACTAACTGCTTTTTTTTCCATGGAATATAATTTTTGCTTGAATGAATGATTAACAGACAAACTATGAATATTCAGCCTTGGGCATTTTAACAAACATTTTCTTCAAAATCAATGAAGTGAGTTTCTCACTTCAAGGAAAATGACTTTCAAATGAAGATTAGAATTTTAGAAAACTTTGAGCTACCTCTGTGAGTATGATAGTTTCCCACTAATTAAAAACTTCTTGATGAGATTGGTAGAGATGTCAACAAAGAGATTTTTTCATATTATGTAATTCAATAATAAAATATTTGGAGGATCCATATAGCCCAGTGAACCAGTATTTTCCAAATGACCAATGAATGATGTTAAATACACAATCATGCATGATTAAAAGATCCATTCAAATAACAAGACAGACGGATGGATTTTAATGCAACAAAGTATAAAAAGTTCATTGGTAGAGGTCTGGATTCCACATTGCAATTACCCTTTGAAAAATCACTGCTAATTGACATAGTATCAAATAACAATATCTGAATCATCTGAAAAGCCTATTGAATAACTCCCTTTTACAACTACATGTCTGTAAAAGTACAAATTTTCTTCATATGGTTCAACAGAAACAATATATTGCAGAAAACTGAATGCAGAAGCAGATGAAAATTCAGCTATCTTCTATTAAACCAGACATGAAACAGATTTGAAAAACAATGTAGAACAATGCCACGCCTCTCATTAATTAATTTTTTATTTTTGAAAATACAGCTGTTTTCTTTATGTGTGTGTGTGTTAGTCACTGAGTCATGTCCAACTTTTTGCAAGCCCATGGACTGTAGCCTGCTTGGCTCCTCTGTCCATGGAACTCTCCAGGCAAAAATACTGGAGTGGGTAACCATTCCCCTTTCCAGGGGATCCTCCTGACCCAGGGATTGAACCCTGGTCTCCTGCATTTCAGGCAGATTCTTCAGCCATCTGAACTACCCGGGAAGCCCAGTGTTACTTATCTTAACATATAATGGAATTTATTATTATTTTTGAAAGAATTAATACATAAATACTTAAATTTTTCTCAGTTTTAATTTCTATAAAGTAAATATTGGTAGATTTAATCCACATATCTTTGGGTTCTTCAGTTATTTTTAAGAGTGTACAGGGAGCTTGAGATTAAGAAGTTTGAGACCTGCTGTTTAATATGACAAGCTATTGGAGGACAGGAAATGTATGTGTTTAGCTTCATGCATCACACTTGGCCTTATGGCCCTAGCACAGCGTTATGTATGAGCTTTATGATAGAATGGAAAAGAAAACAACACTGACAAACCAATCAGGCCATTCATTTGTTCTTTAATTCAATGAGATATTTATTACTGTTCTAGGTACTGTTCTAGGAATGTAGCAGTGAAAAAAACAGATGAGAATCCTTTTTCTATGGAGTTTCCTCAGAAATTTGGGTTTTAGTCCTAATCCTGATCCTAATTCCTTGTATCAGTTCAGTTCAGTTCAGTCGATCAGTCATGTCTGACTCTTTGCAACCCCATAGACTGCAGCATGCCAGGCCTCCCTGTCCATCACCAACTCCAGGAGTTTACTCAAACTCATGTCCATTGAGTCGGTGATGCCATCCAACCATCTCGTCCTCTGTCGTCCCCTTCTCTTCCTGCCCTCAGTCTTTCCCAGCATCAGGGTCTTTTCAGATGAGTCAGTTCTTCGCATCAGGTGGCCAAAGGATTGGAGTTTCAACTTCAGCATCAGTACTTCCAATGAACACCCAGGACTGATCTCCTTTAGGATGGACTGGTTGGATCTCCATGCTGTCCAAGGGACTTTCAAGAGTCTTTTCCAACACCACAGTTCAAAAGCATTAATTCTTTGGTGTTTAGCTTTCTTCATAGTCCAACTCTCACATCCATACATGACTACTGGAAAAACCATAGCCTTGACTAGATGGACCTTTGTTGGCAAAGTAATGTCTCTGCTAACTAATATGCTGTCTAGGTTGGTCATAACTTTTCTTCCAAGGAGTAAGCGTCTTTTAATTTCATGGCTGCAGTCACCATCTGTAGTGATTTTGGAACCCCAAAAAATAAAATCCTTGTATAACTCGGGTAAATAACTGGATCTTCTGGGGGTTTAGTTTTCCCATACATGAAATGAAGAATTTGGAGAGAGTATATCTAAAGGCCCCCTGAATTCTATGATTCTAGAACTTTAACTGGGCATTTCAGAGTGACTATACTGATTCACCTGGAATGTTGTTCTTCATTATCACATAGCTAAGCCTTCATCCAATATGTCTCTTTTTAAATATCATTTCTTTAAGTAAATTTCCCCTGAATCCTAGGTTGGCATCCCTTATATTAATAGTTATACTCTCCCTAGTTATACTCTCCCCTTTTAGGCCACTTATCAGACTGTAATTTTTTGTTCAATATCTGTTGATTCTATTGGACTGTTAGCTCCCTGAAGGCAGGAACTGTGTCTGCCTCTTCACCAAACGCATGGAACAGAGCAGGTGCCCGAAAGATATTCACAGAGATCTCACTCTATGTAAAATTTCACTTTTCTCACTAATACTTTCTAACCATCTCTCTTACTATTTTTAAGAAATTATTCTCATTTATCTTTATGTTACATGCTATATATCTTACTTAGTTATCATGTTTATTATATATTGTGAGGGTGGGGGCTATAAAACTTCCATGAGAACTAGAGTAGTTTCTTTTGTTTCCTGTATATCCAGTAGCTAAAAGAGTACATGCAGTATAGGAAGAAGTTCATAACTTTTGTTGAATAAATGAATAACTTTGTTGCTTGAATAAGCCATCAATGGTAGAGCACATAATTGAATCATTTTTAAGCCATGGGTTGGATTCGGATTTATTCATACATATGTTTTACTCTAGTTTCTCTTGTGCTTAAAAATATACATTTGTCTGAATTTTGAACAAGGTCATGAGCAAGGACTGTGATCTGTAAATGGTGTGACATAAACTGGCCCATGTGGTAAAGAGTGTGTGACCTTGACCATTGCTGGACCATGAAGAAGATGGAGTGGGCCAAAAGCAATTATGGTTGGCTTGACCATTCCCTAAAACCATTTATAAGTGTGTCTTAAACACATTTTTGAGGAAATCAAGAGCATATGAAGAAAGCAAAAGAATCTTTCTAGACTACATGCATAGAGAAGAGAGTCCAAAGGATCTTGTAGCAGTAAACCAATGATATAAAACATAAACTCCCTCAAAAGCATGTAAATAACTTAAATGGATAATGTTTGCTGTCTGAAAATATAGTTTGCAAGATGAAGCACAAGTTAAACAGTAAGAAAATTAAGTAAACAAAAGCAACTAAACCATAGCACATTAAGACTTATAATCCAGTTAGGAAACAGCAAGTTTAAAGTGCATAGTTTCAAATGTATCCACCATGATATAATTGGATTCTAGATATAGAAAGGAAATATCAGGATAATTAAATTTAAGATTGTATAGACTTAAGGACTGTCATATAAACTGTATCAAATTATAAAGGCAAAGCAAGAACAATGTGAAGAAGAATAATAGCTATTCTTTAGAAATAATCCTTATTTAGTATCAGATGACTACTTAAAGAACTTTTTATTAATTCTCTTCATATAATTTAAAAAATGGGGTTTCAGTGTGATACTTTAGTGTGGCATAAATGTTTATAGTCACTAAAGTTGGAAAATAGTTTTCTACTTTTCATAATTTTAAAGACTTTAACACTAGAATATCCTTATACTGCTGAAGTGTTGAAAGTTAAAGTGTTAATCTCTCGGTCATGTCGGACTCTTTGTGACCCCACCAGGCTTTATAGCCCACCAGGCTCCTTTGTCCATGGAATTCTCCAGATATGAATACTTGGTAGGTAGCCATTTCCTTCTTTAGGAGATCTTCTTGACCCAGGGGTTGAACCCAAGTCTCCTGCATTGCTGGCAGATGTTTTACCACTGAGTCACCAGGGAAGTCCTAAACTGCTAAGTCAGGGTTTAATCGCTAAAATTTAATTTTTCAAAGTTGAACTTTACTCCCCTGAAATATGCTGCATATGTCAAGTTCTGAACCATAGAGAAGCATATTTATTGAAACATTGCAACTGTCTCTGCAGATTACTTAAATAATATCTAAAGTGACAGTATTGAAACTGACATGTCCATGTCCAAGAATTCATTTAAGTTCAGGATTATTTGAACTAGACATAATTTCCAAGAAGTAGGGTAAGAAGTCTTTCTCCTCTATAGTAACTCAATTTAAAGACTTACTATGCACTTATAAGAATCTAGGCATTGGAAATACAGATATGGACACTACATAACCCCTGCTTTCCAAAGCAGATGGTCTCATAGGAGGACAAAAAATTCCCACAAAAAGCATAATATAATGAAAGTTATATATTCCATAAAAGGCCAAAGCACTAAGGCCACAGAGAAGGATATATTCAGTTCAGTTCAGTCCAGTCTCTCAGTCGTGTCCGACTCTTTGCGACCCCATGAATCGCAGCACGCCAGGCCTCCCTGTCCATCACCAACTCCCGGAGTTCACCCAGACTCATGTCCATCGAGTCAGTGATGCCATCCAGCCATCCCATCCTCTGTCATCCCTTTCTCCTCCTGCCCCCAATCCCTCCCAGCATCAGAGTCTTTTCCAATGAGTCAACTCTTCACATGAGGTGGCCAAAGTACTGGAGTTTCAGCTTTAGCATCATTCCTTCCAAAGAAATCCCAGGGCTGATCTCCTTCAGAATGGACTGGTTGGATCTCCTTGCAGTCCAAGGGACTCTCAAGAGTCTTCTCCAACACCACAGTTCAAAACCATCAATTCTTCAGCACTCAGCCTTCACAGTCCAACTCTCACATCCACACATGACCACAGGAAAAACCATAGCCTGGACTAGACGAAGCTTTGTTGGCAAAGTAATGTCTCTGCTTTTGAATATGCTATCTAGGTTGGTCATAACTTTCCTTCCAAGGAGTAAGCGTCTTTTAATTTCATGGCTGCAGTCACCATCTGCAGTGATTTTGGAGCCCAGAAAAATAAAGTCTGACACTGTTTCCACTGTTTCCCCATCTATTTCCCATGAAGTGATGGGACCAGATGCCATGATCTTCGTTTTCTGAATGTTGAGCTTTAAGCCAACTTTTTCACTCTCCTCTTTCACTTTCATCAAGAGGCTTTTGAGTTCCTCTTCACTTTCTGCCATAAGGGTGGTGTCATCTGCATATCTGAGGTTATTGATATTTCTCCCGGCAATCTTGATTCCAGCTTGTGTTTCTTCCAGTCCAGCATTTCTCATGATGTACTCTGCATATAAGTTAAATAAGCAGGGTGACAATATACAGCCTTGACGTACTCCTTTTCCTATTTGGGACCAGTCTGTTGTTCCATGTCCAGTTCTAACTGTTGCTTCCTGACCTGCATCCAAATTTCTCAAGAGGCAGATCAGGTGGTCTGGTATTCCCATCTCTTTCAGAATTTTCCACAGTTTCTTGTGATCCACACAGTCATAGGCTTTGACATAGTCAATAAAGCAGAAATAGATGTTTTTCTGGAACTCTCTTGCTTTTTCGATGATCCAGTGGATGTTGGCAATTTGGCTCTTGTTCCTCTGCCTTTTCTAAAATCACCTTGAACATCTGGAAGTTCACGGTTCACATATTGCTGAAGCCTGGCTTGGAGAATTTTGAGCATTACTTTACTAGCTTGTGAGATGAGTGCAATTGTGCGGTAGTTTGAGCATTCTTTGGCATTGCCTTTCTTTGGGATTGGAATGAAAACTGACCTTTTCCAGTGCTGTGGCCACTGCTGAGTTTTCCAAATTTGCTGGCATATTGAGTGCAGCACTTTCACAGCATCATCTTTCAGGATTTGAAATAGCTCAACTGGAATTCCATCACCTCCACTAGCTTTGTTGGTAGTGATGCTTTCTAAGGCCCACTTGACTTCACATTCCAGGATGTCTGGCTCTAGGTCAGTGATCACACCATTGTAATTATCTGGGTCATGAAGATCTTTTTTGTACAGTTCTTCTGTGTATTCTTGCCATCTCTTCTTAATATCTTCTGCTTCTGTTAGGTCCATACCATTTCTGTCCTTTATCAAGCCCATCTTTGCATGAAATGTTCCCTTGGTATCTCTAATTTTCTTGAAGAGATCTCTAGTCTTTCCCATTCTGTTGTTTTCCTCTATTTCTTTGCATTGATCGCTGAAGAAGGCTTTCTTATCTCTTCTTGCTATTCTTTGGAACTCTGCATTCAGATGTTTATATCTTTCCTTTTCTCCTTTGCTTTTTGCTTCTCTTCTTTTCACAGCTATTTGTAAGGCCTCCCCAGACAGCCATTTTGCTTTTTTGCATTTCTTTTCCATGCTGATGGTCTTGATTCCTGTCTCCTGTACAATGTCACGAACCTCATTCCACAGTTCATCAGGCACTCTATCTATCAGATCTAGGCCCTTAAATCTATTTCTCACTTCCACTGTATAATCATAAGGGATTTGATTTAGGTCATACCTGAATGGTCTAGTGGTTTTCCCTACTTTCTTCAGTTTAAGTCTGAATTTGGCAATAAGGAGTTCATGATCTGAGCCATAGTCCATTCCTGGTCTTGATTTTGCTGACTGTATAGAGGATCTTCTCCATCTTTGGCTGGAAAGAATATAATCAATCTGATTTTGGTGTTGACCATCTGGTGATGTCCATGTGTAGAGTCTTCTCTTGTGTTGTTGGAAGAGGGTGTTTGTTATGACCAGTGCATTTTCTTGGCAAAACTCTGTTAGTCTTTGCCCTGCTTCATTCCGTATTCCAAGGCCAAATTTGCCTGTTACTCCAGGTGTTTCTTGACTTCCTACTTTTGCATTCCAGTCCCCTATAATGAGAAGGACATCTTTTTTGGGTGTTAGTTCTAAAAGGTCTTGTAGGTCTTCATAGAACTGTTCAACTTCAGCTTCTTCAGCATTACTGGTTGGGGCACAGACTTGGATTACTGTGATATTGAATGGTTTGCCTTGGAAACAAACAGAGATCATTCTGTTGTTTTTGAGATTGCATCCAAGTACTGCATTTTGGACTCTTTTGTTGACCATGATGGCTACTCCATTTCTTCTGAGGGATTCCTGCCCGCAGTAGTAGATATAATGGTCATGTCTAATAGCTCTTATAAAACTTTTGCCATCATCTTGATTTTCTGATTTCGTGAAGAATGTCAGTAAACAATATACTGTTAACATTGGGTGGGCAAACTCCCTTCCCCTCTATCTTCCTGCAGAAATTCAGACATTCAGAGATGGATACAATTTTTAACCTTTAAGTAAAGAGGTGCAAGAGCTCCTTTGCACACTGATATGGGCCTACCATTGTCAGAATCCTATTTAGCACATTGAGAAGCTGAGACAACAGGCCCATTCCCCCACCCTTAATTCTACTATCAAGTACTCTAGCATCTGGATACATCTTAGAAGTATCAAGAAAAACAAACACATTAATCATCCTGTAACAATCATTTTTCTCACTATGGTAGGTAAGAAGGACATGAATCTTTTGATTCACCTCGTGACAGCTCTCTATTGAATTCCTTACAGTAGATTCCCAATTTTCCCTGTTCCCACAGAGGCCTCCAATCTTACCTTTGCCCACGTGCCACAAATGGCCTCAAATTCTATTTTACTGCATATGTGTATGCTAAGCTGTTTCAGTTGGACTGTTCGCGACTCTATAGCCCAGCAGGGTCCTCTGTCTATGGGATTCTCCAGGCAAGAATACTGGAGTGGGTTGCCATGCCCTCCTCCAGGGGATATTCCTGACCCAGAGATTGAACACACGTCTCTTACATCTCCTGCATTGGCTGGTGGGTCCTTTACCACTAGCACCACCTGGGAAGCCCCATTTTACTGCATAGTTTTAGGCTATCTGACACAAGTATCCTAAACTTCCATTCTGAAAGTGAAAGTCACTCAGTTGTGTCCAACTCTGTGACCCCATGGACTACATAGTCCATGGAATTCTCCAGGCCAGAATAATAGAATACTGGAGAGGGTTGCCATTTCCTTCTCCAGGGGATCTTCCCAACCCAGGGTTCAAACCCAGGTCTCCTGCATTCCAGGCATATTCTTTACCAGCTGAGCCACCAGGGAAGCCCAAGAATACTAGAGTGGGTAACCTATCCCTTCTCCAGCAGACCTTCCCAATCCAGGAATCAAACCAGAGTCGCCTGCATTGCAGACAGATTCTTTACCAGCTGAGCCACCAGGGAAACCCCCCAAAAGCCATGTCAAAATCTTTATTATCTTACAGTGTGCTGGTCTAGACTGGAGATTCTAGAATCAAGTTACTGAGAATGAAATCTTTTGTATAATACTTGAAACCTCAGAAAAGTTGTTTAAAACTCTAAGCCTCAAATTTTTCATCTGTAAAATGAGGAAAACGATAGTGTTTACTCTATAGGATTTTAGATAAGATTACACACATAAACTAATTAGAATAATTCTTGATACTTAGCAAAAGTTCAAAATAATAAGACTGTTATTATTATCCCTCCATTGCAGAGAATGAAGTTTCCTACTTGTTAAGATGCCCCTTTATTCCAGCCTCCTTCAGAAGTCAACTCCTCTAATTATCTGCATCTTATATTTTGACATTTCCATTAAGCCAATTCCCTCACCACATCAAAATTCCATTTTAAGAACCTGTTTCCTCACTTGTACTATAGTATAGTACTGTGACTCTTCCTCACAGCATAGACAAACTTCTTGAAAAAATATCTGCAACTCCTGCTTTCTTTTAAAATCACCTACCCTCTGGTTCCCATCAAATCAGTCTGATGCAAGAGTTCTTTCTCATCACCAGTGAGATTCTCATCACCTTACATTAGGGTTTTACTGAGTCATTCTTCTCCACCTCTGCATTTAACGTTGGTCAAACTGCCTCCTTATTCAAACTCTCTTCTTTGCCTTCTGAAACCTTCCACGGTTCCTACTTCAGAGTGAGCCTCTCTTCTATCTCTCTTAGATGTAGAGTTTCCTCAAGTTGTCCTTAGCTCGTTTCTACCAGCAGTATCATCTGTTCCCAAAGTTCAGCTCTGCATCTGACTCCCAAATCAATGTCCCAGCCCAATATCTGCCAAAATCTACACATTTGTGTTTCCACCTGAGTAGAGGATATTTGTACCTGCATTTCTTGTAGCACTAAGAACTGGACTTGTCCAGTTTAAATCTTTTCCTTCCAAAGGAAATTTTCTTATTTTACCTCCTTATCCCTATTGATGATTGTTGTGAACTAAATGTTTATGTCCTACTTGGATGAATATGTTGAAGTCCTAACCCCGCTGTGTGATGGTATTTGGAGATAGGGCCAATGGAAGGTAATTAGATTTAGATGAAGTCATGAGTGTGTGGCCCCATGATGCAATTAATGTCCTTAAAAGAAGAGGAAGAGAGAGCAGAGCTCGTTCTCTCTGCATCCTGTGAGAACATAGCGAGAGGGCAGCCATCTACAGGTCAAGAAAAGGGCTCTCACCAGGAACTGACTCTACTGGTATCTTGGTATTGGACTTCTCAGGCTCTGGATCCCTGAGAGACAAATTTAGGTTGTTTAAGCCACCTAGTGTATGGCATTTTGTTACAGCAGCTTGCATTGACTAAAGCCATGATTTTTCCGGTTAACCGCCTTTTTAAAACTGTCCTTTCTCAGCTTCCATCCCCACTCAGTTGACAAGTATTTTAGATTTGAATCCTGTGGATTTGCAATGTCTCTCAGATCCATTTTTTTCTAGTTCTGCCACTTACTAGCTGTATGACTTTAGGCAAGTTACTTAATCTCTATAATGGGAATAATAATAACTCTTATTCAGAGGCTTTTATGACACAATATAAAACAGTTAGAATGCTGCTTGGTGCATGATAGGCACTACTACATGAGTGCTAAATGAAAGAAATGAAATTAGATATAAGGATATGCATTTAAGGGGAGAAATTCTGGCAGGAAATGAAGATTTGTGAGTTACGATCCTAGAGGGAGTGATTGAAGTCATGTGAATGATCAAAGAAAGTATGTAGTATATAAAAAACAGAAGAGCCCCTGCTTGGTGGGCCTTCTCTCTTATTTCAAACTGTCAAAATTCTTCAATTACCACATTTCATCAATTCTAAAGTGATTTAACATCTCCTGAAAAGGAATGCCTCTTAAACTCAATGATATGTCATAATTTAATTATCAGAATTCTTTTTTTCTGAGTGGGGAATAAAATAGTGGTGTATCTCTCAATTGACAGTAGCTAGATTTTATGAGCTATAGAAGTGTGATCTCTCTTCTTTGAACCTTCAAGACACACTAGATGAGCTTCCCCTATCACGTTTATTCCAGTCTTCCTATATTAGAGATGTCTGTCAACTACTAGACTGTGAGGCCCCCAAAGATCATGAAAGCCCCTGATTCTCCTTTTAGTTTCTCCAAGGACACATTAAATGACTCTGCCTGTAGAAGGAAAACAATAAAAACTGCTTGAATTAAATTGGATTAAAAAGCAGGATACCAATTATTTGTAGAATTTCTGATATTTTGCAATTAGCCTCATCACTATTCCCACCCCTTAGTTAATCTGACATGTATAAACACACTTATTTGCAGATTACTAACATTATACATGATTCAAAGCATCTGTCACATGAATTCCACAGATAGCTGATTATCTGAACTACTTCAAGAAACCATATTCCTGTCATTCCTAGGAATTTAAAAGATAGGACCAGAAATCTTACCATAAAGTTATACTGAGAACAGAGAACAATATTCACACATATATTAATGATTAATTATGCAAATTGTGGTAGATGCTTATTCTTCCTGAGTGATCTCAATTTGCATTGTCTGTTCTTTCTGCCTGTTTTGGAAGCTGTATTCCTTTCTTTTTGACATGTGTGACTTTGGGTCGCTTATCTGTGTGTTCAGTCTTCCAGGATCCCCAGGGGTCAATTACATTCCCAGACATGCTTCCTTAAGTGAAGTAAAGGGCTTATCTCTCCCCTAAGCCTACTCTTTGCACAGAGCAGACTTCATATTTGGCAATGGCTGGGTGAATTCTCATGGTCTGTTCCAGCTCACTTTTCTTACCAGCCTCCTCTCTACCACTTCAAGCCCTGCCATCCCACTGGACAAGCCCTGATTTCACCTCTTTCCTTTTGGATCCTCAGATCACACGCAGTCATTAGCCTTCCTTCTTTTCCGAGGCCTTAGGCTGCTGAGGCCTCTCTAGTGTCACAACAGAAAAGAGAATGTACTTGTCCTCACAATGACTGCTATTGTGTTTTTCTCTGTGGCTCTTCCTGTGCTGGTTGAAGAGTTGCTTTCCCATCCCTCTGGAACTCTTTTTGTCCAGGTGGACAGCCAACCGTGTCTCTGCCTGATAAGTCCTCTAGCCCCTGTTTCTTTTTATAATATGATCTGGCTTCATGACCTTGGTCATTAGTACTCTGTCCTCCTCAGAACTCACCAAAGATTCACACCAAAGAGTACTTCGGGTACTCTTAGTGTTAAGTAAGTGGGGATATAGGCATGTAATTGTCACTATGTGACTCCTCAGTCCCATTTATGTTGTCTCATCATCTACAGTTCAGTTCAGTTCAGTTCGGTCGCTCAGTCGTGTCCGACTCTTTGTGACCCCATGAATCGCAGCACGCCAGGCCTCCCTGTCCATTACCAACTCCCGTAATTCACTCAGACTCACCAAAACTCAGACGCATCCTGTCCTCCTATTCTTATATCTCAGAACATTACACACTGACTCCTCTACTTAGGCCTCCAGCTGATCAGACTAGTCACTATTTCCCAAACTCACCATATACTCAGGCACCTCTCAATCTTTGTTCCTGTTGTTTACTTAAATCTGGGATTTTCTTCCTTCCTTCCTTTTTTACCTCTAATTCTTTTTTATATTGTGGTAATATGCATATAACACAAAACTTACTATCTTAACTACTTTCAAATGTGTGATTCAGTGGTACTACGTACATTCAAATGGGGCAGTCATCACCACTGTCTACCTGTAGAATACTTTTTATTTTGTAAAATGGAAATATTATACCCTTACACCCAACTCCCCATTTGCCTCCTACCCCAGCTCCTGGCAACCACCATCTACTTTCTACCTCTATGATTTTGACTTCTTAAAGTACTTCTTCATGAGTGGATTAATACAGTGTTTGTCTTTTTTGTGACTGGCTTATTTCACTTAGAATCATATCCTCAACATCAATGATGTAGTATGTGTCAGAATTTCCTTCCTTTTGAAGGCTGAAACATAACGCGTAGCATGCATACACCACATTTTGTTTATCCATTCATTCGTCAGTGCACACTTGGGTTGCCTCCACATTTTAGCTGTTGCAAACAATGTGGCTATGAACATGAATGGCTGTACAAACATCTATTTAAATCCTCTCCCTCCTTTTTGCCCATTGAAATCCTATTCATTCACCCAAGCCTAATTTAAGCAGCACCTACTTCATGAAGTCTCTCAGTTTCCACCTGGAAAGAACTGCCTCTTCCTCTGTCCTTCTACTCTTGTATTGCTATATCTACATTTATTTTAGTGTGTCCTGAATAATTATTTTCACTTAACCATCTAACGCCCCATAAAATTACATTCTTTGTGATCAGGAACTCCATGATCTTACCTTAGTATTCCTTATATTTCTCCCTACAATGCTTTGTAATGTTTATTCAATGAATGACTACACAAAGGCAGAGAGTTTGTTTATAGCTAAACAAGTATTACAAGGCTAAATCAACAGAAGGGTAAGTTGAATATCTAGAAACTCTTTCAATTTTGATTTATCTTACATTAACTAGGAAATCTGCTGCTGCTGCTGCTGCTAAGTCGCTTCAGTCGTGTCCGACTCTGTGCGACCCCATAGACAGCAGCCCACCAGGCTCCCCCGTCCCTGGGATTCTCCAGGCAAGAACACTGGAGTGGGTTGCCATGTCCTTCTCCAATGCATGAAAGTGAAAAGGGAAAGTGAAGTCGCTCAGTCGTGTCCGACTCCTAGCGACCCCATGGACTGCAGCCTACCAGGCTCCTCCATCCATGGGATTTTCCAGGCAAGAGTACTGGAGTGGGGTGCCATTGCCTTCTCCGACTAGGAAATCTAGTCAGTTACAAAAGAAAGCACACTGGTTTGGGAATTAAGAAACATGAGTGTTTGTCTTGGTTCTGCTTTGTCTCTTCTCTGGCTTAGTTTCCTCATAGCTGGATGACGGGTTGCTCTAGTTCAGTATTTCCCAAAGCGTCTTGATTTTTGCAATGTTTGCACAATACCTGTGCTTTATTTGCTTAACAGTTTTTTTTTTAATTTTTCAATCAACCCAGGCCTAACATGACTAACAACTTCAGCCTCATCCTAAATAAGGCTATCTGTGAAACTGTGGTTTCATTGTGTTAGCTATAATTTTTTTCTAACATAAACTAAAATAAATAGAACTGTGAAAGTAAAAAAAAACAAAAACCTGTGTACCATTAAAAGAACTCCTTATGCCAGCAGTGGCACATGGAGCATGATTTACGAGGTTTTGGCCTCGGTCCTCCTTGAGGCCCCTCCCAGCAACAACAGTTCTGTCTTCTCGGGGGACATCATGCCCCCCTTAAGCCATTTAGCAAAGTGCGTTAAATGCTTCTTTGGAAAGAAGTGAGCGTTAGCCCCGGGGAACAGAATGTAACTTAATAAGCCTTCCAGCACCTCTAACGCCTGGGATTCCACCCTCTTTATGCCTCCCCTCTGAGCGGGCTGTTTGCACATTCTGCCTTTTCTGCAACCTCCCCTTTCCTGCAGGGCCCTCTGGGTTTGCCTGCCCAGATCTCCCCTTCGAGGGCTGTTTATGTTTGCACACCCAGCTTGTCCTGTGGACTTGTCTAACTAAACTCCCCTTTGAGGGCTGTATATTTTGGCACTGTCTGGCTCTCTAAGGGATTCTTTTGTCCATTAACACCTCTTGTCTTGTAGTTATACCGAAGTCTTTGCTGCTCTCTCCTCAGGCAAATAAGTCCTTATTATTCCGTTCTTAACGATTCTTCTGTGCATCTCCATTTATTTTCTATACTTTCCACAATGAGTTTGTATAAAGCTTATAATAAAAAACTATAAATTTTATTTTTCAGAAATGTGAACAGGGAAAAAGTGAAGGGGACATCTGGTTACAGATGATGTAATAAAGGAATTTAAACTTCATTCCCCTCCTTCAAAACCCGCTGACAAAAACAGAAAGAGTGAAAAACAGCATTAAGAAGAAGGGCCATAATCCACGAAACCAGGAAACAACCCCAGTATGCCATCATTAGCACCATACACCATAATTACCATCTTTACAAGCATTAAGCTGGTTCACTTGAGGTAGAATAAAGCCAGTCTTGAAACTATATTCTTGTTAGCACTGAGAAACCTAAAGGCACAGGTAGGCCACCAGAGAAGTGGAGACTGTCCCTACCAGAGACTTAGCTCCCTATCCAGAAAAGACTGAGTGAATAATAAATCATGCTGACTTCTCACTTTTATTGTTTACCACATGTGCCTCTAGCCAAAAGAGACTGGTGATAATAATGCAGAGGGTGAGCTTATTAGATTTTAAAAGAGTCTAGATCTAAAGGGATTTACTGTGAGCTACACTGACCCCTGGGATACAGAGAACAGAGGAAGGAGCATACTTTCAGAGCAAAGGAAATATGAATTTGGTGGAAGGAGGTATGAGCAAAGACTCTCAATAGCAATTATAGATCACCCCCATAAGCATACTTCTTCAGCAAAGAGAAGGCCCTGATCAAAGATGAGTAATAATCAGAAAAGGAGAAATAAAACTCTCATTATTTGCTAATAATATTATCATGTATGTAGAAAATCCAAAAGAATCTACAAACTACTAGAATTAAGTGAATTTAGCAAGATCACTAGATATAAGGCCACCATATAAAAATCAATTTGATTGCTATATATTAGCAACAACTACATAGAAAATAAAACAATAAAAGCTATAACATAAACAAATATCAAATACCTAGGAATATATCTAATGAAAAGTAGGTATGGCCTCTACCCTGAAAAACTATAAAATATTATTGAGAGAAACTAAGAAATCTAGATAAATGAAAAGATTTACCAGAGAGATGGTATGGAAAACATACCATGAAAAAATGCTGCTGCTGCTGCTAAGTCGCATCAGTCATGTCTGACTCTGTGCAACCCCATAGACGGCAGCCCAGCAGGCTCCGCCGTCCCTGGGATTCTCCAGGCAAGAACACTGGAGTGGGTTGCCATTCCCTCCTCCAGAGAATCTACTTCTAAGTCCTTAAGTTCAGCATTACTCTCTGCATTTCTGAGCACATGCAGTATAAATTCAGCACTCTTTTTGGGCCACCTGTCCTGCGTCCAGTCCCAGTGTTTGGCCTGTGCTCACCTACCAACTTGATCACTGTAATGACGGAATGGCACGCATTGTTTCTTTAGGTGACATCCTTCAGATACTTGATGGCTTTTTGGATATGCATATCCGTAAAGGCCTGGGTGGTTTCACTAGTGTTCTTAAAATGAACATAAAGATTCGAACCTCTTGATTTGCATGATTTTGTGGGGGTTTTCTGGGTCCAGTGAATAGCGCATCATTTTTAGAGGTCATTGCAGGCTGCTTACTGGAAAAAGAAAGCAACAATCTGGTTTTAAAGTTCACATGCAAAAATCAAATGCCAAGGGCCGAAAATATCCAAAGCAACCTTGAAGAAGAAAAACAAAGTTGAGAGACTTACCATTAGCTATGAAGGCTTACTACAAAGTTATAGTAATTAAGACACTGAGGTTTTCGGGCAAGAATAGACCAAGTAACAAATGAAAGGTGATTCAGAGTCCAGAAACAGATCCTCCCATAAACAATAACCTGATTTACTACAAAGGCAACATTGCAGAGTATTGGGGAAAGGATGATTTTTCTCAGTAAATGGTGTTGAGACAATCCAACATCCATCTGGAAAAATATTTACTGACCCTACCTTATATCATACAATAAAACAATTCCAGATGGATTGCAGAGCTAAATATGAAGGGTAAAACAATAAAGCTTTTAGAGGGAACATAGGATAACATCTTTGCGACAGTGAAGTTTGCAAATATTTCTTAAACAAGACACAAATGATTCTGATCATAAAAAGGAAGTTGACAAATGGGATAATGTTAAAGTTAAGAGCTTGTGTTTATCAAAAGGTACACTCAAGGAGTGAAAAGGCATGTGACTGAGTGGGAGAAGATACACAGAGTACATTTATCTCTCAAAGGAATTCACATCCAGAATATAGAAAACAAAGGATAGACAATTCAGTAGAAAAATGAGAGAATAACTTGAACCTCATAAAATAGGCTAAATAGCCAATGAATATAGGAAAAGGTTTTCAACTTCAATATTCATCAGGGTGATATACATCAAAACCATAATGTTAATACCACTACACATTCATGAGAATGGCTAAAATGAAAAATAAAAATCATGGTTGACAAGGTTGTGGAAAAACTGAAATATTCATACATTGCTGGTGGGAATATAAATCTGTACACTCTAGACGTTTCTATTAAAGCTGAGCATATACCTATTTTATGACTGCTACTTCATTCCTAGATATATACTCAGTAGAAAGTGTGCACATATGTTCACCAAAAGACATCTACTAGATGTTCCTAGTAGCACTATTTGTGTAACAGTTAAAAAACTGAAACTAAATATCTTAACGCAGTAGAATAGACATAAATTGTGCTACATTCACATGGTGGGATATTATACAGCTGAGAAGGAGCAATCCACAACCACATCCTCAAACATAATGTTGAATGAAAGAACCTAGACACACACAAAGCAAAATACTACATGATTCCATTTATATAGTGTATAGAAGTGGCAAAATTATTCTGTGATATTAGAAGTCAAGATAGTGGTTACTACTGAGACAGTAAGGACTGGAAGGGAGCATTTGAGTAATGCTCCTGAATTGCTGATAATATTCTGATACTTGATCAGAGTACTACTAGTTACATGGATGTGTTTGGTTTGTGAAAATTAATTGAAAATTTGCTTAGATATGTGTACATTTTTGTATATATATATGTTTCAATAAAAAGCTTTTAAAGAATCCTACTCAGTTTCTAATATTTCACAAATGGGAGATTTCACTAAAATATATATTTCTGATTTCTCTTGAAAACGTTTTAAGATTTATCCATGGTGGCTCACCTGAGGAACCCTCTGTGGCTGTGCAGAGGCAATGCCCATCAGAGAAGGCTCACATTGTTACCCTCACCTTACTCATCCATGTTCCCTGTTCAGTCTCTGTAGGCATCTGAGTTCATCCCTGAGATGAAAGCCAATCTGTGAATTGGTTCTTTAGCTCAGGTCTGAGTCCCAGGATAGATCCCCCTCTTTCCCTGAATGCTCCTTTCTCCTCTGTCCAATTGTGCACCCCACCACCAATCTCCACTCCCAGGTGACTGAAGTTCAGCATGCCTCCATGTCTCACACCTTGAAGCCTCCTCTCATGGCCTGCACTGGCATTTATCTGCTTATGATCAACCTTCCATTCCCCAACCCCCTTCTCGCTCCCCTTATCCGTATCTCTATTTCACTGTCATCCATCCACTGATTCAACAAACATTTACTGAATAGCTATTACATGCCAGACTCTTATCAGGGACAGGTGAATTAAGGGACAGTCTTTGCCCCTGAGAGACCTACACTCTGATAAGAAATAAAGACAAGCTGTGAGTATCACTATTCAGAGAAAGCATTATATGTTTCCTGGAAAGTTTGAGACTAATTTGAGACAAAGCCTAGATTCTGTCCTTATTTGGGAGAGAGTAAATACTTCAGTGTGGCTGGAGGTACTAAAGGGGAGCAAGGGGAAGTAAGGCTGGAAAATAAAGTTGGGTCAGATCTTGAAGGGTCATTGTGCCACTAAGGACTTATTTTGTTTTATAGGTAGTACAGACTTTTGGAAGGTTTTGAAAAGAGTGCAGAGCTGGGGCTATAAAGATTCTGTTTCATCCATGATCTCTTTTCTCACTCTCTAAATCCCGAGGTCACCTTGGAAGCTCTACCTATCACTACTACTGATTGCATCCCTAAATCTCCTTGAAAATCTTCTCCCCCAGACAGACAGCAGTCCTAGGAACTGGGAATGATGGTCACAACTGGCTTCTTTCTCCCTAGTCCTTTGTTAATAAAATTGCAATCTCCTGAAGTATCAGGCGATGTGTGCCTTCTTCTCCCAACCAGTTTTTAGTGGGATAAAGAGTAGGCAGGGGAAGGGATGAAGCCACACAGGCCTGTCTCTGCCCTGAGATGCACTTCATGGGTGGTCCTGGGCCTGGATCCTTTCTCTGGGGCCTCGTCATAATCCCTGAGCAGCCTGAGACCAAAGCCTAGTCCTGTTCCCATGTAGGGCCCATCTTCTCTTTGCCTCTCAAGCCTTCTCTTCTCCATTGAGTGTATTTTCTTGTTCTACCTCAGGAAAACTTCACCTTCCTGAGAACACTCCTACTATAACCCCTTCACAGCTGAACAGCCATGTACAGTATACTAAGCACTCAGTCTTACCGGAGCCTCACAGACACCTTTCAAGAGGCCCCAGAAAGGCAACGATTAGATCTTTTGACTTCAAATCCATTGGTCTTTTCTGGTATATAATAGATATTTGGTATATAATAGATACCAAAAATATTTGTAACATGAACAGACAAATGATTTGATGTACATTTCAATCTCTGTTGAGGATGAGTTTCTTATTTTTTATTCATTTTTCTCTTTGTTATTTGATTTTATATGAGGCTTGACATGGAACATCTGATTTTAAGATGATCTTCTGTGCTCCAACTATCATATAAGTGGCTCTGAGGGTCCTGGCTTTTTTTTTTTTTTAAATATTGCTTTCAAAAGGATACATGTGTTCCTCAAAAATTTACATAGAGAATTACCATATGGCCCAATAATTCCAATTCCTACCTATATGCCTAAGAGAAACATAAAAACATAGGGGATACAAAAACTTGTACATAAATGTTCATAACAGGCAAAAATTGGACATAAACATTCAACTGATGAGTAGATGAGTAAAATGTGATACCTCCATTTAATGCATGATTATTTAGCAATAAAAAGAAATAAAGTACAACTATATGTTAGAAATTGATGAACCTTGAAAATATCATGCTAAGTGAAAGCATAAATTAATAAAGGCCATGTATTAAATGATTAAATCTATAGAAATGTCCATATTAGGCACTTCAATAGAGATAGAAAGCAGATTATTGGTTATTTGGGGCTGGAAGGTTGGGAGACAAATAGGGAGTGACTGCTAATGATTATGAGGTTTCCTACTGGAGTAAAAAAGTTGGCTTAAAGCTCAACATTCAGAAAACTAAGATCATGGCATCCAGCCTCATCACTTCATGGCAAATAAATGGGGAAACAGTGGAAACAGTGGCTGACTTTATTTTGGGGGGCTCCAAAATCACTGCAGATGGTGACTGCAGCCATGAAATTAAAAGATGCTTACTCCTTGGAAGGATAGTTATGACCAACCTAGACAGCATATTCAAAAGCAGAGATGTTACTTTGTCAACAAAGGTCTGTCTAGTCAAGGCTATGGATGTGGTCATGTATGGATGTGAGAGTTGGACTGTGAAGAAAGCTGAGCGCCAAAGAATTGATGTTTTTGAACTGTGGTGTTGGAGAAGACTCTTGAGAGTCCCCTGGACTGCAAGGAGATCCAACCAGTCCATCCTAAACGAGATCAGTCATGGGTGTTCATTGGAAGGACTGACGTTGAAGCTGAAACTCCAATACTTTGGCCACCTGATGCGAAGAGCTGACTCATTTGAAAAGACCCTGATTCTGGGAAAGATTGAAGGCAGGAGGAGAAGGGGACGACAGAGGATGAGATGGTTGGATGGCATCATCGACTCGATGGACATGGGTTTGGGTGGACTCTGGGAGTTGGTGATGGACAGGGAGGCCTGGCGTGCTGCGGTTCATGGGGTTGCAAAGAGTCGGACACAACTGAGCAACTAAACTGAACTGGGGTGACAAAAATGTTTTAAAAGTGGTTGTGGTGATGGTTGTGCAATCCTATGATGATACTAAAATCACTGAATTGTACATTTTATTTTATTACTATTTTTGACTGCATTTTTATTTATTATTATTTTAAAATATAAATTTATTTATTTTAATTGGAGGCTAATTACTTTACAATATTGTATTGGTTTTGCCATACATCAACATGAATCCGCCATGGGTATACATGTGTTCCTCATCCTGAACACCCCTCCCACCTCCCTCCCCATACCATCCCTCTGGGTCGTCTCAGTGCACCAGCCCCAAGCATCCAGTATCATGCATTGAAACTGGACTGGTGATTCGTTATATATGATATTATACATGTTTCAATGCCATTCTCCCAAATCATCCCACCCTCACCCTCTCCCACAGAGTCCAAAAGACTGTTCTATACATCTGTGTCTCTTTTGCTGTCTTGTACACAGGGTTATTGTTACCATCTTTCTAAATTCCATATATATGCATTAGTATACTGTATTGGTGTTTTTCTTTCTGGCTTACTTCACTCTGTATAATAGGCTCCAGTTTCATCCACCTCATTAGAACTGATTCAAATGTATTCTTTTTAATGGCTGAGTATATGTACCACAGCTTTCTTATCCATTCATCTGCTGATGGACATCTAAATTGCTTCCATGTCCTGGCTATTATAAACAGTGCTGCGATGAACATTGGGGTACACGTGTCACTTTCAATTCTGGTTTCCTCGGTGTGTATGCCCAGTAGTGGGATTGCTGGGTAGTATGGCAGTTCTATTTCCAGTTTTTTAAGGAATCTCCACATTATTCTCCATAGTGGCTGTACTAGTTTGCATTCCCACCAACAGTGTAAGAGGGTTCCCTTTTCTCCACATCCTCTCCAGCATTTATTGCTTGTAGACTTTTGGGTCGCAGCCATTCTGACTGGCGTGAAATGGTACCTCATTGTGGTTTTGATTGGCATTTCTCTGATAATGAGTGATGTTGAGTATCTTTTCATGTGTTTGTTAGCCATCTGTATGTCTTCTTTGGAGAAATGTCTGTTTAGTTCTTTGGCCCATTTTTTGATTGGGTCATTTATTTTTCTGGAATTGAGCTGCAGGAGTTGCTTGTATATTTTTGAGATTAGTTGTTTGTCAGTTGCTTCATTTGCTATTATTTTCTCCCATTCTGAAGGCTGTCTTTTCACCTTGCTTATAGTTTCCTTTGTTGTGCAGAAGCTTTTAATTTTCACAATTTGTATGGAAATACAAAAAACCTCGAATAGCCAAAGCAATCTTGAGAAAGAAGAATGGAACTGGAGGAATCAACCTGCCTGACTTCAGGCTCTACTACACAGTCATCAAGACAGTATGGTACTGGCACAAAGACAGAAACATAGATCAATGCAACAAAATAGAAAGCCCAGAGATAAATCCATGCACCTATGGACACCTTATCTTTGACAAAGGGGGCAAGAATATACAATGGAGAAAAGACAATCTCTTTAACAAGTGGTGCTGGGAAAACTGGTCAACCACTTGTAAAAGAATGAAACTAGAACACTTTCTAACACCATACACAAAAATAAACTCAAAATGGATTAAAGATCTAAACGTAAGACCAGAAACTATAAAACTCCTAGAGGAGAACATAGGTGAATTGTACATTTTAAATGAGTGAAGTATATGGCATGTAAATTGTCAAGCTATTATATAAAATACATGTTCATTAAGCAAAACTTAGAAAATATATACAAAAGAAACAAATTACCCATCATTCTACTATCCACAGATAAACCACCATGGACATTATTGTTGTACTTCCTTCTTACCTCTTTTATGTGTGTATACACACACACACCCAAACACACACACACATGGTTAGGGTAATTTTCTAAGTTCAAGTTTGCAGGCTGTGTGTTTGGAGTGATAGTGATCAAAGGCACTTTCTATAGATGCTAAAAGCAGGGGTTCTGGACTCAGGTAGGCTTCCTGAGTCAAGAATCTTGCTTCTGTCTCTAACTTGCTAAGGGGCCTGGGGAAACTCCTTAACCTCTTCAAGCCCTCACTTTCCTTAACTGTGACATGTAAATGCTGATACCTACTTTCCATGGATGCCATGAGGATTAAATAGAATTTTTCTTCAATTATACCTCAGTGAAGACCAATTTGTTTCCCTCAGCTGCAAGGCAGTCTGCTGTCACCAGTACCAGTTCAGATACACTAGAAGCTAACAGGTACTCTGTCCCTACTTCATTTAAACAGAACAGTTCTGTCTCCAGGAAACTTGCAGTGAGTATAGTGGTGAAGAGCACAAGCTCTAGATCCAAACCTCCTGGGACAAATTGTGCCTCTGTTGTTAACTTGAGCAACTTACTTATCTCTCTGTGACTCAATTTTCTTATATATAACTATGCATAATAGTAGGACTAAATTTATGGGTTTTTTGAGCATGAAGGAGAAGGCAATGGCATCCCACTCCAGTATTCTTGCCTGGAAAATCCCATGGATGGAGGAGCCTGGTGGGCTGCAGTCCATGGAGTCACACAGAGTTGGACACAACTGAGCCACTTCACTTTCACTTTTCACTTTCATGCATTGGAGAAGGAAATGGCAACCCACTCCAGTGTTCTCGCCTGGAGAATCCCAGGGACAGGGGAGCCTGGTGGGCTGCCGTCTATGGGGTCTCACAGAGTCGGACACGACTGAAGCGACTTAGCAGCAGCAGCAGTTTGAGCACGAAATGTATTAATATCTATACAGTACCTGGCCCATTGTTAATTATCCTTACAATATTCTTACCCAAGTTGTTGTCTGCCTTCTTATTTCAAATGTTTAGTTGTCTAAGAATTTGTTAAAACCTACAGCATTTCTTTTCCACAATCTGGGGCAGAGTGTCATTGGCTCTAAACTCAAAATGGTTGCTCCTTCACATCCACCAGCCCACAGCACAAAGCAATTTTTGTTTGGCAAATTGAGTAGTTAAGAATGTTGTTTCCATTAATTTTACTACCTACATACCTCCTGGAGGCAGGGCAAGGCAGTTTAGTTAAACCAAACCAAACAAAGCATTTTAGGGGTTTATAAATGAGTACTTATTTGCAGTTATTCTAAATCATCCCAGCCAGATGGTCATGTTTTAAATATTTCCAAGGAAGAGATTCCACAAGCTTTCTTAGTAACCTGTCTTAATGCTTCCAGTCCACACTGAATGTCTTTTGAAAATCTAATGTCTGGGGTGACTTGACAATTATCATCTAAACTGAGACATTTTAAAGGTATTAATAGTTACAACAGAAACAAAGTGAGGCAATTCTGGGCAAACTGCTGGGACATCCAGTCACCCCACTAATGGCAGTCCCTCCCGTGTTGAATGCTGCCTATGACATTTTACTTGATACTCACTGGAGAAGAACAACTCGTTCTCATGGTCCATGTAACAACCTTTTATTCTTAAACTTTTCCTTTTTTGTCAATTTGTGGAATCGGAAAATAGCAAGCAGAAAGCCTAAGTAGGCAAAGCTTGAAGAAGTTTTTTCCTTGTCTACACACTCAATGATGATGACGATGATGATACTTATAGAGCACTTAATATATGCCACACATTCTCGTGAGAGCTTTATAAGTATTATTTTATTTAGTCTTCACAAAATTTATAATATCATTATCATCATCCTTGTTTTTGCAGGTGAAGAAACGAGTCACAGAGAGTGGGAACATCTTGCCTAAGGGTATGCATACAGGATCTGCCAGTAACAGAAATCCAGAGGGTGGGCTTTAAACAAAGACACTCAGCTCCAGGCCTCTGCAAGACCCCAGATGGTCAACGCTTTTTGCTTCAGTGCTGTGCCCTGACTGGCTATACCAGTCCTGTGAGTGAATTCAGTTCTCTCTTTCTTGAGTTGGGACTCAGAAGGGTCTAAGCTAGATGCTCTCCAATGGAAGTGAGGTGACAGTCCCTCTGGCTCCAGAGGGAAGAGGAAACAGGAATAAAAGCCCAATGAAAGAGGTCTTTCCCCTCGTTACAATTATCTTAGACTAGACAGGGGCCCAAGGAAGTAGTGACAACGCACACTGAAACAGGGGTAGATGTGTGTGGAGTCACAAAGGAAGAAAGCTTGTGAAATACAGCTTCCTAGGCCATGCCCCCAGAATACTGATTCCCAGGAATCTGCATCTTTAACAAGTTTCCTCGCTGATTCTGACACAAGTAACCAAGCAACATTACTGTAAAGGGATTCCTGTTTGGAGTGTGAGAGGAGATGAGGTGGAAGGCAGGGGTGAGGGGAGAGAGTAGGGCTGACACACATCCCTTCTGAGCTGCACCATATGGTTTGGGTGAACTTTACTCTTTTAGTCTCTCTAATATTAATCTTCTTTTTGGATGTTTATTCCTTGGTTTCCTGACAGAGAATGCTTGAGTGACATATGAGGTGAGAGATCTGGGGTGTAATAATACCATGTCATGGAAACACTCATAAAGCCATGACCCTATGGCATATGAATTCTATGTGGGGTTTGCACAGGTATTAAATGTTCTGTGGTTGGCTTTTGGAAGGCTGCTCTATCCTGACACCAGGATTTCTAAGCTGGCCTGGAGGGAAGCAGGCCTGCAGCTTCCTGGTGTTTGGAGCAGATGGGGAAAGAGTCTGAAATATTCCTTGTCATCACCTCCAGCTGACAGACCACAGGCAAAGGAGGCAACAGGGAGAAGTCAGACCAGTTGATCTGGGAGAAAAGAGAAATCAATGGTGATGCCTTGTGAATGTTTTCTTCTTCATGTTCCTCTCCAAATGGATGGAGTATGTGTGTGTGTGAGCGTGTGTGGGTTGGTGTATGAGCATGCACACATGTGTGTGTGTGTACAAAATCATGTAGCACTTGTCTCTGCTTGGAGACAGTAATAAATCAGGGGCTACAAAACCACCACTAGCCACCTCCTGCAGGCCCTGTCAAAGAAACAGGCCTTCTTGAGCACAGCTGAACCGGCAGGATCCCCAGTGCTGTGGCCCCACCACATGGGATGAAAATCACACATCTGGGATCTAGCATGCCAGATGTGCAAAGGGCTAACAGAAAAGACACTGCTGGGAAGATCACATCACTCTCAAAAGCATTAGTGAGGGGTTCAAAGATTTTTCTAACCTTAGTCACCACAATGCTTTTATCAGGCTTGGGTAGTAGACTTTTTCTTATGCCTTGGTTCTCTGTCCTGGGGAGTCAAGAGGGTTGCGTAAGGACACTGACCCCCATGGAAGTAGTGACAGTAAACACCCAGAAGCTAGATGAGTCCTTGTTGGAGTCCTGGGTTTGAAATACATGCTGGCACTTATCTAGTGTATGATTCTGAGCAAATTTCTTTAACTCTATGAGCTTTAGTTTGTTAATCTCTCAAAAAGTGGGATAGCCATCTCAGCTTCATAAGGTTGTTGTAGGGATTAATTACCTCTGGGAGATAACTCAGAGATAGTTCCTGGCTCAGGCCTGGTACCAAGGCAGAAAGGGAGAGATGAGCATGCCCAACTGCTCCAGGATGGAGGTACAGAAATAGGGAAATGACTTCCTGTTCAGGAGAGCCCCGGAAGGTCTGTGGGGCAAGAGCAGTTGTGCGATTGTCCTGTCAGATCCCTGCATTACTGGGGCTGCTGTGGAAGTGCTGCCTTGCTCTCTGCTCCACAACTTTAACCATAGTTGGCTTCTCCTTCTCCTTCCCTCAGGGTCCACGAAGTTTCTCACCTGTCCCTCCTTTCCAGGCTCCAGTGTTCCAGGCCCTTTCCTCTCCCTGCTTGCAATCTGCTCACATCAGAATGTTTCTCCCTAGAGAAGCAGTGACATGGGACTTAAAGATCAAGGAGAGTCATTTAAAGTTTCTATCCATCTAAGAAAGACAGATGCTGAAGCTGAAGCTCCAAGGAGAAGTTGCAAGAATACATAGAACTATACAAAAAATCCTAATGACCCACATAACCATGATGGTGTGATCACTCACCTAGAGCCAGAGCTCCTGGAGTGTGAAGTCAAGTGGGCCTTAGGAAGCATCACAACAAAAAAGCTAGTGGAAGTGATGGAATTCCAGATGAGCTATTTCAAATCCTAAAAGATGATGCTGTGAAAGTGCTGGACTCAATATGCCAACAAATTTGGAAAACTAGACAGTGGCCATAGGACTGGAAAAGGTCAGTTTTCATTCCAATCCCAAAGAAAGGCAATGCCAAACAATGCTCAAACTACTGCACAATTGTACTCATCTTACATGCTAGCAAAGTAATGCTCAAAATTCTCCAAGCGAGGCTTCAGCAGTACTTGAACCGTGAACTTCCAGATGTTCAAGTTGGATTTAGAAAAGGCAGAGGAACCAGAGATCAAATTGCCAAAATCTGTTGGATCGTAGAAAAAGCAAGAGAATTCCAGAAAAGCATCTACTTCCGCTTTATTGACTATGCTAAAGCCTTTGACTGTGTGGATCACAACAAACTGTGGAAAATTCTTAAGGAGATGGGAATACCAGACCACCTGACCTGCCTCCTGAGAAATCTGTTTGCAGGTCAAGACGCAACAGTTAGACTGGACATGGAAGAACAGACTAGTTGCAAATCGGGAAAGGAGTATGTCAAACCTGTATATTGTCACCTTGCTTATTTAACATCTATGCAGAGTATATCATGCAAAATGCTGGGCTGGATGAATCACAAGCTGGAATAAAGATTGCCCAGAGAAATATTAATAATCTCAGATATGCATATGACATCACCCTTATGGCAGAAAGCAAAGAGGAACTTAAGAGTCTCTTGATGAAAGTGAAAGAGGAGAGTGAAAAAGCTGGCTTAACACTCAACATTCAAAAAACGAAGATCATGGCATTCAGTACCATCACTTCATGGCAAATAGATGGGGAAACAATGGAAACAGTAAGAGACTTTATTTTGGGGGGCTCCAAAATCACTGCAGATGGTGACCGCAGCCATGAAATTAAAAGACACTTGTTCCTTGGAAGAAAAGTTATGACCCACCTAGACAGAATATTAAAAAACAGAGACATTACTTTGCCAACAAAGGTCCATCTAGTCAGGGCTATGGTTTTTCCAGTAGTCATGTATGTATGTAAGATTTGGACCATAAAGAAAGCTGAGCACCGAAGAATCAATGCTTTTGAACTGTGGTGCTGGAGAAGACTCTTGAGAATCCCTTGGACTGCAAGGAGATCCAACCAGTCCATCCTAAAGGAGATCAGTTCTGAGTGTTCATTGGAAGGACTGATGCTAAAGCTGAAACTCCAGTCCTTTGGCCACCTGATGTGAAGAACTGACTCACTGGGAAAAAAACCCTGTTGCTGGGAAAGACTGAAGGCAGGAGGAGAAGGGGATGACAGAAGATGAGATGATTGGTTGGCATCACTGACTCAAAGGACATGAGTTTGAGCAAGCTCTGGGAGTTGGTGATGGACAGGGAAGCCTGGTGTGCTACAGTCAATGGGGAAGCAGAGTCGGACTCAACTTAGTGATTGAACAACAACAATAAAGGAAGAAAGAGAATTCCTGGCAATTGAAGCCTCTACTCTCATTGTTTGTGAGTTAAAATAAAATAGTTCAGTTTACTGCTCATAGGTGTGGGGTTTCTTTTTAGGGTAATGAAATGTTCTACAATTGGAGAGTTGCACGGTTGCACAACTCTATGGATATACTAAAAACCACTGAACTGTACACTTTAAAGTGAATTTCGTGTTATATGAGTTATATCTCAATAAAGCTGTTATAAAATAGTTGAGATTATCAAGTTAGCTTTCCATTCTTCTTTCTCTAATTTTAATTGAAATATAAATTATAATCTAATTATAAAATTAAATTAAAAATATAAATTTAATTAAATTATAAAGGGCCATAACATACCATATAGCATTTTGAACCAAGATTAAATATCATCTCTATCTTGAAAATCTATATCCCTTCTCACTCTCTCTCTCCTCCTCATCAAGTATCATTGTACCTGTCAAAATTCAATTCATCATTCCAGATTTATCTCACAAAGCCTTTCCTGGTCTCCACCAGCAAATATCCTCTCTCTAATCATGTATAAAACCAGTGCTTAGTTACTTCTGTCTATTCTGCATGGGACCAGGCTTCAGGGTGTAGAGATGAGGAGGTGAAGGAGGATATTAATAGGACTACTACTGGGGACTCCTCCACCCAGAAGTCTCTCCCATTCACCTCTTCCAGGAAAGCTCCAATCTCAGAATTAGACCAGGGCTGATGCCCAAAAGACTGTCCTGCCTCCTAGACTCTCCTACCCCACTGACTCCCAGACCCTGGAGAGTCCCTGTAACCATTTCTCAATGTGCAAAATAAGCTTTGTCAAACACCACTTCCATTGACGTTCCTCTTGGAATTGAGAATCCAACATAGTCCCACTTGCTAACTGAGTCCATCTAAGAGAACTTCCCTGGACCAGCTGTTTTATATCTCACTGGCATCTCTGGCCACTTCCCAATATACCCACTTGTTGTCTCAAAGGGTTTTTCCTGGCAGCTGGAATCCTCTCTCCAAGCTGCCCCTTCCTTGACCCTCACTTCTTTCCAAAGCCAGGTCTGAAAGTTCTTTCTCCTTGCAGGAAGTCTTCCCCTAAGGAGCCTTATTCCACACTTACCTGATCTGTCTTCATTCGTCATGGCCCCTTATGTTGCCCTCACTGGTAATATCTATGTGGCACGGCTTCCTTTGCTTTTGTGCCCTCACCACATAGTATGATATGCTGTACCCAGTAGGTGTTCAAATGAATGTTTGCCGACTTGACTTTTCTTCTTTAAGAAATATGCCCTGGTTACTTCAGAGCTCTCCCTCTGAACTATGAGAAAGCTTGTTTTGCTTTTTAAAATAAGCTGTTAATTAACTGTCCATGTGCTAAGAACTGGAAACCAGCAGTTAGTGGTAGCCTCGTAGTTAAATTCACTGTTTTGTCTGCTCAGCCCCAATCTACCCACTCCCTTAATGTTTTCATTAAACAGAGCCATCTGATGGTCACCACAGAAGTGGCCCTTTGTGTAATGTGACCATGTGGCCAGAGACAAGGGGCTCAGGGATAAGACAACCAACAAGTATAGGTCAACTGGATGGTGAGCAAACTACACCTTGGATTTTCTGACTCGAAGTTTGAGGCTCAAAATAATCCATCCTGCACAATTTTTAAAATACTATTCCTTCCTAGATTCTGTTTCCAATTGTATAGTGTTAATTACTGAATGTTTAAAGTTCTTGGTACTGTACAGTGTAAAATCTAAGTGTATAAATCTAATGAAATATGCGTACTGTGGCCTCATTGAGGGCAGCAGGACTATATAACTCTTTTTAGAATATAATTCAGGCAAATAAAGGTATTAAGTTATCCTAGTGCAATGGAAGATTTATTATCTAAACTTGGAAAACTCAGGAAATACCAGAGGCGGATTCCAGGAGAGATATTTCTAGAACAGAAAGTAGAAGAGACCTAACGCATGTCAGTGCTTGGTCCACTTGCTGCCTGGTACAATAATCCTGTGGATTAAGCATGGGATCATGTTGCAGAGACTCTAGCCCTATACCTTGCACAAAGGAGACCCATATTTAATGAATCATTGTTGAATGGGTTTCAAAGGAGTAAAATAATTTTACATTTTTAAAAGCATTTATCCTGAGGTCACTGACCAGTAAAACTACATTATCTCTGTTACAAAAGGAGACATTGAGAAAAAATTGAGGAACTGACTAGTGTCTCATAATGTGTCCATAGCAGATCTAGGACTGAATTCAAGATTTACTTACTCCAGAGATCAGACTCCAATTTTGAAGTCACAATGTTCATGGACCACTGGCTTATTTCATGAGATGAAGAAATTACAAGCAGAATAGAGGGCATCCAAAAATCCCTTTTTAAAAAAGTCACATTAAAAAAAAACTCACACAAAATAATTGGTAGGCAAGGAAGGGTCCTCAAGTCCAGCCCTGACAGTTAGGCCAGGCTCATTTTCAAAGCTGTCTTTCTCAGGAGGACTTTTATCTATTCTGGGCTCCAAGTCCTGAAGCTCTAATCCAGAGGAAGAGGATTCCTTTAATCCTTTTCTGTTCTTATCTGGCCTTACTTCTAATTTCAGAACAAAACTACTTTCCAAATAGAGTAGTCTCTACCTTCCATCAAGGCAAGATGCTATAGTTGATGATTTGGTTTTTGTCTGGATATAGAATCTGTGTGTTTCAGAGGTCAGTTTTATTGGTTTCTATGAACATGTAACCATTTTTCAATGAGCATCATTCTGCTTTGGCCATCCTTTAATTTTCTCTCCTTCCTAGTCTGATACACACACGCTCATGTGCACTAGGGATGACTGTGGTTGGGTTTCTTCCTTCTGAAGATTCTTTGTTAACTCCTATACCTGTCATTTGCATCCTAGCAAACAGCATATTAAAAAGCAGAGACATCACTTTGCCAACAAAGGTCCATCTAGTCAAGGCTATGGTTTTTCCAGTAGTCATGTATGTATGTGAGAGTTGGACCATAAAGAAAGCACCGAAGAATCGATGCTGTTTTGAAGTTGGAGAAGACTCTTGAGAGTCCCTTGGACTGCAGGAGACCAAATCAGTCAATCCTAAAGGAAAGCACTCCTGAATATTCATTGGAAGGACTGATGCTGAAGCTGAAACTCAAATCCTTTGGTCACCTGATGTGAAGAACTGACTCATTTGAAAAGACCCTGATGCTGGGAAAGATTGAAGGTAGGAGGAGAAGGGGACGACAGAGGATGAGATGGTTGGACAGCATCACCGACTCAACGGACATGAATTTGGGTAAACTCCAGTTGTTGGTGATGGACAAGAAGGACTGGCATGCTGCAGTCCATGGGGTCACAAAGAGTCGGACATGACTGAACGACTGAACTGACTGAACTGAATTGAATCCTCCCCATCTCTCCACTTTTCTGCTTTCTTCAGAGTGAATTTACCTTCCATGACTAATGCAATCCATAAGCAGCCTTCATGCTGATTCCACAGATTTTAATTTTCTAACATTTCCTTTTAGACTCTTCTTAACATACTCTTTTTAAAAAGAAAATCCCTTTCTCGGAGTTAGTCAAAGGCTCCACCTGGCCTCCTGTGTGAGCCCAATAGGGAACTCGTGCCTCAAGTAGTACATGGCCACGCTCAGACGTGGTCTGAACAGATGAAGTAAGGCAGAAGGTTCTAAGAGTACATTTCCACTGACATGTACCAGGAACAACTGTGTGCTGAGCAGCTTGCAAGAGGTGGTGAATGAGACAGGGATTAGTTGCGTAAGGCCTCTGACCTCTTGTCCTCAAGTCCTTAGCATGATTTTCAAGGCTAAAATACACGGAAGACAGCATAATGTAGCCAAAGGGGTGTAGGCTTTGGGGCACTAGATATATAAGACTTCAGATCAGCTACTTAACCTCATTTTTTCCCAGTTGTGAAAGGAGATGATACCTTTGTCATAGGGGTTCTTATGAAAATTTACTAGTATGAGTGGTATACACTAGGCATTCAACATATGGTGATTGATTATTTATTGTTTCCTAATATAATAGCAGTGTTTACTATTAGGACCTCAGAGTCAGCAATACAAAATCTGAAACCACTTCTGTTGTAGAAAAGCCTTCACAGAGAGGCCTCTAGTTCAAAGGAGACAGAAACTGCTCCAGCCTCTTTGGTAAGCCTGACTTCTGGGCCAGGCATATAGAACATCTTTGTACTCCTAAGGAAAGGGCCCATTTTTACCAGGAGGTGATGAAGAACTCTTTGGAGAGCTCATTCTGGGAAGTGTAGTCTGTTGTTCAGGCCCACAGGGATAAAAGGGGGACATTGAGTTTGCTGCCTTCCATTCTAGAGTCACAAGTGAAGTGGGGTGAGAGCAAGTTTCCCGCTTGACTCCAGCTCTTAGGATAGATGATGGAAACCACAAGGGGTCTACACCGCTCAGCCCCTGTCTACCCCTTTCCTCACTTCTTTACAAAGGTTATGGTCACGTAGCTCATGGCCTAAACTTAAAATAACTTTAACTGCTAAAGAGACTAGGCTTATCACAGAACATGCTGCCTGTATAGATGAGGAGCTGAGGGTAAAAACCACCAGCATCAGTAGACAGACCTTGGAGATAGTCTGATTTAATCAGCCCTGAAGAAGCATATCTAATGAGATTATTAATATATTTTTTTCTTTTATACAGCATTATAGAGATATAACGGAGAAGGCAATGGCACCTCACTCCAGTACTCTTGCCTGGAAAATCCCATGGATGGAGGAGCCTGGTAAGCTGCAGGCCATGGGGTCGCTAAGAGTCCGACACGACTGAGCGACTTCACTTTCACTTTTCACTTTCATGCATTGGAGAAGGAAATGGCAACCCACTCCAGTATTCTCGCCTGGAGAATCCCAGGGACGGGGACGGGGGAGCCTGGTGGGCTGCCGTCTATGGGGTCGCTAAGAGTTGGACACGACTGAAGCAACTTAGCAGCAGCAGCAGCATAGAGATATAATGCACATACCATACAAGTCATTGATAATGTGTACAGTTCAATGGCTTTTAGTATATTCACAGAATCATGTGTCCATCAACACCATCAATTTTAGAATATTTTCACTACCCTAAAAAGAAATCTTGTACCCCTCACTCCCAACACTGCTCTCCCTCTCACCCCAGCCCGGGAAACCACTAATGTACTTTCTGTCTCTACAGGTTTGTCTATTCTGGATATTTCATATAAACAGAGTCATACAATTTATGGTCCTTTGTGATTGGCTTCTTTCATTGGGCACTAGTTTATTTCTTGAAGTCAGAGATACTGTCAAAGTTTGTCAAAGGGGAAATTGCTAAATAAAGCAGAGTGCAGCCATACTGTAGATGACTTCAGCGCTTTAAAGCATTAGACAGGTCTATCATATTAATGTTTTGTGCTTGTGTGCTCAGTTGTCTCTCGCTCTTTGCGACCCCATGGTCTCCACAGACTGTAGCCCACCAGGTTCTTTTGTCTATGGGACTTTTCAGACAAGAATACCGGAATGGGTTGCCATTTCCTTTTCCAGGGGATCTTCCTGACCCAGGGATCGAACCTGCGTCTCCCGTGTCTCTTGCATTGCAGGTGGATTCTTTACCATCTGAGCCATTGAGGAAGCCCCCCATTATATTATAAAGGTCTCCAAATATGAACATACATATGAAATTTGTAAAAATACACAACCAAATGGTAAAAGTGGAAACCTCTAAGGAGAAGGACATGGGAATAAGACTGGGGATGCAATAAAAAGAAAGCTCCTCTTATCTGGAAGATATTTTTTTCAAGAATAGCTTATTCATGCATTACTTTCATAATTAAGAGTTAATTAAAAAAGAGAACATTAGATTTTTAGTTTCTGGTACCACATGTAAGGAGCTGGGAAATTGCCATCCCATCCTAACAATAAGTAAAAAGCTGAGCAGGCTGAGAAATCAACAATTCTTCTTGGGTCCATAAGGGAGGGATGGACACAGGGCACACTGCTGCTTCCAAGACTAGAGAGTCAGATGGCAAATACATGTCATTACCATTAACCAGAGAGGAGACCTGGGAGTGGAAACCATCTTGGGAACCAGAGGCCAGGCAGGGAAACCAGAACTGTCATTGACTCTGAGTTAAAAACTCCAGAGGGACCCAATCGGGCTCACTGGCTCCAATACTGAGATATACCCACCAGGATCTCAACCAGGTTCCCACAGTAAATGCTAGAGAAAAATCCCTCAGGTTTTCAGCAGGAAGTGGAGAAAAGGAAGCATATTGAAATACAGCAGAGTGCTCTTGTTCTTAACAAGGTCTACCCTCAGGGGAAACTAGTTAACCAGAGCCTTATCTACTGAGGTATTATCAGAGCCTAAATGACCTAAAGGTTGGGAAGGGAAATACCCAACCTCAAAACATTCTGGACATCCTGTTCCACCTAAGGGGAGGGGGAAAAAATTGAGAAATACCTTGAAGTTTGCAGTCCAGAAGCATACACTCACTGAAAGGGTGAGACCTAATCATGAGACTATAGAACATTTCCCCTCCCCGACATCTCCCACCACATTGCTAAAGGCCTATATATAGCAGTTCCTTTCACTCGGTACACCATGTCCAGCTATCAGTAAAAAATTACAAGGCATACCAAAAAGCAAAAAACACAATTTGAAGAGACTGAGTAAGCATGAGAATAAGACCTGGCAGGGATGCTGGAAATTATTAGACCAGGAATTTCAAACAACTATGATCAATGGATAAAGTAAGGAGGGCTCTAATGGATAAAGAAGACAGCATGCAAGAATAGACAGCAATGTAAGTAGAGAGATTTTCTAAGAAGTCCTAAAAAAGAACCAGAAAGAAATGATAAGGATCAAAAATACTGTAACAAGAAATGAAGAATGCTACTGATGTGCTTGCTGATAGACTGGACCCAGCTGAGGAAAGAATCTCTGAGCTAGAGAATATCTCAATGTAACAAAAAATGAAGAATGCCACTGATGGGCTTGCTGATAGACTGGACCCATCCGAGGAAAGAATCTCTGAGCTAGAGGATATGTCAATAGAATCCTCAAAAATAGAAAAGCAAAGAGAATAAAAACTGAAAAAGAGAATGTTAGAAATGAGAGAGAGAGAGAGAGACAGAAAGAGAAGTGGAAGTTTTCTTTGGACAGACCTAGAAGGAATCTGAACAGGAAGTCATAGGTGCCCTGATGCATCCTGAAGGACTTGGAACCATTCTGACATCACAGACTTGCTCAATTGACCCAATGTATGGATAAGATTCAGACCCAGAGGAAAGCCCAGAAAGAGATGCTCTCCTCTGAGCATGGGAGTAAGGAACAAGATCTACTTCAACTTCAGGACATTCCCAAGTTGTCCTCAGTTTTCTATAATTTAAATGGAAGTGGTAGTCTGGGGACTGTGAGCATTGAGAGAAATTACCAGGAAATGAAAGGGCGGCAGGAACTCATTGCCCAGGGTGATTACACAGAAACCAGGATCCAATTTCTAGAACCTTGGGAACTACCTCGATCTCAGAAGTCTCCAGAGATTAGTGGAATAACTCTCAAAACCAAAAGAGAAAAGGAACTTTTTCTTTTAAACTATTTTCTGGGATAGGGAAGAAAGAATCTGGGTGAGTTAGATCTGCAGCTAGTTGTAGGGGAGGACCCCTAAGAAAACAGGCTGAGCAGCCTTGACAAGGAAAAGACATCAGATAGAACCCTGGGCTTAGGCAAATAATTATAGATCATGAAAAGAATTTAGGTTCATTGTCAGTAAACTCTCCTGTTGCTTAAGGCCTAAGTATCACTGAATTTGCTTATGTAATAACCTTAGAAAGAAAAGAATGTCCGCTACCGCCCTATGTGTGGACAGAACACAGACCACTACCTAACTGGGGCGGTCCACGGTAAGTCTTAAGCAAAAGAGAGCCGAGTTGGAGTGTCACATTAAAACAGAGATGCGAGAACTCATATTCTAACAGACACCCAAATAGGTCAAATCATTTACCTGAAGCGAAATGGTGAATTTGCAGCAGCAGCAGCCATAGTAACATTGATGGCAAATTATTAATTATCCTTATAGAACAATTTTAGTATTTCAATAAAATATTATAGTATATTAAATATAGTATACAATCAGTTGACCTCTGAACAATGCAGGGGTTGGGGCACCAACCCTTCATGCAGTCAGAAATGCACGTCTCACAACATGGCTGGCCTGCCTTACATGCGGTTTGTCCATGTGTGATTCTGCATCTGCAGATTTAACCAACTTTGTATCATGCATGTAGTACTGTTGTACTTGGGCTTCCCTGATGGCTCAGTGGAAGAGAATCCACCTGCCAATGTAGGAGATGTCGGTTCGATCCTTGGGTCAGGTCGGGAAGATACCCTGGAGAAGGAGATGGCAACCCCACTCCAGTACTGCTTGGGAAATTCTATGGACAGAGGAGCCTGGCGGGCTACAGTCCATGGGCTCACAAGACAGACATGACTTAGTGACTAAACAACAGCTGTTGCACTTATCATTGAAAAACCATATATAATGGATCCACATGGTTCAAACCTATGTTGCTCAAAGGTTGTTATGTATATATAATATATATATTACACACGACAAGTCATAAATATTATAAATATATAATATATAAATGAAAGTTAATATTTTTTAAATATTTACTATGCGCCAAGCACTATGTCAAGCATTTCATACTCATTATTTCAATTAGTTCTCACAATTGCTTTATGATATAGATGCTATTATTATCCCCATTTCATGGATAAAGAAATAGATTCTCAGAGAGATTAAGTAATTTGATAGCTAGTAAGGTCGCAGAGCGAGTAAGAGGCTAGAACTACACCTCATGTCTTCTGATTCCAGTCTAATATTCCTACCATGCTATGGCCATGATGCCAATTCTTGACTTTTCTTGCCCTAGGCTTCCTACACTGGAGCCTTTAACTCCTAATAAGTTTTCAAACTGAATACAGGTAACTTACTCTTTTCTTATAATTTCTAACTGTATATTTGAGCTAAATTTATATGATAAAGACAAAAGGTTATTTTAATAAATAATATTCTGCTAGAATTCTGCTCAAACTTTGTAAACTTCCCGTTGGTATTTTTATATGCTGACACTTATAATCTAGGTGTTTGTTTTCACTATTTAACTAAAACTTGAAATTTACTCTTGATTTACTAAGTGGAATAAAACTCCTGCTTCACTTTTCTACTGGAAAAATATAGGTAAAGGTGAAAAATGAGTTTAGAAATAATTTGAATATTATATACTAAGCTACAAAGTGACCAACTTATGACCTCATAGATAAACTTAGAGTTGGTTAAAATAATGAAAAGTGTCATAAAAGAGCACAAATCACCAGGGAAACAATAAAATTCTGGCATATGAGAAGGCAGATTACATTTACCAAAAGAAATAGTGTAGGTTGGGGGTTGGGGGGGTTAAGTCTTTGAAGACTACTCACCCACAGAAGGAAGTCAACTGAAGACCACAGAGAAATAAAAAGCAACTCAATTTAGTTTAGTATTTTTTGTGTGTGAGAAACAGAAAACGTTTAACTCATCTGCTTTTTCAATTATGAACAGGAAACATAAAACTATAGTCAATAAGTACACCAAAAATTGTAATAAAATCTATTTCAGGCCCATGGTACAGCCAGTGAAAGAGGAAAATGAGAAGCAAAGAGGGAGGGTGTGCAGGGGCAGAAAGCGGACTCTCAGTTGGTCCGGCCACCTCTGCGTCTGTCACCAGCAGACCTTCCCCCGAGTGCCCTCCTCAGACTGTCCTAGTGCTCTGTTTCCTTGCTGCCTAACTGCTCACGCTGTCACTTTGCTTCCCCTTCTTCCCTTTCCCCATGCTCTCCTTAACCCTCCCCCTCACTAAACTTGGAGAAGATATTCAACGACTCTTTGTCTAACTAAAGCCCTTACTGTCTAGAGTCTTTCTACTGAACAATCAATCACTAATTCAGTTCAGTTCAGTTTAGTCGCTCAGTCGTGTCTGACCCTTTGTGACCCCATGAACCGCAGCATGCCAGGCCTCCCTGTCCATCACCAACTGCCAGAGTTTACCCAAACTCCTGTCCATCGAGTCGGTGATGCCATCCAACCATCTCATCCTCTGTTGTCCTCTTCTCCTCCCACCTTCAATCTTTCCCAGCTTCAGGGTCTTTTCAAATGAGTCAACTCTTCACATCAAGTGGCCAAAATATTGGAGTTTCAGCTTCAACATCAGACCTTCCAATGAACACCTAGAACTGATCTCCTTTAGGATGGACTGGTTGGATCTCCTTGCAGTCCAAGGGACTCTCAAGAGTCTTCTCCAACACCATAGTCCAGAAGCATCAATTTTTTGGCATTCAGCTTTCTTTATAGTCCAACTCTCACATACATACATGACTACTGGAAAAACCATAGCCTTGACTAGACGGACCTTTCTTGACAAAGTAATGTCTCTGCTTTTTAATATTCTGTCTAGGTTGGTCATAACTTTCCTTCCAAGGAGTAAGCGTCTTTTAATTTCATGGCTGCAGTCACCATCTGCAGTGATTAGCCCTTCTTTTATTATTATTGGGGCTTCTCTGGTGGCTCAGATGGTAAAGAATCTGCCTGCAATGCAGGAGACCTGGGTTCAATCTCCAGGTCAGGAAGCTCTCCTGGAGAAGGGATTGGCTACTCACTCTAGTATTCTTGCCTGGAGAATCCCGTGGACATAGGAGCCTGGCAAGCTATGGTTCATAGGGTTGCAAAGAGTCAGACATGACCAAGCAACTAACACTTATTATTATTTTTTAATTATTAGAGTAACATACATTCACAAAGTTATTTAAAAAAATGTTCATAATGTAGAGTACTGTCTCTCTTGCCAAATATACTACCATTTTTAAATTATCAAATTTGAAAATTATCCCTGATTTTCTTGTATAAGTGTTTAGTTCTTTAAAGCCCCACCCTATTTTCCCTTTTTCCTTCTCCTGATAGGGTTAAATTGTGTTTTCACTTCCTCTACTGTTCATCTCTGTAATTTCCAACAGGACATTTAAACAGATAAATTCTTTAGTTAGCAGCCATGCACCAAAGAATTGATGGTTTCAAACTGTGGTGTTGGAGAAGACTCTTGAGTGTCCCTTGGACTGCAAGGAGATCAAACCAGTCAATCCGAAAGGAAATCAGTCCTGGATATTCATTGGAAGGACTGATGCTGAAGCTGAAGCTCCAATACTTTGGCCACATGATTCGAAGAGCTGACTCATTGGAAAAGATCCTGATGCTGGGAAAGATTAGGGCAGGAGGAAAAGAGGGGACAGCAACTGAGCAAGAACAACAACAGTGCTTCCCAGGTGGTGCTAGAGGTAAAGAAGCTGCCTGCCAGTGCATGAGAAATAAGAGGCACGGTCGATCCCTGCATGGGGAAAATCCTCTGGAGGAGGGCATGGCAACTCACTCCAGTATTTTTGCCTGGAGAATCCCATGGATAGAGGAGGCTGGTGGGCTATAGTCTATAGGGTCACAAAGAGTTGAACATGACTGAATTGACTTACCATGCACACACACACATACACAGTTACCTGTTGATACCCCACTGTCTTCATTATTTCACTGTATTCATCAACATGACTTTACTATTTCAAGCTCTTGACCGGGAAGATACAACTTGAAAATAAGTTTATTGTTTGTTTCAGTATCTTTATGAAAACCCATTAAAGGAACATCAGACTGCTCAAAATTTCAATGTGTGCATATTCAGTTGTGTCTCACTCTTTGCGACCCCATGGACTGTAGCCCACCAGACTCCTCCGTCCTTGGGATTATCCTGGCAAGAATACTGGAGTGGGTTGCCATTTCCTCCTCCAGGGGATCTTCCTGACCCAAAGATCGTACAAGTGTCTCCTGTGGCTCCTGCTTTGGCAGGTGGATTCTTTACCACTGAGCCACCCGGGGAAAGTATCAATTGATTGTTTACTCTCCAAGACACTATGAAACACTCCCCTCAAAACCCTTGCTTTGCTGTATCCACTAGTGCTAAACTATTATGTCATGATACTTACCCAAACCTCAGTGAGCCCACACATCAAAAGACCTATTTTAAATCAGACTTCAACATCTTCATAAACATCCTGACTTTGTTCTCACCCCCTGAGATGCTGCTGAGACTTTGTAAAGGTATTTCTCTCATCACAATAAACTCAGTTTTGCCTTACCAATAGGTTGGTTGGTATTTTGGAGTCAGCATTCATTAATTTTGGTACTCCCACTGAAATCCAATTGAGAATTCTTCACCATTAGGACTCAAGGCTCTCAATTCAAAAACAGTGCTTCCCAGACACCCTCAGCCTCCTGCTGGGATCTCTTTGATACTAACACTTAAGTTTAAAAGTCCTGCATTTGGCCTGACTCTGATTCCTTTTTTATTTCACTTCTTTGAGCCCCTCAAATGTTGAGTTTACTTTGTGTCCCAAGAATATGAAAGCCATTTTAAGAATCCTTTGACTATCTGATCAGATTGGAAAAATTTTTATCCTTGATGAAAATTTGCCTTATTACTAAAAACACTACTATTTGTTTCTGAATGCCCTTCCCATTTTTTTACTGTGCATCTTTAAGATGAAAGTTCAAAGAGAACAGGAGAAAGACTCAGAGTCTGTTCCTCAAACTGGCCCCAAGGACTAAGAAGTTCAGGAGGTTTTGTTAGGAAAAATTTTCAACCCTCTTAGGGTCCCTGGCTGAATCTGAAAGTTAAACTGACAAATACAGAACAATAGGAAAAAAGCAAATGAATATGTTAATGTAAGTTTTTGCATGACACAGGAGCCTTCATAAAGAAATGAAGACCCAAGGAAATGTTTAAAACATGAGTATTTTTATGTGAGGTTTGATGACTGAGAAATGTGATTGGTCAAAGAGTATGAGATAAGTGTAGTAAAGAGGGGAAGTTTAGCAAGGCTTGTGTGTTGAATTTTTCTTGGCTTCCCTGCCAAGAAGAGTGGGAAAGAGGTCAGCGTGACCTTTATGCTTCTGCTGTTGTCTCCAACTCCTTCACCTTATAATATTCAATATACCTAGGGGCCATATTTGGGGATAGTGTATCCTGAACCCCAACTATTTCTTCTTGACCAGTATGCTTTGGGTAAACTATGCTTCCTGTAAGTTTTCAAAACCTTGTAAGAAAATTTCCCTTGCTATTTGGTCTGTGAGATTTTGATTCTGGGAGAGATCTTGTCTTCAAACTTTCTGTTCCATGGGAACTGGAAATCCATCAAGTTTTCCAATGGCAATGGCCCAGCCATTTGGATGGGGACCCAGGTCATGAGGAGCACGATGACACTTAACAACCGTTTCCAACCTCTCATGAGTTTGTCTCAGTCTAAACGTAATGATTCAACCTTACGGGCTATACTCCTGCTTCTTGAGCTTATTTTGTAAATGGCATAATTTCACCAGAATTTCTTCCATTTTACTCTGCTTCTGTCTCTTCTTCACCCACTCTACTATTCTCCTGGCCAGCCAGAAATCCTCAAAGCTCCTTAACGTTAAAGCCCTTTCAGAACAGGGAAAATCCCTGGCTTTTAGTTTCTGCTAAAAGAAACTTGTAGTTTCCCTAGCTGAGCACCAAGTGAAAAAACACTTTTCAAAGTCTAGATAAGATATAGTGAAATTTGCAGAGGAATTTATAGAGTAGTTTTGGTTGTACATAATACAGGGTTCCCAAATCCACATCCACTATTTGTCAGTGGAGACCTCAGTTGCAAACAATCAGATGGAGAAGGCAGAATGGGAAGACCCTGAGGGTGACTTAAAAGATCTAGAACTGCATTGGAAGCTCAGATTCAGTCCTATAAGTAAAGAAAGGATGAGTCCATCTGAAACTTCCAGGATAAACTTTCCCACACCTTTAGACAGCATTCAGAGGTTGATCCTGAAGCAGAGGGTGACTCTAGCTCTCTTTTCACTTTTGTGAATGGCCTTAAGCCAGAAATAGGGGATTTAATATATACATAAGCAAAATCTAGAATGGGAAAGAGTCCTGTTGCCAGATCATTAATACTTCACTGTGTTTAAGAGTCTGAGAACAAAAATAGAGTAAGATTTGCCAAGGTAATATACTCTATTATCTCCATTACTACAGTAAGCAATTCACTCATCTTTGCCACATTAACAGGTTATTTGGGTGGTATTTGCAGGACACTCAACTCTACTTTGTAAGAGAAGGTCATTAGTTCTCTCATCTTTCTCTCCATCTCTCCTCTCACCTTCCACTTTCCAACTTTTATTAGTCATGCCTTTGTTTTACACATTTTTCCAAGGCTGACAATATTAATGGTCTTTTCTATAACCATGAATATCTTTTTATATTATTAAAAATTTGAAAATCACCTTCTGAAAGTTATATCAACTTTTAGTTTGCTCATATTTGAATATGACTTTCTCATATGGTTTTCTCCTTATCCTCACTCTTCCTCTCTAACTCAGAGTTTCTAAAAGGCCTTTCTTCAGTTTTTCCAAAAATCTCCAACATACTGCGTGTTTCATCAAATTGCCATTTTCTCCCCTGAAACCCTCCTCTTGGAGTCTTCCATCTTCCAATGGCTCCAATCTGGACCATCTGCTCTGTAAATTTGCTACACAGCTGGTGCTTTTTGGATTTTCATGTCTCAAAAAGCTTTTGACAAAAGTCAACACCAAAACTTCAACAAACTGAGTATAGAAGGAACATACCTCAACATAATAAAGGCTGTAGGTATATGACAAACCCAAGCTAACATCATGCTCAACGTGAAAACCTGAAAGCTTTTCCTCTAAAATCAAGAATAAGACAAGGATGCCCACTCTCACCATTGTACTGAAAGTCCTAGCCACAGCAATCAGACAAAAGAAATAAAAGACATCCAAATCAGATGGGAAAAAGTAAAACCATCACTCTTGGCAGATGACAAGATACTATATATAGAGTCCTAAAGATATCACTAAAAAAAACCTCATTCGTGATTAGAACTAATATATCCAGTTAAGTTTCAGGTACAAAATTAATATACAGATTCTGTTGCATTTCTATATACTAATAAACTATCAGAAAGAAAAATGAAGATAATAATCACATTTACAATTACATCAAAAAGAATAAAATATCTCAGAATAAATTTAACCAAGGAGGCAAAAGACTTGCACTGAAAAAACTATAAGACACTGAAGAAAGAAAATGAAGATGACACAAATAAATGCTTCATGAACTGGAAGAACTAATATTGTCAAAGTGTTCACACTACCCAAAGCAATCTACAGACATAGTGCACTCCCTATCAAAATACCCACAGCATGCTTCACCGAAGTGTAACAAATAATCCTAAATTTCGTAGGAAGTTATGAGAGCCCCTTGGACTGCAAGGAGATCCAACCAGTCCATTCTAAAGGCGATCAGCCCTGGGTGTTCTTTGGAAGGAATGATGCTAAAGCTGAAACTCCAGTACTTTGGCCACCTCATGCAAAGAGTTGACTCATTGGAAAAGACTCTGATGCTGGGTGGGATTGGGGACAGGAGGAAAAGGGGATGACAGAGGATGAGATGGCTGGATGGCATCACCAACTCAATGGACGTGAGTTTGAATGAACTCCAGGAGTTGGTGATGGACAGGGAAGCCTGGCGTGCTGCAATTCATGGGCTCGCAAAGAGTCGGACACAACTGAGCAACTGAACTGAACTGAACTAAACTGATACACATTTTGGATTAGCAGCTTTATATTCTTTTTTCAGCTGTAAAAATACTGAAACTACAAAAACGATAAAAAAAAAAAAATGTACTTCGACCTGCCATTCTGCAGGCAGAAACCTCCAAATATCTTGAGACTTTCAATTTTTTAGGCCCTAAAGCTCCAAATATTGTATAGATTTTTAAAAAAGATCTTGAACTCAAGCTTAGCACTCAAATAGATAATTCATGCTCTTTTAGTTATATAACATTTACAGTAATACAAATAAGGGATTAATTTTACAGACATACAAATGGCTATTTCATAAAATGATACACTATCTAATAAATTCAGATAGTTAAAACTTTCAATTGAATACACCATGAAAAGTTCACCTAATTTAGCATTTGTGAAGAACAGAAACCTTAAGCTTCTTATCCTCAGAGCTAAGTTAAGCTAAGCTAAGCTACTAAAACCTGAATGAAAGAACACTGGAACTGGAATCAGAGACCCAGTTCCAGAATCATCTTAGCCATGTGGCTTTAGGAAAGTCAAAACCTTTCTGAGACTCAGTTTCTTCATTTTTAAACAGAGATAAAGATCAAATGCCTACATGTCTGAAAGGATTTTAAGAGAGTGAGACAAAAACCCAGTTCAAATAACTGAGTTCAAACTCAGTTCAAATTTATTTTGAAATTATCAGAAAGTAAAGAGGAACTAAAAAGCCTCTTGATGAGGATGAAAGAAAAGAGTGAAAAAACTGGCTTAAACTCAACATTTATAAAACTGAGATGATGGCTTCCAGTCCCATCACTTCATGGCAAATAGATGGGGAAACAGTGGAAACAGTGACAGAGTTTATTTTCTTAGGCTCCACAATCTCCGCAGATGGTGGTTGTAGCCGTGAAATTAACAGACGCTTGCTACTTGGAAGAAAAGCTATGACAAACCTAGACAGCATATTAAAAAGCAGAGACATCACTTTACTGACGAAGGTTTGTATAGTCAAAGCTATGGTTTTCCAGTAGTGGTGTATGGATGTGAGACTTGGACCATACACAAGGCTCGGTGCAGAAGAACTGATGGTTTTGAACTGCGGTGCTGGAGAAGACTTTTTGGAGAGTCCCTTGGACTGCAAAGAGATCAAACCAGTTAATCCTGAAGGAAATTAACCCTGAATATTCGTGGAAGGACAGATGCTAAAGCTGAAGCTCCAATACTTTGGCCACCTGATGCAAAGAACTGACTCATTGGAAAAGACCCTGATGCTGGGAAAGATTGAGGGCAAGAGAAGAAGAGGGTGACAGAGAATGAGATGGTTGGATGGCATCATTGACTCAATGGACATGAGCTTGGGCAACTCCAAAAGACAGTGAAGGACAGGGAAGCCTGGAGTGCTGCAGTCCATGAGACTGCAAAGAGTTGGATATGACTTAGTGACTGAAAAAAGATCTTAGGAAGTTGCAGAGATAGTATGCAGACTGGTCTCACATTGTTGTTGCTGTTCATTTGCCTACTTGTTTCTGACTCTTTGCAACCCCATGGATTGCAGCACGCCAGGCCTCCCTCTCCTCCACCATCTCTTGGAGTTTGCTTGGTCTCATGTTGCTGTTGTTCAGTCTCATGTAACTTTCATCAAATTTCCCTTAATGGTTACATCTTAATGTAATGATAATACAACATCAAAACCAAGAATTTGACATAATGTAAAGTGTATGGTTATATGTCATTCTATCCCAGTGTACACTGGTGCAACCACTACCAAAATCAAGAGATAGAATTATTCCACCATAAAGATCTCCCTCACGCCACCCCTTCATATTCACACACACTCCACAACCCCCACCATCTCTGATCCCCAGCAGCTATGAAACTCTTCTCCATCTCTATAATTTTGTTATTTTAAGAACGTTATATAAACAGAATTACAAATAAGGGACTAGATCTGACAGACAGAGTGCCTGATGAACTATGGATGGAGGTTCGTGACATTGTACGGGAGACAGGAATCAAGACCATCTCCAAGAAAAAGAAATGCAAAAAAGCAAAATGGCTGTCTGAGGAGGCCTTACAAATAGCTGTGAAAAGAAGGGAAGCAAAAAACAAAGGAGAAAAGGAAAGATATAAGCATCTGAATGCAGAGTTCCAAAGAACAGCAAGGAGAGATAAGAAAGCCTTCCTCAGTGATCAATTCAAAGAACTGGAGGAAAACAATTGAACAGGAAAGACTAGAGATCTCTTCAAGAAAATCAGAGACAGCAAGGGAACATTTCATGCAAAGATGGGCTCAATAAAGGACAGAAATGGTATGGACCTAGCAGAAGCAGAAGATATTAAGAAGAGGTGGCAAGAATACACAGAAGAACTGTACAAAAAAGAGCTTCATGACCAAGATAATCACGATGGTGTGATCACTGACCTAGAGCCAGACATCCTGGAATGTGAAGTCAAGTGGGCCGTAGAAAGCATCACTACGAACAAAGCTAGTGGAGGTGATGGAATTCCAGTTGAGCTATTTCAAATCCTGAAAGATGATTCTGTGAAAGTGCTGCACTCAATATGCCAGCAAATTTGGAAAATTCAGCAGTGGCCACAGGACTGGAAAAGGTCAGTTTTCATTCCAATCCCAAATAAAGGCAATGCCAGAGAATGCTCAAACTACCGCACAATTGCACTCATCTCACACGCTAGTAAAGTAATGCTCAAAATTCTCCAAGCTAGGCTTCAGCAATACATGAACTGTGAACTTTCAGATGTTCAAGCTGGTTTTAGAAAAGGCAGAGGAACAAGAGATGAAATTTCCAACATCCATTGGATCATGGAAAAAGCAAAAGAGTTCCAGAAAAACATCTATTTCTGCTTTATTGACTATGCCAAAGCCTTTGACTGTGTGGATCACAACAAACTGTGGAAAATTCTTCAAGAGATGGGAATACCAGATCACCTGACCTGCATCTTGAGAAAGCTGTATGCAGGTCAGGAAGCAAGAGTTAGAACTGGACATGGAACCACAGACTGGTTCCAAATAGGAAAAGGAGTACATCAAGGCTGTATATTGTCACCCTGTTTATTTAACTTATATTCAGAATACATCATGAGAAACGCTGGCTGGAGGAAGCACAAGCTGGAATCAAGATTGCCGGGAGAAATATCAATAATATCAGATATGTAGACGACACCACCCTTATGGCAGAAAGTGAAGAACTTAAGAGTCTCTTGATGAAAGTGAAAGAGGAGAGTGAAAAAGTTGACTTAAAGCTCAACATTCAGAAACTAAGATCATGGCATCCGGTCCCATCACTTCATGGCAAATAGATAGGGAAACACTGGAAACAGTGGATGACTTTATTTTTCTGGGCTCCAAAATCACTGCAGATGGTGACTGCAGCCATGAAATTAAAAGACGCTTATTCCTTGGAAGGAAAGTTATGACCAACCTAGATAGCATATTGAAAAGCAGAGACATTACTTTGTCAACAAAGGTCCATCTAATCAAGGCTATGGTTTTTCCAGTGGTCACATATGGATGTGAGAGTTGGATTATAAAGAAAGCTGGGCGCCGAAGAATTGATGCTTTTGAACTGTGGTGTTGGAGAAGACTCTTGTGAGTCCCTTGGACTGCGAGGAGATCCAACCAGTCCATCCTAAAGGAAATCAATCCTGAATATTCATGGAAGGACTGATGCTAAAGCTGAAACTCCAATGCTTTGGCCAGCTGATGCGAAGAACTGACTCATTGGAAAAGACCCTGGTGCTGGAAAAGATTGAGGGCAGGAGGAGAAGGGGACGACAGAGGATGAGATGGCTGGATGGCATCACTGACTCAATGGACATGGGTTTGGGTGGACTCTGGGAGTTGGTGATGGGCAGGGAGGCCTGGCATGCTGCGGTTCATGGGGTTGCCAAGAGTCGGACACGGCTGAGCGACTGAACTGAACTGAACTGAAGTGACAGATAATATGTGATTTGACCTCTTGACACTGGCTTTTCTCACTCAGCATATCACCTTTGAAATCCATCCAAGTTGTTGGATGCATTTCTTTTTACTTATGAGTAGTATTCCACGGCATGACTGTATCACAGTTTAACCATTCACCTATTGGGAGACATTGTGGTTAACAGATTCTTAACTATTACTAATGAACTTGCTATGAACAACAGTATATAAGTTTTTTTGTGGACATAAGTTTTCATTTTTCTGAGATAGATGCTTAGGAGTATTATTGCATGGGTTGCATGGGAAATGCATATTCAGTTTTCAGGAAATTAGCAAGTCTTTTTCAAGTGGCTATACTAATTCACAGCAAGGTGAGAGAGATTCAGTTTCTCTGAACCCTCAGCAGCAGTATAAAGCACTTAAAACTGTAAAAGTCAGACAACTCTAAGGGAGGTTGTTACTAGTCATAGAACTGCAGAAATGCCCATTTTCTCCCACTTCTAAGCCTCTTGAAAATCTAGGTATTGGACCATTCTCTTAGACTGACCAACAGGAAAAACAGAATGACAGGAGAATGTGCGGTTGTGTGGAAGCCAGGCAGATCATGTCCAGATTCAAAGTGAGGGAAATGCAGTGTCCTCTAGTCTATAGGTGGAATGCCAACATCACAGTATAAGAAGAACATGTGGGATGAATGATATTGTGGTAGTTTAGAAAATAATAAGGCACAAGCATACATCTAGGGTTTAGTTGAGTGAATTTTCATTGATCTAAATCCACGTGGGAGAAGCTCTATTTCTGAGAAGAAGCAGCTCTCCTTTTCTCGACGGTTTGGTTTTGCTGTGGCTGGGAGCTTCAAGGGTTGGAGAAAGCAGCCCTTTGATGGAATTGATGGCATTACTTCTAATAATGGCTGAGTAGACCCTTCAGCCTAAAACAGCTTTCTGAAGAAAGGAATTCTCAGGGCAGGGTGTATTAGCTTCCAAGAAGCACAAGCTGGAATCAAGATTGCTGGGAGAAATATCAATAACCTCAGACATGCAGACGACACCACCCTTACGGTAGAAAGTGAAGAGGAACTAAAAAGCCTCTTGATGAAAGTGAAAAAGGAGAGTGAAAAAGTTGGCTTAAAGCGCAACATTCAGAAAACTAAGATCATGGCATCTGGTCCCATCACTTCATGGGAAATAGATGGGGAAACAGTGGATACAGTATCAGACTTTATTTTGCGGGCTCCAAAATCACTGAAGATGGTGACTGCAGCCATGAAATTAAAAGACACTTACTCCTTGGAAGGAAAGTTATGACCAACCTAAATAGCATATTCAAAAGCAGAGATATCCCTGGTGGCTCAGATGGTAAAGCGTCTGCCTGCAGTGAGGGAGACCTGGGTTCGATCCCTGGATTGGGAAGATCCCCTGGAGAAGGAAATGGCAACCCACTCCAGTACTCTTGCCTGGAAAATTCCATGGAATAAGGAGCCTGGTAGGCTACAGTCCATGGGGTCCCAAAGAGTCAGACACAACTGATCGACTTCACTTCACTTCACTTCAGATAGCATATTCAACAGCAGAGATATTACTTTGCCAACAAAGGTCTGTCTAGTCAAGGCTATGGTTTTTCCAGTAGTCATGTATGGATGTGAGAGTTGAACTGTGAAGAAAGCTGAGTGCCAAAGAATTGATGCTTTTGAAATGTGGTGTTGGAGAAGACTCTTTTGAGAGTCCCTTGGACTGCAAGGAGATCCAACCAGTCCATTCTAAAGGAAATCAATCCTGAATATTCACTGGAAGGACTGATACTGAAGCTGAAACTGCAGTACTTTGGCCACCTCATGCGAAGAGTTGACTCACTGGAAAAGACTCTGATGCTGGGAGGGATTGGGGGCAGGAGGAGAAGGGGACGACAGAGGATGAGATGGCTGGATGGCATCACTGACTTGATGGACGTGAGTTTGAGTGAACTCCGGGAGTTGGTGAGGGACAGGGAGGCCTGGCGTGCTGCAATTCATGGGGTCGCAAAGAGCTGGACACGACTGAGTGACCAAAGTGAACTGAACCCTGTTCTCAAAGGAATTAAGCAGTGTAAAAAGTTTTCTGTGTCAAGTTATAGACAATTAGAATTAATAGGACCCCTTAAACCTAAAAGATGGAGATGGGGAAAAATTATAAAGTACCACCACCCAAATCATTCTTGTGTATAGGGCTGAGCAGAAAGAAAATATTTGAGTAAGAATTCAAGTTTGTGAAGGTCCTACTTAAGTGAGCTTGACAACCTGTTCTACAAAATCTTGGGGGACACATGTACACCCATGGTTGATTCATGTGAATGTATGGCAAAAACCACTAAAATATTGTAAAGCAATTAGCTTCCAATTAAAATAAATAAATTAATTTACCAAAAAAATACAAAATCAATTAATGTAAGCTGTCAATAATCCAGGGATTTCCCATTAACTAAATGTTGCCCATTTGAGGTACTCAGTAAAACACTGAAGATAAATTAGTTTTAAAATTACTTCAATATCAAATTGAAGAACACAAGAAGAAAGCAAAACAGGTCTTGAACTCTCATGGGAGAATATCTTCTTTCTGCTCATCTACCACCTCCCACCCCACATGTGTACTTCGCCACCTGTGAAGTTCCCAACCACAGTTTGATGTCACCTCCTATTGAGTTCCTCTCTGCCCATAAAAGGCTAGTCACCCCTTCCCTGATGCTCCTGCAGCTCTCTGTACATTCTTACATTGCAGCACTAACCATACTGAATTATAATAAGTTGTCTGTGTGTCTGTCTTTGCCACAAGACTGAGAGATTTTTGTGGGAAGAAATGATAACATTTACCTTTGTGATCTACTACTTAGCATAGTGCCTGGAATATAAGGGGAACTGAATGAATGAAGAATTTTTTAAACAAGAAAAGTAGAAAGGGCAGAAAGGTAGGCAGGTAAGAAAGGAATGGATGGATAGGTTGATGGGATATTTTAGTTGTTCAAACAAACTTTAGATCTCTAACATATGAGTACATTATAAGACATCTCTAGAATTCTTAATGTTCAGGGTCTTGGGTCAATTGGTTTTGCTTTTCCTTGTATATATTTATCTTATATTTCATACACCTTTCCAATGAAAAATAGGTAAACCCAGACAATATGCCTTTACTATGTCAAATGCTGTTATACAGAATTGTTATAATTGTTTGTTTATTATTTTCTCCTTTCATGTTCTAGCTATTTTTTTATACTAAAATATTTTCAACATTTAAAAATAAAATGTGTGTCAGGTGCCCAAAGAGCCCAACACCTGGTTCTAAGTAGTTTGTGAGAGTTTGTCTCTTGTCACACAGATGGCCAGTAGGCATATGAAAAGATACTCAACATCACTAATTATTGTGGTGGTGGTGATTTAGTTACTAAGCAGTGTCCAACTCTTGTGACCTCATGGACTGTAGCCTGCCAGACTCCTCTGTCCATGGGATTTCCCAGACAAGAATACTGGAGTGGGCTGCCATTTCCTTCTCCAGGGGATCTTCTTCACCCAGGGATATAGCTGTGTCTCCTGCATTGCAGGTGAATTCACTGCTGAGCCACAGGAAAGCTCTCACTATTAAGAAATGCAAAATAAAATTACAGTGAGGTATCATCTCACAGGGCTTCCCTGGTAGCTCAGCTGATAAAGAATCCACCTGTAATACAGGAGACCTGGTTCGATTCCTGGGTCAGGAAGATCCCCTGGAGAAGGGATAGGCTGTCCACTCCAGTATTCTTGGGCTTCCTTGGTGGCTCAGTTGGTAAAGAATCTTCCTGCAATGTGGGAAACCTGGGTTTGATCGCTGGGTTGGGAAGATCCTCTGGAGGACAGCATGGCAACCCACTCCAGTATTCTTGCCCAGAGAATTCCCAAGGACCGAAGAGCCTGGCTGGCTGCAGTCCATAGAGTCACAAAGAGGTGGACACAACTGAGCGACTAAGCACAGCACAAACACAGCAACATCTCACACTGATCAGAATGACCATCACTAAAAAGTCTAAAAATAATAGATGATGGAGAGGACCTGGAGAAAAAAGAACTCTCCTACAGTGTTGGTGTGAATGTAAGTTGGTACAGTCACTATGGAAAACAGTATGGGGGTTCCTCAGGGTACTAAAAATAGAATTACCATATAATCCAGCATCCAGTCCTATCACTTCATGGCAAAGAGATGGGAAAAAGTGGAAACAGTGACAGATTTTGTTTTTTTTGGGCTCCAAAATCACTGCAGACAGTGACTGCAGCCATGAAATTAAAAGATACTTGCTCCTTGGAAGAAAAGCTATGACAAACCTAGACAGCATATTAAAAAGCAGAGATATCACTTTGCCAACAAAGGTCTGTATAATCAAAGCTATGGTTTTTCCAATAGTCATGTACGGATGTGAGAGCTGGACCAGAAAGAAGGCTGAGTGCTGAAGAACTGATGCTTTTGAACTGTGGTGTTGGAGAAGACTCTTGTCCCTTGGATAGCAAGAAGATCAAACCAGTCAATCCTAAAGGAAATCAACTTTGAATATTCATTGGAAGGACTGATGCTGAAGCTCCAATACTTTGGCCACCTGATGCGAAGAGCCAATTCATTGGAAAAGACCCTGATCCTGGGAAAGACTGAGGGCAAGAAGAGAAGGGGGTGACAGAGGATGAGATGGTTGGATGGCATCACTAACTCAATGGACATGAGTTAGAGCAAACTCAGGGAGATGGTGAAGGACAAGGAAGCCTGACATGCTGCAGTTCATGGGGTCACAAATAGTCTGATACGACTTAGCAACTAAACAACAACAATAATCCAGCAATATCACTCCTGAGAATATACTCAGACAAAACTATAATTCAAAAAGATACACGCACCCCTATGTTCATACCAGCACGGTTCACAACAGCCAAAACATGGAAATGTCCATTCACAGATGAATGGAAAAAGATGGGATACATATATACAATGAAATGTCACTCAGCCATAGGAAAGAATGAAATACATGAATGCAACTAGATTATCATACTAAGTGAAGTCAGAAAGAGAAAGACAGATACCATATGATGTCACTTATACATGGAATCTAAAATATGACACAAATGAACCTATCTATGAAATAGAAACAGACTCACGCATAGAGGACAGACTTACGGTTGCCAAGGGGGAGTGAGGTGAGGGAGGGAAGGACTGGGAGTTTGTGATTAGCGATGTAAACTATTATATATAGGATGGATAAACAAGGTCCTATCATATAGCACATGGAACTATATTCAATATCTTGTGATAAAACATAATAGAAAAGAATATTCAAAGTGTCTATATGTGCTTACATGAGTTATTCTGCTATACAACAGAAACTGGCACAACACTATAAATCAACTACACTTTGATAAAAACTAAAATTTAAAAAGTCAGTCTTTTCTTCTTAATGAACAAAACCAATTTTTACCTTGGAAAACCCATTTTAACTCTTACAACTTAATGTGGGCTTTAGAAGTTAACTGTTTAATTTCAGTGCTAGGCTTATTTAACACATTTACAGCACATTTAGACTTAAGGGATACAATTTTTTACTCTCAGATTTACATATTTTATTCACAGTAACTATAGTTGTTATTAATAGAATACATAAGCCATCACTTACCATGAATACAATTACATCTGCTCAGACTTAGGCAGCAACATCAGGGGCATTCCAGTGTAGGGTAGAGGGAGCAGTCTGCCCTGGTACAGGCACGGAGTGGGGTACATTATGTGTAGAGATCTCAAACACAGTAATAAAACCGACTAAAGGTTGGTCTGCTTTTTATTATCACCATGTGCCAACAATTCTAAACACTGCCAATGATAAAGTACTCCTTCCTGAAAAAGTCTTTTGTTGGCCTAACTTTGAGACAACCACAATGGTTGTCTCAAAGTTACCCCTGAGTTTTAATAATGTATGTGTAAGCTTCAAGTTAGCACAATTTAATAATTTAACTGTTAGTAAACATTGTATTCTACATGGAAGTTATTCTGAGGGCTCTCAGTTATTCAGTGGGTCTCCTACACACATGCAGTTGGCTACACAAGTTCCTTTTGAGAATGAGCTCGGAACAGTGTGAGCTGTTCGGAATTGTGTTAACTCTCTTTCAGCCAGCACTTCACATCTCCAACCCTGTGAGGCTACATATTCCTACACTTAAACTGGGGATTCTAAATAAACAGTGATTGCACAGTGATCTTAAAGATGAGAAAACAGAGCTAGGGTTATTTCAGTACTGTTATTTTATATGACCACTTGGAGATTTTTGTTTAAAATTTAAACAGTAAAACAGAATACAAGCTGTAAGGTGTACTCTCCCTGTTTGATAAATGCAAATTTTAATTTACACTAAAATCTTTTCTGAATTTGAAAAATCTATATAAATAGAAGTGTCTTTAAAATAAAAACATATTCACTCGTCTACAGGGTCAGCTGTTTTAATACTAAAAAAAGAATCAAGAAAATAATGCTATTACTGATTATCACTACAAATAGCTGTCATATTGAGCAATGAGTATTCTGAAAAATGGTCCTCCTCTAGGAGTCAAAGCATAGAGAGCGCACCCCTGTGTGATCTGGCCGCTGCAAGCGCAAGCCCAGACAGTGTTTGAACCAAGAGAGGTCGGTGGTTCCAGTTCACTAGCTCCACAGGCATGTCCTTTTCCAGACTCTGTTCCTTCCCACTCCTTGTCCCAATTTTTACCAAATCCAAGATTCCTTTCCTTAAATTTCATTCTCAGCACTCAGTTAACATATTCTTTTACAGCATGACTCTCTCTAATGAACACTTACATTTTATGGGAACACTTAAATAGCTTTATTGAGATGTAATTCACACATGACAAAATTCACCCATTGAAAACATACCATCCGAGTTTTAGTATATTCACAGAGTTTTGCAATCATCACTACAATTTTAGAACATTTTCATCACCCCAAATAAGAAACCCCATGACCATTGGTAGTCAGTCCTCATTCCTCCCAATTCATCTTCTTCTTCTCACCTGCTAGCCCCAGGCAATCACTACTTTCTGTGTCTATAAATTTACCTATTCTGGACATTTCATGGAAGTGCAATGATAAAATATGTGGTCTTTTGTGACTGGCTTCTTTTACTCAGCATAATGTTTTCAAGTTTCATCCATGTTGCAGCATATACAATAATTAATTCCTTTTATTGCCAAATAATACTCCACTGCATGGACACATCACATTTTATTTATCCATTCAAATGCTGATGGGCATTGGAGTTGTTTCTACTTGTTAGCTATTGTGAATAACACTGCTATGGACATCCACACACAAGCTTTTGTTTGGACACATGTCTTTAATTTTCTTGGGTAGATTCCTAGGAGTAGATTTGTTGGATTGTACTGTAAGTTTATGTTTATCTTTTTTTTTAATTTTTTTAAATTTTATTTTATTTTTAAACTTTACATAATTGTATTAGTTTTGCCAAATATCAAAATGTTTATCTTTTAAATAAACTGCAAAACTGTTTTCCAAGGTCGCTGCACCATTTTTCATTTTCATGAGCAACGTATGAGAGCATTCCAGTTGCTCCACATCTTAACAGAAGCCTTTGAAAGCAGAGGAAATGAACACTTGCTGAGCACTGGGCTATACAAAATATATTAACTCCTGATCCTAATCACAATTCTCAGTGTGCTACCATGAGGACCAAAAAACCTGAATGAATCTTCAGCAGTGTAAGGGCAGAAATGGGGAGTTGGGTGGCATGAATTGAAACTATATCTACACAGCTTACCATCCACAGTAACCTGACTTAACCATTCCACTTCACCAGTTATAACATTACTACAGCAGGAAATTCTTGCCCAAGAATAAATGATAGAAGTTGGAAATCATTTAATTGTGCACTCCAGGAACTTCCTGGAAGACTCATCAACCCCTCAACAGAAAGTAGCAAACAACAGTTTATTCCTCAAGACTGCTTTGAACTCCTCAAGTCAAAATCTTCACCTGGCTCTCCACCAATACTGAACTAACACATCATGATCCTTGCCCAGTCCTAAGCTCCCACAATGAAGCACCCATCCTAAGCCAGACTTCCAAAGTCTCATAAATACCCTAATTTTGCCCTTCCTGCTCTGAGATGCTACCAAGACTGTTAAGATAATGCTTTCCTTACTGTTATACCAAGGTTCAGTTTAGGTAATGTCTTCCTTACCAGCTAAAACAAACTTACCAAGAGAATGCTTTGGAGAAATTCTGGAAAGCTAGCATTCAACAGTGGATATTTGTGAAAAGAAGCCAACAAACCCAAGTACTGGGTTGGCCAAAAAGTTCATTGGATTTTTCCGTAACATCCTATGGAAAAACCAGAAGGAACTTTTTGATCAACCCAATACATATGGAGACAGTGTCTTGTTTTCCTATCTGAAAGGCCAGACCTGCTTAGGAATGAAGGTTCCTTAATAAAAGCTTCCTGTATTAATATGGATAAAATTTTAAAAGTCATAAAATACTGTGATAGTAAAAAAAAAACCAGTGTGAAATGATAAAAGCAAACATAGAAAACAAAATTTAAACTATATTAAATCTACAAGTTCTGTTAGAGATTTCCAATAATTTAATAATTTAATTAATCATTGCCCCCCCAACACCCCTCAGTTCAGTCTGTTACTGCAGGTGGTGGTAGTAAGCCTTGACCAGAATGCCTTAAGTAATATAGTTTGCCCTGAATCTTGGGTTAGTTGCTACATGATAAGTTATTATAAGTAAAAAAGGTGCCAAATTATACCATAAGTATTTCTTTGCTTTAAAAGTTGCTCTTAAGTTAGTGTCTTTTAAAAGAAATGATTGCCTGATGTTAATCTGAGGCTTCATGTTTTATATTAAAGAGGCATATTGGATGAACCTAGAACCTATCATACAAAGTGAAGTAAGTTAGAAAGAGAAAGATAAATATCATATTCTAACATATATACAGAATCTAGAAAAATGGTACTGAAGAATTTATTTATAGGGCAACGGTGGAGAAACAGAGAATAGACTTATGGATATGGGGAGAGGGGAGGAGAGGGTGAGATGTATGGAAGGAGTAACATGGGAACTTCCATTACTATATGCAAAATAGATAGCCAATGGGAATTTGCTGTATGGCTCAGGAAACTCAAACAGGGGCTCTGTATCATCCTAGAGGGGTAGATGGGGAGGGAGATGGGAGGGAGGTTCAAAAGGGAGGGGATATATGTATACCTACGGCTGATTCATGTTGAGGTTTGACAGAAAACAACAAAATTCTGTAAAGCAGTTATCCTTCAATAAAAAATAAATTTAAAACAGAGGCATATTTTTGGTAAGTGACAACAATGATTAAATGAGAAGGATAAAAGTTGCCACCACCCTGGGATAAAGACATGCTTATGCCTTAAGCTTGACTTGTCCTTTCTGTCTTCATCTTTAGGACCAGTATCACAGCACATAGAGATACTGTTATTTATGGCTTTTACTGTATTTCTTTATTTACCTCACCTAAGGTGTTCGAATTAAATCATAAGAAAGCTTTAATTCTCTTTCCCACCTCCTCTCTGTCAAAGGTACTCCTTTTTCTCTGTACAAGTCACAGAAGAGAGAAGAGACAAAGAGAAAGAGGGCCGTATACTCCAGCGAGCCTAATGGTCTCTCAGTCTTTGCTTTCTACATAAGAATATTTAACTGTGACCAAACCACTTGTTTTTGGCCTTTCTCAGAAAATTAACTTATTTATAATTGGTTGGAAATGAATATAACCTACCTTGTGTATAAGTTACCACATACTTCTTTTACTATTAATTTACCTGAAGCAACTGGAGGTAGAGGATTGGAAAATATGAATTGTCCTAAAACACATTTCTTCAAGGAGACAGGTATACCTCACTCTGGGGGCATATTTTTCAAACTAAAAACAGCCTAATTATTCCCCCAGCATTCCTTTCTGAGAAGTTTGTGATATGGCTTATTTTTTAAAAGGGCTTTATATATGAGGAAAAAAATTTTTTTTCCTCTACCCTGTTAGGTTCTGCATCTGGGGCCTGTGAATTAGACTGACAATGCTAGATTAATAGGAGAAAAGGCATACAGATTTTATTTAATGTTAATATTTTAATTTTTACATGTGATAGAAGTCTTCATAGAAATGAAGTGAAAAGCCACAGAAGCAGTTAGTCTCAGAGGTTATATACCATTTTAGCAAAAACTGCTGGATTTATAGAGAAGGGGTAAGACTAAGGAAAAGATATTGGGATTCTAGTGTTCTTGCCTGGAGAATCCCAGGGATGGGGGAGCCCGGTGGGCTGCCATCTATGGGGTTGCACAGGGTCCGACACGACTGAAGCGACTTAGCAGCAGCAGCAGCAGGAGTGGTAGACTGTGGGAAGGTAAATATATGGGGGAAACTATGTATAACAGAAGATAATGGTTATTTTAGTAAGGTTTATTTGTGCTGGTGTTCTGTCTTCAGTGATAGTCACTGCTTTTCTTCCTTCTGGTATGGGAGATAGAAGGGGGAAGACCTTCATAATAGGCCAATAAAGGGAATCAGATAGTACTTCCTGCGTTCGCTGCTTTCCAACTGCCTATAGCCTAAAACAATCCTTTTGCTAAAGTGGTATATATTGGGATGGTATATTTTGATTCCTTTCATCTTCACCTCTTACCTGCTTATACAGAATGAAGCTTTTCAAGTTTTTAATCAAGGTTATGGCAGCTTCTTACAAAAAAGGAAAGGAAATTTCACAATAGAAAGCCAGAAACACAAAGATGGTATTTAATATCAATCACATTTTTATTGTGAAATTATTACCCAACAGTAACATTGCCAGTTTCATGCCTCAACCCGCACCATATATATTTTAGCTTCCCAAACTGTTCACCATTTACAAATACATCGTATCTTAATATGCTTCTCATTTTATGAATCATTATCTCGTCTTGGGGTGCTCTTTTCCCTTTACCACTGGCAGCCACTCCCCACAATCACTGCTTATCTAATAAAGTCTCACTGAGTAAGGCGCAGTGCCTCAGTGTCCCCAGTGTCATTCACACGGGCCACTAGCACAATTTCAACATCCATCTCCACTAGCAATTTCTCAATATTTAAAAAACTACTTACTTCTTACTTAAGTGTATAAATTGGAAACTTCACATAGAGTTATGTAAATTTTTAAAAAGCATCATTTTCTATAATTAGAAGCTAACCAAAAAATAAGTACTCTGAAAAAACACATTATTAAATTCTAGCCAGAAAGTTACCAAATGCTGTGAGCCCGAGGCTCTTTGTAAAATGAGAGGTTGGCAGGAATAAAGAGCTATAAGGACATAGTCCATCAAACTGAAACTTCCTCCCAGATGTTAACAGAACAATTAAATGGGAACAGTTCCCCCCCACTATGGAATTCAGTGTTATGTAATGCTATGCCTTGTTTCTCTTAAGCTTGTTCACAGCACGTCTGTCCCCCACTTTGCAAACACTGGTACATTGATAACAATGGTAGGCTTTGGAGCCAGATGGTTCTGGGCTGGAATCTGAGCTCTGTCATTAATATATTTAGCTTTAGGCAAAACACTTAACCTCTGCGAGCTGTACTTTTTACTTCTTAAGTACCGTATAAGATCTACCTCAACTGGGGCCTATAGACTGAATGAGCTCCTCGTCTCAAAATTCATGTGTTGAAATCCTAATCCCCAAATGTGATGATATTTGGCGGTGGGGCCTTTGGGAGGTTCCACCCTCATGATTGGGGTCAGTTCAGTTCAGTTCAGTTGCTCAGTCATCTCGACTCTCTGTGACCCCATGGACAGCAGCACACCAAGCTTCCCTGTCCATCACCAACTCCAGGAGCTTGCTCAAACTCATGTCCATTGAGTCAATGATGCCATCCAACCATCTCATCCTCTGTTGTCCTCTTCTCCTCTTGCCTTCAATCTTTCCCAGAATCAGGGTCTTTTCAAATGAGTCAGTTCTTTGTATCAGGTGGCCAAAGAATCGGAGTTTCAGCTTCGGCATCAGTCTGTCCCATGAATATTCAGGACTGATTTCCCTTAGGATTGACTGATTTGGTTTCCTTGCAGTCCAAGGGACTCTCAAGAGTCTTCTCTAACACCACAGTTCAAAAGCATCAATTCTTCAGCACTCAGCTTTCTTTATAGTCCAACTTTCATATCCATACATGACTACTGGAAAAACCATAGCTTTGATTAGATGGACTTTTGTTGGCAAAGTAATGTCTCTGCTTTTTATTTTTTTTTTAATTATTATTTTTTTTTACTCTGATTGTTCTTGCCTGTAACTTATTTTTTTTTTAATTTTATTTTATTTTTAAACTTTACATAATTGTATTAGTTTTGCCAAATATCAAAATGAATCCGCCACAGGTATACATGTGTTCCCCATCCTGAACCCTCCTCCCCCCTCCCTCCCCATACCATCCTTCTGGGTCGTCCCAGTGCACCAGCTCCAAGCATCCAGTATTGTGCATCGAACCTGGACTGGCAACTCGTTTCATACATGATATTTTACATGTTTCAATGCCATTCTCCCAAATCTTCCCACCCTCTCCCTCTCCCACAGAGTCCATAAGACTGTTCTATACATCAGCGTCTCCTCTGCTGTCTCGTACACAGGGTTATTGTTACCATCTTTCTAAATTCCATATATATGCATTAGTATACTATATTGGTGTTTTTCTTTCTGGCTTACTTCACTCTGTATAATAGGCTCCAGTTTCATCCACCTCATTAGAACTGATTCAAATGTATTCTTTTTAATGGCTGAGTAATACTTCATTGTGTATATGTACCACAGCTTTCTTATCCATTCATCTGCTGATGGACATCTAGGTTGCTTCCATGTCCTGGCTATTATAAACAGTGCTGCGATGAACATTGGGGTACACGTGTCTCTTTGCCTTCTGGTTTCCTCAGTGTGCTTTTTAATATGCAGTCTCAGTTGGTCATAGCTTTTCTTCCAAGGAGCAAGTGTCTTTTAATTTCATGGCTGCAGTCACCATCTGCAGTGATTTTGGAGACCAAGAATATAAAGTCTGTCACTGTTTCCATTGTTTCCCCATCTATTTGCCATGAAGTGATGGGACCAGATGTCATGATCTTCATTTTTTGAGTGCTGAGTTTTAAGCCAGCTTTTTCATTCTCTTCTTTCACTTTCATCATGAGGTTCTTTAGTTCTCCACTTTCTGCCTCATCTGCATATCTGAGGTTATTGATATTTCTCCCTGCAATCTTGACTCCAGCTTGTGCTTCATTCAGCCTGGAATTTTACATCATGTACTCTGTATAGAAGTTAAATAAACAGAGTGAAAATATACAGCCTTGATATACTTTTTTCCCAATTTGGAACCAGTCCATTGTTCCACATCTAGTTCTAACTGATGCTTCTTGATCTGAATATAGATTTCTCAGGAGGCAGGTAAGGTGGTCTGGTATTTCCATCTCTGTAAGAATTTTCCAGTTTGTTGTGATCTATACAGTCAAAGGCTTTGGTGTAGTCAATAAACGAGAAGTAGATGTTTTTCTGGAATTCTTTTGCTTTTTCCATGATCCAGTGAACGTTGACAACTTGATCTCTGGCTCCTCTGCCTTTTCTAAATCCAGCTTGAACATCTGAAAGTTCTTGGTTCACATACACTTGAAGCCTAGCTTGGAGAATTTCGAGCATTGCTTTGCTAGTGTGTGAAATGAATGCAATTGTGTAGTAGTTTGGACATTCTTTGGCATTGCCTTTCTTTGGAATTGGGAAAAAAAACTGACCTTTTCCAGTCCTGTGGCCACTGCTGAGTTTCCAAATTTGCTGGCATATTGAGTGCAGCACTTTAATTGGGATCAGGGTCCTTATAAAAGAGACCCTTGGGACATCCCTCTCCTCTTCCTCTATGAGATGACACAGAGAAAATGCAGCCATCTATGAACCAGAAAGCAGGCCTCACCAGATATGGAATCAGTTGGTACCTTGATCTTGTACTTCTGACCCTCCAGAACTGTGAAAAATTAACTTATATTGTTCATAAGCTAGCCAGTTTATGGGATTTTTGTTATAGCAGTGAAAATGGATGAAGAGAGCGGAATATTTTGAAGATTTGAGATCATGTGTACATAGAATGACTAGCACATGATTGGTTTGAATGAACAGGAGTTTATATTAATATTATTGTCTTTATCATCACCATTATCATCCTTTAAGGTATAAATCAAATGTCATTCCCTTGGCAAACATGCCAATTTCTTTCTTGAAATCACAAAACTCTGAATATTCTTTCATTTTGATAGAATAATTTGTTTCTATCTGTGTCATTTGTTGTTTGGTGAGTTCTTCAAAGGTAGGGCCTTTTCTTAGACAAAGCAGACACTGAAAAGGGAGGGGATATATGTATACCTATGGCTGATTCATGTTGAGGTTTCACAGAAAACAAAGTTCTGTAAAACAAGTATCTTTCATTTAAAAATATTAATTAACTAATACAATTATGTAAAGTTTAAAAATAAAAAAATAAAAATATTAATTAATTTTTTTAAAAAGGGGACATTGATTGAAAACCTACTGTGTTCAAAGCTTTTTGAACCATACCATTATTTGAAAAAAAGTTTGCAAATTTGGTTATGGAAAGACAGAGGACTCACAGTAGGTTAGGGTAACATCATTAGAAAACAGCCTTTTATATGCTGAACAGACAACTGGTATATTTGTCCATTTTGTAAATTAAGAGACACTTAAGTCCAGACGATTTTCCACAATGGCCCCAGCGTGTCCTTGTCTTCCACCAGCTGTTCCTCTCTACTCTTAATAAAATTCAAATTGCCCAAACAATGGCTGCTAACTCACAAGTGCAATTCTCTGCTCTTCTGAGAACTGTCTTGATCCAACTGTTCCCGAAACTAGCTGAACTTCAGCTAACCCCTCTTGCTAAAGCCCTATTGAAAACTTCTGCCTGGCTTCCTTAAGTCAGAAAGCTCCTTTGGAACCTTTTCTGTCCTGGCACTTTGGAAAAAGACATGTTAACAGGCTGTTGGGTTGATTTTCTTTACTACAGAAGGCAGTAAAGTATAATGAGAATGATATTTTAAGATTAAACCAATGTATTTAAAATTTTTATTACAAAATATTTCTTGAAACAAAGAATACATAAAATAACCAATTTAGTTTTCATTCTCTATAACCAATTTAAGCTTTTATTCCCTGTAAATCTTTATATATTGATTCAGCTCTTTATATATTGAATCAAAGACATTCACGGTTCTTTAGAAGTTCAGAAACCACTTAGAACAACAGGGGCGGTACTCAGCTCCAAGTTTCAAATTAGCCTAAGAAAGCTTCATGAGGCAAAGTTTTGGAAAACAGATTCTGTTAATTTCTTTCCCCGCTAAATTTTTAAAACTAGTCTTAACATAGCAAAATTCAGAAGTCTGAATATAAAAAGTTTCATGGGCGCTCTTACTGTAGAGAGGACTGAGAATATGATAGGGAAGGTTTGGTGGCAAAGAGACCTGTATTAGGAAGTTGCTTAGATCACAGAAAAGAGACCCTGTATTCATCCCCTAGTTCTCAGGCCAGAAAGGAGTTTGGGATTAACATATAGACACTGCTGCTGCTGCTGCTGCTACGTCGCTTTAGTCGTGTCCGACTCTGTGTGACCCCATAGACAGCAGCCCACCAGGCTCCGCCGTCCCTGGGATTCTTCAGGCAAGAACACTGGAGTGGGTTGCCATTTCCTTCTCCAATGCATGAAAGTGAAAAGTGAAAGTGAAGTTGCTCAGTCATGTCCAACTCTAGTGACCCCATGGACTGCAGCCTACCAGGCTCCTCCGTCCATGGGATATAGACACTACTGTATATAACATAATCAACAAGGACCTACTGTATAGCACAGGGAATGCTACTCAGTATCCTGTAATAGACTAAATGGGAAAAGAATCTGAAAAAGAATAGATACATGTGTATGTGTAACTGAATCACTTTCCTGTACACCTGTAACAAACACAACATTGTGAATCAACTATTGCTGTTGTTTAGTTGCCTAGTGTGTCTGACTCTTTGCTCCAAGACAAAATAAAAATTAAGTAAGAGAAATGGTGATGTGCTCTGGGGTCAGACTTGGGCTTCAGATCCTGGTTCATCATTTCTGGCAGGAGTTGAAATCCTCCTTTTAGTTTCCACACAGGGGTGCAGTTCTGTGCATTGCAGGAAATCTATGTCTTATAGAAGAAATCTAAACTCTCCTACATGACACCCTTTCAAATGTCAGAAGACAGTCAGCATATCACCTGTAAGTGCCCTTCTTTCACGTACTTTCCTCAAGACTTTCAACCGACACTCATATCATATGACTTGGAGTCATCCAGATAAGTCTGCCTACAAGCTGCTGCAAGTTGTCTATATTCCCTTCACACTCATTCCACACTGCTGCACGTCACTGCTTGATAATACTACACTTTTATTCTCAGCCTTGATTGGAATGGGTCTTCTCATTCCCTTTGAATCCTCATCTTGGACTTGAACCCCTTATAGAATTACTGCAGACTTTAGTCAGCTTGTTAGGAAAACGCCTCCTGGCAGCTGTGAGTCAGCTATCCAGATGTTCGTGATTTTCCTTGCCTTGTCTCCATTAAGCTGGCATATTTAAACAAAGAGGAGCTGAATTAGTGGGTCAGCCATTGGGTTAAAGTCCCCTGGTCACTACTTCTCTATAGAACAAGAAAAGAAAAATAAGAGAGTAAGGCAAGGGTATTTGTGCATCCCAACATCAAACCCCAAAGCCTGTCCCCTTTTCTCCTAATCACAAAAGGGAACTCCATTCTCTCTGCTCCCCACCAAGAAGGAAAAAGCACTATCCTGCCGATGGGAATCTCTGATTATACTTCCAGGGTCATATCATTTAAATATTGTACTACTTAAATGTCATTCCTTATTGTTATACTGTGGAATTCTCTCTCTGCTAGGATTTAGCAGTTACAATAGTAGCTGAGACTAGAGTTACATGTCTGGCTGGGGTCACAATGTCATCCACTGATAGACACATCACATTAGCTTTTCTCCAGTACAGAACCATGCAGTTAATTGAAATCTGTACTTCAGGATTGATATACCCAGAGTTAGACGCTGACTTCATTTTGTTATGGATTTCTCCTCACCAGGGAAAATGAGAATGGTAAGAGAGTAAGTCCTTGTGTCAGACGGTCTAGATTTGAATTTCAGCTGCTCCACTTACTAAACAGTGGACAAGTTGCTTAATTTCTCTGCACCTGTTTCTCTATCTTTAAAATAAGGGTAATAATAGGGACTACCTCAAAGTATAAGAGTATTAAATGAGTTAGTACAGTAAAACACTTAGACTATCTAATCAATTCCACCAAGAAATTTAAACTATGTCAAGAAACTTTCAACAAGCCGTAGTAATCTTCCATATAGAGTTATACTGATAACAGTAAGGAATTACCTAGGTACAGAAAGAATACTGGATTAAGGCTGAGAAGAACCAGTCTTGAGTCCCTGACACTGCCTTTAGCTAACCAATTGTCATTTCTGTGCTTCAGTTTCTTATCTGTAAAAATGAAATAGTCATATTGTCTGGTGGTTATTGAGAAGATTATGGGACAATGTATAAGAAACATGAGGTAAATAGCAACACATGGTACAAATGTAGATTATAATTATCATTGATCAGAGACTTTTATAAGATCAAGATATCCTGCCTCCTGGAAAGCAACAAATTATTCAACTCTCTTTTCCAAACTTGAAGAAAACCTCTTTGTATTTCCTGGTCATTGGAGCATTTGGTTTTCACTTCGGTGTTCCTATATAAAACTGCATGGCCCAGTTTCCAAGGTCAGAACTTGCCTATAATGACTGGACTTTAGTATGGCCTATTTAGATGTCTACTCTCTTCAAAAGTGTTTTCAAATGATAAGGATAAACACTTCTAGGAAGGTCTCCTGTTGATGGTCCATAAAGTGTTCATGGCATCAAACAAAGATTACATCTTATCCTTGTGAAGATATCTCACTTGAACTTGAGCTTCAGTTTCTATTGCTTTGGATCTCAGACTCCATCTTGCCTCTGGACTCTATGCTCAAAAGATTAGTTTTGATTTTGATCATTTATTTCCTTATTTGTAAAAGTTAGTCCAATTATAGCCAAACCTTTCTTCTTCCAGGTAAATCTTGATGTAACCAAAAGCAAAGACTTCTTTACATTCTGTGGGCAATGAGTGTTGTTTCATATCCCATAGTCCAGGGCCTTTTGTCTTACATCTTCAGGAATAAGAATGACCTACTTTCTATCACATGGGTCATGCCAAGTAGAAATTATCCTGAATGTCTGGTAGTCTCTATAACTTTATTGGGTTCTCCCTCAAACAAAATCTCTCTGTTTCTGATTATTTTGCCCCAGATGTACCTGGAGCATACTTTCAAGCTGAATCTCATTTTCTTATTTCCTGTGCATATTTCTAGCTTCCCCAGACCCCCTGGATAATTTATCTATTGCACTAATATTCATAGTTAAAAAGTATAATAGACCTGCGCTCTCTTCATTTTTGGGCTCAGGAAATATCTCCAATCATTTTTCAATCATTTGTGGTCCACGGAGAGCCAAAACATGCCTTTTCTGGGGAAATTTAATCCACATGTTTATGATTAATTTATATGTAAGTCATTAAATTGGTGTTTCTAAGACATTTCATTTGGCAAGCTACCTCTCTCTCACCCTCCAAATCCCCTCCCAAGTCTTAGTTGAGTTAATATGGCACCATGGCACCCATTCTTTTCAGAACTAGCAAAAGAAAGTAGTCCTAAATATATCAGATCCATTCTGTCCATATTGTAGTTGATACACAACTGCCTGAATGGTTGGCATCTTACAGTATAGAGATGATTAGAGAATTTATAATCAGTTCCCTTTAGGCAACAGTTGCACCTGTTCCTCGAAATGGGGTATGGGTTCTAATGGTTTAGTCACCCAAAATTCAACCTCATTTCAATTTAATTCAGGCAATTTAAAGATCTTTCCTTATGCACTATTATGTGGTAAGCACAATAAGTCATAATATTCTCTGCCTTAAATTTGTTAATTGTCTAAAAGGAGAGACTGACCTATATTTATAACTATGATAGACAGTATTGAAGAACCAGATACAACATAATTAAGGTGCTACTAGAGAACCAGAATGAGGGATTCCTACTGGGGATATTAATCTGGGAGTAACTGGTTCAAAAATAGGACTAGAAGCTGAGGGCAAGTCCAGATCACAAGAATCCTTCAGGGCGAAGGGCAATGGGAATCTAAGAAAGGTTTTTGAAGAAGGTGACATGACTATGTCCCCAATACTGGAAGACACAATGAAGATTAGGTCAGCTCTGAGTGACCTCTGGAAAGTTACCTAAAGTCCTTAAGTCTCCGTTTTCTCAATAGCAGACGAAAGACAGTATTTCTAGTTCTCTGGTGGCAAGCACGCTGCATGGCATACAGAAGTAGAAATATAACGGAGTACACATGAAACATAAAATGTTATAAACCAATGTTACTTTGATAAAAATAAATCTAAAATTAAAAAGTAACAAAGAAAATTCCAGTTGTTTTAAAGATTAAAAAACATGGTATGAAATGACCTAGTTCTTGGCATACAGCAGATTCTCATTTCATGGTAGATTAGAAGATGAAGATGATAGTGAGACACATGAACTAGGATTTCTGGAAAAATTCAACACCCATGCTATCGAGTCTCTGAACCTTTTGAGTATTCTCTTCACAGGTCTTTCACATGTATGATCTCTATAAACATCTAGTTAGTGGCTCATTTTAAAAGCAACCAGTCATTACAGAGATGTGTGGTAGTTAAAGCGATCATTAGCGAAAGGGCCATGTTTCCGAAAGGGAAACTGAATTGCTGACTAGTAATCAGAAACACCTTTAACACCAGATGTGGATGAGCAGCATATTTGCAACAGTGATTCCCTATTCTGGTTTGAGACAGCCCAAATCGGCAGACAATTTTTGACTGTTTCAGTTCAGTTCAGTTCAGCCGCTCAGTTGTGTCCGACTCTTTGCGACCCCATGAATCGCAGCACACCAGGCCTCCCTGCCCATCACCAACTCCCGGAGTTCACCCAAACTCAAGTCCATCGAGTCGGTGATGCCATCCAGCCATCTCATCCTCTGTCATCCCCTTTTCCTCCTGCCCCCAATCCCTCCCAGCATCAGAGTCTTTTCCAATGAGTCAGCTCTTCGCATGAGGTGGCCAAAGTATTGGAGTTTCAGCTTTAGCATCATTCCTTCCAAAGAACAGCCAGGACTGATCTCCTTTAGAATGGACTGGTTGGATCTTCTTGCAGTCCAAGGGACTCCCAAGAGTCTTCTTCAACACCACAGTTCAAAAATATCAATTCTTCGGCACTCAGCTTTCTTCATATTTTGACTGTTTATTAGATACCAATTGTATCTAGCTCCTCTAGGTGCTAGAGGAGATGTAGGAATCAGTATATCAGTATACTTCTCTCAAGGAATTTATATTCTGGGAAGGGAAATATGACAAGATTTCAAATGACTATGAATATTTCTAGACAATATGATACCTACAAAATGCATAAAGGGAATACAGATAAAATGTTAATGAAATTTAGAAGCAAGAGAGAAAACATTCACCTCGAAGAATTCAAGAAAAGCTTTGTGAAACTTTATCTGTGATACAAAGCTTGAAAGATAGCTAGGCATTTTCGCTGGATGGAGATGTTTAGGAAGGCAACCATAGGCAATAGAAGAATGCCAATCATGTACTGACACACCGAGTCCCTCTCACTCAACAAACCTCTATTGAATGTGTACTGTGTTTGAGGAACAGAGAGATTACTAAAATAAAGTCTCTGTCCCCAAAGTTTCACAATCTCTTTCAACTCAAATGTTTCTCCCTCTTCTGGGAGAGGAAAATGAAAAAAGATGAATGAGTGAATTGTAATACAATACTGTCAGTATTTTACTGATACAAAGGTTCCTCTGATAGTAACTAGTTAAATGTTATATGTGTAATAGTTCTCTAGAGCAACAGAACCAATAACCATTATGATGTTATGTGTGTATCTTTCTCTCTGTGTTTATCTATCTATTTGAAAGATTGATTTTAAGTAACTGACTCATGACTATGGGAGCTGGCAAGTCTAAAATCTGTTGGATAGGCCAGCAGACTGAAGACCGAGAGAAGAGTCATGCTGTGGTTAGTCTGAAGGCAGTCTGTTGGCAGATTCCTTCTTACTCAGGAGAAGTCAGTTTTATTTCTATTAAGGCCTTCAACTGATTGGATACGGCCCACCCACATTATGGAGGGTAATCTACTTTACTTAAAGTTTACTGATTTAAATGTTAATCTCATCTAAAAATACCTTCACTGAAATATCTAGAATAATGTTTGACTAAATATTTGGGTACCACTGCCTAACCAACTTGACACATAAAATTAACCATCATATTATATGAGATAAATTGAACAAATCTGGTCTCAGACTTCTGTCAGTCAGATTAACCAGAGTGACTCTCAGAGTGTCACACTTGGATGTAAATTTGGAGTTCATCCAAAAACATACAGGGCCAAGGGGTGGACTGTTGGGAGAGGCCACCAACCTGGTGGCCACCAGTTCTGACTCTTCCTGCATGATCTTGGTGAGTGTGCTAGTCTATAAGGCTTATCTGTATTCAAATAAAGAGCAGTTTACGCAGGTACTCACACGAGCAACAAATTGGGTCAACATGACCACAGGATATAACTACCATACATGCTTTGGTGCGGAGGAAGATTGGCTTATGTACTGCTTGCTACAATATTTTCTGCTTGTTCAAAAAGTGCTTGGTCCTTGGTCCTGAATTCCTCAGCTGCAACTCAAACCCACTGCATGGGGAGCATATATTTGGGCCCATTGCATTGCCCCTGTGGGGCCTAGTGGCCAGGAGAATCAATACAAATATACTAATGTCATGATGTTTGCTGTGTATGAGTATATAATCTTTTGTTGCTGACCTGGGAGTCTTGTGTCTTCTGCCTACATTTATGAAGCAGCAAAAGTGGACATACTAGGTTGCAAGTAGGTAAAAATCTCAGGCCCTTCACAGTTCTTGACAGCTACAGCGATAAGGATGGGATGTAGACAGTGGCGTGATTTTATGTAAGAGGAGGGACAAAGGCTTTGCAGACTAGGTTCAGGGATATAAGAAGTTTTCCTAGGGTCTGGTGGCGAATGCTCTCACCCAAATAGTGGGTGAGGTTGGGAAGTAAGGGTCCCTTAGTGTCCTGCCTATTAATAAACAAAAGTTAATTTCATATTTAGAAGCTGAGCAGTGAGAGGTAGGATTGAGATAAGCCACCAAAACTGTAGCTTGACTATTTTTCATTCCTTCACTCTCCCCAGGAAGGTGAGGAAAGGGATATTATCATGACAATGGGGACAGTGAGCCCTGTGACTCCAACCTAAAGACAATGTGGCTAAGGTTACTGAGCCAAGGACTCCCTAAAGCTGAAATAGGTGATGTCGGTAATGATGACCTTGCCACCCAATAGGGGGCTTTGGGTGAACCACTCAAGTTCACTTGGTTGAGCTGCGAGCAGCTGACACAATGCTCAAGACTGAAAGTAGTTGCTAAGATAATTTTGAAACTGAAAAACGTCTTCTTTATGGAACTCGTACTTCTCAATTTCAAAATTTACTACAAAGCTGCAGTAATCAAGATAGTGCGGTACTGGCATAAAGACAGACATTTACATTAATTGAACAGAATTGAAAGTACAGGGGAAAAAAGCCCTTACATTTATGGTCAACTAATTTTCAACAAGGGTCCCAAGACAATTCTATGTGCATGTGCAAAAGAATGAAACTGAATCACTATCTCACATCATATAAAAAAATTAACTCAAAATGGATCAGAGATCTATATGTAAAAGCTAATTATAAAACTCTTAGAATAAAACACAGAATTAAAATTTGATCAGACACCAAAAGCACAAATGAGAAAAAGAAAAACAAATAAGTTGGATTTTATCAGAATTAGAAACTTCTGTGCTTAAAAGACACTGTCCAGAGAATGGAAAGGTAACACACAGAATTGGAGAATATGTTTGCAAATCACATATCCAATAAGGGGTCTGTATTATTAGAACACTTACAACTCAACAGTGAAAGACAAATAGTTTTATTAAGTCCCATTTGCTTATTTTTATTTCTTTTGCCTTAGGAGACTGACCTAAGAAAATATTTCTGTAATTTGTGTCCAAGAAATCATTTTCATATATTTAGAATAGGTAATAATGGTCACATTTTTACACACTTACTGTCAGGTGCTATCTTATGCACTCACAAGAACCCTGAGATGTATGAACCATTGGTATCCTCATTATACAGATGATGGAAGATGAAGGAATCTTCCCAATGGGACATAGCAAGTAGACAGTGGAATTGGATTAACATCCAGATCTGGCTCCAGAGCCCAAACTCTTAAGGACCAAGCTGACGATCTCCCTGTACACAGGGTGTGTGTAACACCTGACAACAAATGCCTGCTTCCGAATTTCCATTACTGAGCAGTGCACTGAGGGCCCCAGATTCCCCAGTCACTTAGCATCTTTAGAATTCAGTAAGGACTGACTATGAGCAGGGCGCTGTGGGAGATTTAAAGATATGAGAGATGGCTTATGTTTTCAAGGAGCTTTCAGTCAGAGAGAGGAAATTAGATGTACCCAAACAATTCTAATAACAAAAGTGATAATGGGGTTACAAGAGCCTTAAAAACAGAGGACTCACTCCTTGTATGATTTCAAAGTAAAACAGTGTGGTTTAGCTTTATTTTAAAAGGCTTTATTAGTATCAGTTCAGCTGGGAGGAACGTCTGAAGATCCTGGTATAGAAATCTTGACAATGAATCAGAAAACATCAGAGCTGAAGGGGACCTCAAATGGTCGAGTTCAACACCCACATTTGCAGTGAACCTAGAGTGCCCAGCACCCTGGGATGAATGAGCTGGTGGCAGAATCTGAGATCAGATCTGGAACACCTGGTCTTCCATCTATTCTAAGCCACCCCTTCCTTCTCACTGTCTCAGCAGAGGGTGCCCTATGGGCAAGAAGCTTTGCTTGAAACATGTATCTGCTGGATACTAATCTTACAAATGTCCACTAATGACATCTTCTTGTACAAGCCTTCCCTGATTCTCCCCTCTAGCGCTTTCTTTCCAGCCAACAGTAATATCTCCTACATGGAGGTCTGGCTCTGGAGATACTGAGCGAGCAAGACAGAGCTTAGTGCGTCATCTATTAGCTCTCTCTCAAAGGCTCTCTGTTTTGTCATCCCAAAGAGACTGTAAACATGGAGAGTAAGAGTCTGACTTTATTTTTTATGTCCCAGAGCAATTAAAGCAGTGCTTTACTGTATTGTTTTTCACAACACCCTAGCATGAAGACATCTAAAATATCATTGAAATTTTTAAACACACACACAAAAGTGGAATTGTATGACAAACTCCCAAATGTTCATCACCAGCTTCCACAAGTACTGTTATTCTGCCATTCTTATTTCAAATCCTGCTGAGAGGTGGCCAGGTTGGTGACAGGGAAATGCAGTAGGCAGCAGGCTAGGTCGAGGACCCTGGACATAGCGGCAGGTGATGGGATACCACTATTCACAGGAAGAGACAGGAAGCAAAGCGGTTTGCCCAGTGGTGATGACACAGGTAGTGTTGGGAATCAGGCGTGGGGGCTTGAGATAAATTGTGCCCAGCTGCCTGGCCACGGTGTGACGGAGCCTCTCCCTTCCTCAGCCTTTGCAGATGCTGCTCCCTCTGCGAGAACACTGCTCTTCTACCAGCTTCTCCAACGGCTGCTTCCTCAGTGCACACTTCCTCGGTCACACTTTCTTAAGAGGTATCCTGTCCTCATTATTCTTCAACTTCACAGCCTGTCTGCTTCCTACACACCATTCTGAACACTGTATTAATTATTTTAGTGTTAGTTTACTTGTTTATTTTTAGTCTCCCCTGCTAGACTGTAAACTCCAATGAGGGCAGGGATCTTATCTTTCTCCTTTACCTCTATCTCCTCAGAAACTAGAAAACTGTCTGACACATAATAGACATTCAATAAATACTTGGCAAGTGAATTAAAAATTCTGCTACTATTTGAGGCTTCCCTCATGGCTCACTGGTAGAGAATCCACCTGCCAGTGCAGAAAACGTGGATTTGATCCCTGATCCGGGAAGATCCCACATGCCACGGGGCAACTAAGCCTGTGTGCCACAACTCCTGAGCCTGTGCTCTGGAGCCCAGGAGCTGCAACTCCTGAAGCCCCAGCACTCTAGAGCCCGTGCTCTCCAACAAGAGAAGCCACTGCAGTGAGAAGCCTGTGCGCTGCAACTAGAGAGTAGCCCCTGCTCGTTGCAACTAGAGAAACGCCTGCACAGCAAGGAAGACCCGTACAGTCAAATAAATCAATAACATTATAAAAAGGATTTTTGTTGTTTTGATTGTTGAAGCGCAAGTTGGGTACACAAGAGTACAAGAAAAGGAAAGGATAATTTCTAATTTAATCAGGGTAAATGGCACACTCAGTGGTTCTCAATTCTCACTGCATATTAGAATCAGGGGGTGCTTGATACAAACATCTGCCCTCCTCTATAGACCAACTGAATCAGAATCCCTGGGGGTGGCTTAGGTATTTTTTTTTTAAGCCCTATGGCTTCCCAGGTGGCACGGTGGTAAAGAATCCGCCTGTCAATGCAGGAGACCGGGGATGCGGGTTTGATTCCTGGGTCAGAAAGATCCCCTAGCGGAGGAAATGGCAACCCACTTCAGTATTCTTGCCTGGAAAACCCCATGGACAGAGGAGCCTGGTGGACTATAGTCCATGGGGTTGCAAAGAGTCGGACATGCCTGAGCATGCATTCATGCATGCACACAGGTTACTATAACGAGCATAGGCTTATACAGTTATGTGAAGTTTAAAAATAAAATAAAATTAAAAAAAAAAGAATCACTATTCTAATGAAGAAAAGCTGCAAAGATTTTGAGGTTAAGATAAAGGCAGTGAATTTGGAGTAGAAGATAGGTCTGCTCAAGTCAAGTTCAGAGTCAGTGAAAATGATATGTTCTATTCAGTCTTTTCAGTGCTTAAAACCAGAGCAGAGATGAAATGAACAGATGGGTAATAGTTGAAAGTTAGTGAGTGAGATATCTAATGACCGATAGATTTTGGCTTCCCTGGTGGCTCAGAAGGTGAAGAATCTGCCTGCAATGTGGGAGACCTGGCTTTGAACTCTGGGTTGGGAAGATCCCCTGGAGAAGGAAATGGCTACCCACTCCAGTATTCTTGCCTGGAGAATTCCATGGACAGAGGAGCCTGGTGGGTTATAGTTTGTGGGGTTACACAGAGTCGGAAATGACTGAGCGACTAACACACACATACATAAGTAGAGTAGTGTATTCAAATAAGAATTAAAAACAATATTCTATTTCTATTTTTAAACATTTCAGCTTTTATTTAAACAAACAAAAATAGAATCCCATTAACTGAGTTAGAAAAACAATGTATTATGTTCGGCTGTCATGGTGACTTCTATCGGATCCCTATTCCTAATGTCATAACCAGACATCACTGTGCCCTTGATGTCTGCAAATATCATGAAAAAACCTCAAGTTTGTCATGGTGTGCCACTGGCAAAAGACATTTACAACCTACCAGAAGACATTCCACTTTTCTGCTCCTATCTTTGTTTTTCTTCCTCCCTCTCTCCCTTCCTAGCTTTCTAGTCAGATTATTTTTAGGTAACATTGCAGCATTTCAGGTGAACTGATGAAGCCGGGTGAGGTGCAACTTTTCTCATTTCCAGCGCTGGTCATGCTCCTCCATCTTCTGAAGGTTGCTTTGGGGGTGGCGCGCTCTGCTGCTAAGCTCAAGCACAGTGGGGCTGTCATTGCTTCTTCTCCCTCTCCCTCATTTATTTAGGTTGTGGCACAACTTGCTGTATCTGTAATCCCTCAGTATTGCAATCTGGGAGCAATATAAATGGTTGATGGCAGAGTGAGATTTTCAATTGTTGCTCCTCACTGCTTCACATAATGTGCTGTCATTAGCGCTTTGATGTGACATATCACGGCTTCCAGGGCTTATTGGGCCATTTATAATACCAGATGAAGGTGTTAGACCTAGTGTTGCAGGGAGGCTACTGTCTTAATTGCCTTCATTGGGTAAGGTTGGCAGCATCTTCTCTGGAGGAAAATAAAATGTAATTTTTAGTTTGTCTTTAACCATCTGCAATCAATTCCTTTCAAGTGCAGGAATCAGAGCTTTCCTCTTCTGTTCTAATTTTCTCATCACTTAATTTTTACCAAAAAAAATCTACTTTTCATACTTTGGCTATTGTTACTTGATTGATTTTCAGATATTTGTATGAATATTCCACTGTATATTATCTTGGCACAGTTATATTCAAGTGATTAATGATGATTATTACCAACTTACAGAATTTTACATTTTACAAAATTACTTTATAAAATATTAATAGCAGCTGACATTTGTTGAGTACTTTCTAGGTGGTGAAAGATACTTATGCCTTGGTTCATTCAACCCTTTCCAACAGTGCCCTGAGATAGATTATTCATTGTCTCCCTTTTATGAAGGGAAATGGATGATTGTTGAGGCTGAGTAATCCGCCCAGGGACACAGTAGTAAATGGTAGATCTGGGTTTGAAACTCAGGTCAGTCTGTTTCCAAAGTCAATATTTTTAAGCACTACATTCAGATACTCCCCACTTTGTGACTTCAGCACATTAGCCCCATCTTACAAAGCAGGAAATGCACACTCAAGCAACTGGAACACCGTGGTGACACCGTGGAGCTTGCATCTTTTGATTCCAGGTAGCAGAGCTCTTTCTTCTTCCTAGGGCAGCTTCCACCAGGGTGAGCTGTTCAACTGCTGATACGGGTTGCTGACATCCCATTCACACCATTTGGATTAATAAATAAGCAACGGATGAGGACTGGTAGTTAAAAATGAGATGGGCTTCTCCTTAAAGTATCAGGGGCAAAAGAGAGCTGCATGCCTGGTCACGTGGTGCAGGCTCAGGCTCTGGTCTGAGAGGCCAGAGTTCAGAGGCACAGAAGGGGAAAGAAGCAAGTCATGCCCACTGGGCATGCAGCCCAGGCACTTCAGCCACTGACGTGGAACCGGCCCAAGTCCCAGTGATTGATCCTGCAGCTGAGGGTGCCCTTCTCTCAGCAGCCGCAGGTTCCCACAAAGGGAGGTTGCACATGGAGAACTCTTTGTCAGGGCCTCTGATGAGAGGATTGGGTTTCACATCACAGCTACCCCTAAACAGGTACTCTGCTTCTTTCATCTTCCTGATGGCTCCCACGGGAAAGAAAAGAAAGAGAAACGAAGCTACGCCAAGAAATAGGTCACAGGCCGGTTTGGCAAGGTTTTTTAACACCTTTGCCCCACCACCTCCAGATTTGTAACTTTAAATTCCTTAATTTTTACACACCCTGTGTGGCCAATGGACACTGATGGGAAAAGCTTTCCTAAGAAATTTTTCATAAACCATTGACCATGACTCTCTGGAAAACTAATGCCTCTGACCCTTTGTACATATTATTGCCTCTGGAAGATTCTCCCCAGACCTCAAACTTCTCTTCCTAGGGTTAACTTGCTCCTCTCCTTCAAGATCCAGCTCAGGCATTGTCTCCTCCAGGAAGTCTTCCTTGATGCCCCATGCCTGCCCTTTATCCAGGCAGGCTTCTATCTTTCTCCTGTCCTGCTAAAGCACTTCAGCCACTGTCCCTGCGGACCGATCTCCTATCCACACTGTAAGCTCCTTGAGGGCAGGCATACTCTCCAGCGTCTAGCACTGTATCAAGCACACAGCACAAGTGTAATAAAGCACCTAATTATTTTGCTCTAGTTTTTCTTTTTAAAATAGCCTTTATTTTGCTCAGGTTATGAAAGCAATAATGCTAATTGCAGCAATTTTCATAAAAATCCACAAAGAAGAAAATGTAAACTATCTGTAACCCCATGGCCCAAATAAAACCACTTTGACATTTAGATGTAGTCCCTGCAGTAATTTTCTATGTGTATATGTATATATGAAATTGGAATCCTATTGTTCTATCTAGTTCTCACAAGGATTATAACAATGTCTTTTGGAGGCTGATAGAGGAGACATTTTTATTACAATTTGAGTGATAAAGAAAACTAAAATCCAGAGATACACATCTAATGGATGGCAGAGCTAGGACTAGAACCTGTGAATCTTGTCAGAGTACTGGGCCCCTTCCTGCTGCTTCCCGAGGCCTCCTCACTAGGCAGTGCTGCACAACATCCGGCATCAGTGGGACGTGGGTCTATAACTGGATGTTCTTCCTCAGGGAAGGGACAGATTTAAGCTGATCCTGTGTCCACATCATGGTTGTGTAGTGCATAAAGAACAGTGTCTTAATGTTTCAAAGGGAAACAAGGATAGAGCAGCAAGTTTCTCATCCCTTATAGAGCTATGCAGATAACATTAAGATGCAGAGTTTCTTTCCAATAGCCATGTTGCTATGGGAACCACAGCTACAGGTTCAATCCCACCATAGACTAGCGAGTTATAAACTAAACTAATCCATGACTACTGACTGTATTCTAGAACATACACAGCGAGTGTTCAATTCAATAAGTGTGTACTGGGCTGAAGTGAATGCTTATTGTTGTTCATAAGGGACAGTCAGCAAAAAAGAGTGCTGTCAGTAAATGTAAATATCCCTACCACTACACTCAGTATAGAAAAGGCTATCTGATGGGAACTTGTTTTCTATTTCATTCTAAGGACTAAACTATAATCCCTCAAGTACAAACACACACCAGATTGTTAGCTCTACAGATGAGGGAACTGAATCTTATTTATCTGCGTGTCCCCAGAATACCTAGCCTAGAGCCAGACACATCTCAAGTGTCAATGCTTTTTTGAATTGAATTATATCTGCTAGGTCAGCGTGAGAGTTAAGAAGATGTTGACTAGTAATTCACCATTCCTTTCCCTGAAAGCTCTGTAAATCAAGCTCTTAAAAAAAGCAGCAAGCTAAATTCCAAAACCCTCGCTTAGGAGAAATGCCCACGGCTGGTGGGGTCTGGACTATGTCCACTGAATGTGCAGATCTCTTCTGCACAAACATCCCTTATTCCCAAGGGAGCCCATGACTAGTCGACAGGCTGTGGAGACTCACACGTTCCCTCTTTCCCAACGGCAAGGGGGTCAGGGGAAAGGGGTGGGAGTCGAGTGATGAAGCACTGCTGGACTAAATGTTCTTCTCTTCCCAGGAGAAGGAAAATCTCACAACAGGAGGAGAGTTGGCACTTCTCTAGAGGAACAGCCAGAAAGAACATGGGCTGTAGTGGAAAATGACCTTTTCTCAAAATAAGTTGTTTTTTTTTAAAGAGCTACCTTCAATATTCTCTCTTCCCTTAGATTGGAATGGCTTTGCCACTGGATTGGAATCCTACATACTCAGCTGACTGGGTCATATGGTATATAAGTTGGGAAGCCATTAGGCTAAGATCCTTTAACAACAACAACAGGAAAAAGTAGTATTTGCTAATAAGAGCTTTTCCTGAAATGTTGAATTTGAAGGAACTGGAATAGAAAATACTGATTTTTCTGGGAGCCAACCAAAAAACAACTTACTGAGGCCCTAAACTCTTAACTCTGGAGAAGGGAATGGCAATCCACTCTAGTATTCTTGCCTGGAGAACTCCATGGACAGAGAAGCCTGGCAGGCTATAGTTCGTGGGGTCACAAAGAGTAGGACACGACTGAGCAACTAACACACACAAACTCTTAATACTCTTGAAGATTTAATCACAATGTAAAATCCAAAGTTTTTATCAGCAGTGTTTGGACCTCAACTGTACAAATCTCTGAAATGGCAACCAGTATGATTCCTAGGTGTGTCCATTACACGTCCCAGGGGCCGGCTGGCAAGGTCTGTCAGATTGGTGCCCTGGTCTAGCCTAGTAAATTATTTCCAGGAGACTTAGGACACACTCTCCCAGCTGCCAAGTTCTCTGCTTATAAGGTGCAGAATTTATTAGCCCAAAGAAAGATAAAAAGAAAGGCTGCTACCTTTTAAAGTGCTTTTACATACAGTTTCTTTATTAGAGCTTGGTGTTTCCATAAATACAGCTGCTCAGATCACTTGAGCCTTTGTGCTAAATCAATAGGACTTGTTTTAGCTTCCAAAGAACCTCTGTGCTGTTCAGTTCAGTTCATTTCAGTTGCTCAGTCATGTCTGACTCTTTGCAACCCCATGAATCGCAGCACGCCAGGCCTCCCTGTCCATCACCAACTCCCGGAATTCACTCAGACTCACGTCCATCGAGTCAGTGATGCCATCCAGCCATCTCATCCTCTGTCATCCCCTTCTCCTCCTGCCCCCAATCCCTCCCAGCATCAGAATCTTTTCCAATGAGTCAACTCTTCTCATGAGGTGGCCAAAGTACTGGAGTTTCAGCTTTAGCATGATTCCTTCCAAAGAAATCCCAGGGCTGATCTCCTTCAGAATGGACTGGTTGGATCTGCTTGCAGTCCAAGGGACTCTCAAGAGTCTTCTCCAACACCACAGTTCAAAAGCATCAATTCTTCGGCGCTCAGCTTTCTTTACAGTCCAACTCTCACATCCATACATGACCACTGGAAAAACCATAGCCTTGACTAGATGGACCTTTGTTGGCAAAGTAATGTCTCTGCTTTTCAATATGCTATCTAGGTTGGTCATAATCTGTGCTGTTACTACCTATCAATCAAGGTGTCTCATGGTAAGCTTTTAAAGAAAGTCACCTGCATTATCTCCCATTTGTGGAGAATAAAATCATGAGATCTTGCATCTTTAACCTACAGCTGGCCATGAAAAGGTACAGAGAGATTTGATACACAATCCAGGTTTGTCCAGCTCTGAAACTCAAGACTGTCTAGTCACCCAAAGACCATAGGTTTTCTTCTAGCCTAGGTTTTCTTCTCTCCAGTTCCTCGAGATGCCTGTTCCCAACTCTAAACCCAATTCTGAGACAAACAGTGGCCTCAGACCACATCACAGACACCAAAGAGAGTACTGCTAGAAATAGTGTGGCATGTTGAAAAGTAAATAACATTTTGAACTGCAAAATTCCTTGTTCCAGCTCTCACTACTTGTCTGACCTTGGATAAGTTGCTGAACAACTTCAAAGAACCCTAGTGTCTCTTCAGCAAAATAAAGGCACACTTATGTCACCGGCTCACTTTAGAGCAATTATGTCCAAGAGCAGTTATTTATGTGTTTATATACTTTACTCTTCTTAGTATGCTTCACTAGACTATAAGCTCCAGTAATTCAAGGACCTTGTCTTTTTGGTTCATCATCGTGGCTCATTCAGAAATAGTGTTCAGCATGTAGTACATGATCAAGAGGAGTGAATGAGATTTGAATGTATGAAGGAAGGAATAAAGGAAAGAAGGAAATACAGGAAAAAAAGATGAGCAGAGGGAAAGAAAGAATGTTTGTAGTATTACTGATGTGCTGTATGTGAAAGTGAAAGTCGCTCATTTGTTTCCGACTCTTTGCAACCCCATGGAATAAAGACCACGAAATTCTCCAGGCCAGAATACTGGAGTAGGTAGCCTTTCCCTTCACCAGGGCATCTTCCCAACCCAGTGATCGAACACAGGTCTCCCACATTGTAGGCAGATTCTTTACCAGCTGAGCCACAAGGGAAGCCCGAGAACACTGGAGTGGGTAGCCTATTCCTTCTCTAGCAGATCTTTCTGACCCAGGGATCGAACTGGGGTCTCCTGCACTGCAGGTGGATTCTTTACCAACTGAGCTATCAGGGAAGCCTGCTGTATATGAAAGTGCCTTATAAATTTTTAAGTATTATCCACATTATTGGGCTTCCCTGTTGGCTCAGTGGTAAAGAATCTGCCTGCATTTCGGGAGGCACAGGAGACACAGGTTTGATTCCTGGGTCAGGAAGATCTTCTGGAGGAGGGCATAGCAACCCACTCCAGTATTCTTGCCTGGAGAATCCCATGGACAGAGGAGCCTGGTGGGTTATGGTCCATAGGGTCACAAAGAGTTGGACATGACTGAAGCAACTTAGCCCTCAGGCAAACATCCACATTTTTAAACATATAACTAACATTTGATGCATTAATTATACCAAGGTGATCTTTTAAGAATGTAAGTTAGATCATGTTACTTCCCTGCAGAAAACCCTCCAGTGGCTTTTCATACTACTTACAATAAAAGTCAAACTCCCTTTAGCTTTCAAAGCCCTGTGTGATCTGACCCAAGCTGGCCCCATGTCCAACCAGTCCCCCTGTTCCTTGCCAGGCCCCCAGCACTCTAGCACAGTTATATCTCCTCAAACATGCCAACTCTGTTCCTGCCTTGGAATCTTTGTGCTAGCCCCTTCCCCTGCCCAAAAGCCCTTCTGCAAAAATCTGCGTGTCTGGCTCCTTCTCGTAGGTGGACTCTTGGCCTCAGTGTCACCTTCTCAGAGAAGACTTCCTTGTACACACTCTAAAGGAGCCCTCACTGACCCCCTCTTACTATTTATTCAGTTATCTACTACTAGACTCCTCCCCAGTGCCTGATGGGCAATAAATATTTACATTTGTGTGACATTATATTTGTTCTGTGTTTACATTTCATAGATGCTTTTCTAATCACTATTTTGTTTTATTACCACAAGTTTATGAGCTCAAAACAAACAATGAACAAACAGAACCCCCTATGGTTCCAAACTGAAAACTTCCTCTCCGTCCCTCCATACCCCAGCTCCTCACACGCTGAAAGAGAGAGGTATCCTGGCCTTGTGCATAAAAGCAACTGTGCCAGTCAGCTTTGGTATTTGTGACTTAATTGGAGTCATGTACAATCAGGGATATAATAATTCCTTAGTACACTAACTAGAGGGATTCTTTCCAGACATAGAAATGGTGCTGTTGGGTGCCAAGCTGTTCTTTGTTCTGGACTTGGAGGCTTCCTGGTTAAGGGCTGGGGTGAGGGTGATGAGATGAACACAGAGGGTGGAAATGGGCAGAGGGAAGCAAAGGGCAGGAATGCTCACTGGGTTCCAGCTGGGTTTGTTTGCTGTGGACCCCAGGGCAGCAGTAATTCTGTAGGAAGAATACTGGGCCAGGGCACAGGAGTGGGCACTAGGGCTGGCACTATACACCCCTCCCCCAACCCAGGCTACCAGTCCCTCTGTTACATGAGGTGGAACTGGATCATCTCCAAGGGGAATCCCAGCTCTGACGTTCTATGGGCTAATGAGAGGACTCACCTTTTATCATGACCAAGATGTCTGTAAGCAGGATAACTCACATAATATTTTTGATAAGCACAGCTTTTCTGGACTAAGTGGGATTTCTTTGATGAGTCAATAAAGTCACTGGACATAGCCAGCTCTCTGCTCTTGCCATTCTTCTTTAGCCTCCCCTTTCTCTGCTCTCCTAGAGTAGGTGACACCCTGGGCAAATCCCCTCATCACACAGGGATCAACATCCAGTGTGAGTGCACTTAAGCCACTCTCCAAGGGATGGGTTTCTACTATATCTGATCTTGGACAACACTCTCCCATCTGCTTTCAACATGTTGCATCTGACATTAACTAATGTCTCCTATTAGCATTAAAAGAAAACAATCTGGAAAAATTCACTCTCAAGCAGAGTTCAAACAGGCCACAAGTAGATTTGGAATCTCAACTGCACAAGGTTTGTTAAAATAATAGTGGTAAATATATATAAATGCATAAATGTGTATATGCGTAAACCCATATGTACACATATGTGAGTATATATTGGGGTATGTCTGGGAGGTAAAGCTAAAAGTCTGTAAAATGGGTCAAAAATATTTCTGTCCAATTTGTGAAATTAATGAGTAACAGAAGGAGAAAAATTCTCCCAGTGGGGATCAGAGCACGATCAAAAGAACTGAAGGACATGGGAAAGGAGTTGGGAATCTTGATCTTACACTTACTGGTAATGGGTTAAAATTCTGGTCCACAAGGTGATTGTATCCGTGGTCAAAAAATGAGTGCCGAATCACAACATCAATGCCCTGATTGGCCAGCATTCCTAAAGTGTTCAACCATCTGAAAAGCAAGGGGGAAAAAAACCATATCGATACATTTAAAATCAATACATTTAAAAACTCTTATTCATACCCTCTGCTGGCCCACTTAATGATAATTACTTAGTTCTCTGTCTTTCCCCAGATGGTATGAGCTCATCAAGAATAGACACGTTTTAGCTTTGTACCCCAAACAAGCATCACAGTTTCTGGAACACTATAGGTGCTCAACAGTCTAAGTTGAAACTGATCTGGATAAAATTAGATTCTAGGATTTTGAGAATCACCATTTACATACTAGGGACAAATCATGCATAGTTATGATTCCCCAAATCTGAAATAATATGGAGCTCCAAACCAGTGACCTTTCTGACACTAAAGACCACTGCTAATTTTTACATTATGAATGAATATTATTAAAATATTTTCAAATCTTTTCCACATTGACAATTATATTTTATTCTGATAAAACTAACAAATACCTACTGATAATGAATCACATACAACACACACACAAACACAGTAAAATGCAAAGACAAAAGTTATAAATCCAAAAAGAAATCTGACAAAAATATAGTAGAACCATTTTGTTGCTGTTGTTCAGATTGGGACATTGTAACCCAGGGAAGTGAAAATGCGTTTGGAATATCACATGGCTAAGCTACTTGTCTTTCTTATTTTTGTTCATTTGGCAACACTGTGAGATCAGGAGAACAGGTTTAGCTTTGCTTTGGCCTCTGAGACACAGTTTTAGCTGACCTGTGGTAGAACTGTAACATGAATTCTGGGCTGACGCCTCCTAAGTCCGTGTTCTTTCCACTGAAATAGCACAAATACAGTAGGTTCTAACAAATAACAAGTATTTCTATGTCCAAACAAGTTTGTCTTTCTCACCCTTCTATCCCCAGGCTTACTGAATGAATGAAGAGACAAAATGACAAGTAAATACATAATCACATATATATGAATCCCTATCTCTAGTGGCATCTAGATGTCAATATTTGTATTTGTACATCTGATAAGATCCCATTTGTTCATTCATTTATTATTCATCCAACAATATGAATTCATCAACTGTAAATGCTAGATCTTGTTCTTAGCATTAAGAATAGATTAAAAAAAAAATGCCTGTGAGACCACATAAGTCATTTGTAAAGGACCGGGTATGTAGCTGTACCTACACATTTACAAGAATGTTATCAAATTCCTATTTGTGACCTCTACAGAGCCTAGCACAGTGAAATATAAAGAATATATATTCAACAAATAAACACTAACTTGTAAATCTGAGTTTTTTGGATTTTCTCCTGAGAATATATGGGTAGTTTTTGAAGGAACTTTAAAGAGAGAGGAAAGAATATTCATTCTCCTCTTTAAACCCACATCCTATTTGCACATCCCAGGTCTAGGGCATTAACAAATGACTATGGCCAGAGCCCCTGCTTCTCCATAGCTTTTCAGAATAGAATGGTTAGTTCTGGAATTGTCTTCATCTTCCTCTGTAATAATAAGTCTCCTGAGAAGGAGAAATAAATGGTGTTCCATGTCTCCTTTTTATGCTTAATTAGTGAAAAGTGGCAAGATAATTGACACATCTCACCAAGGATACTTCTGTGGCTATTATTTTCTATCCACAAAACACTATTGAGTATCTATTACATGACAGACATGTAGGTGCTGCAGACACAGCCAAGGGTAGGGCATCAAAGAATCTCAAAGTCCTGATTGGGAAAACTACCCTTGCATATTGGCAGCAGAGAATTCTAATTTATGCATGCATATGAATGTGTCCTGGTAAGCTTATATTAATGCCATATATTGAAAAAGGGCTGTAAAATGCCTTCTTTCCAACTCCTTGCTAGCCTATGGAGCTTCCTAGAATGCTGTACATTTTTTTTCTCCTGGAAGCAATTTATACCCCTTGGAAAATTGGACTCAAGGAGCATGTTTCTGGGTACTGCCAGTAGAGCTTACAGCCAGTGGATGATGAAAAGGTAAGAGAGAAGACCAGGAGCAGAATGAGCTGCTTTTCATTTGATCTGTCAACCAAGCACGGAACATCTGAACTACACCAAAATCTAAACAACGATGTTAATCTGTGTTCACAAAAGTGACTGTGGAGATCTATGGATATTTAGCTGATGCTAGTGAAAAGGCAAGTCTCTCTCTAGCTCTCTCCATGATGGTCTGTGTTATTTCTCATTTCACATCACTCTCTAAAGGGAAGAATCTTCATGAAAACACTCAGTACAAACAGACTACTTGCTAGGCCCTGCAGCTGAGTTCTTCTGAGACCACTAAGCAAAGGCCATATTCTTCTCTGATTCAAGGGGCCTCCAGCAGCCAACCCGACTGTCACAGTGAAACCTGCTGAGCAGAGTATTTTTGAAAGAAAACCCTCAGCAACACTGAACAACCTCTCTGTGCCGCTCCATGTGAGGACACGGGGCTGGAAGACCCCAGGCATATCATGTAGCCACTGACTCATTATCTTCATCTGCATCTGCCAGGATTCCATCTTAAAAGATATTTGCTTGACCAGCCTGATTTGCCCTTCACAAATGTAATAAAGAAGCTGCCTTAATGGAGAGGAACTATAGCTGTATAATTAGAAGTGGCTGTTCGTAGTGAAATGCGTAGTTGAGGGCAGAGCTGCAGTTCTTAGGAGAACCTTGTTCAGACAAAAAACCAGGACCCCAGACTAGATTGGACCAGAAACAGGTCACCTGGTCAGTCTGTGGTCCCGAGTGGTTTGTCTCTGTCTCTTGACAACGGGAGGCCAGGCAGAGGCCCTTGCGCTTCTGGCTTAAGTTGCTCTCCAGATGAGTGCAGCAGCCTTCAAATTCACTCTCCTGTCTCTTGCCTCTCCAAACTGGTGCAAACTATCAAACCCAGTGTTTTCAGTACAGGTCAGATCTCTGTAGGACCTCTCTCCTCCTCTGTAATCTTCAATGGCTTGCCACTGAGTATAGAATAAGGCCTCATATTACATCCTTGGTTTTCAAGGTCTTCTATGATTTGGTGGTAAAACTCTGTCCCTAATCATACCTGGGCTTCCCAAGTGGCATTAGTGGTGAAGAACCTGCCTGCCAATGCAGGAGACATTACAGACTCGAGTTTGATCCCTGAATCAGGAAGCTCTCCTGGAGGAGGGCATGGCAATCTACTCCAGTAGTCTTGCCTGAAGAATCCCATGGACAGAGGAGCCTGGTGGGCTAAGGTCCATAAGGTCACAAAGAGTCAGACACAAATGAAGTGGCTTAGCACAATCATACCTTCACTAACCCCTGCAGATACTGAGGCTTTCTCACACTAATCATTTCTCCTCATAATGTTCCTTCAGTTTAGAGTGCTCCCCACTACCCTCAGCAACAACCTTCGCCTACAGAAATTAGAGAAATTTCTTAATGTTCCACTCAATTGCCTCTTCCTCCACAAAGTCCTTCCTGATACTCCCAGTCAGAAATTCTTAATTCCTCTGCATGTCTACCCCTTGTGTGGATAGACCATGTAAGGAAGGAAGAGAGATGGTATAATTTAATGGCAAAAAGGTAGGCCTCTGGAGCAGACTGCTATAACTTGAGTCCAAGCTCTGCCATTAATTAATAATTGCATCTATCTCACTGGCTTCTTATAAAATAAGGGCATCTACTACACTGGTTGTTAAATCATTAAATATGCACAAAGCACTATTAAATATGCCCTCAGCACATGGTAAGCACTATGCAGTTAAAATTATGATGATGAAACTTATCTCCGATAGCTTTTCTTACCCTCCATCTCTATTCCTCCAGTTGCCTAAGTTTCTAAAGGGCAAAACCTCCCTCTTATTCTTACCTATCTCCCAGGACTCTGGTGAAAATTACAAGAAAAAAATGTATGCTATCTGTACTGTATTTTACACTGTAGACATAAAATAAAACTCTATTACTATCTACTTATTACTAATTACTTATTACTAATAACTACCATTATTATTCTTGCTCTAATGCCTGTACCTGAGATCTTATTATTTAGACAAGTCCCTAATCACTGTTTGTTGAGTGTTTAAACACATTTACAAAGAAATGGATGAAGAATTTTCAGTAGGAAACGAACCACCACCCCATCCAAAGGGCAGAATAATAAGCAATTTCACTGTCCTTTCCTTAGTGCCCTTGGGAGTGAAATTGCAAGTTCTACTCACAAGAATCCTGCAGCATAGGAATCTGAGAGATTGTTTGTGCCTCCAGCTGAGGTGGTCACCACACCTTCAAGCCAAATCTTCTTTCCTGGGGTGTATGTGTTAACCACCTGTTCACACAACAAAAGCAGAAGGAGATAATGAAATATTTAAAAACTGTTCCTAAATGAGAAGGACCATACATTCTCTTAAAGTTCCTCTGATCCTCTGCTCCCAGGTGGTCATGAGCTGTGTTTTTTCCATGTTGATACAGTCCATACAGCTGGCACACAAATACACACACACACACACACATTAATATTGATACATGTCCACTCAAAGAAATGATCATTTTTTTCTCCTAAGTGAACAAAAGTGACATTGTGACAGGAGAACAAGTGCATATTCTAGGACATAAGTTGACTGCAACACCCTTCAGTGAAAATTAATAGTGGCGGTCAAACTGGAATGCTGTTAAAGATTAAAGAAGAATTTCCCCTTGCACCTAGAAGAAGGTGGTCCTCTCCCTCTTCTTGAAACTGCTCAGAGTGCCCAACCCAAGGAGAGCTGGAAATACTATAAATAAGAAAGCAAGAAAAATACCTTAAATGATTAGAAAACAGAGTCATATTGTGAAAGTAAAGGTCTACAGTAATGATTCCCCTTAAAACATTCATGCTTTTGATAAACTTTGTGTTTCCTTTAAGATTAACTGGAACTACCTGCTCATATCTCTGAGGACATTATGAAGTGTGTACTTATGTAATTTAATCTTAGATAGAGAGAGAATAAAGATATGAAAATCCCTGCGGTTTCTTGACTCTTAGTTTAGGCACATTGGACATCAAACCTCTATTGACTGTACTGAAATTTTATAGCTTATATCAGCAGTTAAATTTGTGTGGCTTACTAGACATACAAAGAGATGATAAGATAGTTTTATTTATCTTTCCTGTTTTTACTGAGGTCTATTATATTGGTGAACACATTTTGAATATGTACTTGAATGTGTAAGATAGTGTGAATAGCATGAAATATCACAGTTACAACAGAAGACTCTCATTGGTTTTTTTTTTTCTCTACGTATAGGTTTTAAAAATAGTGACTTTGCTGAAGCTTTTTAAAATTGAGAATAAAAATTTTTGATGGTAAAAAAAAAAAGATTAACTGGAACTGAGTAATATATTTCTGTTTTTCTTTTTTGCCTTTGGCTTCTAGGATATTCAAAGTTTAATTTTTGTTTGAAGACAGATATAGAGATTATTAAGGCAGTCAGAGAAAAGTGGTTTTGTTAAAAAAACAAAACAAAAAGGTAAATAGTATAAGATGATGAACCTTGAAATCATTAAGCTAAGTGAAAGAAACCAGACACAAAAGGCCACATATTATATTCATTTATATGAAATGTCCAGAACAGTCAAATCCATAGAGACAGAAAGTAGATTAATGGATTTCTAGGGTTGGAAAAAGGGAAAGAGAATGAGGGGGGAAGATGGGGAGTGACTACAAATAGGTATGGGGTTTTTCTGGAGGATATGAACATGTTCTAAAATTAAATAGTGACAGTTTCACAATTTTGTGAATATACCTAAAACTGATTCATTTTGATATTTGGCAAAACTAATACAATTATGTAAAGTTTAAAAATAAAATTAAAAAAAAAACTTTTAAAGGGTGAATCTCATGGTTTGTGAATTGTATCTCAATAGAGCTGAGTGTGTAATATGTATCATTAACAATAGGAGAGGTAGACCCTAATAGGTAGATAACTGATGTGGAAAGGGGAATAAATTCTGAAAATCTGGGGTTCTACCACATAGCAGCCATGAGACGTTTGGAGAATCATTATCTCGGACTTCAATTTCTTCACCAACATATAAAGTAACGTATTTGGAGGAGATGAAATGTAAGTCCTTTCTAAATACAAAATGTATCAGTATTTTGTAATGCTTGTGCAGGTCCCCTTGGCTCCTATTCCCCAAAGGTCAAGAGTAAATTTGATTATGGAAATTAAAATAACATAAACAATAAATACAGGAGACAAAAAAGCCAGATTTGGTCATCTCAAAAATAAAGATCTTGGCTAGAGGTAATTATTGGGAATGGTAGAAAAAAGCCACAGGAGTAGGTGAAATTAGTTAAGGGGAATATTTAAAATTATACTGGGCTTCCCTGGTGGTTTGGTTGGTAAAGAATCTGCCTGCACTGTAGGAGACCGCCTGCAGTAAAGAATCTGCTTAAAATGTAAGAGACCCAGGCTTGATCCCTGGGTCGGGAAGACACCCTGAAAAATGAAATGACAACTCACTCCAGTATTCTTAACTGAGAAATCCCATGGACAGAGGAGCCTCATGGGCTGCAGTCCATGGGGTTGCAAGAGTTGGACACAACTTAGCAACTAGACCACCATCACTACCAAAGAAGGGCTAAGGCTGTCTATGCAAAAACATGAAGGCATTATCAAATGGATTTATTCATTCATTCAGTAAATATTTATTGAGCACCTACTATATGCCAAGCAGAATTCTAGGGGCAAACAGTGAATGAAACACAAGTCTCTGCTCTCATCAGCTCATATTTTAGTCAAGGGGAAGAGACTGACAATAGACACACAAACATAAATTTAGAAATAGGAAGTGCTAGGAGGAAAATAAAATCGATTAATCTGACAGAAAGTGCCTTGGAAGGAGAGGAAGGTTGATGTTTTAGATGAAGGTCAGGAAAGATCCCTCTAGCACCTTTAAATAAGGACTTTAGTTAAGCTCCATTAAATGAGGACTTGATTCCAGAAAATGGATGGATTTATAAATTGCTGTGTACACAGGACTCATCAAGGACACAGACACTGTGTAAATAAAGTTCATTTGAATTCTCTTCTGACTTGCAGGAAGATTTGGAAGGAGACAATCTAACACTTCTTATAATTAGTGAGGTAGAATTGATTAGCAGTTCGTGGTCTGCACACACATTGCCTGGGTGTGAATCCTGGTTTCATCATTGATGCACTGTTGAGCTTGCTGTGCCTTAATTTCCTTAGCTGTAAAATTAGAATAATAAATGTGCATTTTTTAAAATATTTAAGTGACCTAATATTTGTAAAGCACTTGGAAAGGTGTCTGGCAAATGATAGGCTCTTAAAGTAAAGCAAATGTTACCTAGATCACTCTCTTTGTCCAAAGTACATGAGATTGTGATTGGCAATCTAACATTAGAATTGGTTGCTTTTATTTGGATATGTTTGTGGTGGTAGGTAATAGACCAGATGTGTGCTAAATAGCAGGGAAAGGTCTATTTAGGATTTAAAATCTACATGGGTAGCTCACGTTAATGTAATTAGCATTCAGAGTAGTTTGTTTATCCACTTAGCACAGGAGCAAGTCTTGTCATTTTCTAGAGAAGCTATTAATACATGAACAACAACAAAAAAAAAACACAGGGAGAGAGTGCTTTGATACAAGACCAAGCCAGTTATATGAAATGTTATATGGAAGAGAAATTCCTAGAAAGTATCTGTGTTAGAGGTTCTGGGAGTGGTTGGTATGAGTCAGCAAGGATTTTCTGAACATTTACTGTTTGGGACATGGTGAGAGGCTTAATGAATATTGTGTCTACCGTGAGACAAGAAGAGGTTATCATAGTCATGTGTGGGGGAGGTACTGAGGTTGGGTGCTGGTTGGGCCTAGAGAGGAAATTAGTATGGGCAGAAGAGGAGAGGGAAAAAAATCAGGAAAAACAGATGGAACCAGCTGCAAAATTCCCTTAGAAAGTGAAACTCTAAGAAACTGAGGGCTGTAGTTCAACACTGCGGTTTTCTGAGTAAATATGATTCCCCCTGTGCTAGAAGAGAGAAAATTTCAGGACTGCAAAGAACAAGGGTACAGTTCCTGGTGAAAAATGATGTGCCAATGAAGGTTATTTTAAGAAACACATTGTCTGGGGAGGGAGAATTACAAATGCCCAAATGCCGAGATTATTGAAGTGAAGGGAGAGGGGAGTTGAATGGTTGGCTCCCTTTCAGCAGTTTTTTTAATCCCCCACAGACTTCAGCTCTTAGGCTCATGTGGACAAGGGAGCTTTGAAGCACCCACAGAACAGCTCAGCAGGTTGCCAGTGGCTGCGCAGAATCCTTCAGCCTGCTGGGGGCAGGGTGGTGTGAAGGGAAACCCTCCAGCTCCTTCCCTCTCATTTCAGGGGTTGAGGACATCAGGACTGTTTCGTGTGGCTATATTGAAAAAGGAGAGGTGAGAGAGAAAAATAGCTTTGACTTTTTAAAAAGTTTTATTTTCCCTACCACTTTGATTTTTTTTTTTTTTAAAGAAAACAATTAAAAATAGGAAAATAACCGTTTCTGTGGCACATTTTCAAACCTGGGCTTCCCTTTCCTGTCTCTCCAAAACTGTGATTTGCCTTTAAAAAAGACTCCTGAGAGCCTGGTTTCAGCCACTGGCTATGCAAGTGATGGTAGCCTTGTAGCAGCAGACATGTTGTTTATGGTTATCCAAACCCAACACCTTCCTTAATGAGAAAGGAAGCAATAAAACAGGAATAGTGGACAGGCCAGCTGGGCTAATCAGGCCTGGCAAGAGGCCCACCCTCCAAAGGAAGCTGGAGTCCATTAATTCCAGCATCTCATATAGTTGGAAATCAACCTTCCCTAGGACTTTAGGAAAAGCAGTGGTTCTTTAAGCAACCAGGTCCCCTATGTCACTGGTTAGAAGGAGCTGAATAGCTTTAGGGAACTTCTTAAACTTTCCTTACCCATGGACAGGGCTCTGCTTGGAGGTGCTCCTGTCTCTTTGTTCCTTATTGTATTCATAAAGCGTCCAGGTGAGAGCTCAATAATGTTCCAATTTTTCTTTACATCCTTCTTGTGTGTTTTTGACTCTAAGCTACCTACTATGTTAGATGAGGACAAAATCATTCCATTCTGTCCTCTCCTTTCTTACTGTCCCCTTCTGAGTTCCGGATCTTATCCTTTCTCCCTTGGTCTTCCTGCAAGGAAGACCTCCTTCTCAAGACTTTCCTCTATACTGCTTCTGTCTTTTAACCAGCTTCATCCTAGCTTCATAATCTATATGACTTCTCATTACCAGCAGCAGAACTCAATCATGTGCTCATGGAGTGGTCTGTGTGACTAGTTGGCAGACATGTTATGAGTGACTTGCTTCAGACAATATTTAAAACAGTGATTTGGGGAATGACTTACTTAAAAGTATTGATAAAATAAAGTAGGTTCAAAGTTATCATAATAACATTCCTTTCATTCGCCAGAATTATGAAATGCTTCCTTAACATGGAAAGAAAGCAAAGGAGCCAGTAAACTACACACAGCTCGTAGTTGATTTTGTTCATTTGTCCATGAAAGCATGTTCAGTTCAGTTCAGTCGCTCAGTTGTGTCCGACTCCTTGCAAACGCATGAACCACAGCACGCCAGGCCTCCCTGTCCATCACCAACTCCTGGCGTCCACCCAAACCCATGTCCATTGAGTCGGTGATGCCATCCAACCATCTCAACCTCTGTCGTCCCCTTATCCTCCTGCCCTCAATCTTTCCCAGCATCAGGGTCTTTTCAAATGAGTCAGCTCTTCGCATCAGGTGGCCAAAGTATTGGAGTTTCAGCTTCAACATCAGTCCTTCCAGTGAACACCCAGGACTGATTTCCTTTAGGGTGGACTGGTTGGATCTCCTCACAGCCCAAGGGACTCTCAAGAGTCTTCTCCAACACCACAGTTCAAAAGCATCAATTCGTCAGTGCTCAGCTTTCTTTATAGTCCAACTCTCACATCCATACATGACCACTGGAAAAACCATAGCCTTGACTAGATGGACCTTTGTTGACAAAGTAATGTCTCTGCTTTTTAATATGCTGTCTAGGTTGGTCATTACTTTCCTTCCAAGGAGTAAGCGTCTTTTAATTTCATGGCTGCAGTCACCATCTGCAGTGATTTTGGAGCCCAGAAAAATAAACTCTGACACTGTTTCCAGTGTTCCCCATCTATTTGCCATGAAGTGATGGGACCAGATGCCATGATCTTAGTTTTCTGAATGTTGAGCTTTAAGTCAACTTTTTCACTCTCCTCTTTCACTTTCATCAAGAGGCTCTTTAGTTCTTCTTCACTTTCTGCCGTAAGGGTGGTGTCATCTGCATATCTGAGGTTATTGATATTTCTCCTGGCAATCTTGATTCCAGCTTGTGCTTCTTTCAGCCCAGCGTTTCTCATGATGTACTCTGCATGCTGCTGCTGCTGCTGCTGCTGCTGTTGCTGCTAAGTCGCTTCAGTCGTGTCCGACTCTGTGCGACCCCATTGATGGCAGCCCACCAGGCTCCCCTGTCCCTGGGATTCTCCAGGCAAGAACACTGGAGTGGGTTGCCATTTCCTTCTCCAATGCATGAAAGTGAAAAGTGAAAGGGAAGTCACTCAGTCGTGTCCGACTCTTAGCGACCCCATAGACTACAGCCTACCAGGCTCCTCCATCCATGGGATTTTCCAGGCAAGAGTACTGGAGTGGGGTGCCATTGCCTTCTCCGGTACTCTGCATATAAGTTAGATAAGCAGGGTGACAATATACAGCCTTGACGTACTCCTTTTCCTATTTGGAACCAGTCTGTTGTTCCATGTCCAGTTCTAACTGTTGCTTCCTGACCTGCATACAGGTTTCTCAAGAGGCAGGTCAGATGGCCCGAAAGCATGTTAAATATGGTGAAATGGTGATGGGAACCACTGATCTATGGGATATGATGCCAACTGCTTTAACTTGGTATCTAAGACCCTTCATAACCACCCCTTAGCTGCCTCCTCCTCTCTCTCCCCACAAGACCTGAGGTTCACCACACAATGGACTCACTGTTTTTCAACTACATGATCTTCTTTTAGGATTTCACTGATCACTTTCTCCCTTACTCATTCCTCACCCATGTTGTCTGAGACATTGTTTTTTTCATGGCTTATTTCTAATGTGATCTCATTTGTGAAATTTCTCTCAAAACTTCAAGATATTAATTCTCTCCTCTGACCTCCAAAGTTCTTTGAATCTATCACTATTCTTGACCTTATTATACTGAGTTGTAAATTTCTGTTCGCCTAGCCTCCTACACTATAAGCAGCTTAAGAAAGCCATATTTTTTTTCCCATTTTGCATGCCTTATAGAATGTTTGTCAGTCATTTTGCTTATTAAATACTTGTTAAATAATGAGACAATGAAGTAGTTTACTTGTTAATAAATGAGAGAGTAATATTTTACCAATGGAAAGGCTGAGTATCAAAAAATATAACTAATAATTTCAGAATCATAAGAACAAACATTAAATTTTCACAGTTTCAGCTCAGAACTCTGTTCACTTTCTAATTGAATTTTGTTGTTTGAGGAGACCTAGAAGCTTCTGGTTCACTAAACTGCCTCCATATTTAATATGTTCTTCTCAGGTAAGACAAGCTGAGCTATTCTGAGCTCAGTGATTCCAATATCTCATCACATTCTTTCTGATTTATTTCTTCTGCCTAATGTACTTCCTGTCAGTTTCATTAATTTTTTTCTGTATAATTCTTTTTATCATCTCCCTGTTCCAGAGTGCCATATTTGCCCATTTTCTTTCGGTATCAGATCAATTTTTAATTTGTGGCTTCTGTTTCTGTGTCATTTTTAGGATTTAAAATTGCATTCTCTGCTCTTGTTATCTCAAACTGCAGAAAAGCAATTGAGTGTAATTGCAACTAAACATAGAATTAAAATAAGAAAATACACAAAAAGGAAAGTCACAGAGGAGACAAGGAAATTATGAGCATAGGCAAGAAAATGAGGAAGAAAGTTTCACAGTACCAAAGCAATGACTGTGTTCAAGAATAAGTGCTTGGTGGAAGGAAAGACTGGACAGCAGCTACCTGCACATAAATTACTCTTCTTCCCATCTCCAGTCCTTTTCTGTGACTAACCAACCCCTCAGGCTTACTGGACTGTCTACCTACTGACAAGTCCTAAGTTTCAGTGGCCTCAGAGGTAAGTTCCTCTTGCTCAGGACAAACCCTGTAATCTCCCCACTTCCATGTGGAAATGTTAGACGGTCACCACAAGCTGCCTTTTCCTCATGAAGAAGATTTTTGTTTCAAGGAGCAATTTGTTCTGAGGGCTAGTCCCCCAATATGTCCTTAATATACTCGTTGCCTTCCACATAACAGGACCTCACTATACGCAGGACAAAAACCGTGTACATGAAACATGAATGGAGTCCAGTGAATGAATGCAAATCGCTCCCTGAAAATCCTTGTCCTCGTCCACTCTCTAATATCGTGATAATATTATATATCACCTAATAGTGTAGCACCCAACTTTCATTCAGCCCTCACTTCTAGAACACCCACCTCAGATTATATCAACTGACTGAGGTCAATTTGATATTCTCTCACCAAGAACATTCAGTATTCTTTTTAAAAAGGTTTACTAATCCTGGGTGGTCAGGAATATAAATATTACATGGGTTACAAAATTAACGGTCAACATGCATGGGAGATTCAGAATGGTGTATTTGATACAGTGTGGGCCTTGGAATTAGGAGTTCTAATTTTACTACTTAGCAAGTGTGGCCTTCAAAAAACTTACTGGTTTCTTCAATGGATTGGTAATATTTGATGCACTCAGTGGACGGAATTTGTAACCTAAAAGGTAATACAATTACTATAGTTCTGTAAGCTGATGCATTTTAAAATGCATCAAATGGTTTTGAAATAAGAATGTTTTCCATCAAAAGGAACTAGCCAGCTGTTTACTCTCTCCCTCCAGCTATTATTAAATTTAAGGTTGCTGTTATTGTTCAGTCACTAAGTCATGTCCAACTCTTTGCAACCCCATGGATGGCAGGACGCCAGGCTTCCCTGTCCTTCACTACCTTCTGGAGTTTGCTTAAACTCATATCATTGAGTCAGTGATGCCATCCAACTGTCTCATCCTCTGTCGTCCCCTTCTCTTCTTGTCCTCAGTCTTTCCCAGCACCAGGGTTTTTCCCAATGGGTTGGCTCTTCGCATCAGGTGGCCAAAGTATTGAAGCTTCAACTTCAGCATCAGTCCTTCCAAAGAATATTCAGGGTTGATTTCCTTTCGGATTGACTGGTTTGATCTCCTTGCAGTCTAAGGGACTCTCCAGAGTCTCCTCCAGCATCACAATTTGAAAGCATCAATTCTTTGGCACTCAGCCTTCTTTATGGTACAACTCTCACATCCATACATGACACTGGAAAAACCACAGCTTTGACTATAGGGACTTTTGTTGGCAAATTGATGTCTCTGTCTTTTAATATGCTATCTAGGTTTGTCATAGCTTTTCTTCCAAGGAGCAAGTGCCTTTTAATTTCATGGCTGCAGTCACTGTCTGCAGTGATTTTGGAGCCCAAGAAAATAAAGTCTGTCACTGTTTCCACTTTTCCCCATCTATTTGCCATGAAGTGATGGTACTGGTTGCCATGATGTTAGTTTTTTGAATATTGAGTTTTAAGCCAGCTTTTTCACTCTTCTTTTCCACTCTCATCAAGAAGCTCTTTAGTTCGTCTTTGCTTTCTGCCATTAGAATGGTATCATCTGCATATTTGAGGTTGTTGATATTTCTCCCAGAAATCTTGATTCCAGCTTGTGATTCATTCAGCCCACTATTTCACATGAGGTACTGTGCATAGAAGCCAAATAAACAGGGTGACATATACAGCCTTGTCATACTCCTTTCCCAGTTTTGAATCAGTCTGTTGTTCTATGTCTGGTTCTAACTGTTGCTTCTTGACCTGCACACAGGTTTCTCAGGAGTTAGGTAACATGGTCTGGTAGTCCCATTTCTTTAAGAATTTTCTACAGTTTGTTGTGTTCCACACAGTCAAAGGCTTTCACATAATCAGTGAAGTAGATGTTTATTTTTTAAATTCTCTTGCTTTTTCTATGATCCAACGTTAGTTATTCAGTCATGTCCAACTCATTGTAACCCCATGGACTGTAGCCTGACAGGCTCCTCTGTCCATGGAATTCTCCAGGCAAGAATACTGGAGTGGGTTGTCATTCCCTTCTCCAGGGGATCTTCCTGACCAAGAGATTGAACTTGGGTCTTCCGCATGCAGGTAGATTCTTTACCATCTGAGCCACCAGGAAAGCCTATGGATGCTGGCAATTTGTTCTCTTGTTCCTCTACCTTTTCTAAACCCAGCTTTTACATTTGGCAGTTCTTGGTTCAGATACTGTTGAAGTGTAGCTTGAAGGATTTTGAGCATTACTTTGCTAGCATGTGAAATAAATGCTATTGTACTGCAGTTTGAACATTCTTTGGCATTGCCTTTCTTTGAAAACTGACCTTTTTCAGTCCTATGGCTACTGCTGAGTTTTCCAAATTTGCTGGCATATTGAGTATAGCACTTTAACAGCATCATGTTTTCGGATTTTAAATAGCTTAGCTGGAATTCTATCATTGTTTGAGTTTAAGAATCAAGGAAATATAGTTCACAGAATGACACTGAACAAAACTTTGGAGCTTTTTTTGTGGTAAACATATCTTTCCAGCTAGATTCCCCTATTTATCATCAGTGTCTTATATCTGAAAGAGAAGAGCCAAAAGTTCCACTGGGTCATATTCTCCCATTTTCAGATGCATAGTCAAGTGGAGTCACAGACAACAATTTACTGCAAAGCTCATCAACTTTAGCTCCCCATTTCCCCAGGCCTCTGTTAATGTCTTGGGAAGGGCCCTAGTAATTTGTTCATATGGTCAGATATATTTCTAAAACATGCAAATTTGTTTTGTTTTCTTTTTCTTAAAGTGGTCCCCATTGTATAAGTTGCCAGCCCCATAAAACTTAGAACCACACCTGGATGTCACCTAAGGTATCAGTGGGGCACAGTTTGTGTTTAGGGTCCTCTGTCTCTTGAGTTCTCCCTTGGCCTGTGTTTCTCTTCCCCTCTATCCAAACCTGGTCTTGGGAAGGACAAATACCATATGATATCACTTATAGGTGGAATCTAAAACATGACACAGATGAACCGCAGCCCACCAGGCTCACCCGTCCCTGGGATTCTCCAGGCAAGAACACTGGAGTGGGTTGCCATTTCCTTCTCCAATGCATGAAAGTGAAAAGGGAAAGTGAAGTCGCTTCTCCCGCTAAAGTAGAATCAAAATATATTTTTCTAAAGTAAAGTATCTGGCATTAGCAAACTGACTAAAATGTTACTCAGAGCCACAGAGACCTTTCTTTCACCCTTAAAGACATACCCAGAGGAAACTCTCCTACCATGCCTACAGATAGGCATAGCCCATTTGTGTGCTGTGTGTGTTAAGTCACTTCAGTCATGTCCAGCTCTTTGTGACCCTATAGACTGTAGCCCACCAGGCTCCTCTGTCCATGGGATTCTCCGAGCAAGAATACTGGAATGGGTTGCCATGCCCTCCTCCAGGGAATCTTCCTGATCCAGGGATCAAATCCATGTCTCTTGCATTTCCTGCATTGGCAGGCGGGTTCTTTACCACTGGCACCACCTGGGAAGCCTCATAGTCCACTTATGGTTGCCTAAATCAATTTCTATCTATTTAACACTATGCTACAAAATTAGTAGTGAATTAGATTCTTTTGGATTTGAATGGCAGAGATAGCACATCTGAATGAGATGAGAAAAAGATTTACTTTGCTTCTTCCACACTCCTATCACTATTTTACTCTGTTGATTCACCTTCCCTTCCGAGTCTCCCTCTAATACTGGCTGAGAGCCTGCTAAGTGATAGGCACTGTAGTAGGCACTGGCACATTGAAACAAGCATTTAGCATCGGCTTTCCTGGTGGCTCAGACAGGAAAGAATCTGCTTGCTATGCGGGAGACTCAGGTTGGATCCCTGAGTTGAGAAGATGCCCTGGAGATGGAAATGGTCATGACTGAGCAAATTAAAAGACACTTACTCCTTGGAAGGAAAGTTATGACAAACCTAGACAGCATATTAAAAAGCATAGATATTACTTTGCCAACAAAAATCCATCTAGTCAAGGCTATGGTTTTTCCAGTAGTCATGTATGGGTGTGAGAGTTGGACTATAAAGGAAGCTGAGCACCAAAGAATTGATGCTTTTGAATTGTGGTGTTGGAAAAGACTCTCCAGTGTCCCTTGGACTGCAAGGAGATCGAACCAGTCCATCCTAAAGGAAATCAGTTCTGAATATTCATTGGAAGGACTGATGTGAAGCTGAAACTCCAATTCTTTGGCCACCTGATGTGAAGAACTGACTCATTTGAAAAGACCCTGATGCTGGGAAAGATTGAAGGTGGGAGAAGGGGACAACAGAGGATGAGATGGTTGGATGGCATCACCAACTCAATGGGTATTAGTTTGAGTAAACTCTGGGACTTGGTGATAGACAGGGAGGCCTGGCATGCTGCAGTCCATAGGGTTGCAAAGAGTTGGACATGACTGAGCAATTGAACTGAACTGAACTGAGCAAATATATATAAATTATTGAATGAATTAGTCAACACATTAATCAATCAAACACTGATTTTTTTCCAGTGGTAATACCACTGTTCTTAACCAACTAGTGTGTTTTCATTTTCAGTTTTCTTCATTAGAGAAGGTTAACATTGTCATTGTCCTCATTTTCCTTTAATTGTGCATCAGTTATTCTATGACCCTTAAGAGTAACTGTTATTCTTCTACTCTCTTCTCCTTTGATATACTTTGATATAACTAGTAGGTAAACCAGAGATTGATTGAGAAAAAAGTTTCCTTTTTAATCTGTTCATTACTTCCAAAGGATTCAATACTTCTCTGCCTTACCTACATCCATGATCCTGCCACTAAGATATATTGGAAAAAGTGCTATAATGTTACTGCATCTATTAAGATTTCAAAAGAATTACTCTTTATTATTATAAGCAATCATAAATAATGATGATATTAACAAAAAATATTGGCTTCCCTAATATCTGAAATTTCCCTTCCTTTACAAACTACAGTAGATACATCCCACCATGGGCTCCTGTAGCACCCTAAATTCCACTGTTACGTGAGTCATTGCATCTTACTATCATTGTTTGTTTCATTAACTATTTTCCCACTAGACCATAAAGTCTGTGAGTATAACCACCATATCCTTCTTGCTCATTGTTTTATCCTCAGGAATTTGGAATACACAAGAATGTTATAGTTTGTAAATGAAGGAAGAAAGAAGGAAAAGAGGAGGGAAGGAAATTTTCAAATAGTAGGGAAGCCAATTGTTCGGTTTATTTAGTATTCAAAATACAGTCATAAGGACAGTATTTTTGAAAATACTTCCCTTATGACTGGGATTTCACCAACTCCTTCCTGTGCTTATTGAATTGCTGAAAATAATATCAAAAAGTGTTATTTCCTCCTCTGATTCCTCTAGGAAATGAAGATACAAATCATAGAGTCCAAGTGACTTGAGCCAAAATGGTTCATCTTGGTTCTTATGTTATTGTTTTGGAGTCTGCCCAGCTATCCACACTATACCATCTGCACTGTATCCTAAACATCTCTCACTTTCCCATCGGACTATTGGCTGCATTGTGAGATTCTCAACTCTTTCCCTCATCTCTCAAAGTACAGACAATTATTCTCATTCTAATCGAAAGGAGCGAGTGCGTGAATCACCCAAATGAGTGGGTTGTCCAAACACTGTCTCTGTTTGGTTTTCAAATGCATCATGTAGATTTTCATATAACCAGAATTCACCCACTGCTCAGAAAACTAAACATTCTTAAGTGGCAGTCCAAATTTGGAAACCACAGCTGTTTTTAGCAATTGAGTCACTGTCTTTCAGGTGCCAAAAATATCACCTATCATATTCTCCAGGGTTCAAAGAAAGAGGAAAGAGGAAGAAAGCAAAGAACAAGTTGAGAATAAAGGTAACATGAAGCTTCACCAGTAAAATGAATTGTTATTAAAAAACAACCATAATAACTGAAACAACAATAATTACGGCAATAAGAGCTACTATTCACTAGCAATGAACAAATCAGGGTCTCATGTGATCTTCCTAACCTCCTTAAGAGGGAAGGAGGATAGTACAATGGTCACTACCAAGTACTAGTACCAGGAACTGTTGTGGATATCAAAGTCTGCAGTTGCTTAAGGCCCGTATACAAAATGGTGTAGTGTTTATAATATAACCTAGGCACATTCTTCCATGTATTGTACTTTAAATCATCTCTAGATTACTTATAATACCTAATACAATGAAAATGCTAGGTAAATAGTTGCCAGTACCTGGCAAATTCAAGTTTTGCTTTTTGTAACCTTCTAAAATGCTTTTTTCTGGAATATTTTCAATCAGTGTTTGGTTGAATCCATAGATGCAGAACACACGGATACAGATAGAGAGAGCTGTGTTCTTAGCAATCTCATTTTACAGGTGGAGAAAGAAAATCAGAAAGGTTAAGTGAATGGCTGAGGGTCATACAACCCAAGCCACTAGACTTCAAATCCTGTCTCCTATCTCTTCTTCAAACAGCCTCACCACTGTCTTATATAAACCAACCTTGCATGAATTTGTTTGGGTAGGAAATCTACCCTTTTTCCACTACTAGGACCTAAGGAGAGATCATTAAGATTTCTCTGAACTTCTCAAAATAAAAAAGAAACAGATTGCATTTCTAGCTTTTGGATGAGAGTTCCATGTATATACCTAATAAAATGTTTACTTGGTCCATCTCCAAGCTGATTGGGGGGGCTCACAGCAAAGAACTTTGATCACTCTGCCCCAGACTGTACCCTAGTATCAAATTTCCCAAACCCCCATTCCACCCACAGGGGATTTCAGGAACAGCCAAAGTAACTTTTCAACTGACAAATCTTGATGACTCTTCTCTGGTCTCCTAGCCTTCATCTCCCCAAATCAGGCCACTACCTAGTATATCCTTTGCTGTGGTGAGAGACTCCCCTTCTCAAGGCCCTAACAACTGGGTCCAGGTTACTGTAGCCAGTAGAAGGTCTATCCTATGAGTCAAACCTCAATGAATCTGTGATCTAGCAGCAACACTAGCAGATACCCATTTAAGACAATCTCTGGCAAGAGCTTTATAAAAGAGATTTGGAAAAAGAAAACCAGTCAGAGAGAGAACTGAATGGGCTACTAAATAAAACAAGGAGGATGAAACAGACAGTATTTTCTCAAAGTGACTGAAAAAATGTTTCTGGTCTTATATGCCCTTCCAGAACCTCGTCACTCCCTTATCAAGAAGGTTTACTTCCTCTTCTCTTAAATCCCTAAGGGTCTTGGTGACTGTCTTAATGAGTCGACTATGGTTGAAGCAATGCCCTGTGACTTCTGAGGATAGGTAGAAAAGTTAATAGAGCTTCCACCTGACTCGCTCTCTTGGGCATCTGACTTTAAAACCTCAAGAGGAAGTCCAAGGCTACAAGGAGAGGTATTCTGGTTATCAGCCCCACAAAGGTGATAGTTGACAACTGACATCAACTTTCAGAGTGAATGAGCCTTCTGATGATTCCAGTCACTGGCCTTTGAATTAGCCTAGCCTTCATGTTTTCCAGCTGAAACTAATGGAGCAAAGAAAAGCCGTCCTATGGGAATTCCTGGCCCATAGAATTCATGGTCATAATAAATGATCGTTTTAAGTCACTAAGTTTTGGGATAATTTATTGCACAGCAAGACATAACCAGAACAGAAACGTAAGCCTGAGGGGACCGCTGAGCATTTTGTATTTGCCAGAGCCAAAAGGTGGTTCCAGGCCCTAGTGCTAATTCTATCTACCCCCTGCCAGGTGCCTTCTGTATATGTAGGTCATTTCTCTTCAAGGCTCCACTGCTCCTTTCTGCAATCACACTTGGCTCTCCTTTTCTGTGTCCATCAGACGTGTTTTTAAAGATCTGAATTTCAATTGTGCCCAGAATTTGAGACCTTTTCCTTAAGTTTCTTCAGCCTTGCCTGGACAAATCAGGAAGTGAGTTTAGCCTCTTATTTCAGTCTCTGGACATTCTGTGATGGTGAAGGAATATTCAGTGGTGGAGAGTACTAAGTTGTGGGGAGAAAGACGAGAATCTAACTCCTAACTCATTTGTCTTGGTTTTGACCTAGTTATACTTAAAGAATTACATGAACACAGTTAGAACCTTCACTCACAGTGCCATGACACCACTGAATCATTTTACTTCCAGTGATAATCCTTGGATCAGGTTGCTAGACTCAAAGCTGGAAAAACCAAAAATATAGCGACTTGTTATGTTGAACACTATTGTAATACAAAAACTTAGAATAGTACCTGGAACACAGTAAACAGTAAATATCCATTGAATGAAAGAAGGAACAAGTGAATAAATGAAAGAAATTTCCTCCCCTCTTTTTAGAGACTAATATTGGATTAGCATAATGTTGTTAGAAAACTCTAGAGTTTAAAAGGTTGACATTCTACTCCATTAGGTAATATGTTTTTCAGCTTGCTCAAAGTAAGTATTAAACCCTGAAACTGTAAAGTTCCTCAAGGGGAAAGACCATGTCTCATTCGATTTTGTATCCGCAGCAGCTGGCACTATGCCTGCTACTTGTTAAAAGCACAGTAAATAGTAGTTAAATATTAAAAACTAAGTGAATGTCAAGCAGAGACTGACAGACATTTCAAATCATTTAGTTCTCCTAGGCATTGCCTAGTAGGAGACAGTGACAAATAAGGGTGCTGGTCAATGCACCTGATCCCCAGAGGGATCAGACTGGGATGTAGAAATTCAGAAGTCCTGAGGCCTCACAGCTTCTAAAGACTCAATGGGTTATTTATAATCTGAGTATGACATTAAGTGCTTTTCTATGATTGCTCCAAATAGTATTTTCTTACACAACTAATTTTATAATGAGCCATTTATTTATTTACCCATTCATTTATTCATTCATCCCGTATATATATATATATATATTTTGGCCATGCCATGGCTTGCAGGATCTTAGTTCTTGGACTGGGGATTGAACTCAAAACCTTGGTACTGAAAGCATGGATTCCTAGCCACCGGACTACCAGGGAACTTCCCCCATTCATCTCATATTAGTGGGGGCCTACCTGGTTTTTTTTTTTTTTTTTTTTGCAAAGATGTATTTAATTTGCCCAAGAGGAAGTTGAATGTTTAAAAGGTCTCCATTCCCTGGAAAGGGCTTCCCTTGTGGCTCAACTGGTACAGAATCCACCTGCAATGCAGGAGACCAGGTTTCGATCTTTGGGTTGGGAAGATCCCCTGGAGAAGGGAAAGGCTACCCACTCCAGTATTTTCGCCTGGAGAATTTCATGGACTATATAGTCCTTGAGGTTGCAAAGAGTCGGACATGACTGAGCGACTTTCACTTTCACTTTTCCCTGGAAAAGTACCTGACTAGGAAACTAAAGAAAGATGAGATACTATTTTATAGAGGCAGATGGAAATTGTAGACATAAGATCCTCACAATTCAGACTTAACTAATCTAGTGTATTGCAAAATGTGATCTGCATTGGGTAGAATTACTTGACAGATGACTATTAAAAGGCAGAGATGTCTGGGATCCATTCCAGACACACTAAGTCAAAACATCAGAAGTGAGAGTGGAAAATTTACAAGCAGCCTCTAGTGATTTTCATTTTACTCAAGTTTGAGAACTACTGACCACAGGTTTCTTGCTAATATGACCTACATGTGATTGCTTAATCTATGTCTACAAAAGTAAGATGTTACTTGGCTGATTCTAAGATGCCTAGGAGTACTGTACAGGTGGCTGAAAATTGCCAATACCCTAGACCACAATTCCATTAAATGAATGTAATCATCCTCTTCTTAAACTAATCCAAAATAAACTCTTACAAAAAGAAAGTAAACCTATCCTTCCCTTAAGAAACTCACAATTTAGAAGCAAACTATTACAAAGTATTTGTTATTAAATATAGGAGTGTTTAAACCTGGATATGGCGCATTCAAACCCTTCTCAATCTAAAAACAATAAATAACAATCATCAACTGTGAGCGGTAGCTCATGGCCATGCAAGTCTAGACTGTACTATCCACAGTGCTACCATCCAGCTGGAACCCTGTGACCTTTCCTTGCCTTACTCCCAAACTCTCTCCTCTTCTTCCCCAGAGATTTTTACTCACTTTCTGAATTTTCCTAATCTGGTCAGAGAGTGTGTCTAACAGGCGAGTTTTCAGGAAGTCCATCACCTTGACCACCCGGCCATCAATGTAGCAACTGGAATAAAAATAAAATAAGAATCAGGTAAAATCTCAAGCAGGAGATTACAAATATATTTCTCTAGCCAGAGGTCTCTGTTGCCTGAGAAACAGCAACCCAGGGTTCACTTGAGCTTTTACATTCAAAAAAGTTTGGATCCTGCATACTTTTCAAACAAAAATAAACATCTTATCCTCTTTATTTTTACGTCCATTTGTGGGCTAATACTGTGATTTTTTTCAGCCTTTGTCCATTGAAACTGCATTTATTGCTCTATAGGAACTGATAGGAATCCATAACACGAATTGGTTAATGGGGAAAAGCTTACTTTGTTGCCTCCATAGGGAAAGTAATTTAACATCCCTTCCATACCATCCTTACTCCCACTTTAAAATAATAAAGGCATGTGAGAGGTTTGCAAGACTATTCAAACATTTTGAAAGGTTTCCACATCTTTAAATAAGAGAACACCAACCACAAAAAATCAGACTTAGTGCAGTGCTCCTAAGTCACTTCAGTCGTGTCCGACCCTGTGCGACCCATAGACGGCAGCCCACCAGGCTCCCCCGTCCCTGGGATTCTCCAGGCAAGAACACTGGAGTGGGTTGCCATTTCCTTCTTCAATGGGTGAAAGTGAAAAGTGAAAGTGAAGTTGCTCAACCGTGTTCTACTCTTTGCGACCCCATGGACTGCAGCCTACCAGGCTCCTCCGTCCCTGGGATTCTCCAGGCAAGAACACTGGAGTGGGTTGCCATTTCCTTCTCCAATGCATGAAAGTGAAAAGTGAAAGTGAAGTCGCTCAGTCGTGTCCGACCCTCAGCGACCCCATAGATGGCAGCCCACCAGGCTCCTCCGTCCATGGGATTTTCCAGGCAAGAGCACTGGAGCGGGTGCCATTGCCTTCTGCAGTGAGTGTGCCACAAAAATTTCATCTCCAGTTCACTTCCCTGGCAAAAACCTTGTAGTCAACCTCCTTCTACCTCTACAGTAAATGAATAAACAAATAAGAAAGACAGACTAAAGTCCAGGTGCCCTATCCTAAAGTAGCAACATTTGGCACTCCTCAGGGTGGCAGTGTCCCTGGTTCTGCTAGATGGCTTAAGTGAAACATCAAGTTGTGTTGACGCTACACTGTTAACATTCAACCAAAACAAGTCCATCCGGCTTTGTGTGGACTCTCTGAGAATTCTTACTCTGAAGACTAAGCCCAGGGTTAAGTGACCTTCATTATCTTAAACATCCCAATACTCATCTTTGCAAAAAAAAATTCAAATTAAATCAATTTAATTTAAGTCAAAACTTATGACTCCTGGATGCATTTTCCAATCTACTTAGGTCTCCTTGGTTGATGAATAATGATAGACTATGTCATTTTTAGTTAGTCACCGACCTCTCAGTACATGTTATAGAACCATGTGAAAATCCTTTGTAATGTTAAATTGCCATTCCAATACGTGATGTAGTGGAATGGTTAAAATTCCTTGTAATCACACTTTGAACCAGGTGCTCTGGTTGCAGTGTGGGTGGTAGCTGAGTGCCTCCCATTCAGCCTTCCCCTTGGCCTCCCTCACCACATCACACATTTCCACAGACTCTAATGTTTAAATCATTGGTATATTGGAAAGAGTCCAAGTTTTGGAGCCAGAGATATCTGAATTCAAATTCCATATCAGATATTTACTATCTATATGATCTTGGACAACATGCCTGGCCTTTATGGGCCTCAGTTTTCTTATTCTTAAAAGAGAGGTAGCCTATTTGCCTCCCAGGATTATTTGAAGATTAAACAGATAAACCTAAAGTATCTGGCATACAGTAAGCATTCAACAACTTTAAGTTCTTTCTGATTTCTCTAAATTTTCAGCTCACAAAGATGGGGTCATAAACAATAGGAGATTGACTAAATTACATGTGTATAGAATTCTAAAAGTGAAATTGTTGTGGCAAAGGGTACATGCTTTTGAAAATTTGGGTGGTTACTTATATTAGGGAATAAAATAAACCAATGACAGGACCTTTCACCTCATTCCTGGTACTAGATGCTAGACTCAGATCCAATAAACATTTACTATGTGTAACACACGGAGCTAGTAATGTCCATATCCATCACCTCACAACTCTATTAGTACTCCACTGTCAGCACCTCCAATTGTTTTTAAGTTGTGATTAGACAGCTTACTACCTGAAAGCTAGGCATATGAAAACACTGCAGTGTTTAAATAAAAAAATAATTCATGCAATGTTAATATAACACATAATGAAAGACATAAATATTTGTATTATATTACATAATGACTATGTGTATGTTAAAAATGTACTGTAATTAGTGTTCTTTTATGTTTTGATCAAATACATTATAGTTTCCTCTTTTTTCTTTGTTAGCTCCCAGTAACTATTTTAAACATCAGAAATATAAGTTTTGCTGGCAGCACGTATAGTTTAATGCTCCTTGAGATAAAAGTGCCAGATGTACTCTTTCAATATGTAGGATTCCCTGTGAACATGCATCCTATCCCACATAGTCCATGACCCAGGGTTGAGGGGCCTCACTCTTCCCCTCCTTCCTCTGGTCACTTTTCTCAAGTACACAAAACTTGGAGTTTGAAAGCCTTGGTTTAAGCTCAGCTTTGCCATATACTACCTATATGATACTAGGCTTCCCCTTCTTTAAAATTGGTTTAAAAAGAACCCAAACATATATTTTCACAGGGTTACTGTACTCTGTGAATAAAAATCAGGAGAAATGCTGAGAACAGAATATGGCACATAGAAGGTATTCAATAACCAAATCTGTCCTCCAGGTTCCTTAAATATCCAAGGTGGTAGCAACCCAAACTAAAAAGCCATGGGACGGGGTGAGCAGGGAAACACCTATCTGGAGAAAGACACTGTTCATCCACTGTAGGATCTGGAATGAGGGTATTATGGAGGAGCAAAAACAAACTCTGGATTTCCGGTAGGTGGGCAGGAAGAGAGAAAGAGAGAGATGGAGAGAGAGAGAGAGAATGAAATGGGGAGGGCTGTGATTATGCTACAAAAGTCTGGAGTCTAAAGATCTTAGTGGTCATGTGGTCTAAAGTAGGTAAGCCAGTGACAGCATCCCTGAGAGTGATTATGTGGGACAGGGAATCAACTCTCATACCCTTCTAGTACGGATCCACTGTAGCACAGCTCGAACCCAGGAAAGGTCTAACATTGGCTTCCTCTTACTGTTCACTCAACAGCTGTTTTCTTGGGCCCAGCAATAGTCCAGCTCCTCCTTCATGTGACATGTGGGGGAGGAATTCCAGTAAAAACTTTAGCTTAAGCATTTTAGAGCCTATTCTTGGCCCCACTCTTAACCTAACAAGCTGGATTCAATCATTCTCAGTTGGTCTCAGGCTATCCTGAGGGCCATGAATTAGACGAGAGCCTAGAGAACTCTAGGCAGGAAACCAGTGTGACGAGGTTATCTTATCTCAACAGTGCAGGCAAGAAGGAATCTGAGTCTAAGTACGGGAGGTCACAGAAAAAGTAGAAGTGAGAGCCTGTGAAGAAAGAACTAATAAAATAAAGCTGTAGAGTGTAGAAGAGATGGGAAGGGAGTCAGTGACGATCATGAGCTTATGAGAGAGAATGTCTTAGAGGACACTGGTGCCAAGGACATGTCGGCCATTCAGACTAGGTTTTAGGCTTGTCAAAGGAGAGAAATTATTCTGCCTGAGATACCAAAGACACAGAGCATATCAAGAGAAAACGGGTCCTTGGAGATGTGAGAAGTCAGCATACAGAAAAGTTGAGATAGAAAATGCTGACCTCGCTGTTTTCTTTTCTTCAGTTTGTAAATAATGAATGAAATCATGGCCATAGATGAGCTCTCTCAGGGAATCAGAGAAGTTAACAGAAATGGGAGATCCTCTAAAAGCTTCTCAGTTGTGGCCCTGAACATTGCCTCTGTCTTTGGCCTGAATAAGAGTCCCTTCCCCAGCCTGACCATCACAGTGTCTTTTTAATAATTGCAGTCTGAGTCAGATTCACATTTGGATGCCAAAGGAACCCCATATTACCATGAAGTTTCACCAACTTTCATTTGCAAACATAAATCCACATTTATATTGTACTAGGGAAATAAGAACTTTCAGTTCAATTCAGTCACTGAGCTGTGTCCAACTCTTTGCAACCCCAAGAACTGCAGCACGCCAGTCCTCCCTGTCCATCACCAACTCCAAGAGTTTACTCAAACTCATGCCCATTGAGTCAGTGATGCCATCCAACCATCTCATCCTCTGTTGTCCCCTTCTCCTCCTGCCCCCAATCCCTCCCAGCATCAGAGTCTTTTCAAATGAGTCAGCTCTTTGGATCAGGTGGCCAAAGAATTGGAGTTTCAGCTTCAACATCAGTCCTTCCAGTGAACACCCAGGACTGATTTCCTTTAGGATGGACTGGTTGGATCTCCTTGCAGTCCCAGGGTCTCTCAAGAGTCTTCTCCAACACCACAGTTCAAAAGCATCAATTCGTCGGTGCTCAGCTTTCTTTATAGTCCAACTTTCACATCCATATGTGACTACTGGAAAAACTGTAGCCTTGACTAGACTGACCTTTGTTGACAAAGTAATGTCTCTGCTTTTTAATATGCTGTCTAGGTTGGTCATAACTTTCCTTCCAAGGAGTAAGCATCTTTTAATATCATGGTTGCAATCACCATCTGCAGTGATTTTGGAGCCCAGAAAAATAAACTCTGACACTGTTTCCACTGTTTCCCCATATATTTGCCAATAAGAACTTTGGTCCTACAGAATTTAGTATTCCCTTTTAAGAGAGGAGACAATTGAACCATAGGTATGAGTTGATAAATACCTGAGCCTTTTTCTTGGGTACCCTGGGACTTTATATATGTGAAGCTTCTTAGAAAACATTCAGTGTCAGCAGTTTGTAGTTATTTGAAAAATGTTGCCTATTTCAGAGATTTGGCTCTCTGATAGTGGCTGCCTATGGTAAAGGGCTCAATATATCAGTTAGATTTGGACATAAGAGCCTATGATAACCACTTGGAAAGAATAAATTGTTAAAAATGAAAAGATGGTGATTTCTAACCAAGACTGGGTAAGTGGAAGTGGGACTGGATTCCAGCTGACTGTCCAGTGATGGGCAACTCTCTGTGCTTTCCTCTGTCTTCCTAACTGGGAGGGTAAAGACGATTCTGAGCTGCCAAGGTTTCTTCTCAAGAGTTAACTAGCTTAGCGACGGCTACAAAGGCACCAGAGGACCAAAAAAATCAGAGAGGAAAGGAAGGGAAAGACAGAGGAAGGGAATTTGCCAGTAAGATGTGCTTTGGCATCTTCCACATAAACCTGGCAGAAAGGTAGGTTCTAGAAATGCTTAGATGGATAAATTTAGGTCCTCCTCTAAATCATAGTCCTCCTCTAAGCTCTCTTGAAATCTCAGCATCTCTTAGGATCACACCACAAATGGCTGAGATATTCAACTAAAAGCTGAAGCAAGGAGAGGCTGTGCAGAAATACCCTTTGTGTGAACTACTACTACAAACACAATGGGCTTGAGACCATTGTGTGTGGACAATGGTGTGGACATGTGTGTGGACAAAGAGCCTGTCTGGCTCAGTACCAGTGACCATCATCCCTTCCTCTGCTGGCCTCCAGATTGGCAGCTCATGCCAAGCACACACCTGGGAAGGCAGCAAAGAGGACAGAGTATACAAAGTAAATGGAACTACTTACCAATTCATTCACCAACTCTCTTGCTCTCTTTTGTTCTAAATTTTTTTTGTTTAATGTTTTTCATCTTATTTAAAAGTCTGCCCTTTATCTGTTTATTATAAAAGGAACAAGTGCTCATTATAGACAAAATAGGAAATGCACATAAAATTAAAATATGAAAATGATAAATCACTGGTAAGTCCATCACCTAGAGAAACTCATTGTTAACATTTGACTTGTACCCTTTCAGACTTTTCATAGTAAATACACATAATTAGTTATTTTAAAATTAAAATATATTATTAAAATATTAAATTATATTAGTTCATTCCCATAATTAGTTATTTTAAAAACGTACTCCAGATCCTATTCCACTAGCATATAAACATAAAATTGTCCCAGCTGATTCTCAAGAAGCCATCACAGAGATCCAAACAAATATTAGAGACTCCAGATGAAATCATCTTATTCTTATTTCCATTCCATTCTGGCCAGATAGGGATCCTCTGCCAGGAGCAGGTCTGGTCTCCTTTCTTCTTTGCTTAACCCTGAGTCCCCTTCCCCCTTCTCTAGGCCCCTAGATTTAGTCTTCAGGATTGTACTCCAATTAGCCACTTATGCCCATTAGCCTCTTAAAACATTTAATGAGGAGAGCTTGTTGGCTCCAGGGGCAGCTGGTTTTGTTTACCTGGCTCTTTGCTTTAAAAGGAAAAACCTTTGCCCCTTATTGTCTGACCTCTTCTTTTATTTCAGGTAATTGCATTGGTGCTGGCTTTCCAAAGCTCAGGAATTTCCGGACCTATTTTGCTGCCTGCTGCTTTCAGGAGGAGGGGCTGTCTACTCAGAGTTCTAACACCCTGCCTCCTGCCTGGGCAGGTAATGCCATAAAACTGGGGCCTTCCCCACTGGATCGGAGAGAAGTTTGGATAATCACTAGAACAACCCTATTGACCTATAAAGGCTATTCTGACACCTTGAAGTCAAACACTGGAGAGGCTGATGCTAGTCTCTCCAAAGCTTTATAAATTGTTATCTTCCCCTCCTCCAAGGGCCTCCCTCTGGGTTCCCACTGAGCACATTTTCATATTTACCTTTGGTTTGCTTTCTGAGGCTGCACTATTCTTGATCGTCTTTGCTATGGGTCAACATTATTATCTTGTGTTCAGAACTACTTTGAGAAGTAGAGCTTAGATGAAATAAATGCTGTTAGGGAAAAAAAAAGGTCCTATGAAATGTAGATGTCTTTTGGCTTTCTTCAACCAGTTCTTATATTATCTATAAAGGAGTCACCCAAATGACTGAAGGGTTGTGGTACAGGAATTTCAGAGTTTGGTAAAATGTTATCATTGAAAAATTATACAAGTAACAGTCAAGGTGGTAGGCAATCCATCAGGCACATAATGGGTACTCAAAAGATATATTTAATGAAAGCATGGGTGTCTGTATAATCTAACCCACAATTCACCAAAAGAGTGGGCCTGAATCTTGAGTACAGTCACAAGGGCCTAATTTTCTTGAACTTTTCTCTCTCCTAATTCCTTGCACACTTTGGGTCCTGAGCTTCGAGCCCTAATCATTCTCCCCAGTGGACACAATGCATGTGGAGAGACATTGTCTTGGCAGGGACTCAAACAGCTGGCCCTTGATCCTAGCAGTGCTAAGAAGAGCTCCAGGGGAGCAGGGAAGGAGAGGGATAGGAAAGCCATCTGCAGAATGCTCTGAGGGGGGCAACTCTGGGAATTTTCAGAGTAGTAGCACGTGATGGCACCAAAAGTGTGAGCAGGGGTGTATCTGTGTGTTTTGAGTCTGAAATGTAAACAATTTGTGGGACCCTCTTTAAGAAAAGGAAATCAGAAGTACGAAACACAAAATTAGGTACAAAAGTAAATATTTATTTAGAATGACAAAATAAATCACAACAAACTCCCAGAAACTTCTTTCAAATCCCTCTTTTTCTGAGTGATCTTTACGCAATTTACCAGAAATGTTTACACAGCAGTGCTTCCCCCTCACCACCTAGAACATCCTACAATTCTGAGCAACTCCCAGCATTCCTAGGAATCAATGCAAGGGAAGGGCTTGAAGCTTAAGTCATTAGTTTCCTGGTCAGTTTAACTGTGGGTCATCAATAATAGGATTGGTAGGATCTAAGTTACTAGAATCTAACCATCTATGTGCAGTATTTATTTTCATTCAGTGTTTGTAAACTGGGAGCTTATACAGTTACCACAATCTTTCCCTGACCTCTTTTCATATAATTGCCATTGTAGCTGAATAGCACAACTAACTTAACTATAATTAGTGCATTACTAACTAGGAAAACAGAGAAAGGAGAATAAGGAAGGGAGGAGCCATATATGTATTAAATTCTTCTTCTTCTTTTTTTTTTTTTTGCTAGCTGTTTTACATATGGTGTCTCATTTAACCTCCTGAACACTCACTGTTTTGCAGATTATCACCTGTGGCTCAAAGAGATGTAGAAGGGACTTCTCTGGTGGTACAGTGGACAAGAATCTGCCTGCCAATGAAGGGGACATGAGTTTGATCACTGGTCCAGGAAGATTCCGCATGCCTTGGAACAACTAATCTTGTGTGCCACAACTATTGAAGCCTTTGTGCCCCAGAGCACGTGCTCTGCAACAAGAGAAGCCACCTAAATGAGAAGCCCACGCACCACAATCAAAAGTGGCCCCCACTCGCCCATAACTAGAGAAAGCCCCAGCAGAGCAATGAAGATCCAGTGCAACAAAAAAAGACAAGAAACATGGTAACTAGGAAACCAGAGACCAAGTAGGTACTAGGCAACAGATACCAAAAACGTCCCCCTCTACTCTGCTCTGCCAAGTGTGAGGGCTATGAAGACTACTGTGCTTACTTCATTTGTCTGTAATCAAGTTGCTGCTTTTCAACGTCCTTTAGTCTTACCTATTTCAACATCCTGAACACCTAAACAATACTGAGCTAAAGAAAACGAAACAATTACAACAAATAAAAGCACGAGCAAAACAATAACAAAAGCAAAAACCTGGGGAGATAAGTAAAGGAATGGAGATGCTATAACTTTACTCTTTTTCTTGCAAGTGTTTTTCAAAATATTTTTTATCAGTAACTGTTATATGAAGAAAAGGGGCTCTATTGTCAAAAATAAGTTTAAGAAATGCTGGGTTAAAACCAAATTAAGTAGTATTTCCTGTTCCAGCCAGCATGAATTAGATTAGAATTACCCTCCAGCCACAGACAACTCAAAATTGAACACAAAATACATAACAACTCTTTGGTCAGACAGCAGCCAACTCAAGCTGTGATCCTTGAGAAAGGCATGGTACCTAAGGTGAGCCCCACATTTACCTGGGCTTTCTCCTCTGGAGTGGAGAAGGCAATGACACCCCACACCAGTACTCTTGCCTGGAAAATCCCATGGACGGAAGAGCCTGGTAGGCTGCAGTCCATGGGGTCGCTAAGAGTCGGACCCGACTGAGCGACTTCACTTTCACTTTTCACTTTCATGCATTGGAGAAGGAAATGGCAACCCACTCCAGTGTTCTTGCCTGGAGAACCCCAGGGATGGGGGAGTCTGGTGGGCTGCCGTCTATGGGGTCGCACAGAGTTGGACATGACTGAAGTGACTTAGCAGCAGTAGCAGCAGCAGCTCCTCTGGAGAGGGTGGAGATAATTTATTGACCACCCAAATTTTGTGCTCCCCTTCCACAGTGCAGAGCTGTGTACAAGAAGCAGCAGCCTAGCCAGAACCTGTTATACCTCTGCCTAGATCACAAAAGGGGTGCCCATCAGACTAATAGGTCAAAGCATTGTGAGCAGAAGTGATGTGCCACCTTAGGCTAGAGTAGCTGGAGATGTGTATCACTTCTGAGCAGAAATTAAAAAGCCATGTCCTTCCTTATATATTCTTTCCTCCATTGCCAGATGAATGGAAGAGTCTCCAAGGAGAAGTCACATGATGGACAAAATCAGGATCCTGAAAAATCACATAAAAGGCCATCCACCAGATACCTCAGCATTGAATGTGACATTATTGAGAAACAAATGTCTAATTGTTAAGCCTCTGAGATTTGGGGGTTTATTTATAAGAAAACAATGTTGTTATATTTCCTAGTACATACGTATTCATTACTACAAAGCTCCATTACACCAATCTGTTTGATCAACAGTGTATAATAAAAAGGTTGTCCTTTGAGAGAAAATGGTCCCTGTTATGAAAATAAAAAGATTAACCCAGAGAACTCTAGTTTGAATTGACTAGGTAACTGTCAACAATGGGCTGAATTCTAATATCATGCAAGGACAGTTGAGGAGGGGAGAGATGATTCTTATTCTTCTATATCTAGGCAAACTGAGTTCAGGGTGAAATAATGACTAAGGTGATTACTAATGACCAGAGGGGGCATGGAATCTAAAATATTGGAAGGGAGGTCAGTTAATGGAAGCTACATATCAGTGGGTGGCAGCCTTTTGACTTACATCCAGTATCCTCCACTAGGCTGCTGGTGAAAACCTGAGTTTTCCTTTGAAGGCCAGCCATAGTTTGAGGTAGATTTATTTCAGCATCAATATTGTCAATGAAATCGCACATCCTAACTTGCATGTATCACACAAGCAGGAAAAGCAGAGGTTCAGCTCTCCTTTGTATGATGATATTGCTTATTTCTAGACACCCAGCACTCATAATTGTACATGCGTGCGCACACACACACACACACACACAAACTGCTACTCTAGCTGTATTCACCAATACTCTGTATATTTTAGTTCCCTCCCTGGTGGCTCAGTGGTAAAGAAACTGCCCACCAATGCAGGAGACGTGGGCTTGATCCCTAGGTCAGGAAGATCTCCTGAAGAAGGAAATGGCAACCCTCCACAGTATTCTTGCCTAGGAAATCCCATGGACAGAGGAGCCTGGTTGGACTACAATCCATGAGATCTCAAAAGAGTCGAACATCACTTGCTGCTGCTGCTAAGTTGCTTTAGTCGCGTCCGACTCTGTGCGACCCCAAAGACGGCAACCCACCAGGCTCCCCCATCCCTGGGATTCTCCAGGCAAGAACACTGGAGTGGGTTGCCATTTCTTTCTCCAATGCATGAAAGTGAAAAGTGAAAGTGAAGTCGCTCAGTCGTGCCCGACTCTTAGCAACCCCATGGACTGCAGCCTTCCAGGCTCCTCCGTCCAGGCAAGAGTACTGGAGTGGGGTGCCATTGCCTTCTCCGGGACATCACTTAGCGACTAGAAAACAACATTTAACATTTATTCCCAGCAAACTCAATGTCATAGAGCTACACCTTGAAGTATAGACACTGTGTAGAATATTGCACCTAGAGAAAAACCTTACACCAGTATAATTCTTTTCACAACAATAGCCATGTCTTCATTTTAAAAGAAAGGCTGGCTCTCCCCATGTAAGGCCTTAAAAGAAACTATTTATGATGAACATGATAACATTTATCATGAACAAACATGCATGTGTGTGTATATGTGTTTATTTGTGTTAAGAGGGACAGACTGAGGGGGAGAGAGGTATCCGTCTATTAATTAGACTTCAAGATTTGGATAAATATAAGGTTGGTTTTTGTGTTGTATGGAATGTGAATTGAGCCCCCAAAGAAACTATTTTAAATTTCAGTATTTGCATTTTTGTACAATTAAATTTGAGTATCATTAATATTTTATAATTTTCCTTTAAATTATTTTTATTCTTTTGATTCATGATTTTTAAATATAATAAAAATAATTCTGTTAAAAAATACACACATTTTAAAACTTAAACATGACAACGAAAAGTATAAAGAATTTGGTGATTAAACCAAATCTCAGTGCACCAACTTTATCAACATTCAGAGAAAATCATGCCCATCAGTTCTGTATGTCTGTATACATGCACCTGTATATACATACAAATACATGTATAAATACATATAGGAATAATAAAAATACTAATATCAATAATTTTAGAGTGACATTATATATTATGTTATATATCAGACACTAGTTCCTTAAAATGTTTTATTTTTTTTTTTTAATTTTATTTTATTTTTAAACTTTACAATATTGTATTGGTTTTGCCAAATATTGAAATGAATCCACCACAGGTACACATGTGTTCCCCATCCTGAACCCTCCTCCCTCCTCCCTCCCCATACCCTCCCTCTGGGTCGTCCCAGTGCACCAGCTCCAAGCATCCAGTATTGTGCATCGAACCTGGACTGGCGAGTCATTTCATACATGATATTATACATGTTTCAATGTCATTCTCCCAAATCTTCCCACCCTCTCCCTCTCCCACAGAGTCCATAAGACTGTTCTATACATCAGTGTCTCTTTTGCTGTCTCGTATACAGGGTTATTGTTACCATCTTTCTAAATTCCATATATATGCATTAGTATACTGTATTGGTGTTTTTCTTTCTGGCTTACTTCACTCTGTATAATAGGCTCCAGTTTCATCCACCTCATTAGAACTGATTCAAATGTATTCTTTTTAATGGCTGAGTAATACTCCATTGTGTATATGTACCACTGCTTTCTTATCCATTCATCTGCTGATGGACATCTAGGTTCATCGCAGCACTGTTTATGATAGCCAGGACATGGAAGCAACCTAGATGTCCATCAGCAGATGAATGGATAAAATGTTTTTTATAAATTTTTTTTAATGGATTCATGCTTTTGCTTTTACTATGTCCAACTTTTTTAGATAGTATATATCAATTGCCTCTGTGAAAGGTAAGGGTATTATTCCTATATTTTTACAACACTGACAATCACAATAGACTGTTATTTTTGTCTCAACCATCAAACATAGTTTAGAAAACTCAAGATCAGATCAGATCAGTTGCTCAGTTGTGTCTGACTCCTTGCGACCCCATGAATCGCAGCACGCCAGGCCTCCCTGTCCATCACCAACTCCTGGAGTTCACTCAGACTCACATCCATCGAGTCAGTGATGCCATCAAGCCATCTCATCCTCTGTTGTCCCCTTGTCCTACTGCCCCCAATCCCTCCCAGCATCAGAGTCTTTTCCAATGAGTCAACTCTTCACATGAGGTGGCCAAAGTACTGGAGTTTCAGCTTGAGCATCATTCCCTCCAAAGAAATCCCAGGGCTGATCTCCTTCAGAATGGACTGGTTGGATCTGCTTGCAGTCCAAGGGACTCTCAAGAGTCTTCTCTAACACCACAGTTCAAAAGCATCAATTCTTTGGGGCTCAGCCTTCTTCACAGTCCAACTCTCACATCCATACATGACCACAGGAAAAACCATAGCCTTGACTAGAAAACTCAAGAGGAGAAATAAAATCTATTGCATTTATTCACTCTTTGCCTTTTTAGTTTTCTTCCTACTTGATGCTCCAAGTTTCCATCTTTTATCATTCCTTTTTTTTAAAGAAAACTTATCTTAACCATTCTTTTAGGTAGGTCTTTGTCAACAAACTCTTAGTCTCCCATCATTTGAAAAAGTCTTGATTCCCCTTTCATTCTCCAAAGGTATTTTTGCTGGATACAGACTAGGTAGACAATTCTTTCCTTCATTCCTTAAAAACTGCCACTTTCTTCTGGCCTCATTATTTCTGATTTAAAAAAATCTGCCGTTATTTAAATTTTTTTCTTTCTTTTTTTTTTTACCTATAAGTAAAGTGCCAGACTTCCCAGGTGATGCTAGTGGTAAGCAACCCACCTGCCAAAGCAGGAGACACAGAGACACAGGTTTGCTCCCTGGGTTGGGAAGATCCCCTGGAGGAGGGCATGGCAGTTCATTTCAGTACTACCTGGAGAATCCCTTAGACAGATGAACCTGGGGGCTACAGTCCATAGGGTCACAAAGAGCTGGACATGACTGAAGCAACTGAGTAACCCATGCAAGGTGCCACTTTTCTCACTGGCTTCAAGATTTCTCAGTCTTTAGCTTTCAGCAGTTTGAGTATGGTGTATCTTGATATGGATTTCTTTGACTGTATCTGGCATTTACACAGCTTGTTAAATTTAAAGGTTTATGTCTTTTGCCCAGTTATAGTGAGTTTTAGCCATTATTTCTTTAGGCATTTTTTTAGTCTCACCAGCTTTCATTCTGGGGCTTCAACAACATAAATGTTAAATCTTTTGGTCCGACAGATCTCTGAGACTCCTGTTCATTTTTATTTTTTAACCCAGTCTATGTTTTTTTTCTGTTGTTAAGATTGGGTAATTTCTGTTATTGTATCTTCAAATTCACTGATTGTTTTTCATCTTTTCCCTTCATTCTGTTGTTGAGCCTATCCACTGAGTTTTTTATTTCATTTTTTGTACTTTCAATTCTAAAATTTCAATTTGGTTCTTCTTCATTTATTTATTTGTTGAGACTTCCTACTTATTTTCTATCTTTCTATTTTTTTAATATTTGTTTCAAGAATACTTGTAATTGTTTATTGAAATATTTTTATGACAGCTGCTTTAACAGCCTTGTATTTTGAACATCTCTTGTTATCTCGATGTTGGCATCTATTGATTGCTTTTTCTCATTCAAGTTGATATTCCTCTAGTTCTTGGTATAACAAGTGATTTTCACATGATATCTAGTCATTTTGGGTATTGCATCATAGGACTCTGGGTCTTAAATCTTTTATTTTGGTTGGCCTCCTAGGACACCACTCAGAAAGGATAAGGAAGGAATACTGCCTTGTTACTGCCTGGTATGGGTAGAGAAGTCTAGGCTCCCCACTTGTCCTCCATTAACACTCAGGGATTAGGGAACTTCCTTATTGGAGTGTGGGTGTAAGAGTTCCAGCTCCCCATTAGGCTTCCATTGATATACTAGCCTGACTTCAAGGGTAGGAGTGCCTTGTTACTTCTTCCCACATGGCACCCACTCACAAGAGTGGAGAGTAGTCGCATTACTGCTGGGTGGTGGTGAAAGTCCTAACTCTCCACTAGGTATCCTCTGATTGCACCCCAGGGAAGGGGAAGAGGCACCTCATTTCTAACAGCCGAGTGTGGGAATCCCAGCTCTCCATTTGGTCTCCAGTAACAATGAGTGGGGATGGTGAGGAGGATCTTTATTACAGCCTAGCAGTAATGAAAAGCCCTGGCATTCTTCACTAGGCGTTCACTGATGGAGGCACAGACATACTGTATTATAGCCCCTCCAGGGTAAGAGTCCTGGCTTCCTGATTGGCTTTTGCAGGCAAGAGTAGGGGTGGGGATGGTACTGCACTTTTCTCCCGCTGTGGTTGTGTGACTAGAGTAGAGTGGTTACTGTCTAAAAGTTTTCTGTTTTGCTAGCTTGTTCCTTTCTTGGTCCTTGGGCTAGAGAGAGTAGGCTTTTGTTGGCACATTTTTTGTTTGATCTGTAGGTGCTTCTGGGTTGCCAGCTTTTCTAGAACCAAGTCTGGGCTATAAGAGGAAAACAAAAAACAAAAAACCCTAAACCAATAAGCTCACCACTATACTGTTCCCTGGTTCCCAGCCTATTTTACTCTCTTCACTTTTCAGAATTTTTTCATGTTTGTTTTATAAATAATACCTAAGTTTTTTCCCTCTGTACTTAATCAGAGGAATAAGGAAAAGTGTGTATACTCCATCATTCTATTTTTTTATTGAAGGATAATTGCTTTACAGAATTTTGTTGTTTTCTGTCAAACCTCAACATGAATCAGCCATAAGTATACATATATTCCCCTCCCTTTTGAACCTTCCTCCCAACCCCACCCCTCTAGGTTGATACAGAGCCCCTGAATTAGCCATACAGCAAATTCCTGTTGGTTATCTATTTTACATATGGTAATGTAAGTTTCGATGTTACTATTTCCATACATCTCATCCTCCCTTCCCCTATCCCCATGTCCATAAGTCTATTCTCCATGTCTATTTCTCCATTGCTGCCCTGTAAATAAATTCTTCAGTACCATTTTTCCAGATTCCATATATATGCATTACAATATGATATTTATCCTCTTTCTGACTTACTTCACTTGGTATGATAGGTTCTAGGTTCATCCACCTCATTAGAATTGACTCAAAGGCATTCCTTTTTATGGCTGAGTAATATGTCATTGTGTATATGTACCACCACTTCCTTATCCATTCATCTGTTGATGGACATCTAGGTTGCTTCCATGTTCTAACTACTGTAAATTATGCTACAATGAACAATGGGATACATGTGTATTTTTCAATTTTGGTTTCCTCAGGGTATATGTCTAGGAGTAGGATTGCTGGGTCATATGCTAGTTTTATTCCTATTCTTTTAGGGAATCTCCATACCGTCTTCCATAGTGGCTGTATCAATTTACATTCCCACCAACAGTGCAAGAGCATTCCCTTTTCTTCACCCTCTCCAGCATTTATTGTTTGTAGACTTTTTGATGACGGCCATTATAACTGGTGTGAGGTGATATTTCATTGTAGTTTTGATTTGCGTTTCTCTAATAATGAGTGATGTTAAGCATCTTTTCATGTGTTTGTTAGCCATGTGTATGTCTTCTTTGGAGAAATGTCTGTTTAGGTCTTTTCCCCACTTTTTGATTGGGTTGTTTGTTTTTCTGGCATTGAGTTGTATGAGCTGCTTGTATATTTTGGAAATGAATCCTTTGTCAGTTGTTTCATTTGCTATTATTTTCTCCCATTCTGAGTGCTGTCTCTTCACCTTGCTTATAGTTTCCTTTGCTGTGCAAAAGCTTCTAAGTTTAATCAGGTCCCACTTGTTTACTTTTGTTTTTAATTCCGTTACTCTAGGTGGTGGGTCATAGATGATCTTGCTTTGATTTATGTCATCAAGCATTCTGCCTAAGTTTTCCTCTAAGAGTTTTACAATTTCTGGTCTTACATTTAGGTCTTTAATCCATTTTGAGTTTATCTTTGTGTATGGTGTTAGGAAGTGTTCTAATTTCACTCTTTTATATGTCGCTGTCCAGTTTTCCCAGCACCATTTATTGAAGAGGCTCTTTGCCTCATTGTATATTTTTTGCATCCTTTGTCAAAAATAAGGTATCCATAGGTGCATGGGTTTATTTCTGGGCTTTCTATCTTGTTCCATTGGTCTATATTTCTGTTTTTGTGCCAGTACCATGCAGTCTTGATGACTGCGGCTTTGTAGTATTATCTGAAGTCAGGAAGGTTGATTCCTCCAGCTCCATTCTTCTCTTCAAGACTGCTTTGGCTATTCAGGGTTTTTTGTGTTTCCATATGAATTGTGAAACTTTTTGTTCTAGTTCTGTGAAAAATGTCATTGGTAATTTGATAAGGATCGCACTGAATCTGTAGGTTGCATTTGGTAGTAGAGTCATATTCAAAATATTGATTCTTCCTAACCAGGAACATGGAATATCTCCCCATCTGTTTATGTCATCTTTGATTTCTTTGCCAAAGAATTGATGCTTTTGAACTGTGGTATTGGAGAAGACTCTTGAGAGTCCCTTGGACTGCAAGGAGATCCAACCAGTCCATTCTGAAGGAGATCAGCCCTGGGATTTCTTTGGAAGGAATGATGCTAAAGCTGAAACTCCAGTACTTTGGCCACTTCATGCGAACAGTTGACTCATTGGAAAAGACTCTGATGCTGGGAGGGATTGGGGGCAGGAGGAGAAGGGGATGACAGAGGATGAGATGGCTGGATGGCATCACTGACTTGATGGACGTGAGTCTGAGCGAACTCTGGGAGTTGGTGATGGACAGGGAGGCCTGGCGTGCTGCGATTCATGGGGTTGCAAAGAGTCGGACACGACTGAGCGACTGATCTGATCTGATCTGATCTGATTTTCTGTGTACAGTTCTTTTGTCTCCTTATGTAAGTTTATTCCTAGATTTTTAATTCCTTTTGTTGCAATGGTGAATGGGACTGATTTCTTAATTTCTCTTTCTGATTTTTCATTGTTAGTATATAGAAATGCAAGTGATTTGTACCCTGCAACTTTGCTAAATTCACTGATTAGCTCTACTAATTTTCTGGTACTATCTTTAGGGTTTTCTATGTACAGTATCTGGAAAAGGCAATGACACCCCACTCCAGTACTCTTGCCTGGAAAATCCCATGGATGGAGGAACCTGGTGGGCTGCAGTCCATGGGGTCGCTAAGAGTTGGACATGACTGAGTGGCTGCACTTTCACTTTTCACTTTCATGCATTGGAGAAAGAAATGGCAACCCACTCCAGTGTTCTTGACTAGAGAATCCCGGGGACGAGGGAGCCTGGTGGGCTGCTGTCTATGGGGTCACACAGAGTCGTACATGACTGAAGTGACTTAGCAGCAGCAGCAGCATGTATGGTATCATGTCATCTGCTAACAGTGAGAGCTTTACTTCTTTTCTGATCTGGATTCCTTTTATTTCTTTTTCTTCTCTGATTGCTGTAGCTAGGACTTCCAGAACTATGTTGAATACTAGTGGTGAAAGCGGACACCCTTGTCTTGTTTCTGATCTTAGGGGTAATGCTTTCAGTTTTTCACCCTTGAGAATAATGTTTGCTGTGGGCTTATCATATATGGCCTTTACTATGTCAAGGTAGGTTCCTTCTATGCCCATTTTTTGAAGCGTTTTAATCATAAGTGGGTGCTAAATTTTGTCAAAGGCTTTTTCTGCATCTATTGAGATTATCATATGGTTTTTATCTTTCAATTTGTTAATATGGTGTATCCCATTGATTTATTTGCATATATTGAAGAATTCTTGTTAATATGGTGTATCACATTGATTTGTGTATACTGAAGAATCCTTGCATCTCTGGAATAAGCCCAACTTGATCATGGTATATGAGATTTTTGATGTGTTGCTGAATTCTGTTTGCTAAAGTTTTGTTGAGGAATTTTGCATGTATGTTCATCAGTGATATTGGCCTGTAGTTTTCTTTTTTGTGTTTTCTTTGTCTGGTTTGGTATCAAGGTGACGGTGGTTTCATAGAATGAGTTTGGAAGTATTTTCCTTCCTTTGCAATTTCTTTAAAGAGTTTTAGAAGGCTAGGCATTAGCTTTTTGCTAAATGTTTGACAGAATTCTCCTGTGAAGTGATCTGGTCCTGGGCTTTTGTTTTTTTGATCACAGCTTCAATTTCAGTGCTTGTAATTGGGTTGTTCATAATTTCTACTTCTTCCTGGTTCAGTTTTAGAAGATTGAACTTTTCTAATAATCTGTCCATTTCTTCTTCTGCTGCTGCTGCTAAGTCGCTTCAGTCGTGTCCGACTCTGTGTGACCCCATAGATGGCAGCCCAACAGGCTCCCCTGTCCCTGGGATTCTCAAGGCAAGAACAGTGGAGTGGGTTGCCATTTCCTTCTCCAATGGGTGAAAGTGAAAAGTGAAAGTGAAGTCACTCAGTCGTGTCCGACTCTTCGCGACCCCATGGACTGCAGCCCACCAGGCTCCTCCGCCCATTGTTGTTCATAACAGTCTCTTAAAATCCTTGGTACTTCTGCATTCTGTTGTAACCTCTCCTTTTTCATTTCTAATTTTGTTGATTTGATTCTTCTCTCTTTTTTTTCTTGATGAGTCTGGCTAAAATTTGTCAATTTTGTTTATCTTCTCAAAGAACCAGCTTTTAGTTTTATTAATCTTTACTATTGCTTCTTTCATTTCTTTTTCATTTACTTGTGCTCAGATCTTTATGATTTCTTTCCTTCTACTAATTTTGGATTTTCTTTGTTCTTCTTTTTCCAGCTGTTTTAGGTATAAAGTTAGGCTGTCTATTTGATGTTTTTCTTGTTTCTTGAGGTAGTATTTTATTGCTATATACTTACTTCCCTCTTAGAACTGCTTTTGCTGCATTCCATAAGTTTTAAGTTGTTGTGTTTTCTTTATCATTTGTTTCTAGAATTTTTTTGATTTTCCTTTTGATTTCTTCAGTAACCTGTTGGTTATTTAATCTCTATATGTTTATGTTTCTTACAGTTTTTTTCTTGTAATTGATATCTAGTCTCATAGCATTGTGGTTGGAGAAGATGCTTGTTATGAGTTCAGTTTTCTTAAATTTATTGAAGATTGATTTGTGACCCATGATGTGGTCTATCCTGGAGAATGTTCCATATACACTCGAGAAGAAGGTGTATCCTTCTGCATTTGGATGGAATGTCCTGAAGATATCAATGAGATCCATCTCATCTAATGTATCATTTAAGACTTGTGATTCCTTGACTGCAGCCATGAAATTAAAAGACGCTTACTCCTTGGAAGGAAAGTTATGACCAACCTAGATAGCATATTCAAAAGCAGAGACATTACTTTGCCAACAAAGGTTCGTCTAGTCAAGGCTATGGTTTTTCTTGTGGTCGTGTATGGATGTGAGAGTTGGACTGTGAAGAAGGCTGAGAACCGAAGAATTGATGCCTTTGAACTGTGGTGTTGGAGAAGACTCTTGAGAGTCCCTTGGACTGCAAGGAGATCCAACCAGTCCATTCTGAAGGAGATCAGCCCTGGGATTTCTTTGGAGGGAATGATGCTCAAGCTGAAACTCCAGTACTTTGGCCACCTCATGTGAAGAGTTGACTCATTGGAAAAGATTCTGATGCTGGGAGGGATTGGGGGCAGGAGGAGAAGAGGATGGCAGAGGATGAGATGGCTGGATGGCATCACTGACTCAATGGACGTGAGTCTGGGTGAATTCCAGTAGTTGGTGATGGACAGGGAGGCCTGGCGTGCTGCGATTCATGGGGTCGCAGAGAGTCGGACACGACTGAGAGACTGAACTTAACTGAACTAATTCCTTATAATTTTCTGTTTTGATGATCTGCCTATTGGTGTGAGTGGGGTGTTAAAGTCTATTACTGTTACTGTGTTACTGTCAGTTTCTCCATTTGTGTCTATTAGTGCTTGTCTTATGTATTGAGGTGCTCTTACGTTGGGTGCATAGATATTTATAATTGCTATGTCTTCCTCCTGGATTGACCCCTTGATCATTATGTAGTGTCCTTCCTTATCTCTTGTAATCTTCTTTATTTTAAGGTTTATTTTGCCTGATATGAGGATTGCTACTCCAGCTTTCTTTCGCTTCACATTTGCATGGAATATATTTTTCCATCCTCTCACTTTTAGTCTATATGTGTCTTTAGGTCTGAAGTGGGTTTCTTGTAGACAGATATATACGGGTCTTGATTCTATATGCATTCAGCCAGTCTGTGTCTTTTGGTTGGAGCATTTGATCCATTTACATTTAAAGTAATTATTGATATATATGTTCCTATTGCCATTTTCTTAATTGTTTGAGGTTGATTTTATAGATCTTTTTTCTTCTCTTTCATATCTTGACTATATAAGTCCCTTTAACATTTGTTGTAAAGCTGGTTTGGTGGTACTGAATTCTCTTAACTTTTGCTTGTCTGAAAAGCTGTTTATTTCTCCATCAATTTTGAATGAGATCCTCGCCGGGTACAGTAATCTTGACTGTATATTTTTCCCTTTCAGTACTTAAACATATCCTGCCATTACCTTCTGGCCTGCAGAGTTGCTGCTGAAAGATCAGCTGTTAAGTATATGGGGCTTCCCTTGTATGTTACTTGTTGCTTCTCCCTTGCTGCTTTTAATATTCTTTCTTTGTTTTTAGTCTTTGTGAGTTTGATTAGTATGTGTCTTGGTGTGTTTCTCCTTGGGTTTATCCTGTATGGGACTCTTTGTGCCTTTTAGACTTGATTGGCTATTTTCTTTTCCATGTTGAGGAAATTTTCAACTATAATCTCTTAAAAAATTTTCTCATACCCTTTCTTTTTCTCTTCTTCTTCTGGGATCCCTATATTTAAAATGTTGGTGCATTTGATATTGTACCAGAGGTCTCTGAGACTATCCTCAGTTCTTTTCATTCTTTTTACTTTATTCTGCTCTTCAGAAGTTATTTCCACCATTTCATCTTCCAGCTCACTGATTTGTTCTTCTGCTTCAGATATTCTACTATTGACTCCATTTAGACTATTTTTAATTTAACTAATTATGTTGTTTGTCTCTGTATGTTTATTCTTTAATTCTTCTAGGTCTTTGTTAATTGATTCTTGCATTTTCTTCATTTTGTCTTCAAGGTTTTTGATCATCTTTACTATTATTATTCTGAATTCTTTTTCAGGTAGTTTGTCTATTTCCTCTTCATTTATTTGGACTTCTGTGTTTCTAGTTTGTTCCTTCATTTGTGTATTTCTCTGCCTTTTCATTATTATTATTTTTTTTAACTTACTGTGTTTGAGGTATCCTTTCCCCAGGCTTCAAGGTTGAATTCTTTCTTCCTTTTGGTTTCTGCCTGCCTAAGGTTGGTCCAGTGGTTTGTGAAAGCTTCATATAGGGTGAAATTTGTACTGAGGTTTTTTTTTGTTGTTGTCTAGTTATTTGTTTTTCCTCTGATGGGCAAGGCTGAGTGAGGTGGTAATCCTGTCTGCTGATGATTGGGTTTGTATTTTTGTTTTGTTTGTTGTTTGTTGTTTAAATGAGGCGTCCTGCACAGGGTACTACTGGTGGTTGGGTGATGCCAGGTCTTGTATTCAAATGGTTTCCATTGTGTGAGTTCTATTTAATACTCCCTAGAGTTAATTCTCTGATAGTCTAGGGTCTTGGAGTCAGTGCTCCCACTCCAAAGGCTCAGGGCTCGATTTCTCCCTGTGAGATTTTGATAGTGCTGTCAGTGGCAATTTAGAATCATTGCATAGTGACGTAGCATCAGCAAAATTTGTTGTATCATTCAAGCACATCTATTAGAATGGCCAATATCTTGAAACACTGACAACATCAAATGCTGGCTCGGATGTGGAGCAACAGGAACTCTCATACACTCCTTTCCCCCCACCCCCACCTTTGTGCTTCCTGTAGTTTCACTTGTCCACAGGATACTGCATGAAGAGGCCTCACTCCAGGTACTTCAAACCAGAGTTCCCAAGGCCAAAGGGCTGTGCCTGCTTCTTAGCTTGGGGCCATGTCCATCATTCTTAAAGTAAAAGTTTTTATGTTTGTCGTTAACTATAATTCCAACGATTTGAATTGTAATTTTAATCTGAATGTTTAAATACAGAAAATTCATTTGATACTTACAATCAATTCTTTTACCATAATTTCTCCATCATGATTCCTTTTGTTTGGCTGCTTCATCTTCAAGTAGACTTTTCTTCAAAGCCTTGTGCATAGCTAAATTTTCCCTAAATTCCTGTATGCTTAAAAACTGCTTTCTGCTCCCTCTATTTTTGAAAGACAAATCAGGCACATATAACCAGATGATATAAGAGTCCTCCATAAAAATGAGGGAGCTTAAATATTAGATTTTTGATTTTAAGTATCTTTGACTACATTAAAGCTTATTACCAGAAGATAGCTAGATAGACCGCTTAGGAGAAATGCTTAGGCATCACTCTCCTATAAACAATAAAATTCCCTCCACCATTTTAGCAGAACATCCCCTTTCAAATACAGAAACTAATGTACAGTAGCAGTTCAACAGCTGGCATACAGGAGCTGGTATCATTGAATGAATAGGCAAGAAGGGTTATTGACTGGAGGAGGAGAAGAGGTGGGAGATGATAGAGCTAAAGGATCATCAGCAATATGAGATGGAGGACAAGCTACAGTTTCAATGCCTGACGTTGATGGCACAGGTTTTGGTTCTTTGTTGGATTCAGTTCTATCCACCCCCTCTTAAATAAAAGATCCAGTGATGTCCGGGTAGCATCCTATGGGTGTCCCCCTTGGCTCAGTGGCAAAGAACCCACTTGCAAAGCAGGAGACACAGGAGACTCAAGTTTGATCCCTGTGTTGGGAAAATCCTCTGGAGAAGGAAATGCCAACCCATTCCAATATTCTTGCCTGGGAAATCCAATGGAAGAGGAGCCTGGTTGGCTACAGCCCATGGGGTCGCAAAAGAGTCAGACATGACTTAGTGACTAAACAACAATAATAATAATTTTCTGTTCTAGGTAAGCAAATTTTGGTGATGATTCTCTGGATTCACGTCTATATCCAGATTTCTTGGTGGTGGTTTGCCCTGCAATCTTAATTCTCTGATGGATCTAAGAAAATTCATTCATTGTCAAATTGTTCAGTTTCTTTTAGTTCAGTGAGTGAGAGTAACAACTTCCAAGCTCTTTACATGTTGGACTAAAACCAGAAATCCATTGAAAGCCTTCTTATTCTTACAAGGCATGCCAGCACTGATTTTTTAAAATTAATTTTTCACTGTGCTAGGTCTTGGTTGCTGCATACAGGCTTTCTGTAGTTGCAGCAAGTGGGACTACTCTCCAGTTGTGGTGCATGGTCTTCTCATTGTGGTGCCTTCTCTTATTGAAGAACACAGGCTCTAGAACATGGGTTCAGTAATTGTGGTGGACAGGCTTAGTTGCTTGAGGAATCTTCCTAGACCAGGGATTGAACCCATGTCTTCTGCACTGGCAGTCTGATTCTTAACCACTTGACCACCATGGAAGTCCAACCAGCACTGATCTTTTGATAGTACTTGTATTAAGGGTTTTGTTGAGAAATGGCCTTATTGCCACTTTATATTATCCACCTGTGTATTAATGTGGTCAATTAGTAATGTCTGCCATGGTACTGGCAATGGCACCCCACTCCAGTACTCTTGCCTGGAAAATCCATGGATGGAGGAGCCTGGTAGGCTGCAGTCCATGGGGTCGCTAAGAGTCGGACACGACTGAGCGACTTCACTTTCACTTTTCACTTTCATGCACTGGAGAAGGAAATGGCAACCCACTCCAGTATTCTTGCCTAGAGAATCCCAGGGATGGGGAAGCCTGGTGGGCTGCCGTCTATGGGGTTGCACAGAGTCGGACACGACTGAAGTGACTTAGCAGCAGCAGCAGCAGCAGCCATGGTACTGAGAATAAAGAACATAGGCACATATGTCACACATTTGCCATTTTTGACTAAGATGATTTCTAAGGCCTTTTCAATATCCAAAGCTCAAGGTCTCCTCATTGACACAGAGTGAAATTATACCATGTGCTATCCCCTCAATATGTGTGAGACTACTACATTTCAATTGGTATTAATGAAGTTGTGTTTGCGTATGGCTTCCCTGGTGGCTCAGACAGTAAAGCATCTGTCTGCAATGCAAGAGACCTGCGTTCAATCCCTGAGTTGGGAAGATCCCCTGGAGAATAAAATGGCAACCCACTCCAGTATTCTTGCCTGGCAAATTCTGTGGACAGAGGTGGAGTATAGTTTGTGGGGTTGCAAAGAGTCAGACACAACTGAGAAAATAACACTTTCACATGGTGTTGTCCAACAGATGCACATAGGAATATATTCAACACATGAAGAAAGCAAAACAAAATAACTTGCCCAAACATCTCATGTAAGTTTCCTACTTGAGTTTGATCTTCCACACCTTCATTTATTTATGAGATCAAGAAATTACTATTTTGTACTGCCTCAGACCCTATACCATGCCTTTACCTTAATGTAGGTTTTGTATCCATGTTTTTGAAAGAATAGGATAGACAGAAAGCATCTATATTATATATGTATGTGTATGTGTGTGTGCATGCATAAAAGAGCATCCATGTCATCACACAGTAAGAGTTTTTATGAGGACCTACCAGGAACATTTATCTCAAGGTTTAGTATCAGGAAAACGATATTTTTTTTTTTAAGAAAAATTAGTTTAAAAAAAAAAAAAAAGAAAAATTAGTTTAGGTTTTGACTCATGGACACTAAATTATAGTTTCTGCTTTTTTTTTGGCTATTTGAAAGCAGAAAATCAAATCTGTGGCATATCTCTAACAAGAAAATAAAGCCATTGATATACATTAGAGTGTTAATCTTTTCCATTGCTTTATTATTCTTCTAACTCTGTTTTCTGTTTACTCTTACTTTCTCATTTAATTATTTGTATCATTTTGCTATTGGACAGAAAAGTAACCAGAAAGAAGGTTGAGAGAAGCTGTGAAAAAAGAGGCACTCAATAATTCTTAGATTATCTGGCCCTCTATATACATAAAACAAAGCAAAGCCCCTTAGTTTTCTTTTCTGTTTTATTTTCTCCAAAATCTATCTTTAATCTTATTAAATATTTGGGAAAGCTTCAGGAAGCCCTCTTCTCTTATCAACTTTAAAAACACTCTTTTCTTTGTTGTATCAGATGATTTATTTGATACAATACAATTTGAGGTTGAATAATGAATCCATTAACCTTTAGCTTGTCGTAAATGGATTTCCCCTTTTAAGACTTTTTAGACATTTTTATGTTTTCCTGGGGCTAAAATCAGTTCTTCTAAGTGGCACCAAGTGTTGGTAAGGGTTGAATTAATATAATGAGAGTTACTGATATTTCCAGAACAGATTTCCCAAAGATCACAGAATACTTCACAGGTAAACTTACAGAATATTTCTGAGTGAGAACTCAGTTTTGCTTTCTTCTTTCACAATGAACAAGACAGTCCAGGGCTTTACTGATGGACATTCAGTCAGGGTGTACGTGTGTGTGAGTGAGAGAGAGAGAATGTATGTGTGTGTGTCTCTCTCTGTGTGTAGGGGGGTTGCTGGGCGAGGTAGAGAAGTGGAAACAGCCTTGGGGTTATCAGGAGATTGATTGGCCTGCACAGTATGGTGAAAGCCTATAGCCTTGCCCAGGCATCTACAGACTTTTTCTTGAAAGACACAGATCAGTAATTTAGTAATCAGTAATTTAGGCCTTGGGGGCTATGTGATCTCTGCTGTAACACTGTAACTCTGCTATCATAATGCAGAAGCAGCCATAGACAATTCATAAATTGATAAGCATAGCTGTATTCCAATAAAACTATTTATGGACACTAAAATTTAAATTTCATAGAATTTTGACATGTGACAAGTATTTTTCTTCTTTGATTTTTTCCAGCCATTTACAAATACAAATAACATTTTGTAAAACCGGGTGGCCAAACAAAAACCCATGATGGGCTGGATTTGGCCTATAGTCTATAGGTTGAAAATCCCTGATGCTCTAAGCAATTAAAATTCTCCACAGCTAAAAATCCATCAGTTATTCTCTTGGATTAAAGCATTATCTGTCATATTTCCCACTGCTGCTGCTGCTAAGTCGCTTCAGTCGTGTCCGACTCTGTGCGACCCCATAGACGGCAGCCCACCAGGCTCCCCCATCCTTGGGATTCTCCAGGCAAGAACACTGGAGTGGGTTGCCATTGCCTTCTCCATTGTGTGAAAGTGAAAAGTGAAAGTGAAGTCGCTCAGTCATGTCCGACTCTTCAGCGACCCCATGGACTGCAGCCTACCAGGCTCCTCCATCCATGGGATTTTCTAGGCAAGAGTACTGGAGTGGCTTGCCATTGCCTTCTCCCATATTTCCCACAGTTGATATACAATCACCACTTGTAGGGTTAATTAACATACATATCTCTGGTACCTATCCGTAATGATATTCACACTCCAATATACAAACCTCCATTGTAGAAAGCATGCTAAATGTATATTCCCCCGTTCTGGGTGGAGCTCTTGAACCTACATTTTTTTTTTTAGCATCCCAGGTGATATAATTTGTGACTAGCTGATATACAATCACCACTTGTAGGGTTAATTAACATACACATCTCTGGTATCTATCCGTAATGATATTCACACTCCAATATACAAACCTCCATTGTAGAAAGCATGCTAAATGTAGATTCCCCCACTCTGGGTGGAGCTCTTGAACCTACATTTTTAATCAGCTTCCCAGGTGATATAATTTGTGACTAGATTCGAATCCTTGAGGAATCACTGGATCACTGTAAATTATTAGGTACTTTGCTTATACAAAACACATAAACAAAACCCCACTAGGTCCTTAGTGACAAAAATCAAGCACTCAAAATATGGTCAACCAGCAAAGAAAGTTGGCACTGGCTTGCCAACACTGGTTTCCAATGGTTGCATAAACCTCTAGATAGATCCCTCTATTTCTCTCTTCCTATTCTAAATAGCTTCCTTCTTTGTGAACTTTTAACTGACTGTGCCCACAATGATTTACAGTAATACAGTTATGAATCCAGAAACAGTCCAAGCTGTATCACCAACTCTAATTTAAACTGACTTCATAAAAATGGAATTTGGACTTCTAAGTAAACACACATGACTGAGTGGATTCTAGGAATCCCCCTTCCAATCGTAAATATATAGAAATGCTGCACATATAAAGCAAAGAATATAAGCTAAACTTTTCTGAAATGAAGAAAAATCTCTAAATAGAAATAAATAGGGATTCAAAATCAGAATGGTGAATAGAATCAAGAGAACCTGAATTAAGCATAGGCCTCAAGAACAGGGACTGGGGGCTATAACTTACATAGAAAACTCAGAGGAATGTTTCATACATGAAACAGGACATTTTGTGAAGACCCTGTTTGTATCTTTTGCTCTTTCTAAGATCTAATCTCTTGTCTTTTCTTATTGACTAGCTGGGATATTTTACATATCCTGTATGCAAACCTTCTGTTGTAACTATATGGCCAATACCGTCTCTCAGTTTGTGAGTTGCCTTTCCACTGGCGTGCTGCAGCCCATGGGGTTGCAAAGATTTGGACATGACTGACTGAGTGAACTGACTGAACTGAATGGTGTCTTTTAAAAAATTTAATGAAAAGAGATTGTTCATTGAAACGAAGTTCAGTTAATCAATCTTTTTATCAGAGTTAGTGATTTTTATATCTTAAGAAAACTTTGTCTACTTAAAGGTCATGAGAATACACTGTTTTCTTCTAAAGCTTTGTTTTATCTTTCTGTAATCTATTTAATGAACATTTCTGGTGTGAGATATGAATCTAGAAAAAAATTTAAAAGCAGCCAAAAAAAAAAAAGACTTCACCTTCAAAAGAGTGATCATATTACTTACATTTGACTTCTCAGCACAAACTATAGAAGATAGAAGATAATGAAATGAGAGCTCTTTCAATGGCTAATTTTGTTTTTTCTCAGTACAACTATGATTTATCTAGGTGTGGTCTTCTTTGTATGTATCCTTATAACAATTTGCTGAGCTTCTTCTATAAATGCTTTTCAATTGAGCCAAAATTGTGTAACATAAAATTAACCATTTTAAAGTTTATAATTCAGTGGCATTTAGCCCAGTCATAATGTTGTACAACCATCATCAGTATCTAGTTCCAAAACATTTTCACCTGAAAACGAAACCCCATATCCATTAGGCAGTCAATCCTCATTCTCCTCTCCCACCATCCCCTGCTGCTGCTGCTAAGTCGCTTCAGTCATGTCCGACTCTGTGCAACCTCATAGACCCCCGTCCCTGGGATTCTCCAGGCAAGAACACTGGAATGGGTTGCCCTTTCCTTCTCCAATGCGTGAAAGTGAAGTCGCTCAGTCGTGTCCGACTCTTCACAACCCTATGGGCTGCAGCCTACCAGAGTCCTCCGTCCATGGTATTTTCCAGGCAAGAGTACTGGAGTGGGGTGCCATAGCCTTCTCCGCCCACCACCCACTAGGAACCACTAATCTTTCTGTTCCTAAGGATATACATATTCTGGGGATGCCATATAAATGGAACCACTTGATATGTGGTCCTTTGTGATTGGCTTCTTTCACTTAGCATAAGTTTTCAAAGTTTATCCATGTCGTGTCATGTACCAGTATTTATCCCATTGAATAGATATACCACATTTTGTTTATATATTCAAAAGGTAGACTTCTTTTACCTTTTGTAAATATTGCTGTTATGAACATTCATGGAAGAGTACTTGCTTTTAAGAATACCTGCTTGCAGTTTTAAAAATACCTATTATCAGTTTTTTGGAATATATAACTCTAAGAAGAAGAGCTGAGTCAGATATTAATTCTAACTTTTTAAACATGTGAGCTTCTTCAATTTGTGGCATTTTCTTGGTCATTATGTTTTCAAAAATTGCTTCTGTTGCATTCTCTCCTCTTATTTTGGCACTCCAGAAAAAAAAGTCAACAGTAGAAGTTGACTGTATCCCACATATTCCATATACTCACTTTCAGCATTCTTTTTATTTTTTCCTGTGCTTCATTTTGGATATTTCCTATTAACTTGTCTGTAAGTTAATTAATCCTTTTTTTTTTTTTTGCTATATCTTTTCTGTTGTTATGCACACCTAAAGAGTTGTTAATTTCAGATATCTTTGCACTTGCAGATTGTCCATTTGATTTTTGTAAAATGGGTTCCAATTTTTTTTTAAATCCTGTCTTTAACCTTTATTCATATTTTCTACACTTTCCTGAACATGTTGATCAGAATTATTTCAAGTTCCATCTGACAACACAAATGCCAGAATCACATGAGTGCACACATGCGCATGTCTGTGAGTGTGTTTCTTCTCTCTTAGCTTCTCTCTTAGCTTTTTTGGCTGGCTTCATAATTTTCAAGTGGATATTGGACATTGCAAATTAAAAGCTGTAAAGGCTATGGACAATTTGCCATTTTTCAAAGACAGTTATGTTCACTTCTAGAAAGAACAGAGAATACTAGCCGATCATCTTGATCCTATTAAAGTTTAGTTTAAGGCTTTGGTAGGTTTGGTCTTTTGGGATTAACCCTTACCCCTAAGATACTGTTCTTACTTCCAGGGCGTGGTCATTACTCCCAGGGTATAAGCCATTGGAAAAGACCCTGATGCTGGGAAAGACTGAAAGCATGAGGAGAAGGGGATGACAGAGAATGAGATGGTTGGATGGCATCACCGACTCAATGGACATGAGTTTGACCAAGCTCTGGGAGTTGGTGATGGACAGGGAAGCCTGCAGTCCATGCAGCTGCGAAGAGTCATTCACGACTGAGCGACTGAACTGAACTGATAAGGCTTTCAGAGTCTGAGACTCTCAACCAGGCATATCTCCTGCCTATTGACGGGACTTGAGCTCTAATCTGTTTCTCTACTATTTTATGTGGCTGCTGAAATTTTTGTGTAGTTGTCCAGCCTCTCAACTATGGTTTTTTGCTTCATTTGTAGGGATCTCAACACTTATACATATAGCTGAGGAGTTGGCCAGTCACTTGTGGAGAATTTGTATCATATTTTGGGATTCCTTCTTTGTGGTTTGCTTTTCTCCGGGATTTTGCCCATTAATACCACAACCACTTTGGCAGGCCCATATTCTATTTCCCCAGCCCCAAAGAATGCTGTTTCTGTTTAAACTCTATTCCTCTAGGTAATAATCTGGAAAATTCCTTAGGGAGAAATTTAAGGATGATGGTGATAGGGAGTTCACTTCATAGATTTCCCTTTTTTCAAGTGCTAGCCTCTCTAATGGAGAAGGAAATGGCAACCCCACTCCAGTACTCTTGCCTGGAAAATCCCATGGACGGAGGAGCCTGGTAGGCTGCAGTCCATGGGGTCGTGAAGAGTCGGACATGACTGAGTGACTTCACTTTTACTTTCATGCATTGGAGAAGAAAATGGCAACCCACTCCAGTGTTCTTGCCTGGAGAATCCCAGAGATGGGGGGGCCTGGTGGGCTGCCGTCTATGGGGTCACACAGAGTTGGACACGACTGAAGTGACTTAGCAGCAGCAGCAGCAGCAGCCTCTCTAAGTCTCTGTGTTGACTATACTTCAATGCCTTTGAGAGATTATTTTATTATTTGACCACATTTTTGATTTGTTTTTGATGGGAGGGTCAGTCCAATACAAACTATTCTCTCATGACCAGACCAGAAGCTCTCTACAAACCGGTTTAACAAAACCTTTAAAGAACAAATAATCCGTACATTAAATTGTGGTAAAAGAATATATTGTTTCAAAGAATAAAGAACAAAAACTACTCAAATCATTTTTTGATGGTAGAACTCTGATTCTAAATGTGGTAAAGAATAGAACAAGAAAATAAAATCATAGAATCATTTCCTTTATGAATATACAAACAAAAATCTTGATGTATTAGCAAATAGAAGCTAGCAACGTATTAAAAAAAATTCCTATCTAGATAGAGTTTATCCTATAAATAGAAAGATGATTCAATGTCAAAAAAGTTGTTCATGTAATACACAATCTTAAGGTGCTAAAGGAGAGAAATCACATAATCATCTCAGTGGATACAAAAAAGAGTTAGATAAAATTTGACACTTTCCATTACTTAAAAAGTAATATTCAAAAATAATAATCAATTATACTCCAATAAAAATCTTTTCTAAAAAAGAAAAACAACTCAAGAGGAATACAAAAGCAAGCTTAAAAGACCAAAAAGAAAGAATACTCCATACACAGGCTAAATTACTGGTGATTTTTCATACATACATTTTATTAAAGAAATATGAACTTTATACTTGTCTCATATTTACACAAAGGGAAAATAATTTAAAAAATAAAGTAACGCTAATTTACTTATGTGAAAACCTAGTCGTATAAAATTACATGTCTGACTAAATGCAAATGCTGAAAGGATATGGCACCAAAAATAAGTAGATTAAAGTTCATCAAAAGGCATTTCCTCAACATTTAAAAATAAATATCTTAAATATTCCTATATTTAGTAGAAAGTTTTGTCATTTCAACCTTTTCCAAATGAATCCCCCAAAAGATAATCACTCATTATCCTTTGATCCTGGCAAAGGTTCTTTTGATCTGTCTTATTTATTCAAAGACATTAAACTCTACTCCTTGATAAGCCAAATAAAAAAGCAGAAATAATTTTAAAATAATAAAACAATTCTTTAACAGAGATAAGAAGATCTTCTTAAACTGATAAAGGCTATCTACCAAAAACCCAGAAAATATATCATACTGTATGGTGAAAATTAAGTTATTCCCACTCAAGTCAAGAAAAAACAAGGATACGTTCTATTGCCCTCACTATTTAACAGCATACTGAAGATCCTAACTAGTAAAAAAATATAGACAAAACCCACAAAGAAAATCAAAACAAAAGTACATAGCTATTAGAAAGAAAGAAAGCAATTGATCATAATTTGTAAGCAAAACAATGATCTATAGAAAAGCTCAATGGCTCAGTGGGTAAAGAATCTGCCTGCAGTGCAGGAGACACATGGGTTCAATCCTTGGGTCAGGAAGGTCCCCTGGAAAAGGAAATGGCAACCTACTCCAGTATTCTTGTCTGGAAAATCCTATGGACATAGGAGCCTGGTGGGCTATAGTCCATGGTGTCACGAAGAGTTGGACACCAACTCTTTAGTCACATCACTTAGTGACTAAAACAAACAAACAAAAATAAACTATAGAAAATAACTGAAAACCAGAGAGGAAATTTAACATGATAATAACTTTAAAAATTAACATATGAAACCTATAGCATTCCCAAATACTGCTGCTGCGTCGCTTCAGTCGTGTCCGACTCTGTGCGACCCCATAGACGGCAGCCCACCAGGCTCCCCCGTCCCTGGGATTCTCCAGGCAAGAACACTGGAGTGGGTTGCCATTTCCTTCTCCAATGCATGAAAGTGAAAAGTGAAAGTGAAGTCGCTCAGTCGTGTCCAACTCTTAGCGACGCCGTGGACTGCAGCCTACCAGGCTCCTCCGCCCATGAGATTTTCCAGGCAAGAGTACTGGAGTCAGGTGCCATTGCCTTCTCCGTCCCAAATACTAAAAACAACTAATTAAAAGACATAGTGAAAATAATGACATTCACAACTGTAGCAAACCTGTAAGATCCTTAGGAACAAATTTATCCCAATGTGTAGGAACTATATGAAGAAAATTATAAGATCAGAGTTTTAGTTTACATCTAAAAATAAAAGTATATTCCAGATGGAATTAGGCCTAAGTATAAAAAAAAAAAAAGTTTTAAAACTGGAGCTTCCCAGGTAGTACAGTAGTAAAGAATTCACCTGCCAGTGCAGGATATGCAAGAGTTTTTTTGATCCCTGGGTCAGGAAGTTTAGCCTGGAAGAGAAAAGGGCAACCCACTCCAGTATTCTTGCCTGGAAAATTCCATGGAAATTGAAGCTTGGTGGACAACAATCCATGGTCTTGCAAATGACTGAGCGTGTATGTCACGTCATTAAAAACATTTTTTTTTAACTCTAAAAAATAAATGGAGAATATCTTTATGATTTTATAATAGGAAATGTTTTTTATTATACTGTATAGGAGAGAAAATAAATGAAATAAATTTATATTTAACAATATACACAGATCTTAAAAACATGTTGAACAAAGAAATTTATTGAACATGTAGTGTTATCACCCTATACTTATGTAATTCTATATAATTTTCAATTATATAATTCACATAAATGTTTAAAGTATATAAAGCAATACAATAGATAAAGATTCCCATGGCTTTAGTAAAACTATAAAACCTATTGACAGAATGCATGCAATCTAAAGTTATGTATTTCTAGGAAGTAATGGGACAAGGTAGAGGAATAGGTAAACCTCAATTTTATATCTATAATATTTTGTTTTATATAAAAATGTCATAAGCAAAACCTAAAAATACTAAAACTTATTAATTACGAGTGTGGAGAAATGAATGTTTTTACATAATTCTTTCTGCAATCAGAAAGAAGATTCTACAAATGGTTCTTTTGAAATCACCCTCTCACTTCAGGAAGAGAGGCAGTAAAGAGCTTCCTCTGAAAAAAAATTTCAACACAAATTTTTTCTTAAAGATAAAGAAAACACACAAAACCCAGGCCAAAGAGAAATTGAAACTTTCCAGGGAAATGAGTTCATTTCTAGAGATGGAAAGGACAGCTGACAAAGGATGTCAAGAATATTAGCATTTTCCTCCCTGGGACTTAGGTGTGCCAACTTCACTGAGTACTTGTGAGGCTCTAATGGGCTAAAAACAGGAAAGTTATGAGTCTTTGTTCAATTAAAATTTGGTTGCAGCATCATTAAAACTAAGCTGTTCCACCTGCTACTAATTTCATTCTTGGCTACTAGGCTGGTTATTTATTTGTTTGTCTGAATGAAGAGAGGGAAGTGCTGCTGGTAAGGCAGATCAAACTGAAGTATACAGGAGAGAAAAGAATACTCTCTTGTTAATGAAATAGAACTGATCCTGGAGCGGTTCTCAGCACAATCAATTCACTGCAAACTTACTTTCTAAATCTGATGACAGTTTGAGCACAGAATTGCACAAATAACTGGGATTTCTGTTTTCCTTTTTCCATTTGTGCTGGGTAGTTTTCTTACTTTAGAACTGTAAGGGTCTACACGGTTGTTAAGGACTGTCTCATTTGCAGACTTGGAAACTGAGACCCAGAGAGGTGAAATCATTGGTCTAGGATCATACAACTCATTACAGGGTCTCCTTCCAACGCCTCTGAAAATAATTCCACGTTCTACTTCTAAAATTATTCCATCCCTATTAAAAAGGCAGCTTTTAAAAAGCTCCCTTGACACATAATAGCCTTTCTTGGCCACAGAAAAGACCTTGGCAAAGGGCTGACATGTGAGCCCATTTGAACAGGGGAGGTAATTCCTGGCATCAGCTGGATGTCTGGACTTCAGCTCCCCCATAATGTCCCTTATAAACTCAGGGTGAGAGTCCAGAGATTGAAGAAGATACGGCTGCTCTCTGCTTCCTTTATGTGGGACGGTGGTGCAGTGCCAGGAGCAAAACGGCTTCATCGTCTGTTAGTGGATGCACATGAAGCAATTTACCCTCCACAACAAATCCATCTCTTCCATATATGTGGAACCCCTTGTGTTTGCCAAATACATTTTCATCTATAATTTCATTGGAGCCTCAAACCTTGCCTGACACAAGTAAGTCAAATCTTGTTATTCTAATTTTCCAGAGGAGAAAGTTGAAACACAAAAAGGGAGTACACTAAATTGGTAAACAGGTCAAGGCTCATAGCCCCAAGCCCCCCTTGAATCTGAGCTACTAGTCATTCCTTGGCCCCTCCTTGCCCTGCCACACACAGCCTTCCTTCCAGGTTGTATCAAGCCTGGCAGATACAGAATAACCAGCACTGGTGCTCCCCCAGAGAATCACAAGCCTTCCTGAGGGCTGAGAAGTTGGGGATTCCGGAGAAGGGAGCAGGGCATGATAATTTTTTTCAAAAAGAATGCATAAGCAAAGTCCCCAGAGGCAGCATGATAAACCTTGAACGATTGGTCTCAAAGGATTCTAATCTAGGAGGACAACATGTAGTCTGGTGGTTTCCAAATCTCTATTTCATTAGAATCACCTGAGCTTGCTTTTTATTTAATTTTTGTTTTTGGATATGCAATAGATTCACAAGTTTAAAAAATCAATAGGAAAAAAGAGTATATAAGAACGTAATGAAAAGTCTCCTTTTCATCTCTATGTCCTAGTGACCCTATTCTTCTTGGAGGCAAAAAATGTTATCAATGATTTTAAGCATGTATAAATAAAGCATATATTTCCTCCCATGCTGCTGCTGCTGCAAGTTGCGTCCGTCGTGTCTGACTCTGTGCGACCACATAGACGGCAGCCCAACAGGCTCCTCTGTCCCTGGGATTCTCCAGGCAAGAATACTGGAGTGGGTTGCCATTTCCTTCTCCAATGCATGAAAGTGAAAAGTGAAAGTACCCCCTATCTATACTGACATTTTGACACAAAAGGTAATATTCTATACATATCATTCTTGACTTTTCCTTTTTCAACTAGATGACATATTTTAGAGACTGCATCATATTAGTACACAAAGAGCTTCTTCTTTAAGCTGCATGTATGCATGCTAAGTCGCTTCAGTTGTGTCTAATTCTTTGTGACCCTATGGATTGTAGCCTGCCAGGCTTCTCTGTCCAAGGGATTCTCCAGGTAAGAATACTGGAGTGAGTTGCCATGCCCTCCTCCAGGGGATCTTCCTGACCCAGGGACCGAACCTGCATTTCCTGCATTGCAGCCAGATTCTTTACTGCTGAGCCACTAGGGAAGTCACTTAAGCTGCATAGTATCTTTTTATGAGCATATAAAATGATTTTTATTTAACCACTTCCCTCTTTATAAAGCATTATGTTGTTTTCAATCTTTTGCTATTACAAAATTACAGTAAATAATCTTATGCATGTCTAAAAGAACTGAGTTGTAGTCTAAATTTTAATGCTGTGTAGCCTTATGGCCTTGGGCAATTCAGTTAGGATTTTGACCTTTTAGAAGGAAAATAATCTTAATGACCATTTGCTGTAGCATTTCCCCAAAGCATGTGCATGCAACACTAGTCCCAAAGGATGCACACCCTGAAAATTAGTAGCACACATTAGAATCTGAGACCACAGTGAAGACACATTAATTAATCCAGGGTTTCACAAATTTATTTCATAATGGGGTCATTTCTTCAGAGTCTGTGATGGTTAATTTTATGTATCTACTTGGAGAGTAATCCTGGATGAAATTAACATTTAAATCAATGAACTTTCAGTAAGCAAATTGCCCTCCATAAAGTGAGTGGGCCTCATCCAGTCAGTTGAAGAGCTAATAGACCAAAAAGACTGGCTTCCCTGAATGAGAGGGCAAAAGGCAGTCCAGCAGATGCCTTTGGAGTTCACCATCAGCTCTCCTGAGTCTTGACCTTGGCAGCCAACTCTGCAGTTTTGAACTTGCCAATCTCCATAATCACAAGCCAATTCCTTACAATAAATCTCTTTTTGTATCTATACACAGGTCCTGTTGGTTCTGTTTCTCTGGAAAGCCTGATTAATACAGGAACCAACCATTGACGTTCCTTAAAATACACTTTGGAAAAAGAGAGTCTAGTCTAACCTCTTCTTGTTTTAGAGCTATGGAATCGGAAAGGCTCAAGGTTGTATGTTCAGCATCTAACACATGCTTAAATACTACAGCACAATAAATACTATTTGATTTGTTTTAAATAGTGATCTGGTGAGGAAGATAATACAAAGTTCTAAAATAAATTTCAAAATATCTAAAGAAAGTAAAGATGAACTTGAAGTAACTAAAACAGGGTATGATGAGTTGTCAAAAAATTGTACCATGTTGAATATGAGAGTTTAGAGATAGATAAAAGTCACTTAAAATTTATAGAGGAGGTGAAATCTAATATGGGTCACAAAGAATGAACAGATTCAATGGCAGAGGTGTGAGAGTTAGACATTCCAAGAGTCAAGAAAACAGAAGGCATGGTGTGGGCACACTGATTAGGACTTCAGTCCTCAGCAAGATTCCTTCAGTTCTCTCATTCAACAATGCATTATGGAGGATCTACTACTTGGTACTAATACCAAGCAGTATTCTAGGTACTGGGAATATAGCATTAAATACGATATAGCATTAAATATAGCATTAAATATGATAGACAATGCCTCTACTCTCATGGAATTTGCATTCTAGAAGAGGGATAAAAAATAAAAATAAACTAATAAATGTATTAGACTGGGAATAAATGCTATGAAGAAAAAGATAAAGCAGGAAAAAGGTGATACATGAAGTATTGGACTGAGGGAAATCATGCCTTTTTACAAAAGGTGGCCAGGGAAGGCCACTTTCATTAGGGGTCATTGGAACAGAATACTGAAATGAGAGAGTCATGCAGATTTTGGAGGAAGAGGATTGTAGGCAAAGGGAAAAGCAAATGAAAAGATCAAAGGTGGGAGCATGGCTGTCCTGTTCAAGAAAGCAGAGTTGACAGCAGGCAGGAGGATGGCAGCAGGAGATGAATTCAGGGATGCAGTTAATGAAGGTCCTTATAGTCCAACCTCAAGACTTTGGTTATTTTTCTAAGACAGATGAAGAGATATTGCAGGATTCTGAGCAGAGGAATGATAGTATCACTCTAGATGCTTGTTGAAATAGGCTATATATGGGAGCAAAGAGATCAGTTAGGAGGCTATTGCAATAATCTGGTTAAGAAATGAAAGCTGTTTTAAATATTTATGGTAGTAGTTAAAATGGTTAGAAGTGTTTTGACTCTGGATACATTTTGAAGGTAGAACTAGCAGAATTTGTTGATGAATTGTCTGATGATAATATAGAGCCAAGAGGGAGGAGGGAAACTCTACACAAGGAGGGAAACATACTGGGTTCTGTTTCCTCTTCGACTCTTATTTGTCCCACTTATGGAATGGGGTCATTAAGTTCTTTCTTGGAAAGAAAGTCAAATGATCTCATGAAGTGCCTTCAGTTGTAAAATCTATAAATTTGGCTAATCTGGGTCTCAAAATTAGTGTACGTAATTATCTACTCTTGTATTACTCATTTAATTTGATGTAAAGAACTATATTGTAAGTATCTTGAAGGCAGAGGCCTTGTCTAATACCCTTACATATCATCCAGTGTTTATCGACTGATTGAAAATAACTAATCCTCAAATAATAAGCCGAGATGAATTGTAAGCTGCATTGTTTGTTAATGAATTCTGTAATTCTTCATCCTCCACTACTTTTTCTTACTTTTCTTATGAATCTTTAAATTTAGTGCATAATAACAAGCCCCAGTTTCAAAGATCAAGAAAAGAAGGGCAAAAAAGAAGGAAACTCCAATTTAATGGTTGCTATTTTGAGGTAGGAGATTACTTAAGAAAGACTTAGAAGTCTGACATGGGAGCTCAACTCCAAAGGAGAGGTAAGCTTTTGTAAGAGAGAGAAGGGAAAGAAAGGCATTCCAGGAAGAAGAAATAGCACTAGCATGGAAGTGCATACTATGGAAAAAGAACCATTATCTCAACTGGAAAATAGCATGCCCGGGGGTGAGGGAGGCAGAAGAATGGAGAAGGATAAAACTGGAACGATAAATCACATCCAGATTATGATAAACCCAACATGTCATTCTAAAATGTTGAGATTACCAAGGAGAAAATGGGAAGTTACAGGGAGACCAGTTAGTTAGCTGAATATTGACAGTCTAGGTGAGACAAAGTAGGGAATGGCAAGCCACTACAGTATTCTTGCCTGGAAAATTCAATGGACAGAGGAGCCTGGTGGGCTACAGTCCATGGAGTTGCAAAGCTGGACGTGACTGAGCAACTAACACACACAATGGTCTTTATTATAATCAAAAGGAACTTTGTTGAATAGAATTTAAATAACTGAATGCTAATAACAACTCTATTTTCTTTAAAAATACTGACATGCCAGGGTATTTAATTTGTAAAATTAAGGTAGAAAGGCATTAATTAATTCAACAGTATCTGATCTACATTGTTTGCTGAGAAATCAATCAATATGCAGTGATAATGATAGCAAAATTGCTGTAACCGACCACTTTACCTGGAGAAGAATATTTTCCATGATTTATGCAAAATAGTTGCTGCTTTCCTACAGTGATGGTTGGGTTACATAAATTTTGTTTACAAGATGATATCAAAGTCATAAAATGTAAAAGGCAGCCAAAGTGGTTATTTGTGAAAAGCTTAGAGATATGTAGGAATTTCTTTACAGTGAAAGAGAATTTGCATTGACTAGAGAATGAGAGAGAAAGGGGAGTCTAGGTCTAGAAGGAGTAAGAACCAAGGGAAAAAAAGAATGAGAATATGGAGAAGTCATGAGATGAGACAAAGAAAATGAAAGGGGTCAGGATTGAGAGATAATTAGAAAGGACTCAATAGAAATTAAACATTGGTCTTACATAAAGAAGGATCTCTGTGTAACTGGGGAACAGATGCTGGTTATGCAAACACCCAACCAACCAAAAATTAGACTGAGCTTTAAATCCTGAGCAAATTAAGCGAAGCCCTCTGAGCCTTGCGTTCCTCATCATTATACCTCAGGGTATAATACTACCAACCATCCATGGTTGTTATGAGGATTAAATTAGATGAAACATATAAAGTACAAGGCATATAATCAGTATGTGACACATATAGCTATTTCATCAGGGAGAAGGCATGGACTAGTTTTGTAGTAAAAACGACTTGGGAAAGATTAATCTGAGAACGGGGAATTTTAGTATTTGACATTTTGGAAGCAGAGAAGAATCACACTGAATCACACTGTTCATTTCTTAGTCCTTCATGCCCCTTACTGTATCAAGTTAGATAGATAATTTGATAATCTTCCCAACAAAATTTAGCATTTTCATGAAAATTTTTAAACAGAGCAAGAAAAGTCTAAAAATGATTATAAGGAGACAGGACTGGCTACATAATTTGTGGGATCCAGTACAAAATGAAAATTCAAGACCCCTTGTTAAAAACAAAGAATTTCAGGACATTGACGATAAAACATTAATCTAAGTACAGAGCCCTTCTAAGCATGGAGCCGTATGTGAAACTGTACAGGTCACATAGCCACATAGCCAGCCCTGCATGTCATAAACCATGCTTATGGCTTAAAATTTATAAGGAATAAAATTCATGTATCAAGGTTCTTAAAAGTACAAGCACAGCGTTTTGCAGTGAGTGTCCTAGGAACATGTCAATTAACTGAGAAGTTTCTTGGGTCTTGGGAAACGTAGAGAGAGGAGCCATTCACAGTGCTAACTGGCCCTGAAGAGCTAGCTGGTGGCCAATGGGCATGAGAAGGGTAGGTGCTAGTTTTCTGCCTCCTTGATGTTTCACATTTTAATTAAATTACCACTTGAAGAAAGTAACCCACTGATTTTATTTTTAATGCCCTTCTAGGACATGTAAAACTATTATTCTGGACCACCTGTAACTGGAGGTGTGTGCATTTACAACTGATTTGAGGTATTAATCTCTCCCCAAACCCAACATCTTCTAATGTGCATACTAAAGGCGGGCTCAGCCCTGAGAAAACAGATCATTTTTAAGGAATAAGTCTGTTTTCAGCACTTTCAGTTTTCATCTCCCTTCAAATGTCCTCCTGGTGAGTGTTGAAAAAAGAAAAGCATCTTCTAAAAAGAAGCATCATAAATGATCATTTTCCTCTCTTTGTTCCTGTTCCTCTGTACCTTTATCTTCTTCTATTTCTATATTAATACCCAAATTAAATATAACACCTAATCATAAAGTACCATATTATATCACCACAACATGGATTAGACCAATTTTGTTTCCAATCTATTATTAGATGCTCAATTTATCTCTTTGGGCAAAATGTTAAAAAGCAGCATTGGTATCATTCTTACAGAAACTGTCGGAAATCCTGACAGTTATTTGTCTTGTTTCTATTAAGAAGAGAACTGTATCTAGAACGAAAATGGAACTTGGAGATGACTCCACTTAAGCATCAGTTCCAGCCAATGAACGACAACATGGGACTGACCAGAAGCAGCACAGAGCCTGTTATATAGCAGGTACTCAATAAATATGTGCCAGATGAGTAAAGAAATGAAGAAAACATGAGATTCTAGAAACCTAGGTTCTGGTAAAGGCTTTGCTATTAACGAAATATATTAATTGGTGAATTATTATATTGTAACAAAGATAAATTTATTATATTATATAACTTTTCTCAACCTCTTTTTCATCATCTGCAAAGTTGAATAATAATATTATTTTGACCAAAACAAAGTTCTGAGTACTCTTTAATACATGTGCTATAACATAATTTTATTAATTAAATACCAATATAACTTTGGCAAGAAGGTTGAAAAATTTAGAAGTGCAGTATTTAAGGCTATTCTTTTCTAGAGGGCCTGAAATCCCTTCTGTTATCTAATACTGTGATCCTGAAACTTTCCTATTTTATCCTCAGGGGAAAGTTGGGATATATTGCAGAATAGACCTTAAGTGTCTTCCCACAGCACTGTGAAGGGTGTTCTTCAGGAATCTTCATACCTGTTTTTCAGTGTGATCAGGGAAGATATCTATCAGGGAAGATATCTAAGAAGCAACCTTGTAATCATTGTTCCACTACCCCTAATTGAAACAGATTCAGATCCAACATTTGTTGACTATTTCCAATTTACAATGGTCTGTGCTTGACCCAGATAATCACAATGGTGTGATCACTCACCTAGAGCCAGACATCCTGGAATGTGAAGTCAAGTGGGCCTTAGAAAGTATCACTACCAACAAAGCTAGTGGAGGTGATGGAATTCCAGTTGAGCTATTCCAAATCCTGAAAGACGATGCTGTGAAAGTGCTGCACTCAATATGCCAGCAAATTTGGAAAACTCAGCAGTGGCCACAGGACTGGAAAAGGTCAGTTTGCATTCCAATCCCAAAGAAAGGCAATGCCAAAGAATGCTCAAACTACCGCACAATTGCACTCATCTCACACGCTAGTAAAGTAATGCTCAAAATTCTCCAAGCCAGGCTCCAGCAATACGTGAACCGTGAACTTCCAGATGTTCATGCTGGTTTTAAAAAAGGCAGAGGTATCAGAGATCAAATTGCCAACATCCACTGGATCATGGAAAAAGCAAGAGAGTTCCAGAAAAACATCTATTTCTGCTTTATTGACTATGCCAAAACCTTTGACTGTGTGGATCACAATAAACTGTGGAAAATTTTTCAAGAGATGGGAATACAAGACCACCTGACCTGCCTCTTGAGAAACCTACATGCAGATCAGGAAGCAACAGTTAGAACTGGACATGGAACAACAGACTGGTTCCAAATAGGAAAAGGAGTACGTCAAGGCTGTATATTGTCATTCTGCTTATTTAACTTATATGCAGAGTACATCATGAGAAACGCTGGGCTGGAAGAAGCACAAGCTGGAATCAAGATTGCCGGGAGCAATATCAATAATCTCAGATATGCAGATGACACCACCCTTATGGCAGAAAGTGAAGAGGAACTAAAAAGCCTCTTGTTGAAAGTGAAAGAGGAGAGTGAAAAAGTTGGCTTAAAGCTCAACATTCAGAAAACTAAGATCCTGGCATCTGGTCCCATCACTTCCTGGCAAATAGATGGGGAAACAGTGGAAACAGCAACAGACTTTATTTTTTGGGTGCCAAAATCACTGCAGATGGTGATTGCAGCCATAAAATTAAAAGACGCTTACTCCTTGGAAGGAATGTTATGACCTAGATAGTATATTGGAAAGCAGAGATATTACTTTGCCAACAAAATTCCATCTAGTCAAGGCTATGGTTTTTCCTGCGGTCATGTATGGATGTGAGAATTGGACTGTGAAGAAAGCTGAGCGCCAAAGTATTGATGCTTTTGAACTGTGGTGTTGGAGAAGACTCTTGAGAGTCCCTTGGACTGCAAGGAGATCCAACTAGTCTATCCTAAAGGAGATCAGTCCTGGGTGTTCATTGGAAGGATTGATGCTAAAGCTGAAACTCAAATACTTTGGCCACATCATGCAAAGTGTTGACTCATTGGAAAAGACTCTGATGCTGGTAGGGATTGGGGGCAGGAGGAGAAGGGGACGACAGAGGATGAGATGGCTGGATAGCATCACCAACTCTATGGACATGAGTTTGAGTGAACTCCAGGAGTTGGTGATGGACAGGGAGGCTTGGCGTGCTGTGATTCATGGGGTCACAAAGAGTCAGACACGACTGAGCGACTGAACTGAACTGAACTGTGCTTGATATTAGTTGAACCACATGAAATTGCCTTTCTTGTGGGCCAAAAATTGTTGAATATTGTCAATTTTATTTGGTTCAAGCTTATACTTTAACATATGTCACTTCTTTTTCTTGCACAATAATTCTATGAGGAAGATATTACCTTCATTTTATGAAGAAATCAAGACTCAGAAAATGAACTGATTTCCCTAAGGCCCTACAACTTGTGAATAGCAGGTTATAGATAGAAGGCTAAGATCTCTGTTTTCCAAGTCGAATGGAATTTCTTCCATACTACAAAACCATATATAAATTAAAATGATAGTGTTTAGTAATAAAAGTGGGCGGGGGCTGGGAAGACAAGAGACTCCAAAGACATTAACAAGTAGCAAAGATGAAATAAAATTACAATTACATATAAAAAGATATCAGTTTCCTTCCTCCTGGAGACACTAGAATTATAGCTACAATTATGTATGTGCCTTGGGCAGAGAGCAAGGAGGCAAGCAACAGAGACCATGTGAACTGAGGGTTCCCAGGAAACAGAAAGTGATCATAATCTGAGTAAATGGAGGTAGACAGAGCACTGAACAGAGAGGAAAGAAAGGGATGAGACTAGGGTAGATGGCATCCAGAGGATTTTCCTGTCTCTCTGCTAAACTTGCACACAGCATATCTCTAGAAGTGCAGAAGCTCAATCACAGAAGCAAGACAGCAGAAAGCAATCACTAATTATAGATAATGCAAAATGATGCTGTGCCAGAATAATCAGCAGCTTTTTGCAGTCTGTTCACTAAATATCTGTTATATATGGGTTGTGCATTATTTTATGTTAATTAAAACTCTTACTACGATTGCAAAATGTTTGTCCTTATAGATGTTCCCAGAAGTTCTGGGCAGGAATACATGCCTACCAGCAACATTTCATGAATCTATAAGGGAGGAATTAATAGAAATTGTATGGATCATGAGATTATACAAACATTTTACTGCCTGTTTTTCTCTCACATCCAAATTCTGGCAAATATATGTCCAGGAAAAATAAAGTAAGATATAAATAAAATGTCTCAGGCATTCACATGTCTTTTTTGCATATCATGTCCATTTCTCTGTATAGTGCTTTAATAAACACTGCTGCTGCAGCGTCGCTTCAGTCGTGTCCGACTCTGTGTGACCCCATAGATGGCAGCCCACCAGGCTTCCCGTCCCTGGGATTCTCCAGGCAAGAACACTGGAGTGGGTTGCCATTTCCTTCTCCAATGCATGAAAGTGAAAGTGAAGTCGCTCAGTCGTGTCCAACTCTTAGCGACCCCATAGACTGCAGCCTACCAAGCTCCTCTGTCCATGGGATTTTCCAGGCAAGAGTACTGGAGTGGGGTGCCATTAATAAACACTAATCATAAACAAAACATGGAGTGAAGTGATGGAGGGGAGACTAAGATTTCTTTCTTCTGGTTCCCACAACCCCTTTCTGCCTCTTGTTATACAATAATAATTTATATTGAGATTGTTAGGACTTTATGTGTTCTACTTCAAAGACATTTTAAAAGAAGACTTGAGGGTATGAGAGTTAGTAGTATGATGGGAAGAAGGCTGCTGCTGCTGCTGCTGCTGCTAAGTTGCGTCAGTCGTGTCCGACTCTATGCGACCCCATAGACGGCAGCCCACCAGGCTCCATCGTCCCTGGGATTCTCCAAGCAAGAATACTGGAGTGGGTTGCTATTTCCTTCTCCAATGCATGCAAGTGAAAAGTGAAAGGGAAGTCTCTCAGTCGTGTCCGACTCTTAGTGACCCCATGGACTGCAGCCTACCAGGCTCCTCCGTCCATGGGATTTTCCAGGCAAGAGTACTGGAGTGGGGTGCCATTGCCTTCTCTGAGGAAGAAGGCTGCTCAAACCTAGTTCTTAACACAGGGTATTTGAATTCCTTTAGGTCCATCAATGGGCTTCAGGGGATCCATAAACACCTTGAAATCACACGTAAAATTGTATGTGCGTGGGTGTGTTTTTGCATACACATACATTTTTCTAAGAAAACCAACAACTTTCACTACAATTTAAAAGGATTGATTACCTTAAAAGTGCCTTAAACTCAAAGAAACAGCATATAGTTCTGGCTTCTGTGGTTAACTGTGTAAGAATCTGGGGGTCTCTCCTGGGGTTTTGACCTGGAGGTCTTTCCTGGGTTTTGAGTCCTTCCAGTCCATCGTCTGCTCACTCAGTAAGTTGGTTTTCTCAAGCACTGAAAGAACGCTGCCGTTGGTGACACTGATGATACTGCTGCTGGAGCAGAGGCTTTTTATGCTCCTTATGGTAAAACCTGGCTCTTCACGAGATAACGTCCCCCATGCTGCAGGGAAATCACCAGCCCTTCACTTAGGGCATGCCAAATATTCAATAAGGAAGGGCATTTTCCAAACAAGCTGGCCAACTTCCTCTTTGCCCCCCTCCCAGTCTGTTAGGCTAACCCCAAATTTACAAAATTACCCACACAGAACAGGAAATGCAAATGTCAAAGTGCTCATAATACTTGACCACATTTTTCATGTGATTCACATTAAAGCGTCTTATGTAAAAGTTGAACAAGCATTGAAAATCTATGTTAATTACACACAATATAAATGAATTTTTTCAAATGATATAAAATTTGAATTCCTTGAATTTTAGGCCAAGTTTAGAACTTTAACAGAAATGTTTGTTGGTGGTGGTTCTTTTGTTACTCTTTTGATTCCTTTTGTTTATACAAAATGAAGTGGGAAGAGAGAAAAAAGGGAGGGGGAGGTGGAAATTACAGGAAACAGCTATCCACCTCCGCACTAAAATACCAGCAGAAAACCACAGTTATGCTGCCATCTAACAACAATATATTCTGTTCAGGAAACTCCCTGATTCCAGAAACAGCCATGTAACTCTAGACAATAATGAAATTACATCCTGCACATGCTCAAAATCATCCTCCCTAGCTTCTAATGACATAATTTTTTTTTTCTCTTTGCTTACTTGAATTCTCTGAGGTTTTGTTCCTTAGAAAGAAGCCCAACTATGACATTCAGAGAATGTTGTGGTGGAGGGCACTGGCCTGGTAATATAAATTTATCCTTCAGTTTCAGCTGCCATAAATTTGGGAGCTGGGATCATTTCTTATCAGAAAAGAGAAAACAGCCAATTTTCTTAAGGAGAACAAATGTCTGTTGGGGTAAATGATTCATGCAGAACCCTCAGTCTTTCCTCTTGTGACAGTAGCTGGGCTCACTTTCAATTTATCAAGAGACCAGTCATTTCTAAACTTCTTTGGAGGAAAGATTTAAGCAGCTCTTGAAATCACACAAATGCATTCAATTTACTTTGCAAATCTTCAAATTGGGTCTTGCCTAACTTGTCCAAGAAAAAGGTAAATACTAAATAATAGTAACAACCATCACTTTTGTGCTGAGATCAAGTTTTCAAGGTGTTGCTCACAAAAATCATCGGAGAGGAGAAACTGAAATTTGGAGATGACTTTGAATATCTGTACGATTTTCCCAGATACCATCAGGTGTGATTTATTCCTGGAAATCAGAGTTCTGATCATGGTAAATACAACAGTGGTTCTGTGGGAGCCTCGGATCCAGTCACCTGTGAGATTGCCATGTCCTGTAATCCTAGAACCCAAACTCCCAAAAGATACAATCAACACTCCATGTAATCTGAGGAATGCAATCAAACAGACGTGCTCACTGCACGAAGTAAGCCTGAAAGTCAAACATCCACACTGAGGTAATAACAGCATTCAAAGTGATCAAATGACACCAGAGACAAATGTATCAAGTTGTTGTGGCAACTGATCCAAAGTGTGGTCCAGCTGTTCCCAGTCTGTTTTCCCAACATCAGAGGCGACTGACTCAAGGCAAACCATATAAATACCTCCTTGCTCATAAAAAAAGACATTCCCTGACTCGTTCGCCAGATTGTTCATCTCCTCAGGCTATGGTCTGCCTTTCTCCATTTGCTCTTGTCTTCTGCTCATCAGAACAGGATTTGGGGAGAATCCTGCCAACAATTACACTTGGGTTCCCTAATTCAACAGAGAGGCAGCTTACCTCTTAAGAGCCTGGGAGCGTGTGACTCATCCGCCCACAGCCACACACAAACTCAATTATCATCTTCTAGGCTTGCTTCTTTGGACCAGTTGTTTATCTCAGACTGTCTAGGCAGAGGCTTTCAAAGTAGGTTCAAATAGAAGCTAATCTACTTTTTTCTCTATAAAATAGACTATGAAATATACCTATTAAAAAGAACTCGTGAGGGAAAGAATGTAGTAAAGAGTTTGGACTCTGTGGAGAGACTTCAGTTAAATCCTGCATCACCCTTTACTTGTGGTGTTTAGACAAATTACCTGCTCTCTCTGAAGCTTACTCTCCTCATCTGAGAAAGATGGTGCTAATGGTATGTGTCCCATCAGGGCAGTAATTCTCAGACTTCAGTGTGGCTGTGCAACACTTGGGGTTCTTATTACAATGCAGATCTTACTCAGTGGGCTTCCCAGGTGGCGCAGTGCTGAAGAATCCTCCTGCCACTGCAGGAGACATGAGATGGGCATTCAGTCCCTGGGTGTGAATGATCCCCTGGAGTAGGAAGTGGTATTCTTGGCTAGAAAATTCCAGTGACAGAGGAGCTTGGCGGGCTACAGTCCATGGGGACACAAAGAGTCAGACACGACTGAGTGATAGAGTGTGCAAGTTTTCTGAGTCAGTAACTGGTCTGGGGTGGGGCCCAAGAGCCTGCATTTCTAACATCTCCCAGGTGGTGCTGATGCTGCTGGTTTGGACCACAGTTTGAACAAAAAGGTAGTCAGGGTTTTCAAGGATTTAATACAACAATATCTGGTGTAGTAAACACTGGCAGATGGAAGGTTTTCAGTTAGTGCTCATCTGTTCAATTTTCATCATCCTTACCCCACACAATATATTATATAAAACACTATGTATAGAGAGCTCTGATTCCTCTGAGGATTTGAGAGTTTGAGTCAGCCAAAATCAAATTCTAATAACATTAACATCTCACATTCTTTTCTTCTAAAAAAGAAAAGAGATATGGAAAGGAAAAATGGTTAGATTGGTTGGGAATACTGGAAAGTCCTCCCTAGAAAATGGTTATGCTTTTCACCATAGGGACCTTTCAGACAGTAACCACTGAGAGACTGATAAAGCAACTGAATACTTGGGGAAAATTGTTACAGCTACCATTTGGCTTCAGTTTACACCTTTTGCATGACTTTTGCCAAGGAAGGAAATTGTTCAAAGACAATAAATACATTTTTTCATCTCATAGTAGTATGTATAAAAGTCAAGACTATGTAGGGAGGAATACAGCAGTTTCAAAGAGGCACCATTCCATTCATGTACTATGCCGATCAGTCTGAAAGATTCTACAACATATTGATATTTAGAAATCTGACTTCCATAAAAATGATAAATAATAATTATAACCAAAACATATTAAACACTCATGATTTTAAGTGTTGAAGGCTTTATACATGCATTATTTCACTTATCCTCACAATAATTCTACATGGTGGGAATGAATATGATACCTAAGATCCATTCCTATCTTGGAACCTTTGATCTAGTTTCTCCTTTGCCTACAACACACTTCCTCAGGGTATTAGCTTGGCTAATTTCCTCAACTTTTTTATATCTTTGGTCAAATCTCACCTTCTCATAGATCACTCTGTTTAATACTGCAGTTGGCCTCCTCCCTACAGTACTTCCTTTATTTCAACTTTTGACTTTTTATAACATAAATTTTGTTATATTTATTGTTTATTGCCTTTCTACCTACTCATCTTTTCTACCTTCCAACCAATCCCTATTTCCCTGCCAGAATCTAAGCTCCATAAGGACAGGGATTTTTGTATGTTTTGTTTACTGATCTACCTCAAGAACCTAAACAGTGTTTGGCACAGAGTAAAAAAAATTTTTAATGAATACTTATTTTACAGAAAAACTGAGACAGTGCCGTCAAATGACTTGTACAAGATAATTAAGCATTAGAGTCAGGACCTGGCACAACAATAGAGGGGTGATCTTAGACTTTCAAGCTTAATAAGTCCCCATATGCAGCCATTTAACATCCATACAGGTAGCAGTTACCCTTGATATAATGTACATCATGTGTTTGAGCAGCTTTAATGAATGGCAGATGTTATTATCTATGTGTAAGCCCTAGATTGGCATTTCTCAAACTTTCCCTCCTTAGGCAGAGGAGACCCCTGTGAGAACCTGGAGATAATGCCACATTTAGCCTTCTTTGTGGTTTTATGTATATGTATGTGCTCTGATCAAGGAGATCAAATAGTCAATCCTAAAGGAAATCAATCCTGAATATTCATTGGAAGGACTGATGCTGAAGCTGAAGCTCCAATACCTTGGCCACCTGATGCAAAGAGCCAACTCATTAGAAAAGACCCTGATGCTGAGAAAGATTGAAGGCAGGAGAAGAGGGTGACAGAAGATGAGATGGTTGAATGGCATCACTGACTCAATGGCCATGAGTTTGAGCAAACTCCAGGAGATAGTGGAGGACAGGGAAGCCTGGCGTGCTGCAGTCTACGGGGTCACAGTCAGACACAACTGAGTGACTGAACTGAACTTACAAATGAAGACACTGAGGCTCAGTGAGGTACTGAGCAACTTGCCCAAGGTCACACAGACAGTAAGTGCTAAGGACCTGAACTCAGTCTGTCAGGCAGCAAACCCATGCTCTGAAACACTTCTGTAAAGAACTTAACACAGAGTTTGACACCAGAAAAGGCCCAGTTAAATAAAATACATCCTTACAGGTGTGTGTGTGTATAATCACTTTTTTCCCCCCTTAGTCATATTGTATGACTTGCAGGATCCCTGAGCAGGGATTGAACCCCAGGCTAGGCAGTGAAAGTGTGGACTCGAAACCACTGGACCACTGGGAATTTCCAATCTTCACTTTCTTAAAATGGAGCTTCTTTGATTCTTCAACACTATTTTAGAAAGATCTTTTTTTCTCTCTTTCTTTTTCTCTAATTCTTTTGCAGTCAAGCTCCATGTTACTCATGGCTCCCTTTCCTCCTTATCCTTTCCTTTTTAAATGCTCTGCAGCAGACATTTATCTAGGCATAGCTCTCTCTGGGGCCCACAAAGATTTGCTTCCTATTGTCATTCTTATTTCCTCTACCAGGAGCACCTCTCCCTTTCTATCTTTTCTTCCAGAAGAATAGGCATGGCTTATAGAAGTGATCACTGGAGGGATAAACTCTTTGCTAACTAGAAGACCACTAAGCTTCTCATGGGGAAGGCTCTTGTCTCATTTTTTCTCCCGAGTCTATCTTTAAGATCTAGTGCAATGCCTAATATAATACATGCTCGATAAATATCTCTTGAATGAATTAATAGACAAAACACAACAGGTTTACCTCACAGAACCACTCAGTTTCTTCCTTTGATTGAAAAGACTATAAGCAAAAGACTTGGAGCGTCCACACAGTGCTATTGGGGTTGGCCAAAAAGTTCGTCAGGGTTCTCTGTAAGATGTTAAAAAAAAAAACCCAAGCTAACATTTTGACCAATCCAATATAAAAATGTTCAGTAATAGAATAGGTGCTAAACATCTGTATATTATATAGCAAGACACTTCCAGAAACAGAGAGATTAGGAAGGGTCACAGAAAGACAGAAGGGGAAAGGAAAAGGGAACTCAACATTTCATGAGGGCTCAATATGTTGTTGTGTGCACTGTACAAAGTGCTTTCCATGCATTACCTCATTTAATTTTAATAACAGTTTTGTGAAGTAGACATTAGCCCTACTTTATAGATGGGAAACAGCTCTGAAAGATTGTTTCTTCCCAAGGCTACAACCTACTAAGAATCAGAGGGATTCTGCCCAAGCCTATTTGACTTCAGAGTTCTTGTTCTTTCTACCAAATTATAAGATGCAGCACTAGAAGTTCTTTACTTCCAAAATAGTGTTTTAAATAAGTTTTAACACTCCTGTGAATCACATTGCTTTTTTCTCCATTTTTTTGGTAAATAAAGTTTGCTTTTCATTAGCACTCTTTTCTCTAAAACAGATTACCTATGTGATGGATTCTTTTAGCTTTTTCCTTTAAGCAGAATTGTTGCTTACCAAGTCACTCTAATGTCCAATCACCTCTGGAAATGTTCATGATTTTTCAAATAGATGCTATTCTCAGGGTCATTTTGCTCACATTTACTTACATTGTGTGCAAACCCATAGTTGCTCTTGCGATGACTTTTTTAAATGTTCATTTTTATGCCTTTAAATATAGCCAAAAGTCTAAATTATACACTTGATCTCTTAAAATTGATCTATTTAAGCCTACAGCTATATTATATGTATCGTATTTCATTTTCTTACGACAGCAGAAGTGAGGTATATAAGTGCAGACCAAGACCAAAAAGAGAAAACTTTCCTTTCTCTTTCTTATAGGAAAGAAAGACTTTAATATAGGACTTTCTTATAAGAGAGAAAAACTTCTTGAAAATTAGATAATCTGAAGCTCTGTCTTTGATTACAAGAGGCAGGAATTTTCTAAAGGCTAACTCCCAAGAAAATTTTTCTTGCTTCTTTTATCCCATTGCCATGTCAGAAGAGAAGCTACTGAATACAGTTTTATGCCAAAAAATTCAGTGATGAATGCATTCTTAGAGAGCAGGCAGTCATCCTCTGTGGTTCTCAAGGTCAGAGAGCATCAGAATTATGTGGAGGGTGTGCTAGAACAGATTGTTGGGTCTTGATTCAGTCAGTCTGGAATGGGACTTGAGAATGTGCATTTCTCACAAGCCCCCAGGTGGTGCTGCTGGTGGTCTAGAAGCTGTATGCTGAGTGTGCTCTCTAGAGTTCAAGTGCTCACGGGCTACCTGCTCAATCAGAAGAATCCAGGGCAGTAGTTCTCAGTCCTCACTAAATGTCAGAATCATGTAATAAATTTCAAAATACTGATATCTGGGCTACATAGCTATAATTTTTTATTCTCTTTGTCTCTGATGAGGCCTAAGCATAGAGAATATTTGGGTTTGCCTAACTTGATAAATGGGGCTTCTCCGGTGGTGCAAGTGGTAAAGAATGTGCTTGCCAATGCAGGAGATGCAAGAGACATGGGTTCTCTCCCTGGGTCGGGAAGATCCCCTGGAGTAGGAAATGGCAACCCACTCTAGTATTCTTGCCTGAAAAATTCCATGGACAGAGGAGCCTGGTGGGCTACAGTCCATGGGGTTGCAAAAGAGTTAGACAGAACTGAGCACACATGTGTTCATATATAACTGGCTAAATATTAACATTAACTTCATATTTTTAAATTAATCTTTAAATTTTCTGTTATTAAAAATAATCCTAGAAGATCAAAAAAGCAGATAGCAGAATTTCAAGTCAAATATGGTGTTTAAAAACAGGGATTTCCTAAGCTCACTCCCAGAATCCCATTGAAACAACGGCAATGGGACCAAAAAAAAGAGAGAGAGAGAGAGAGAAAGGTATTAACCCAGAAGGTCTAAGAGAACAGGACAGGAAAATACCACAGTAAAAATGTTGATATTAGAAAACAGAAGGAAGAGTGGTAACTGACTTAGCTAACCAGAGGAGGCTGAATTTTACACCTGTGAATCCTTTCAGGGAAACCCAAAAGCAGGCTGCTTCTTGCTGTGGAACCCTATAAAGTTTCAGAAGCTGGAAGCACCAGGTGCCTTTGAGAATAGGGGAGAAAAGGGGCTAGAAGCAAGAATATTGAAAAACAACCAGACTCTCTGATGCCTACCCTCACTCTACATCTGTGGTTATCAGAGTATGGTCCAGGGACACCTGGGAGTCCCCAAGATCCTGGAAGTCCATGAGATCAAAGGTATTTTCATAATAACATGATGACAATTATTTGCCATTTTCACTCTCACTTTCTTACAAGAATCTATATAACATGTGACAATGTCATTGCCCTGACATAATGGAATATGTACTTATTTATTCTTGTTTCTAGATTTTTCTATGATATTTTGGGGTATAAATATGTATGTTTTCACAGGTTAACTCACCTTGTTCTCAATATTTCTACTGTGTTATTACAAGCTATTTTTATTTTACCTGCTATCATCTGTGTAACCTTAAAATCATCCAATAAGTTATTTTGAAATTCTAATGTTTTTCTTAGGCATATATGAAAGTAAGAACATTTTTGTCTTATTTTGAAAATAGCATTTCAAAATTATTTAAGACTTATCTAAATTTAAAATCTAAAGAAGTCTTCAAAATAACTTTATTTTTTAAGCTTTTTATTTTATATTAGAGTATAGCTGATTAACAATGTTGTGATAGTTTCAGGTAGACAGCAAAGGGACTCAGCCATACATATATAGGTATCCATTCTCCCCCAAACTCCCCTCCCATCCAAGCTGCCATGTAACACTGAGCAGAGTTCCCTGTGCTATATAGTAGGTCCTTGCTGGTTATCTATTTAAAATACAGAAGTGTATACATAAATTTAGAAAAGCATCTTAAAGAATAGGTTTTCATACTGCACCAACTAGAAAGATACACAAGGTAGCTAAATGACTCATAGAGGCTGACATTGCTGAATACCTGCTAGATGAAAAGTCATTAAAGTTAGTAAAAGAAATCAGCCCAGGCTATTTCTTAACAACACACATTAAATTAAAAGTTTAACTGCAATCATGAAGACAAAGTTAACATCTCTGGATATTAATATCTCATATCTACAGACATAGCTTTTTCTTGTATCTATCCAACATCAGCACCAACTAATCATTGATAAATAAATTCTTTCATGTGACTGGCAGTAAAATACGCCTGGTGTATTGGCAGTAAACACAAATGCTTGGCACTAAATACAAAGGCTGATTAAATACAGTGTTAAATAATTTATTTGACTCTCATGGTTTGTACTGGGAAAACACTTGACACTTGGACTGATGGTACAAAAGCAACAATGAGCCCAAGAGCTTAATACAAATCAAGGCAGGAACATCAAATCGTGCTGGTGGTCAAGTCACATACTTACAATAAAACCAAATGTCAGTTTTACTTAATAATTCCCTTGATAGAGTAATAAAAATTATACATTTTATGAAATTTTAACCTCTGAGTATATGTTTTAGAAATATTCTATATGACTAAATGAGAAATATTCATAAAAGATGTCACTTTCACAGCTAATTATGATAATGGTTGTCTCAAGGATAAACAGTTAATGATTGTTTGGGTTGCAAATTGAATTGGTCATGTTTTTCATGAAGCAAAATTTTTACTTTAAAGAGTGACTGACAGACAAATTATGGTTATTCAGATGGGTATTTAGAAGACATTTTTCTCAAAATGAAAAAAAATAAGTCTGTCACCTCAAGGTAAACAAGATAGAACTTGTTGGTGATTATAAAGTTTGAACTGTTAAGTGAAAATTAGAATTTTAGAATATTTGTGTCTGCCACCATGAGGTTGTCAGCTTCCCAAAACTTAAAGGCTTTTTCTGATTAGGTCAGGGGTGATATTAATAAATGTGCTTTTTGATATTTCATAATAAAATGTGTCAACATGTGTCACAACCTAACAAAACAGTATTTTCCAAATGATTAATGCATAATGTTAAAATCATTCTTGGGTAAAAGATACATTCAAAATGCAAAACCAGAAAATTTATGCATCGGAGTATGAGAAGTTCATAGATATGGCTTCATAATCCATCCACATTGCAACTAACTTTAAGAAGCTATCACTTACTCAATTTTGGTATAGTATCTGAGAACAGCCACAAGAATTTGAAAAAGGCTATTTAAATACTCCTCCCTTTTTAAGCTACATACCTCTGTGAGGGCAAATTGTGTGCATAATCTTAAGCCAAACAATATATTGCCACAAAACATGGAAGATATAAGAATCCACATATCTTCAATCAAGTGAAGTCGCTCAGTCGTGTCCGACTCTGTGACCCCATGGACTGTAGCCTACCAGGCTCCTCCGTCCATGTAACTTTCCAGGCAAGAATACTAGAGTGGGTTGTCATTTCCTTCTCCAGAGGATCTTCCCAACCCAGGGATCGAACCCAGGTCTCCCACATTGCAGGCTGACGCTTTACCATCTGAGCCACCAGCTAGGCATTAAAGAGATTTTCAAGAATATAAAATAATGCCACTCTTCTCACTAACTTTTTTGGAAAATGTAGTTATTTTATTTTATTATATATATATTTACTTTTTTAATATAAATTTATTTAATTGGAGGCTAATTACTTTACAATATTGTAGTGGTTTTGCCATACATTGACATGATTCCTTCACGGGTGTGCATGTGTTCCCCATCCTGAATCCCCCTCCCACCACCCTCCCCATCCCATCCCTCTGGGTCATCCCAGTGCACCATCCCTGAGCACCCTGTCTCATACATTGAACCTGGACTGGCGAGTCATTTCACATATGATAATATACATGTTTCAGTGCCAGTCTCCCAAATCATCCCACTCTCACCCTCTCCCACAGAGTCCAAAAGACTGTTTTTGCTGTCTCGAATGCAGGGTTATTGTTACCATCTTTCTAAATTCCATATATATATGCGTTAGTATACTGTATTGGTGTTTTTCTTTCTGGCTTACTTCACTCTGTATAATAGGCTCCAGTTTCATCCACCTCATTAGAACTGATTCAAATGTATTCTTTTTAATGGCTGAGTAATACTCCATTGTGTATATGTACCACAGCTTTCTTATCCATTCATCTGCTGATGGACATCTAGGTTGCTTCCATGTCCTGGCTATTATAAACAGTGCTGTGATGAAATTGGGATACACATGTCTCTTTCAATTCTGGTTTCCTCAGTGCATATGCCCAGCAGTGGGATTGCTGGGAAAATATAGTTATTTTATAAAAAATACATAATTTGTGGTAAATAGTAATGAATTTATTTTAAAATAAATATATTTAAAGTTTCTATTTTAATTATAATACAGTGGTATCTATGAATATGATCCACTGTGCTACATAGTTGAGAAACTGTCCCATTTCCAAGACAGCAGAGCATTGGAGGCTGAGCTAGAGTTAAGACCATCAAACAGAGTTGAGGTGAAACAAGAGGACTGAGTGAAAGGCTACACACTAAACAATGAGATATCCAGCTCCTTTCTTAGATGTGAGGGTGCTAGCAGATTTATACTTCCAAGTTCTCAGAAGAGAGAATTCTTCTCTGGAAAACTAAATTGCACATGAGAAAGGACCAAAAGATTAGAACATTTAGGAATCCTGTAAAGTAATAACTCAGGCAGATCACCCTAAATAGACATCCAACTAGCTAAGAAGAAATGTTCATGAGCAAAAATGATCCAATCAGTTTTCATGCCTCTCTCTTAAATAGGAATAGAGATTTAAGGATCATTTTACATTCGAGGAAAATCTTTAATGTGAGAGACAAAAACAGAGAAATGAGGAAAGGAGGGAAGAATACAGAGGTAAAAAGTTAAATGAAGAAACGATAAGAAAAACTATCAGAGAAGAAAGGAAAGGAAGGAAGGGAGGGAGAGAGGGAGAAAGAAATGGAGAAAGATAGAAAGAGAAGGAAAGAGAGTGGGAAGAAGAAAGGAAAGGGGGAAGAAAAAGGGAGGGAGGGAGGAAGAAAAGAGAAAGTAAGAAAAGAAACAAAACAAACAAACACAACTAAAATTGATAGAAGCATTCAGAAACAAGGAAAGAAGCTATAAGAAGCCATAAAAAGGAAGCTTTGATGTAGTACATATACACAATGGAATATTACTCAGCCATAAAAAGGAACACATTTGAGTCAGTTCTGATGAAGTGGATGAACCTAGAGCCTGTTATATAGAGTGAAATGAGTCAGAAAGAGAAAGATAAACACCACATTCTAACACACATGTATGGAATCTAGAAAAATGGTACTGAAGAATTTATCTACAGGGTAGCAATGGAGAAACAGACATAGAGAATAGACTTTTAGACATGGGGAGAGTAGGGGACAAGTATAGAAAGAGTAACATGGAAACTTACATTACATGTAAAATAGACAGCCAACAGGAATTTGCTGTATGGCTCAGGAAACTCAAACAGAGGGTCTGTATCAACCTAGAGGGGTAGGATGGGGAGGGAGATGGGAGGGAGGTTCAAAAGGGAGAGGATATATATATACCTACGGCTGATTCACGTTGAGGTTTGACAGAAAAAACAAAATTGTGTAAAGCAATTATCCTTCAATAAAAAGTAAATTAAAAAGAAAAAAAAGGAAGCTTCGAGGAATAAAAAGTGTTTTTGAAAATCAGAAATATGATAACAGAAATGAAAATTTCAACAGAAAATTTAGATGATTAAGGAGATTTAACAGAAAACAGAAGAAAAAACAAGAGAAAAATATATAAAAATTAGACTACTGTTTGTATGATCAAACCAGTCAATCTGTAAATCAATCCTGAATATTCATTGGAAGGACTGATGCAGAAGCTGAAGCTCCAATACTTTGGCCATCTGATGCAAAAAGCTGACTCATTGGAAAAGACCCTGATGTTGGGAAAGACTGAGGGCAAGAGGAGAAGCGGGTGGTAGAGGATGAGATGGTTGGATGGCATCACTGATTCAATGAACATAAGTTTGAGCAAACTCAGGGAGATAGTGAAAGACAGAGAAGCCTGACTTGCTGCAGTCCATGGGGTCACAAAGAGTTGGACACAAGTTAGAGACTGAACAACAACAAGACTACTGTTTGAGGAGTTCTGATATCTGACTAGTGGAAATTGCAGACAGAGAGAGAGAGAGCACACACAAAAAATAATAATGAAAAAGAAAATCATCAAAGAGAAAATTCAGGAAAATTTCCCTAAACTGAAGGGCATGAGTTTCAGATTGATAGGGCCCACCACATACCTATTAACAGAATAAAAAGAGAGTCACACACAGGATCACTGAGGACAAAAAGATTTTAGTAGTACCAACAGAGAAAAAACAGGGCAAATAAAAGGACTGGAAATTTAAAAAGCATCCGATTTCTTAAAAGTTACAAGAAAAGCTAGAAGAAGATGGAGCCAAAGCATCAAAATCCAAGGGAAATCATATTCATCCAAAATATAAATCAAACTTTAATACAAGGTCTCAACATGTTTACCTCTCATTTATCTTTTCTCAGGAAGTTCTTGGGAAAAAAATGTTCCACCAAAATGGGGAGTGAACTTCATAAAAAGGCATGGATCCAACAAATAAGAGAGCCAAAAGGAATCCCTAGGATGATGGTAAAGGGAGATCCCAGGACAACAGCTGTGCAGGAAGCACGGAGATCAACTAGTCCAGATGGGACCAGAGGAGAGAATGCTCCAGGAGAACATCTCCAAGGACGAGATGAAACTGATGGCTACCTGGAGTGTTTGCACAAAGAGCAAGATTTACCCCTCTGGTACAGAGTTTAGGGATGAGTTGGGGAAAGACTAAGGGAAATTAAGTAAATGAAAAAGAGTTATTAACTGCAGGAAAACAAAAAGTTGTGGAAGAAAGAAAATGTAATCATTGCACAAGCATTCTCTTCTGCAAGTCATATTTACATGGCAATAAAACTGTGATCACTGAATTCTGATCTACCCAATACTTAAGATATAAAATATTAGAGGACAGGGAAATGTAAGTACATTTCAGTGTGTAAGGAGTAAGGGAGATGTGAGAGCTAAACTCTCATCCTTTGTAGTAGGAAATTGATAATATTTAACTTGCAAAAAATATAAAATACCATTAGATTGTTATTTAGAAATATGGAAACAAATATCAGAAATGACTAAAATTGTGATGATTGCTTCTGGGGAGGGGGAGTTGGGGTTGTGAAGGGTAGAGCTGGGTACTGCTGGTCTTTATTATAAACAAAACTGAAATACACAACCCTATTACAGAAAAATTGGAAACTACAGAAAAGTAAGATGACCATAAGTGTTCCTATGCTCTCTATGTCTAAAGGTTAATACTGCTAACCCATCAGTGCCTTTCTTTGAATTCTGTGCATTTTTACATTATTGAGGTATGAATTGTATATTTTATATCTTATTTTAGTCACTTAAAAGCATTTTACCATTTTTCATAATTATTTTCACAATATATTATTTAATAATATATAATATTATTTATTTAGGTATAACAATTTAGGCTTTTTTCCAATATCTTATTATGAAAGATTTCAAATAGAAACAGATAGAAAGAATTGTATAGTGAAAACAATATACACACTACCTAGGTTCTATAACATTTTGCTACATTTGCTTCATCACACACTTATCAATCTATCCTTCTATCCATCCACTGATTTATTTTATATTTTGAGGCATTTCAAAGTAAGTTGTAGACTTTAGTACACTTTATCCTACACACTTCATCAGTCATACTCTTAACTGAAGTTCAATATCTATATGGTTCTTTTTCTTAAGTAAATTTCACATATTAACGATCTGCACAAAACTTAAATGTTTATCGTCTGATGAAGTCTGACTAAATCATACATAGTCCTGTGTAACTCAAATCCCTATCAGAGCACAGAACATTACAATTACCCAAGGAAAGTCCCTCTTGTGCCTTTCCTTCTCAATCCATGTCTCTACCACCTACAACCACAGAGGCAGTTAATTTTCTAATTTTCAAAATCTATTCCAGAACGTCATATAATTGGAATAACACACATGTGCTGCTTTTTTTTTTAGTTTTAGAAATTAATTTTATTTTATACAAAAAAACTGAACTCCAAGTGAAACTGTTTTTACAGGCCAACATCTCTGAACACCTTGCAATAAAATTTGAAACCAATATAAGATGATTAACAAATATTAAATAATAGAGAAACTAAGGAAAGCTTCTCCTAAATAAATTCTACATCCAAGAATAAATCAAAATTCTACTCATAGACAATTTAATAATAATGATAATAACAACAACAGCACACATCAGAACATAATGGGATGTGTTCAAAGTTGCTCTCAGGAAAACTCAGAACTTTAAATGCTTTTATCATTGAAAAAAAAATGAAGCATACAGATAAAGATATAGGAACAACAAAAACAAAGAAATTAACTAGTTAGAAAAAAACAAAATGAAATGAAATAAAAAATAGAAATTAAAAAGGAAATGAATGTAAAAATCTAATAGCTAAATTGATGGCAAAGCTAATTAGAAAAAGAAGACCCAAAGCAAATGACCTGATTATACAGACTATGACCAGAGAAAAAAATATTGGGGGAAAAAACTTCAAAATATTAAAAATGGTAAAATATATAAATTATGATAAAAATAATTTCCTAGGAGAATATAGATGACTAAAATTGACTCAAGAAGAAGTAGAACCCTAAGAAATCAAATAAAGATATAAAAAGTTAAGAAAATTCTAAAAGAAACTCTCCTTAAAAACATTAGGTCTAAATATTTTCATGGGACATACACTTTAATATTCACCTAAACATTCAAGGAACACATTATCCCTAGGCTACCTAAATTCTCCCATGTTTTTTTTTTTTCCCTTTTTGGTGATCTTAATTTTATTGCTCTGAACATAAACATTTATATGGTGAAGGAACATAAAATCTCATTTTTTCTTTTTTTTTTGTGTGTCATATATGATATTATACATGTTTCAATGCCATTCTACCAAATCATCCCACCCTCTCCCTCTTCCACAGAGTCCAAAAGACTGTTCTATACATCTGTGTCTCTTTTGCTATCTCATATACAGGGTTATTGCTACCATCTTTCTAAATTACATATATATATATATGTGTGTGTTAGTATACTGTATTGGTGTATTCTTTCTGGCTTACTTCACTCTGTATAATAGGCTCCAGTTTCATCCACCTCTTTAGAACTGATTCAAATGTATTCTTTTTAATGGCTGAGTAATACTCATTGTGTATATGTACCACAGCTTTCTTATCCATTCATCTGCTGATGGACATCTAGGCTGCTTCCATGTCCTGGCTATTATAAACAGTGCTGCGATGAACATTGGGGTACACTGTTTAGCATGATTTTGAGATTCATTCATGTTAAAAAGTGTATCATTACTTTGTTTTTTGATCTTGCTGAGTACCATTCCTTTATATGAATATACAACAATTTGTTAAATCTACTCTATGCTGATGGACACCTGTTTCTAGTTTTTGTCTAACATTAATAAAACCACTATGAATGTTCATATAAAAGTTTCTGTGTGGCATATTTTCACTTCCTTTGGGTAAATACCTAACAATGGAATTGCTTTTTCATAGGATAGGTATATTTTAGAAATTGCCAGATATTCCAAAATGAACCAGATATACTTTAATGATATTAAGAATTTTAATGTGTCATTTTTGATAAGTTGTATTTTTCAAGGAATTTGTCCATTTCAGTTATCAAATTTGTTGGCATAAAGTTCTTCATAATATTATTCTCTTATTATACTTTTAATATCTATGTGGTCTACAGTGAGAATCCTTCCTTTATTGTGATACTGGAAATTTCTGTTCTATCTTTCCCATTCTCTCGCTCTCTCCCTGCCCCCCAATCTCTCTCTCTCAGTTTTCAAATTTGTTCACCTATTCAAAGAAACACTTCCAGTTTATAAATTTTCTTTTCTATTTGTCTATTTTATATTTTATTGTTTTCTGCTTTTACTTTTGTAATTTTCTTTATTTTACTTAGTTTGGATTTAGTTTGTTCTTTTTCTACTGTCTCAAGATAGAAACTAAGGTCATTGATATCAATGCTTATTCTTCTCTAATATAAGCATATTAGAATATAAATTTCCCTCTAAGCTCTGCTTTTACTAAATTTCACAAATTTTGATAAAATATACCTTCATATTTATTTTGAAATATTTCCTACTTTCTCTCATGATTTTTTTTGATCCATAGATTATTTTAAAGTGTGTTATTTAATTTCAAAATAAAAATACACCTTCATATTCATATTCATTTCAAAGTATTTCCTACTTTGTCTCATGATTTTTCCTTTGATCCATAGATTATTTTAAAGTGTGTTATTTAATTTCAAAGTATTTTGGTGTTTTATAGATATTTTTATTACTGATATCTAACTTAATTTCTTTGTCATCAAAACAGGCACATGAGAAGATGATCAACATTGCTAATTATTAGAGAAATGCAAATCAAAACTACAATGAGGCATGACCTCACAATGGTCAGAACAGCCATCATCAAAAAAGTCTGTAAATAATAAATGCCAGAAAGGGTGTGGAGAAAAGGGAACACTCCTACATTGTTGGTGGGAATGTAAATTGGTACAATCACTATGGAAAACAGTAGGCAGTCTCCTTAAAAAACTAAAAATAGAGTTACCATATGATTCCGCAATCCCAGTCCTGGGCATGTATCCAGAAAGGATGAACATTCTAATATGAAGAGATACATGAACCCCAATGTCCATAGTTGTACTATTTACAATAGACAAGACATGGAAGCAACCTAAAGGTCCATCAACAGGTGACTGGATAAAGAGGATGTGTGTGTGTATCACACACGCACACCATGAAATATCACTCAGCCATAAAAAGGATGAAGTGTGGTGAAATATTGTCATTTGAAGCAACATGAGTAGACTTATAGATTATCATACTGGGTAAAGTCAGGCAGAGAAAAACAAATATTATATGATATATCATATGTGGAATCTAAAAAATAATACAAATGAATTTACAAAACAGAAACAGTCTCACAGACATACATAGAAAACAAACTTATGGTTACCAGAGAGGAAAGTGGGGGAGGGATAAATTAGGAATATAGGATTCACAGATACACACCATTATATATAAAATAGATAAGCAACAAAAATATACTATATAATACAGGGAACTGTATTTAGCATTCTGTAATAATCCATAATAAAAAATAATTAGAAAAAATATATAACTGAATCACTTTGCTGTATAACTGAAATTAATATATATTATAAATCAATTATATTTCAATTAAAAACTTGTGCATGATTTCAATCCTTTCAAATTTATTGAGACTTGTTTTTACAGATGAGCATATATGATCTATTTTGTTGAATGTTCCATGTGCACTGGAAAAATATGTACATTCAAATGCAGCCCACAACTGTCAGTTCAGATCAGATCAGATCAGATCAGTTGCTCTGTCGTGTCTGACTCTTTGCGACCCCATGAATCGCAGCATGTCAGGCCTCCCTGTCCATCACCAACTCCCGGAGTTCACTCAGACTCACGTCCATCGAGTCAGTGATGCCATCCAGCCATCTCATCCTCTGTCATCCCCTTCTCCTCCTGCCCCCAATCCCTCCCAGCATCAGAGTCTTTTCCAGTGAGTCAACTCACTGGAAATTTTGCACCTTTGGCATGAGGTGGCCAAAGTACTGGAGTTTCAGCTTTAGCATCATTCCTTCCAAAGAAATCCCAGGGCTGATCTCCTTCAGAATGGACTGGTTGGATCTCCTTGCAGTCCAAGGGACTCTCAAGAGTCTTCTCCAACACCACAGTTCAAAAGCATCAATTCTTCGGCGCTCAGCCTTTTTCACAGTCCAACTCTCACATCCATACATGACCACAGGAAAAACCACAGCCTTGACTAGACGAACCTTTGTTGGCAAAGTAATGTCTCTGCTTTTGAACATGCTATCTAGGTTGGTCATAACTTTCCTTCCAAGGAGTAAGCGTCTTTTAATTTCATGGCTGCAGTCACCATCTGTAGTGATTTTGGAGCCCAGAAAAATAAAGTCTGACACTGTTTCCACTGTTTCCTCATCTATTTCCCATGAAGTGGTGGGACCAGATGCCATGATCTTTGTTTTCTGAACGTTGAGCTTTAAGCCAACTTTTTCACTCTCCTCTTTCACTTTCATCAAGAGACTTTTGAGTTCCTCTTCACTTTCTGCCATAAGGGTGGTGTCATCTGCATATCTGAGATTATTGATATTTCTCCCGGCAATCTTGATTCCAGCTTGTGCTTCTTCCAGTCCAGTGTTTCTCATGATGTACTCTGCATATAAGTTAAATAAACAGGGTGACAATATACAGCCTTGATGTACTCCTTTTCCTATTTGGAACCAGTCTGTGGTTCCATGTCCAATTCTAACTGTTGCTTCCTGACCTGCATACAGATTTCTCAAGAGGCAGATCAGGTGGTCTGGTATTCCCATCTCTTTCAGAATTTTCCACAATTTATTGTGATCCACACAGTCAAAGGCTTTGGCATAGTCAATAAAGCAGAAATAGATGTTTTTCTGGAACTCTCTTGCTTTTTCTATGATCCAGTGGATGTTGGCAATTTGATCTCTGGTTCCTCTGCCTTTTCTAAAACCAGCTTGAACATCAGGAAGTTCATGGTTCACATATTGCTGAAGCCTGGCTTGGAGAATTTTGGGCATTACTTTACTAGCGTGTGAGATGAGTGCAATTGTGTGGTAGTTTGAGCATTCTTTGGCATTGCCTTTCTTTGGGATGGGAATGAAAACTGACCTTTTCCAGTGCTGTGGCCACTGCTGAGTTTTCCAAATTTGCTGGCATATTGAGTGCAGCACTTTCACAGCATCATCTTTCAGGATTTGGAATAGCTCAACTGGAATTCCATCACCTCCACTAGCTTTGTTGGTAGTGATGCTTTCTAAGGCCCACTTGACTTCACATTCAAGGATGTCTGGCTCTAGGTCAGTTATCATACCATAGTGATTATCTGGGTGGTGAAGATCTTTTTTGTACAGTTCTTCTGTGTATTCTTGCCATCTCTTCTTAATATCTTCTGCTTCTGTTAGGTCCATACCATTTCTGTCCTTTATCAAGCTCATCTTTGCATGAAATGTTCCTTTGGTATCTCTGATTTTCTTGAAGAGATCCCTAGTCTTTCCCATTCTGTTGTTTTCCTCTATTCCTTTGCATTGATCGCTGAAGAAGGCTTTCTTATTTCTTCTTGTTATTCTTTGGAACTCTGCATTCAGATGCTTATAACTTTCCTTTTCTCCTTTGCTTTTTGCTTCTCTTCTTTTCACAGCTATTTGTAAGGCCTCCCCAGACAGCCATTTTGCTTTTTTGCATTTCTTTTCTATGGGAATGGTCTTGATCCCTGTCTCCTGTACAATGTCATGAACCTCATTCCATAGTTCATCAGGCACTCTATCTATTAGATCTGTTGCTGCTGCTGCTACTGCTACTGCTAAGTCGCTTCAGTCGTGTCTGACTCTGTGCGACCCCATAGACAGCAGCCCACCAGGCTCTGCCGTCCCTGGGATTCTCCAGGCAAGAACACTGGAGTAGGTTGCCATTTCCTTCTCCTTTACATGAAAGTGAAAAGTGAAAGTGAAGTCGCTCAGACGCAACCGACTGGTGGCGACCCCATGGACTGTAGCCCACCAGGCTCCTCCATCCATGGGATTTTCTAGGCAAGAGTACTGGAGTGGCTTGCCATTGCCTTCTCCAATCTATCAGATCTAGGCCCTTAAATCTATTTCTCACTTCCACTGTATAATCATAAGGGATTTGATTTAGGTCATACCTGAATGGTCTAGTGGTTTTCCCTACTTTCTTCAATTAAGTCTGAATTTGGCAATAAGAAGTTCATGGTCTGAGCCACAGTCAGCTCCTGGTCTTGTTTTTGCTGACTGTATAGAGCTTCTCCATCTTTGGCTGCAAAGAATATAATCAATCTGATTTCGGTGTTGACCATCTGGTGATGTCCATGTGTAGAGTCTTCTCTTGTGTTGTTGGAAGAGGGTGTTTGTTATGACCAGTGCATTTTCTTGGCAAAACTCTATTAGTCTTTGCCCTGCTTCATTCCGTATTCCAAGGCCAAATTTGCCTGGTACTCCAGGTGTTTCTTGACTTCCTACTTTTGCATTCCAGTCCCCTATAATGAAAAGGACATCTGTTTTGGGTGTTAGTTCTAAAAGGTCTTGTAGGTCTTCATAGAACTGTTCAACTTCAGCTTCTTCAGCATTACTGGTTGGGGCACAGACTTGGATTACTGTGATATTGAATGGTTTGCCTTGGAAATGAACAGAGATCATTCTGTCGTTTTTGAGATTGCATCCAAGTACTGCATTTCAGACTCTTTTGTTGACCATGATGGCCACTCCATTTCTTCTGAGGGGTTCCTGCCCGCAGTAGTAGATATAATGGTCATCTGAGTTAAATTCACCCATTCCAGTCCATTTCAGTTCACTGATTCCTAGAATGTCGATATTCACTCTTGCCATCTCTTGTTTGACCACTTCCAATTTGCCTTGATTCATGGACCTGACATTCCAGGTTCCCATGCAATATTGCTCTTTACAGCATCGGAACTTGCTTCTATCACCAGTCACATCCACAGCTGGGTATGGTTTTTGCTTTGGCTCCACCCCCTCATTCTTTCTGGAGTTATTTCTCCACTCATCTCCAGTAGCGTATTGGGCACCTAGGTCAAGCTTAATGATGATGTTACTCAATCTTCTTTATCCTTCCTGTTTTTATTTTAATCGAGTTGTCCTATTAATTACTGAAAGAGATGCTTTTAAATCCCCAACTGTAACAAGAGATTTATCAATTTCTCTCCTTTTGTTCTTTTAGTTTTTTCATGGGATATTTTGAAACTCTGTTATTAGGTATTGTGTTAGTTTTCCATTGCTGTTCTAAACAAATTATCACAAGCAATGGCTTAAAACAATTCAAATTTATTATTTTACAGTTCTGTAGGTTGGGCTTGCCTGGTGGCTCAGCTGGTACAGAATCCGCCTACAACATGGGATACCTGGGTTCCATCCCTGGGCTGAGAAGATCCCCCAGAGAAAGGAACGGCTACCCACTCGAGTATTCTAGCCTGGAGAATTCCAAAGAGTCAGACACGACTAAGCAACTTTCACTTTCCTTTCTGTAGGTTAGAAACTAACATGGATCTCACTGGGTTAAAATCCAAGTGTTGGGAAGGTTGCATTCCTTCTGGAAGTGCTAGGGAAGAATCCATTTCCTTGACTTTTCCAACTTCCAGAGGCTGCCCACATTCCTTAGCTCATGACCCACTTCTTCCGTCTTCAAAAGCAACAATAGCAATCAAATAATTCTCACATCATATCACTCTGACTTTCTTTTCTGTGGTTAAATCTTCCTATGCCTCCTCTTTTCTTACTGCCTCTTTCATTCTAATAGTCATTCTTGGGTCCATCTGGACAATCCAAGATAACCTCCATAGTTTAGGTCAGCAACTTTAATTCTATCTGAAACTTTAATTCTAGAAATAAAATTTCACAGTCTTCTTAAACACTGTATTACTTCACATTAAAAAAATCTGCAACAGTATAACTCCATTTACAGCCTCTGGAAATGGCAACCCACTCCAGTGTTCTTGCCTGGAGAATCCCAGGGACAGAGGAGCCTAGTGGGCTGCCATCTATGGGGTCGCACAGAGTCGGACACGACTGAAGCGACTTAGCAGCAGCAGCGTTCATCATCTTTTGTGGTATTATTGCCATTGCCAACAAAGGTCTGTCTAGTCAAGGCTATGGTTTTTCCTGTGGTCATGTATGGATGTGAGAGTTGGACTGTGAAGAAGGCTGAGTGCCGAAGAATTGATGCTTTTGAACTGTGGTGTTGGGGAAGACTCTTGAGAGTCCCTTGGACTGCAAGGAGATCCAACCAGTCCATCCTAAAGGAGATCAGTCCTGGGTGTTCTTTGGAAGGACTGATGCTGAAGCTGAAACTCCAATACTTTGGCCACCTCATGCAAAGAGTTGACTCATTGGAAAAGACTCTGATGCTGGGAGGGATTGGGGGCAGGAGGAGAAGGGGATGACAGAGGATGAGATGGCTGGATGGCATCACTGACTCGATGGACGTGAGTCTGAGTGAACTCCGGGAGTTGGTGATGGACAGGGAGGCCTGGCGTGCTGCGGTTCATAGGGTCGCAGAGTCAGACAGGACTGAGCGACTGAACTGACTGACTGACTGATTTTCACATCTATGTATGTTATAATCCCCATACTACAATGTTATATTTTGCATGAGTCAGGCTTTTTAAATAAATTAAGAGAAAAAATATGTATCTATAAATTTATACATTCCAAGGCATTTCACTATTTTTTGAGATCCAACTTTCATGTTGATGCTGTCTGAAGAACTTCCTTTATTATAGTATTTCTTGTAGCACAGGTCTGGTTGACTTTTGTTTGCCAAAAACATCTTTGTTTCATCTTCATTTTAAAAGAATATTTTTTCAGACAGAGAATTCTAGCTTGACCTTTTCTTTGGCACTTTTTAAAAGATGTAGTCCCGCAGTTTTCTGTCCTCCATTGTTTCTGATGTCAAGTTAGCCATCATTTGTGTCTTTGTTCTCTATGCTGTCATTTTTGTCTGAATACTTTGGAGATTTTCTCCATCCTTTTGTTCTCAACAATTTAATTATTATGTCCAAGTGTGATTTTCCTTGTATTTATCCTTCTTAGGGCTTGCCTAGCTTCTTGGTTCTATAAGTTAATGTTTTTCACCAAATTTGAGAGAAGTTCAGCTTTGGCTTCTTAAAGGTTTTATGCCCCACTCTCTCTCTCTTGTCCTCTGGATTCTAACTGCATAGTTGTTACTTGATATTGGCAATGAGCCTGCTGAAACTTTGATAATTTTCTTCCAATATTTTCTCTGTTCTTAAATTATATAATTTCAAATGATCTATACACAAGTTCACTAACCCTTTCTTCTGTATTTTCTCATCTTTTAGCAAACCCACCCAGAGAGTCTTTCATTTCAGTTATATTGGCCACGCTGCATGGCTTGTAGGAACTTAGTTCCCTGACCAAGGATCAAACCCATGCCCCTTGCATTGGAAACGTGGAGTCCTAACCACTGGACCATCAGGGAATTCCCATCATTTCAGTTATTATTCTGTTTTTCTTTAATAATTTAATTTGGTACTTTTACATATATACTGTTTCCATGTTACTGCCAATATTTCCCTTTATGTTTACTCAAGATGGACGTTTTCTCTTAATTATTTGAATATATTTGCAATTGCTTCTTTAAAATCCTTGCCAGCTAATTCTATTATCTGGGTCATCTCAGGGTTTCTAGTTACTGTTCATTCTTGGCCATGGGCCACATTTTTCTGTTTCTTTGCATTCCTAGTAATTTTTAAATTGTAAATTGTATATTGGAAAGTGTGGATGATATGCTGTAGAGATAGAAGAGTGTTAGTTTGGGATCTGGGTAGGCAGTTGGATGAATAGCTGGTCTTGTGGCAGCTGCAGTTTAGAATTTGTTAGGGTGACTCTAACAATTTATATTACACATGTTGGTTACACATTAGACTTAAGGCAAATCCTTAGACCTGGGACACAGACTTTACTCCTGGGCGTAAGTCTTTTAGTTTTCACTGGAAAGCACGAGCTGTTTATCAGGCCCTTCTAAACTTGTGAGATTCAAATTTTAATCTCTGTCCCTCATGTGACAGACAGCAGCTGAAATTTCTGTTCAACATTTTCAGACTCCCAGCTGTTGTTTTCTACCAAGCTCCTTGGAGTCTCCCTTATATATATACAGTTCAGAGATTAGGCAAAGATTTGAAATGAAGTTGATATGCATATTTGGTATGTTGCCCCATAGCTTCTTCCTTATGAGATTTCTACCTTTTGACTCTTTTTTCCAACATCTCAAGCCAATATGACCATGTATTTATTTTGAGTTTAAAGCCGTCTCATACTGTATGGATTCTTAAGTAACCACAGATCTCACCAGTGTCATTCACTTCTTTCAGGGATTGAATAACTTCCTCTAGCTCTTTGATCTCTCTTCTGGGTGTGTGTGTATTTATTTATTTATTGGTATTTGTTGTCCAGATTTATCATTGATATTTGATATAAGCTATTCCACCATTCCTGTAATCCGAACTTCATCTCACTAAATTTTTATGGGTTTTTGGCATGGGTTGGTGGGCAGAACAAATCATCAAGTTGTGTAAATCCAAGAGCAGGAAAGTCCAAATCAAAATAGTCTAACTATATAGACTTATTTATTTATGACTTCAGACTCAGAGTTCTGGTTGTTCAGGCTCCAAGCTCAATATCTCAGTACCTTTGGCTACCGATAGACAGATGTATATCAACAAATTCTATGCTCCTATTTTTCCTGACGATGACTCTTGATTTACTTTACCTTATTAAGAAATTTTCACCTCAGCATACTCAGAGTTAGAGAAACATGACATTTGGCTTTAATTTTCACTGAGTCCTTCTAGCCAGAATTTCTTAGAATTGTTCTGTAACTATCCCAAGTCTTGACTGAAGATTATGGCTGTAAGGAATAAATGGCAGAGACAAAGTAATACTTGTTGTCCCCAAATGAGTGTTGATCCTAGAGCCAAAAGAAATGCAATCCCATGCCTTCTTTGGGGGTATTTTTAGAGTAGCTACAAATACACGACATTTATCTTGAGAGATGGCCAATATTTTTTTTAAATAGCTAATAAACTGTATTTGCAAAAAAATTATTTTTCCTTTAAAAAAATACTTTGCTCACTTCACTGCATTTGTACTTGGAAAGTACTTGAGTAGGGGAGAAAAAATATCTCTGATCCCTCCCTGTCAGCCATGATAATTGAACAAGCCCTACATTCTTATCCACTAACTTTTGTACACTGATCTCATTACTTCTTAAATACTATAAAGTCTTCATTCTTTAGTCTTTATGCTACATTATCCAGATAGCTTTTGGTGAAGACCCTGAAGAGGATTTTAATTCCCTGCCCCCTCACCCCCCACCCTAGAATGTAATGGGCTTCCCTGCTGGCTCAGTGGTAAAGAACCTGCTTGCCAGTGTAGCAGACTCAGGTTCAACCCCTGGGTCGGGAAGATCCCCTAGAGCAGGAAATGGCAACCCACTCCAGTATTCTTGCCTGGGAAATTCCATGGATAGAGGAGTCTTGCAGGCTACAGTCCATAGGGTCACAACAGTTGGCCATGACTAAGCAACTAAACAACTATAGCAACTAGAATTCCAGTAAAGGATCACTGAGTGGTTACTAAAGCAGTAACAGTTAAGAGAAGCCCACGGAGTGAGACAGACCCAGCTTTGAATCCAAAATCTGCCACTTCTTTGTGATCTTTGGATTTTATACACCTTTCTCTAAGTTGTAGAAAATTAGGGATAAAAACAGTCCTGATCTCATTTACTTGTTTCGAGGATCAGATGTAGTAATATACATTAAAATTTCTACCACATTGTTATTATTATTATCCTTGTTGTTATTTTCTCCCGTAGTAAATGCCCAATTAACAATTGTCCAAATAAGCACTTGTTGAACTGAATAAGCATTATTTTGGTAAAAGATAAAACACATAAATTACAAAAACCAGTATGAAAAAAAAAACAGTAATTGTAAGTTATGGTAAGTACTATGGAAAAACAAAGAAAGAGAATTAAATAGGAGTTCTATTTTAGATAGAATCATCAGGAAAGACCTCTTGAAGGAGGTGACACATAAGCTGAATCTTAAGAGATGTGAAGGAGTCAGCTACACAAAAAATAAAGAAAACAACATTCCAGGCAGAGGGAATGATACATACAAGGTTCTTGAGGCAGACATTCATGTGAACCCTCTACAAACTGAAAGACCTCACCAGTGCTGTGACAGAACGAGTACGGGCAGGGTGGGGTCAGAAGAGAGCACTGACCAAACATAAAGGGCCTTAAAGGCCGGAGTAGAGAGTCTAAGAGTCTGGCTTGTGGTCTACCTGCAAAGGGAAGGAACTTGAGGGAATTTAAGCAAAGGAATAACAAGATCCTCAAACCCACTCAATCCAAGGCTCACAAAGACAAGCTGAAGGAGAATAAGAATTTCTGGAAATATTTGGAACTTCTTGTTTACAGAAACTAAGAATATAAATGTAGAATAAAATATTTTTCATTATGATCAAAGTTATTGATTGCCAACAACCAAAAATTCTTTTAGGATACTTAATAAAATTGCATTCACTTTTCTTTGTTTCATAACTGTCATGAATCCTAAGGGATTCTGTGACCCACTTAAAACGAAGGACAGACAGAAGGAGTAAACATGCTAAGCAGGCAGGATGAGAGTAACTGAGAAAGATGGCCATGGCTGACAGCTCTGAGGGCCCAGAATGGGAGTGCGTGTCTGAGCTGTGAGGACCACATTAGTTGAGAGATGATTTGAAAGATGCTGTGTGACAGATCTCTTACAGAAACGAAGGGCAGGGTTCCAGTATAAAATTGGTGAGACACTATGAGATGCTGGACATTTCAGCACAAATTTCATAAGGGGACTTAAAGAAAATTTAAATTTATATATCAGATAATTATCTTTACCAGTCAAGCTACCCTCGAGTAACAGGTAAGCTTATTCCCTGGAACATTGATCCTTTCTCCCCAGAACATTGAGTAAGCCATTGTAAGCTTATTCCCTAGAACACTGATCTTTTCTCAAAACTGCTCTCTCTCTCTTTATATATATATATATATATATATGTGTGTGTGTGTGTGTGTGTGTGTGTGTGTGTGTATTACTTGCTTCATATTAGTGACTCTCTTGGTACTAAATAAGACTACTGCCATTAATATAATAAAGTGTTTCTATTTTCTTATGATATATTAGATAATTAAAACTATTTACTCTCTTAAGGAAATTTATTCCCCCCAAAAAAGCTTAGGGTGGCATGCTTAGACTCACATAACCTGTACACTAATGAAAGGTTAGTTTAAGAGTGTACACAATAGCTGAGCTTTCCAAAATGTTGCCCTGTTTTTGTTTTTGGAAATAATAAAATTATATTACTATGATAGCCTATGTATCATAATAATAACTTTGGAGTTAATTTTAACTATTTTTCTTGGAGGATGAAAGATAGTTTATTAAATGTCAGTTATAACTTCATGACAACTACTTATCTTTCATTTCACAGCATTTGAAAATAAGTAAGAGCAAAAAAGGTGAATACCTACTGTTGCCAGGTAACTGCATCCACTGTGCTTCCTGCCACCTTCATGAATCTATAAGAAACAGAAAAAACAAAGATGTTGCAACTTAAAGTAAGCCATATCCCCAGGGATGAAATAAGCTGAGACATAGATCAGGCCAATTCTTGGGCAACTGTGCTTTCTGAGAGGGTCCACCCTCATGGTCTATCCATAGCCTTCGAAGGTTAAAAGGTACAGAAGGTGAAAGCAATCACAATTCCAGCTCTCCATACATTCTTTACCATCTGGAAATCAAGACTCCAAGATAGCATTATATCTTTGCCTGTTTTCCCAATCTCATGCCTGATGGCTCCCACATTGCTTTCCCTGTGATCACCACCTATCTTTTCCATCTTCTATTTTCTGAGGACTTTGAGATCTACTAAGAAATAAACAATAACATTTTCCAAGGAAGACAGCCTTTGAAAACCCTCTCTTCCTATAGAGAAATTTAACCATTTCTGGAACAGTTAAATAGAGAACTGAGTTTCCCAATCAGCATGCTCAGCTGTTTTCCTGAAAGGCACGCAGCAAAGTCTTGCTAGCACTCGCCACCCTCCTGTGCCCTTTGAGGTTCCATCAGAAACACTGGGCCAGAAGAAAGCACTCAAGGCCACACAGATTCCATGTTGTCATTGTTGTTGTTTAATCCTTCAGTCGTGTTTGACTCTTTCGCAATCCCATGGACTGTAGCTAGCCAGGCTCCTCTGTACATGGAATTTTCCAGGCAAGAATATGTTTCCTACTCCAGGGCATCTTCCTGATCCAGGGATCGAATCCATGTCTCTTTAGTCTCCTGCATTGGCAGGAAGATTCTTAACCACTTGCCACCTGGGAAGCCCAACTGGCTAGAGAAGTAGTATTTCTAGACACCCTAAACAGCTCTTTTTTATGGACCCATGCCACCCCTTCTAGGAGTACTTCTTTTGGAAGCAGGACACAGGTAGTCTCTGCTTTTGGAGCCCATGGATTTCTCTTTCTCTTCTCCTCTCCTTTCTCCAGCCCAGAAAAATCGCTTGAATCTGGGAGAATAGCTCCACTCTCCTCACTATTTCAAGTTCTATGCCCAGAATTCTTTCTTTAAAATTCAAAAGCCAGAAAGGCTTGTACATTCTCTTCTCCGTCTTTTCATGTCCCACCCCTGAGCCAATAAGTACACAATCAGCTATCTGCTTGAATAGAGAGGAGGAAAATGGAAAAGTCCAGGGAGAGGGGAAAACAGATTAGGATCCAAAATACTATTCCTGTCACATATGCACTCTAAGCTGCAGAGACCAAGTAGGAAAACCCAAAAATTATGAAGGGGAAATGAAATTGAGTACCCCCTTCCCAGGATATTTCAGAAATTAGAAAGCCTAGACAAACTTAGACACAAGTGTCATTAAGTATTGGGTTGGCAAAAATGTTTGTTTGGGTTTTTCCATAAGGTGTTATGGAAAAGCTAAATAAACCCTTTGGCCAACCCTGCGTGTGTGTGTGTTTGTGTGTGTGCGTTTACATGGGCTTTACTCTTACAAAATTATTTCTAAAATCTCTGAAAAGTAAAATCATCTCTATTTACATACAAAAATGACCATAATGAAAATTACACTGACATTTATAGTGCTTTCTCATTAAATTTTTTTTCAGCTTTCTATGTGTATAATTTCACATAACTCTCAAAACAGCCCTGGTAGGCAGATATTTTTAATAATATAGTGGAGGTGGCTAAGTCACATAGAGGTCATGCGACTTGTTCAAATTCATATAGTAATGCAAACTAAATTCAGTTTTTCTGATTCCGAATGCTATGTTGTTTTCAAGCTGTTTTCACTGAGGCCAAGAAGTACATACAACTCTAAAATGCAAAAAAATAAGTTGAATTTTTGCCTTAAGAAAGCACTACCCTATATTTTTCAAAAAAGTAAACGGCTTCAGCACCTCATTTGCTTGTTGACTTCCTCTCACAGACTTGAGCATTTCAGTGTTATCTGTAAGGCAAGGAATGTACTGGAGCAAAAGTGTCGAAAGGTGACTGAGTCAGAGCCTCTGCTATGCAACAACCACAGTAAAGCTGAGAAGACAGACGATGAGACAAATAAGCTACAGTGCCTTTGTGCTGACTCCTGCTGTGAACTAACTGCTGGGGGGAGCAGTCAAGGGAGTAGCTAGCTCTACCTTCTATGGCGTTAAAAGAGGGATACGCACTGAGTAAAGCTTCGTATCTCGCAAGACATTGAATCTCATATTGAAAGAAGGGTAGGATTTTGTCCTGAAGAGCAGGTCAGGCATAGGAACAGCTTGAGTAAAGCCAGATAGAGTCAAGGTGAATTTTTTCTCAGGAGTCCAGGATATGTGGATGTCAGAGGACAGGTAGGAAGTTATCTGGCAGACTGGTCAGATAACTGGTCCATGACACTGACACATCTGGCCTTTATTCATTCCTTAACATCTTGGTACAAGTTGACGTCTTGTTTATCTCTGCGTGATTAACACCCAACACAATATTATAAAATACAGCTAGCTCCTCCTGCCTGTTGGATTTATCCTCTGCTTAAGCAAGTGAGGGAGTGTCAGGTTCGAACATGAGTTTTAAGAAGATCACTTTGGCTACAGTAAAGGTGAAAAGTAGTGGTGTGGACAAATTGGTGGGAGATGACTGCAGAGTTATGGGAGGCTTTGAAATGTGGGAATGAAAAAAGACACAATTGAAAAAACACTGTTGGTGCATCCAAGGGGGTTTGGCAAGGGTGAGTTCAAGTGAGGAAAGGGTGTAAGACAGAGTGTGAGAGAGAATCCTGAAGTTTTAATGGCAGTAATGCCATTGCCTAAGAGGGGCAATACAGGGATAGACTTTAATGCTGGCGTTGCTGAAGTATTCCAATTCTTCTGAAAATGCCACAAAGAACTTGAAGCAAATGGTCACTGATGATAACAGTTATGCATTCACAAGAAAATTAGGAGTAAAATGCCCTTTCTGGCTAAAAGGTTCTGGACAGGCAATTAAGAACACATCAAATTTGGTGTCTTAGAAACTGGAAACTTGTCTTTCATGATACTATGATCTGGAGTTCCTCACATGCTTTGGATTGTTTGTTCTGCTAAAGGTTGATAATTAAGTCTTTAAATAACCTTCCATTATCAAAAGTTACATTACAAAAAGAACAGGAAAACTAGCATTAGCATCAGGAGCATTTAAAGTAATGCAAAAGTTTTCTCCCCACACTCCTACCTCATACTCAAAGAAAATCTATAATTAAATACAAAATACACTGGATCCATATATGTAATACTATATAGTTTACAGAGAAATATTTTTAAATTGAGTGTAGGAAAAGACCTACCATGACCTGGACTGGGAAAATCAATTATTCTTCCTAACCTAATTTATGGGTTTGATGAAATTCTAATTAAAAAAAATCCCGCCAGATATTTTTGAAACTTTGCAAAATCATTCTAACATTAATCTGAAAGAAGCCAAGAATGTTCTGAAGAAAAATTGGAATACCAAAGGGATATTTATTTGATCTACCACATATTAAAATACCTCACAAAACCTGCAATTATTAAAACATTCCTAGGAGTTAGTCAGGAGATCTTAGGAATTAGTAAAGAGATCAGGAATTAGTAAGGATATCTATGGAACAAAAGGGGATTTTTAAAAAAATTTTATATAAGAATTTATTACATGGAAAAGAATTTAGTATGTGAAAAATTGAAGCATATTTTTAATGGTGTCATGTGATTTGTGACTATTCGGAAAAAAAGTAATGTTAGATTCTTACCTAAAGTCTTATTTTGTAAAATAAATCAAAATATTAAAATATAGTTTCATTTCAATAAATATTTAAAAAATATGACAATCACAATTTAATATGTTTAGACCAATATTATTATTTTAACTTTGGTAGCATATTTAAGCAGTAGGAAAGTTGAGGGAAAAACATTATTAAATATTTGTTCACATGAAAATTTTTGTAATGAGAACAACTTCAAAAACATGGGAACATTTCTACTCTTATTCTGAGGAAGAAGAATCTAATTCAGAAATAATGTCAAACAAAATTTGCATTTCCAAATACTACTACCAGGATGACTTTTTTCTTGGGGATGGTTTTGGTCACCACCTCCTGTACAATGTTAGAAACGTCTGTCCATAGTTGTTCAGGCACTCTGTCTAGAGATCTCATCCCTTGAATCTATTCGTCACATGACAGATTTTATTTTCTTGGGCTCCAAAATTGCTGCAGATGGTTACTGCAGCCATGAAATTAAAAGACACTTGCTCCTTGGAAGAAAAGCTATAACAAACCTAGACAGCATATTAAAAAGCAGAGACATCACTTTGCTGACAAGGGTCCCTGTATTCAAAGCTGTGGTTTTCCGGTAGTCATATACAAATATGAGAGTTGGACTATAAAGAAGGCTGAGCACCAAAGAATTGATGCTTTCAAATTGTGATGCTGGAGAAGACTCTTGAGAGTCCCTTCTACAGAAAGGAGATCAAACCAGTTAATCCTAAAGGAAATCAAGCATAATGTTCATTTGAAGGACTGATCTAAAGCTGAAGATCCAATACTTTGGCCACCTGATGCAAAGCGCCAACTCATTGGAAAAGACCTTGATGCTAGGAAAGAATGAAGGCAGAAGAAGAAGGGGGTGACAGAGGATGAGACTATTGGGTGGCATCACTGACTCAATGGACATGAATTTGAGCAAACTCCAGGAGATAGTGAAGGGCAGGGAAGCCTGGTGTGTTGCAATCCATGGGTCACAAAGAGTTGGACATGACTTAGCGACCGAACAACAGCAACCAGGATCACTAAACACACTTTTGTTTTTTGAGAAGTATAGAAAATTCACCTAAAATTGAGCAAATTTTCTGCTTTCAGAACCCTTTGAATGATTTTTTTAAAATCTAGAAAAACAAAAACCAAGCACAGAAATAATACTTAAAAGGAAACTGATTAGATAAAACTCCACAGAATAGACACTAAAGCCACTAACTTTGGTGACTTCTTCTTAGTCCATGTTCCCCCTCTGAAAATTAGGATTTTTCTATATGTATTGTGTATCTGTATCATTTCCATACTCTGTTTTTATATCTATCCTGGCAATAAGCAAGACAACAAGTCCAAAAAGATTATAAATTTCTTTGTTTAAATCTAACATTGATGGATTCCTCTGCTCCCTAGTTTTGCCTGTTTCTCAGAAACTGGCCCAAACCACATAAATGAATAACTTCAACACAGCTGCAGAATGCTCAGCAATAGTAATATTAGAGGTGGAATAACATGCACACAGACCAGTGCTGTCAGGAGTGAAATACCACTGGGAAAGTGAAATTCCATTTAGGGTCCAGTATTATCCAAGGATTTTCAACCATCCACTTCCATTCTAATCCCTAGATTTAGGTCTATGAATGAACAAGTAAAAGATGACTTAGGATGTGAATAATGACAAAAAGGGAAGATCTTGGGTTTTCCAAAGTTGGATGTCTCCATACCTGAATCATGAAAGCAGGAATCCTGGATGATTATTTCAGAGAACAGAAGATGTCTGCCCTCATGCTGACATCCAGTCATGCAAAAAGGGACAAGAGAAGCAAGGGGCAGGGACCTCTACCTAAGGAAATTGGCTAATGCCAGGTAGACCTTTCAGGCAGGTTGAAGGGATCTTTCCCACTGGAGCAAATATGCTGCTATGGAAAAGAACAAAATATCCCCTTACATTGTGAGAGTTCCTTTCCTCCCCCAAGGGACCCCAAATCTGGGAGAGTTTCTTTCCTTTGTTATCCACCTGCACATATGACGTATCTAAAATATTGAGAGCCTTCTCTCCCAGGGCATATCACAGCTCCCTCTTATAATAAGGCACATCTTTATTCATGGTCTTTGGGGTTTGAATTCTACTTTTGGACCACAGAGTGTAACCCTAAAAACTAGTTTCCGAATTTTGCTCCCAGGAAAGAGGATAAATCCTTCATGAGGAACTGGATGTCTAAATGACTATAAACTTCAATAAGAGTGTAGGAGCCTGATCCTTCTTTTCCTTGCTCACAAAGAGAATCTTTGGTTATGTAACTAACATGAATAACATGTGACAGCCATTCTACACAAAAGCTAGGAAAAGCTTGTGAGGAAATTATTCATTTTGAGTTATAGCAAACCACGCATCTTCCATTTAGTCCAAAGCCATTTACATTTCCATGGCTAATTATATATTAAGCTATACTAGGTTAATTATATATTAAGCTCTAGAACAAATAAAATGCTGATTTATTTTTCCCCTGGATCTCCTGTTCAAATGCCAACATCTAGGTCCTATCCCCACATATTCCGGTTTGGTAGGTCTGGGCTGGAGACTAAGAATCATGTTGCATTTTTAAACAAAGATACTCATAGCAGCTCTGTTCATAATAAACAACAATAGAACTAAATGTCCTTCAGTGAGTGAATGGTTAAACAAAATGTAGTCCACCCACATCATGGAATACTAACCAGCAATGAAAAGGAACCAATTACTGACACGCACAACAACCTGGTTGAATATCGAGGGAATTATGCTGAGTGGCAATCCAGTCCTAAAAGGTTGTATTTACATTATTCCATTTACATAACATTTTTGAAATTGCAAAATTATAAAAATAGAGAACAAGTAAGTGTTGGCAGAAGTTTTAAGAAACAGGAAGAATGAGCAGGGTAAAAGAGCTACATGAAAAAAAAGAGCTACATGAGCTATTCCTGTGGTGATGGAAATTGTCTGTTTCTTTACTGTATCAATGCCAGTGTCCTAGGGGTGATACTATCCTATAGTTTCACAAGAGGTCACTATTGGGAGAAACTGGGTAAAGGGCACTCGGGATTTCTCGGGACTAAATATCATGCTGCGTTTTAAAGAAGCTCTACAGGTACTTCCAATGCAGGACGACTATTGGCCACACCTTTTACAAAATGATCTTACCAACACCTATTAGGATAGGCCATTCATAGAGAAAAAAATAAGGTTCTAAGGGAAAGTAGAATGGGAAAGTGAGGAAAGAAATGCAAAAAAGAAAGTGAAGAAGAATATTTCCCAAGACCATATGTGTTAAATTTTAATCTATGACCCAGGACTCCAGTCTCCTTCTACAATATTCTTTCTATTCCCTATCTGACTTCTCTGACAACAGAAGATGAGAGAAACATCCTTCATCATAACAGTAATAACTGTTAACCTTCAGCTTGAGTCAGGAATTAGGCTGTTTCTCTAATCAAGAAAGAAGTTTTGTCCAGGAAAAACAGAAAAAGAAAAGAAAGTAAGTTTAGAAGTAGGTATTAGCATAATATTAGCATAATTAGCATATGTTATTAGCATAATTCTCAGCTAGGGAGCAGACCTTTGCAGTAGCCAGTGCTTCCTTGTTAATTAGCACTGAACAGCTGCTGGGAGGCCTTGCCTCTCTCTAGAGGCAGAGATGGAAACTCTCTTCTTATGAACTAAGAGGAATAAATTGTTTTCTCCTCTTATAGTTTAAGTCATATAACTCTTTCACAGTTGAAATAAAACAGAAAGGTTATTAGGAATAACTGTTAATAATAATTTCTCTGTGCACCAAACTGTCCCCAGCTGTGCAACTTCCCACTTCAAACAAGAATTTGGTATAAGTAGGTTTGCAGGCAGGAGCTGTGATCACCCTCATTATGCTGCTGCTGCTGCTGCTAAGTCACTTCAGTCGTATCCGACTCTGTGCCACCCCATAGACGGCAGCCCACCAGGCTCCCCCGTCCCTGGGATTCTCCAGGCAAGAACACTGGAGTGGATTGCCATTTCCTTCTCCAAAGCGTGGAAGTGAAGTCATTCAGTCGTGTCCGACTCTTAGCGACCCCATGGACCGTAGCCCACCAGGCTCCTCCATCCATGGGATTTTCCAGGCAAGAGTGCTGGAGTTGGGTGCCATTGCCTTCTCCAGGAACCACACTAAGCACTTTAAATTCATTATCTCATTTAACTTCACAACATGCCTAAGAAATAGGTAATTTCATTTGCCTCATTTTACCAGTGAGGAGACTGAGGTTTTAAAGAGACTAAAGATTTCCTCAAGGTGACCTTGAGTTGGACCATAAAGAAGGCCAAACACCAAATAATTAATGCTTTTGAACTGTGATTTTGGAGAAGATGCTTGAGAGTCCCTTGGACTGTAAGGAGATCAAACCAATCAATCCTAAAGAAAATCAATCCTGAATATTAATTGGAAGGGCTATGCTGCAGCTGAAGCTCCAATACTTTGACCACATGATGTGAAGAGCTGATTCATTAGAAAAGACCCTGGTGCTGGGAAACATTGAAGGCAGGGGGCAAAGCGGATGACAGAGGACAAGATGGTTGGATGGCATCACTAACTCAATGGACATGAGTTTGAGCAAGCTCCAGGAGATGGTGAAGGACAGGGAAGCCTGGCATGCTGCAGTCCATGGGGTCACAAAGAGCAGGACACGACTCAGCAACTGAACAACAACAACAAGGTAACCTAACTAGATGCTGATCTGGGCCTCATCTAGTTCTAAAGTGTATGCACTTTACCATCCTGCTATTTCCACCCTCGTCTTCAGTCCTGCTACACTGGCTCACTACAGAAAAACAGAAAGCTGCTGTTAATGTTTTTCTGGAGGAAGGGACCCATGAGGTCAGAAATGCCCAGGGCCCACAAAAGTCATGAGAGCTTGTGTATAGGAACATAGTGAACTTTCCATCCTTACCCACCCATACTGCTTTCACTATTGTCTATTTGCCACTTTGAGTACAAGTGGAGCCTATAAATAAGCATTAGGCACTTCATAGAAGTTTTGGTAATTAGATGCAACTAAAGATAGAAATTCTGGATAGAAAAAGGCAATTTTCCTATATCTGGTTTGCAGATTATTGAGTTTATAGCATATATCATGTGGTCTACTGTGATGGAAAAGACCATTATTTGCTTCCTAATTCTCTTCTGCTTTTATCATCTTTGCCCAAATTAGAATACTTTCCATAGCTTTCTGGGCCTCCATGGGAGCTAAAGGCCCTGTCTAGCTTTCTGTTCTAACCCAGGTTCAAGTTAGAATATGCTACCAGCAACTCTATAGAATGTTAGGATAACTTCCATTCTTCATTCAACAAATTTGAGCACCCACAAAGTATTATACTAGGCTTTTTGCCAGTACTGAATATACATTAGTAAATACAACAGACAACTTCCTGCTCTCATGAAGTTTATAATCTCTATGAAACAAATAATAAATATGCAGTTTTGTGATGAATGCCATAATGAGAACTAACAGTGTGCTGATAGAGAATCACTTAGCAAGGCTATTCAAGAAAGGACTGTGATGGATGAGGTAAAATCAGTAATGTGGCAAGCTGAGAGAATAATTTAGGCAGAAAGAAGAGTGTACGTTGTGCAACCCCATCCTATCCACCCTGCTGAAAAAAAAAAGAGGGAGAGAGAGAAGCTTAGCACATGCCAGGTCAGTGAGGCTTGAGTGTGGTAAGAAAAAGGGAAATATGGAGAAGAAAAGAATGAAGAGCTGAGAAGCAGCCAGATCATTTGTCATAGAGCCTTGTTGGTATGGCAAGGAGATTCAATTTTATTCTAAGAGCAATGAATAGTCATTAAAGAGTCTTTATCAAATGACTGACAGCATGGGAATTATGTTTTTAAAAGATTTTCTGGCAATTGTGTGGTGAATAGATTGGAGAGAACAGTGGGTTAGTCACTCAGTCATGTCCGACTCTTTGTGACCCCATGGACTGTGCCTGCCAGGCTCTTCTGTCCATGAAATTCTCCAGGCAAGAATACTGGAGTGGGTTGCCATTCCATTCTTTAGGGGCTCTTTCTGACCCAGGGACTGAACCCAGGAGTCCTGCATTGCAGGCAGATTCTTTACCATCTGAGCCACCAGGGAATGTTAGAGAGGACAGGAATGGAAGCAAATAGACCAGTCATGGGGCTATCGAAGTGGTCCAAGTTCTGAGTTCTCCAAATTATAACTCTTCTGTTATTGTTTTCTCTATGGCCATCTCTCACCTAAAGCAGGGCTCACATTCCAAGTCAGCGTTGTCCAAACACATTAGTGGAATACTAGTCTCTCAAGATATTCACTGAAAACAAGACTAAGGTCAAATAAATTTTTAAAATTCTGCATGCTAAATACCCTTCTTGGAGATTCACAATGTAAACTAATGTAATAAAGATGCTAGGAAGTGTTTCAGTACATTTTTGTATTTCAGTATTTCTCAAACTTACTTGACTATGGAAATTTTACTTCCCCCTCCCTCCACATAATGCTATTATTTTGCAGGACTGGTATTTTCCAGAGCATATTTAAGGAAATGCTGCCATAAGTCATTCTAACCAAAGGTTAACTCCATGTGCATGGTTTACTGGGCCTCCTCTTCTCCACATCTGTCTGTCCCTCTGCAGACAGATTTTCATATTAAGCCCTTGGCTTGGTCACCCTTTCTTACCTCACCCTCTCTTGACTCTGAGCCTATCTGCAAGGCAAATTCTCATCTTTTCTGAGAGTCCATGTTCTCTGGGTTGCCACTTCCTCACTCTGATTATTCTGTCAATAAGCTTTCATCTGTTTATTGTCTTAGAGAAATCTGTCAAAAGCTTCTTACCTGCAGATGATCCCTCTTTCGTGTGTTTGTTATTAAGTGTTGTTCTTTATCAGTTTTTAAAAGGAGTTGGGATGGTTTTACCAGAAGAAAGTGGACCTTGTGATCAGATCACTGTCTTCAACTTGAAGCACACCCAATATAGTTTAAAATCATTTTTTGTTGCTACAGAGATATTATTTCCTGAGTATGAATATGTGTTCATTTTGGTGTATCTTTCTTTTGAAAATGTCCCTTTTCTTCACATGATGGCTCTTGAATGATGTATGCTAACTGTTCAAAAGGTGGGAATCATCCTCTATTAATTTCTCCTATTCTCTCACCTCCACCTTACTGAGATATCCATGTCTATCTTAATGTCTCTCCATTTCTTCTGCCATTACCTTAATCTAATTAAACATACCTCATAGTGAAAACCTCCTTACTGAGCTCTTTTGATTTCTTACTTTTGCACATTAAAATCTATTTGGCACACAAAATGTAGTAGATTCTGGTACATGCTACTGCCCTTATAAAAACTCCATAATAGCTTTCCATTGCTCAGAGGATAAAATACACAACCTCTTTACCATAGTATACATGATTCAGTAATAATATGATCTTTGCTTGTCTATGCAGTCTCATCTCTTACTACTCTCCTTTTGGTCACTATAATGCCCATCTTTCTGTTGCTCAAATGCCTTAATTTTGTTTCTGACTCAGGACATTGACAAACATGACCGACCACCTCTAACTAAAACTTTCTTCACTTTACACTTTGAACAATGGGTTCCTTCTCATTTTTTCATTCTTGGCTTAAATATATTGTTCCTCAGATAAATTGTCTGTAATTAACCTTGTCCAAATAAGTCTTTCAACTCCAGGTATCCATTTAATTCACAGAATTACACACAATTTGGGATAATTTGTTTTCTTATTTACTGTGGTTCGGTTTTTTAGGACTTCCCTGGTGGTTTAGACAGTAAAGAATCTACCTGCAATGCAAGAGACCCGGTTTGATCCCTGCATTGAACCAGGGTCAGGAAGATTCCCCGGAGAAGGATATGGCTACCTACTCCAGGATTCTTGCCCAGAAAATTTCATGGACAGAGGAGCCTGGAGGGCTACAACCCATGGAGTTGCAAAGACTCCATGACTGTGTGACTGTCACTATTTTTATTGTCTTGCTAAGCTCCAAGAGAGTAAGAGTTACTTTGGCTTTATTCATCAATATAAACCCAACACTTAAGCCAGGATCAAACACAAAATAGGTGTTCAATAAATGTTTATTGAGAGATAATTTAGTACTAATTTCACTATAGCTTAAAAGCCCCCAAAGAAGACTTAGTGAACCTGTTTTCAATGAATAACTGCTTTTCTTGACATTGCTACATCACCAAAAATAGATTCCGTCCTCATTCTATAGTAGATCCAACAATAAACTCCAAATAAGTTGAAAGAGCCTAACCTTGAAAATTAAAACATTTGTAAAAGGCTAGATAAAAGTGAAAGCTTTATCCTAATTGTATAAGGAAGAAACAGAGAAGACAATCAATAAGAAAATAGACAAGAACAGCTATCATAAAAAGTAACTTCTGAAACAATAAAAACATATTTCAAAGTAATAAGAAAAGTGATACATTAAGATAAAATTGTCGTTACATACATGATGCATAAAAGTTTGAAAAAGAAAAGCAGAGAAAAATGATAAAACCCTAAAGAACACTACTTCATGCCTTTAGATAAAAATCAATAATTGGGAAGAGCCACTTCCTGAACGAGGAAATGAAAATAATAAAATGTGCATTTTATTAAGTACTTCCCATATTCCAGGCAACATGGTAGTCCCTGAAGACACAAACATGAAGATTCTATCTCTGCTTTTTCATATCCTAACTGGGGGAAATAGTCCTGTATAGTCCAGTAAATACCTAAGTAGTTTTAAACTTTTTTAAACTTAAAAATTAGTTTGGTTCTAAAAAACTAAAGCTGTTCCTACATCCTGAAGGCTGCAGAATCAATAAAACATAGACTGAGTCCTGATCCTAGTCTACAGTCTGTTGTGGGAGGCAGATATGTAAATAAAAAGGTATCATCAATTTGGTAAGTACTATAGCAGAAAAGTAAAGTACCATATAAGGACAGAAGGAGGTGACAAGAAATCCTGCCCCAAGTTGTCAGAGAAGATCTATTGGAAAATGAGGGAAGAGAGTGGTATTCTAAAGAAAATGATACAAAATCAAAAGGTGCAAAGGTAAAAAAGTATGGCCTCTTCTAAGATGGACATATATATTTTTCATGTACTGAGGGCAGGTTGTGCAAGGGTATGTAGCTGCTGACTAGCTGCAAAGAAGTCAGGCACTGGACCCTAAAAGGCCAGGGGTGCATGTGAAAGGGTTTGAATTTCAAGCAAGAGTGACTTGACCACATGTTGCATTTTTAAAAATCTAGGTAAGGAGAAATCTGTTCAACAAGAAAAATGATAAGGTTTAAAATAAAAATGAAAAGATGGGATATGAGTGATACTAACAAGTCAGAAAAAACAAAACTTAATAACTAACTAATGATACTTGCTCCTTGGAAGGAAAGCTATGACAAACCTGCACAGCATATTAAAAAAGCAGAGATATCACTTTGCTGACAAAGGTACCTATAGTCAATGTTATGGTTTTTCCAGTAGTCATGTGCAGACATGAGAGTTAGGCCATACAAAAGGTTGAGAGCTGAAGAATTGATGCTTTCGAATTGTGGTGCTGAAGACTCTTGACATTCCCTTGACAGCAAGGATATCAAACCAGTCAATACTAAAGGAAATCAACCCTGAATATTCATCAGGACTGTTGCTAGAGCTCCAATACATTGGCCACCTATGCAGAGCAGGCTTATTGGAAAAGATGCTGATACTGGGAAAGATTGAAAGCAAAAGGAGAAGGGGGTGGCAGAGAATGAGGTGGTTAGATAGCATCATCAACTCAATGGACATGAATCTGAGCAAACTCTAGGAGATAATGGAGCACAGAGGAGCCTGGCATGCTGCAGTCCATGAGGTCGCAAAAAGTCAGACATGACTTAGTGACTGGACAGCAACAACACATGGAGTCTGTGAGCAAAGGAGAGGAATGCATCTAAAATGACCACCTGGTCTGTGCCTCCGGCAAAACAGGTATTGTGTCATTAGGCAAATGTGGGATAAGGGGAAAGGAGACTCCGTTAAGTTTTGGAAAATGTTTGGTTCTTTTCACAGTTAACAGGATTCAAATTTAAACAACCATGACATATAATCTTTCATTAATTAAAATATAGTACATTAATAAAAATAATACTCATTGCTGTGGGGTATTGGGGGAAAAGATACACTAATACATTACTGCCCTGCAACCTGGTGAAACTGTCCTGAAAAGAAATCTGGCAACAAATACAAGAGCCATAAAAAATTATCATATACTCTGACCCAAAAACTCAGCTTTTTGGAAGACAGCCCAAGGATGTAATTCAAAAGAAATAAAAAAACTATTTGTATAAAGATGTTTACAACTGTGGTATATATTCCAGACAAAAATTGGAAACAGCCCAAGTGCCCAACAGCGAGGGCTTGTTTAGGCAGACTCAGTGCATCAGTGCACGGGAATATTTGATTGGTATTAAGAATGACAAATACGAGAACTATGTAGAAATAAGGAAAGGGCAATATAAAACAATGAGCAAAAAATGCAGAATTTAAAATGATGCGTATACAATGATCACAACTATGTAAAATTTTATCTGTATAACCAGGAGGACTGGAAAAACTACAGAGCTGGTAATTTAGAGTGCTGACATTTTTGTTATTGTTAGTTGAGTCACTGGGAATATTTATGCATTTAAAGTTGTATTGCACTGTGTATTTAGTACATCTACATTAAGAAAGGTAAATCTCCATTTTTTCAGGAACGTAAGAAAAAAAGTATTCATCAGTACCTTTCCTTCTTGCCTTGTGTAATTTTTTCTAGCCTCTTGAGTCCTATTAGTCTTTAGATGTATGGAAAACTAGGCCTTTCCACTTGTCACCATACCACCTGGTCACATGCTCATTCTTTAAACTGTCTCTTACGATTGTGTCCAAGTTCTTATTCACAACAAGCTAACATCTATATGCTCACAGTTACACCATGTACTAGGATGCCTTAACTATACATTATATACTGTGCAGAAGTGTCTCCTCAGTATGATTTTTTAATCTTTGACATAGAGAAATATTTGTTTCTTACCTTCTGTTACCCTGGTGTAACTATCTCCCTTAAATGGGCCTTTATTAAATGTAAAGTCCAATTCCTCTGGATTCTATTTCTTCTAGCCTTAAAAGACTTCTCATTTGGTTATATCCTTTATCTCTTATACCATCTAGCTCTTCTCTCCTATTTAAGTCTAAACATACAAACCTGTTCTGCTATCTTCCACATTAAATTAAATGGAAAAATGCCATTATCTCCCTTGACCCCAAGTCTCCCTTCATTTTTCTACTCTCTTTCACGGTACAAATTTTCCTAAGAGCTGTCCACATTATTGTTTCCAATTTCTCACCCCTCATTCACTCTACAAACTATTGTGATCTGACTTCAGTTCCACCACTCCACTGAATTATATTTTTCAAGGTCACCAACAACCTGCATGTTCCCAGATTCAACCGCACTTTTCTGTCTTCCTATTACTTGTCTTCTTGGCCTTCCAGCAGCATCTCCTCTGTTTTCTTGGTTCCTATACCTCTCTCTCTCCCTTTCCTCTTACATATGAGGCCATCCCTCTTTTCTCACATCTCTGAATATGATAGTTCCTTTGAGCTCTCTCCTAAGCCTTTGGCTCATTTCTTTATATATTCTAACTAATCTCCTCTATTTCCATTGTTGTTGTTTTTCAGTCGCTAAGTCATGTATGACTCTTTGCAGTCTGGTATTCCCATCTTTTTAAAATTTTCCACAGTTTGTTGAGATCCACACAGTCAAAGCTTTTAGCGTAGTCAATGAAGCAGAATCCGATGTTTTTTGGAATTGCCTTGCTTTTTCTATGATCCAACAAATGTTGGCAGTTTTATCTCTGATTCATCTGCCTTTTCTAAAACCAGCTTGCACATCTGGGAGTCCTCGGGTAAGTACTGCTGAAGCCTAGCTTGAAGGATTTTGAGCATTACCTTACTAGCATGTAAAATGAGTGCAGTTGTAAGGTAGGTTGAACATTCTCTGGCATTGCCTTTCTTAGGGATTGGAATGAAAACTGACCTTTCCAGTGCTGTGGCCACTGCTGAGTTTTCCAAATTTGCAGACATATTGAATGCAGCATGTTAATAGCATCATCTTTTAGGATTTTAAATAGTTCAGCTGGAATTCTATCACCTCCACTAGCTTTGTTTGAAGTAATGCTTCTTAAGGCCCACTTGACTTCACACTCTAGGATGTTGGCTCTAGGTGAGTGACCACACCATCATGGTTATCTGGGTCATTAAGATTTTTTTATATGGTTCTTCTGTGTATTCTTGCCACCTCTTCTTAATCTCTTCTGCTTCTGTTAGGTCCTTGTCATTTCTGTCCTTTATAAAGCCTGTACTTGCATGAAATGTTTCCTTGGTATCTTCAATTTTCTTGAAAAGGTCTCTAGCTTTTCCCATTCTATTGTTTTCCTCTATTTCTTTGAATTGTTCACTTAAGAAGGCCTTCTTATCTCTCCTTGCTATTCTTTGGAAATCTGCATTCAGTTGGGAACATCCTTCCCTTTCTCCCTGCCTTTCACTTCTCTTCTTGCCTCAGCAATTTGTAGCCTTCTCAGACAAACACTTTGCCTTTGTGCATTTCTTTTTCTTTGAGATGGTTTTGGTCACTGCCTCCTGTTCAATGTTAAGAACCTCTTTCCATAATTCTTCAGGCACTCTGTCTACAAGATCTAATTCCTTGAATCTATTCATCATCTCTACCATACAATCATAAATGATTTGATTTTGGTCATACCTGAATGGTCTAGTGGTCTTCCCTACTTTCTTAAATTTAAGTCTGAATTCTGCAAAAAAGAGCTCATGATCTGAGCCATAGTCAGCTCCAGGTCTTGTTTTTGCTGACTGTATAGAGCTTCTCCAATTTTAGCTGCAAAGAATATAATCAATCTGATTTTGATATTGACCATTTCCATGACGGAGAAGGCAATGGCAACCCACTCCAGTACTCTTGCCTGGAAAATCCCATGGATAGAGGGGCCTGGTGGGCTGCAGTCCATGGGGTCGCTAGGAGTCAGACACGAATGAGGGACTTCACTTTTCACTTTCATGCATTGGAGAAGGAAATGGCAACCCAATCCAGTGTTCTTGCCTGGAGAATCCCAGGGACGGGGGAGCCTGGTGGGCTACCATCTATGGGGTGGCACAGAGTCAGACATGACTGAAGCGACTTAGCTGCAGTAGCAGCATTTCCATGATGCCCATGTATAGAGTCATCTCTTGTGTTGTTGGAAGAGAATGTTTGCTATGATCAGTGTGTTCTCTTGACAAAACTCGATTAGTCTTTGCATTGCTTTATTTTGAGCTCCAAGACCAAATTGCCTGCTTCTCCAGGTATCTCTTGACCTCCTACTTTTGCATTCCAAACCCTGTGATGAAAAGGACATTTTTTTTTTTTTTTTTTAATGTTCTAGATAGTTTCATAGGTCTTCATAGAACTTAGGGTCAACTTCAACTTTTTTGGCATTAGTGTTTGGGGCATCAGATCAGATCAGATCAGATCAGTTCAGATCAGTCGCTCAGTTGTGTCCGACTCTTTGCAACCCCATGAATCGCAGCACGCCAGGCCTCCCTGTCCATCACCAACTCCCGGAGTTCACATAGACTCATGTCCATTGAGTCAGTGATGCCATCCAGCCATCTCATCCTCTGTCGTCCCCTTCTCCTCTTGCCCCCAATCCCTCCCAGCATCAGAGTCTTTTCCAATGAGTCAACTCTTCGCATGAGGTGGCCAAAGTACTGGAATTTCAGCTTTAGCATCATTCCTTTCAAAGAAATCCCAGGGCTGATCTCCTTTAGCATGGACTGGTTGGATCTCTTTGCAGTCCGAGGGACTCTCAAGAGTCTTCTCCAACACCATGGTTCAAAAGCATCAATTCTTTGGGGCTCAGCCTTCTTCACAGTCCAACTCTCACATCCATACATGACCACAGGAAAAACCATAGCCTTGACTAGATGAACCTTTGTTGGCAAACTAATGTCTCTGCTTTTGAATATGCTATCTAGGTTGGTCATAACTTTCCTTCCAAGGAGTAAGCGTCTTTTAATTTCATGGCTGCAGTCACCATCTGCAGTGATTTTGGAGCCCAGAAAAGTAAAGTCTGACACTGTTTCCACCGTTTCCCCATCTATTTCCCATGAAGTGGTGGGACTGGATGCCATGATCTTCGTTTTTTGAATGTTGAGCTTTAAGCCAACTTTTCACTCTCCACTTTCACTTTCATCAAGAGGCTTTTGAGTTCCTCTTCACTTTCTGCCATAAGGGTGGTGTCATCTGCATATCTGAGGTTATTGATATTTCTCCCAGCAATCTTGATTCCAGCCTGTGTTTCTTCCAGTCCAGTGTTTCTCATGATGTACTCTGCATATAAGTTAAATAAATAGGGTGACAATATACAGCCTTGACTTACTCCTTTTCCTATTTGGAACCAGTCTGTTGTTCCATGTCCAGTTCTAACTGTTGCTTCCTGACCTGCATACAGATTTCTCAAGAGGCAGATCAGGTGATCTGGTATTCCCATCTGTTTCAGAATTTTCCACAGTTGATTGTGATCCACACAGTCAAAGGCTTTGGCATAGTCAATAAAGCAGAAATAGGTGCTTTTCTGGAACTCTCTTGCTTTTTCCATGGTTCAGCGGATGTTAGCAATTTGTTCTCTGGTTCCTCTGCCTTTTCTAAAACCAGCTTGAACATCTAGAAGTTCACCGTTCACATATTGCTGAAGCCTGGCTTGGAGAATTTTGAGCATTACTTTACTAGCGTGTGAGATGAGTGCAATTGTGCGGTAGTTTGAGCATTCTTTGGCATTGCCTTTCTTTGGGATGGGAATGAAAACTGACCTTTTCCAGTGCTGTGGCCACTGCTGAGTTTTCCAAATTTGCTGGCATATTGAGTGCAGCACTTTCACAGCATCATCTTTCAGGATTTGGAATAGCTCAACTGGAATTCTATCACCTCCACTAGCTTTGTTCATAGTGATGCTTTCTAAGGCCCACTTGACTTCACATTCCAGGATGTCTGGCTCTAGGTGAGTGATCACACCATCGTGATTATCTGGGTCATGAAGATCTTTTTTGTATAGTTCTTCTGTGTATTCTTGCCATCTCTTCTTAATATCTTCTGCTTCTGTTAGGTCCATACCATTTCTGTCCTTTATCGAGCCCATCTTTGCATGAAATGTTCCTTTGGTATCTCTGATTTTCTTGAAGAGATCTCTAGTCATAGACTTGGACTATTGTGATGTTAAATGGTTTGCCTTGGAAATGAACTGAGATCATTCTGTCATTTTAGAGACTGCACCCAAGTACTGCAGACTTTTTTGTTGATTATGAGGGCTACTTCATTTCTTCTAAGGGATTCTTGCACAGTAGTAGATACAGTGGTCATCTGAGTGAAATTTGCCTGTTCCTGTCCATCTTAGTTCACTGATTTCTAAGATGTTGATGTTTACTCTTCCATCTCCTGCTTGACCACATCCAATTTAACGTGGTTCATGGACCTAACATTCCAGGTTTCAAAGCAATATTGTTCTTTACAGCATCAGACTTTACTTTCACTGCCAGAGATATCCACAACTGAGCGTCATTTCTGCTCTGACACAGCCACTTCATTCTTTCTGAAGCCATTTGTAAACTGCCTTCCACTTTTCACTGGTATCACATTGGACACCTTCTGATCTGGGGGACTCATCTTCCAATTTCATATCTTTTTGTCTTTTTATACTGTTCATGGTGTTCCTGTAGCAGGAATACTGGAGTGGTTTTTCTATTCCCTTCCGCAGTGGACCATATTTTGACAGAATTCTCACTATGACCCATCCGTCTTGGGTGGCCCTGCAGGGCACAGCTCATAGCTTCATTGAGTTACACAAGAGTCCCTTCACCACAACAAGGCTGTGATCCATGAAGGAACACATCACCATACCCTTATCCAACATATCAAGTCCTGTGGCTTCCACTGCCAATGATACATTCCATTTCCACAACCCATTTCAGGTTCCTATCATTATGTGTACCACTACAACAGCTTTTCTCACTGATTTCCCTGCCTCCTCTCCAATCTGTTTGTCACAGAGGAGACATAGAATACTTTCTGTATAATAAATCAAATTTTTTCACTCCCCAGGTTAGAAACATTCAGTATCTTTCTCACTGTGCTCAGAAGAAATTCTAAGCCCTTCATTATGCCTATAAGTCTCTATATAACTCTTTTTTGTTTAGTTTTTTAAATTTATTTATTTTTATTGAAGGATAATTGCTTTACAGAAATTTGCTGTTTTCTGTCAAACCTCAACATGAATCAACCATAGATATACATAATTACTTCTCTAAATATACCTTTCTTTTGTCAATCTGGCCCCTTTCTCATCCTTAGGATCTTTGACATGCTTTTCATTTTTTCAAGAACACTGACACTGTTCATTTCTCATTTTGTCTAGTTAATACTCATTCAAGTTCAAATTACACTTTAATGAATTTTTAAAAATTATAGTTGATTTACAATATTATATTATTTCTGGTGTATGACATACTAATTCAATATTTTTATAGATCATACTCCATTTAAAGTTACTGTAAAACATTGACTATATTTGTCATGCTGTACCATATATGCTTGTTAGCTTATTTATTTTATACATAAGCTTGTGTTTGTATCTCCTAATCTCCTACCCTTGTCTTGTCCCTTCCCCTTCCCTTCTCTCCACTGGTAACCACTGGTTTGTTCTCTATATATGTGACTGTTTCTGTTTTTTTATATTTATTAATTTGCTTATTTTTTAGTTTCCACATAGAAGTAATAACACAAAGTATTTATCTTTCTCTGGTTTTTTCACTAAGCATAGTACCCTTCAGGTCTATTCATGTTGTTGAAAATGGCAAAATTCATTCCTTTCTATGGATGAGTAATATTCCATTCCAAATTTTTATCCATTCATTAGGTTGCTTCCATATCTTAAATAATGTTGCTATGAATACTGGGGTACATTTATCTTTTTGAATTAGTGTTTTCATTTTCTTCAGATATATACCCATAAGTGGGATTGCTGGATCATATGGTAGTTCTATTTTTAGTTTTTTGAGGAACCTCCATACTGTTTTCCAATGAGGCTGCACCAATTTACATTCCAACCAACAGTCTACTAGGGTTCCTTTACGCTATATCCTCACCAACATTTGTTAATTGTGGTCTTTTTGACGATAGCCATTCTGACAGGCGAGAGGTGCTATCTCATTGTGGTTTTGATTTGCATTTCTCTGATGATTAGAAACGTTAAGCATCTTTTCATGTGGTTGTTCCTCTTACATGTTAATCCTTTAGAGAACACTTCCAACCACCTAACTTGGTCAAATCTCAGCATTTACAGTCATTCATAGAACCTTGTTCCTCTCCTTGTTATTGTTTCAGTCTTAAGATAAGTTGATTATTGCCTACGTCTCCCTTACCATAGTACATACTCCATGAACGTAGAGAAAGTATTTGTTTTTGTTTATTATAACACTCCTGTTTTCAAACACAGTTCCTGGAACATAGCAATTACTCAAGAAGTAGTTGCAGAATGAATGAATTACTGATACAAAGTCATGCTACTGAGAAGACACTATATTAATCAAATCATTAAAGAAAAGGTATAATCTAAAAGAATAACTATGTGGACTTAGTTATTGGCTTTGCTTATGTATTATGAACTATGAGAATGTTCTAAATATGTGATTCTTATCCCCTAATTACAACATGTAAAATAAGGCCTTCATCACCATACCCCCTCTCCACCACATACATGGGATAATTTAAAAGTTCAGCAAAAGTATGCAAAAGGAAGCCCAGAGTTGTACTTGTAGGTAGGAGTAAAGGTCAGAAAAATTGTTCTGCAAGAAAAAAGGGAACTTCCTACTGAGAGAGAAGGAGAGGGGGTAAAAAAAGGGTGAAGGAAGGACAGAAGTTAATATAAAGGCTTGGGGATTCTTTGTAAAGAGGAAAATACCTAAAATTAAATTTCAGGCCATTAATGTTACAGTGTAAATCCTTCCACCTTCCCAAGCCTTCAATAACATCTGCTATGTTAATTAGCTTAGATCAAGACTAGGCTACCACAAAAGGGAAGAGAGAGAGTCATAAGAGCCACCAAGCCAGAAGGACCATTAAGGAGGTTAGCCATAGGTTTCTTTGTACTGGGATATATCTGTTTATACTTGTATACCATTTATCTAACCTCACTTGGGCTGTACAATTCACTGGAAAACATCTTACTTGCTTTTGAATTTATAGGAATAACCATAACTATTCCGGAATATGACAGGATGCTGCATAAAATGTATGCCAGATGAACTCCTGCCTCTCCCACCTTCCTTGTTCCCGCCCTTCCAGGTATAGTCACATCTCCACTTTGGGTCTTGGATTCAACATCTAACTTCAGTCTTCCTCATGCTATTCCCTCTGACATTCCCTCCAACCCTGCATAATTAGACTCAACATGCATGAATATTCCACTTATTTTATCTGGGCCTGGCCCACCAGCAGCACTGGGGAAGACAGCATTTAACATAGTGACCATCCACAACCAATGCTTAATAAATGACTATTCGATTCGGTCAAAATTAAATAAATCACACGATAGTAATTCTCTAGAATACCTAACAAATTTGTTAAGATATGCTTTAATGTACAGATGTTTGTAGTGTTTCTCAACTTTTTAACCTAGTTCCACTGTCCAGGATTTTGTCAAATTTTACTTTCTATAAGAGTTCCCAAGAGTATAGCAGATAATATTTTGCCTTCTAAAAAATATTAAGTTATATTATGCAATGCTATAGTATTAAATGTGCTTTTTAAAACAACACATCCTTTCCAACCTGTTTTGGAGTTTGCGATATTCCTCCCAATCCCACCCACTTCTGCTGACTGTGGAAGGCCTGGAGAGAGAAGTTCTTGCACTGTTTGTAGAGAATCCTTGGTTTATGGTGGGAGTTTTCACTTTGAAAGAGTCTCTCTGTCCTTCTTAAGACCAGAAATAACCAGGAAGAGTACAAATACATTAACTCATTACATGTAATGAACAACGTTTTAAAAACTGCTAAATAATCTGACCTACCCATCTAGAAGGGCGATGACGTTTTTCCTGGGCCGCCCAATATTAGGGCCATACAAGCTGGCTCTGGAGTAAATCCGGATGGGTTGCAACAGGCTCTTCAGCTGGATGTAATCCTTTCCCAACTGGCTGCCATTTACTGCCCGGCCATGCATGGTCCGATAGTTATTTGGTTCTAGATTAAAAGCAGACATGCAAGTCAGAGTTGGGAAGAGTGAGGTTCTGCCAACCTTTTCCTAGCCACAGATCTCTCTCCCTTTTTTCTTAACAATGTAAATAAAATAACCAAAGGAGGGTGCAAGTTAGCTTAACTTGAGAAACTGTCCCAGCAAAAAAGTCAAGTGCCATTTTATCATTCTATTTATTTTCAAACTAATCTTCACAAAAGGTCATCTAATCCACAACAGAGAGACCATACTGATTTTCAAATGATAGTTTATAATAAACGGCATATTGAGTTGAACAGTATTTCCCCCAAATTAATGTCAATCTAAAACTTTAGAATGTAATCTTATTTGGAAATAGGGTCTTTGAAGAAGTAATTACTCAAGATGAGGTCATATGGGATTAGGATGTGCCCTAAATCCAAAGACTGGTGTTTTTATAGAGAAAGGAGAGGAAGATTCAGGTACACAGACATACAAGGAGGAAGCCCATGTGTTAATGGAGGCAAGAATTCAAGTAATACTGCTATTCCAAGGCTTGCTGGTAGCTATTAGAAGCTAGAGAGAGGCACTGAATAGATTCTCTCTTAAAGTCTCCAGAAGGAATTAACCTTGGCAATGCTTTGATCTCAGACTTCCTAAACTGTGATAGAACAAACATCTCTTGTTTTACAGCACTAAGCTTGTCATGACAGGCCTAGAAAACTAATACAAATGGTAAGAAGGGAATGGTTCATAAAAATGATCCTTGTGTCAAAAAGACAGAAAAAATTTAATGTTCAATTAAACACAATTAACACAAAGTGGCTGAGTGTAGTCCTCTCGCCCAGTTCCTATTAACTTGTTAGTCCTAAAAAGACAAGGAAAGTCCTAAAATCCAGCAGTTGCACTGCTGGAAGAGCTAACTTGATTTGCAATGAAGGACATATCCCAGAGAAGGCCAACATTTTGGTTAACTTGAGGTTTTGACACTGGTAGGGGCAAGAAATAGATCAGCAGACTCACAAGAAATGTAACAGGGAGATTTGGGGAGCGAGGAAATCACTGAGGATTTTGGTAAACCCACAAATACCCCTCATAGTCTGGAAAGTTGTTCTCAGGAGGGACTGGAGAGGGCACTAGCTATCTACACATTCCCAGATGAATGTGAAACATAATATACTCATAAAGGACACATGAAAAGGCAGGTCAGAAATTAAAAGCCAGTCAGACTTGCAAAATGCCTGAATTTTGAATGTGTTCACAAACCTATACACAAATCTAACGGTAAAGATGAAGCCATAACAGCTCAAAGCAAGCGTAACCTCTGATCATTCATCACCTCACCACTAAGCTATGCCGACGCAGAGGCAACCCCTGGGAAGCTGGCTTTACAATTAAAAAATAATTGAAAAATTAAAAAAAAAAGAACGAATAGATATTAGTAGCTACATGATGCAAGGGAGATGAACTCTATGGAACTAGTCCAGGAAGTGAGTAAACAAACAGAAAAGAAATAACAAAAAAACCTCTGGAAAGGAGGATTTGGAATCCAGAGTTACCCCACCATATTATCTAAAATGTATAGTTTTAAACCACAAAAAATGACAGCATGTAAAAAAATAGGAAAGTATTACCCATAAGCAAGCAAAAAAGAGAAAAGAAACTATTTCTTAGGGAACTCAGATGTAGGACTTAGCAGACAAGGACTTCAAAACTGCTATTATAAATATGCTTAAAGAACTAATGGAAGAATAAAAAATTAAGGTATGATTTTACTGACTAATTACATATAAATATAGAGATATTAAAAATAAATACAGATAGAAATTACCAAAAATTATCAAATGGAAATCTTGGAACTGAAACAACTCTTCACATTTAGAACACAATGGAATTAGTAGCTGAATTTTTATCAGAAATAAGGCCAGAAGACAGTGAGATGATACATCCAAAATTCTGGGAAAAACATCAATCAACAATTCTGTATGCAGCAATCTATGCTTCAAAGCTGAAAGCAAAATGTAGATCTTCCCAGAAAAACAAAGGACAGAACTTGTTGTGAGAAAATTTGTCTTACAAGAAATAAGAAAGGATATCTTTTAGGTTGAAAGAAAATGACAGCAGATAGTGATCCAAAAGCACACAGAGAAATAAAGAACACCAGTGTATGTTAATATATGTGTGCCCTGACCATAATAGAATTAAACTGGGATTCAACAATGGAAAGAAATTTGAGAATCTATAAATATTTGGAAATCAGACAAATAATCCATAAGTCAAAGAGGAAATTGCAAGAAGAATTAGAAAATATTTTAATGAAATGAAAATGAATATATAATACATAAAAATGTATAGGATGACACCAAAGGCACAATCCATGAAAGCAATAATTAAGAAACTGGACTTCATTAAAAAAACTTTTGCTCTGCAAAAGGCAATGTTGAGAGAATAGAAGACTAGCTAAAGACTGGGAGAAAATACTTACAAAAGACATACCTAATAAATGACTTATTAAAAATATAGAAAGAGCTTAAGACTTACTAAGAAAACAAACAACCTGATTTAAAAATATGCTAAAGGTTTTAACAGATACTCACCAAAAAAGACATACAGATGGCAAACAAGTACATGAAAAAAAGATGTTCTACTTTATATGTCATCAGGGAAGTGCAAATTAAAACAACAATGAAGTTCCACTATATACCTATTAAGAATGGCCAAAATTTGTAACACTAACACCACCAAATACTAGCTAGAATATGGAGGAATTAGAGGAACAGAACTCTCATTTATTGCTGATGGGAATGCAAAATGATATGGTTACTCTGAAAGTTTGGTGGTTTCTTACAAACAAAACATACTGTGAGCATATAATCCAGCAATCATGTGCCTTGCTTTTACACTGCTGCTGCTGCTGCTAAGTCGCTTCAGTCGTGTCCGACTCTGTGCGACCCCATAGACGGCAGCCCACCAGGCTTCCTCGTCCCTGGGATTCTCCAGGCAAGAACACTGGAGTGGGTTACCATTTCCTTCTCCAATGCATGGAAGTGAAAAGTGAAAGTGAAGTCGCTCAGTCGTGTCCGACTCTAGCGACCCCATGGACTGCAGCCTACCAGGCTCCTCCGTCCATGGAATTCTCCAGGCAAAAGTACTGGAGTGGGGTGCCATTGCCTTCTCCGTGCTTTTACACAAAGGAGATGAAAGCTTATGTCCTCACTTTGTCTGCACATGGATGTATGGCATCTGTATTCACAAGTGCCAAAAGTTGGAGGCAAACAAGATGTTCTTCAGTAGATGAATGGATAAATAAGCTGTAGTACATTCACACAATGGAATATTATTCAGCACTAAAAAGAAATGAGCCATCAAGCCATGAAAGGGTCCATGGAGGAACCTTAAATGTATATCATTAAGTGAAAGAAAGTGTTAGTCACTTAGTAGTGTGGATTCTTCACAACCCCATGGACTGTAGCCCACCAGGCTCCTCCATCCTTGGGATTTTCCAGGCAAGACTACTGGAATGGGTTGCCATTTCCTTCTCCAAGGGATTTTCTTGACTCAGGGATTGAACCTGGGTCTCCTGCATTGCAGGCAGACTCTTTACTGTCTGAGCCACCAGGGAAGCTGGCATTAAGTGAAAGAAACCGATCTTAAAAGGCTGTAATACTGTATGAATCCAACTATATGATATTCTTATATCATAAGAATAAAAGGAAAAACTTTGCAGATTGTAAAAGGACCAGTGGTTGCCAGGGGCTGAGGAGAGGTGGGAGGGATGAATAGGTGGAGCACAGAGGAATTTTATAGCAGTAAATACTCTACATGATACTATAATGATGGATACATGTCATTATACATCTCAAACCCATACTATGTACTCATCAAAAGTGAACCATAATGTAAACTATGAATTTTGGGCGATTATGATGTATAATGTAGGTTCATCAATTGTAACAAATGTACCACTCTGGTGAGGGATATTGATAGTGGGGGAGGCTACCCAAGTATGGGGGCACGGAATATATGGGAAATCTCAGTACCTTCTCAGTTTTGCTGTGAACCTAAAACCGTTCTTTTAAAAAGTTTTTTAAAAAGTTAATTTGAGCAATAAGAGACACTAGGGATACACACGCAAAGGCCATGTGAGGACATAGTGAGAAGGTGGCCATCTGTAAGCCAAGAAACAGATCTCAGTGGGGGGAAAGCTCTGGTGATACGTATATGTTAGACTTCTAACATTTTTTATTGGTTAGGGAAAAAAACAGTGCTTACAGCCTTACAGACTCCTATATTAGAAAATAAGAAAGATCTCGAGTCAATAATCTAAGTTTTTCTCTTAAAGAAAAAGAGAAAAAGAAGAGGGAAATAAAATCAAAGCAAGAAGAAAGAAAATAATAAAAATTAGAGTAGAAATCAATGATATAATAAAGGAGAAAAATCCATTGAAGTAAAAGTTGGTTCTTTAAAAAGATCAACAAAATTGATACAACCTTTGGCTAGACTGGCCAAAAAATAGAGAAGAAACAGATGACCAAATTTAGGAATGAAAGGGGAAATACTATTAAGGACCTCACATTAATTAAAAGGATAAGGGACTACTGACACTTGCTCCTTGGAAGGAAAGCTATGACAAACCAAGACAGCATATCAAAAATCAGAGACGACACTTTGTCAACAAAAGTCTATATAGTCAAAGCTATGGCTTTTCCAGTAGTCACGTATGGATGTGAGAGTTCGACCATAAAGAAGGCTGTGAAAAGTGAAAGTGAAAGTCACTCAGTCGTGTCTGACTCTTTGTGACCCCATGGACTATACCGTCAATGGAATTCTTCAGGCCAGAATCCTGGAGTGGGTAGCTGTAAGAATTGTAAGAATCTATAGGAATGTAAGGCTGAATGCTGAAGAATTGATGCTTTTAAACTGTGGTCCCAGAGAAGACTCTTTAGGGTCCCTTGAACTGCAAGGAGATCAAACCAGTCAATTCTAAAGGAAATCAACCCTGAATATTCACTGGAAGAACAGATGCTGAAGCTGAAGCTCCAATAACTTGGCCACCTGATGTGAAGAGTTGATTCATTGGAAAAGACCCCGATGCCGGGATAGATTGAAGGCAAAAGGAGAAGGGGGCAGTGGAGGATGAGATGGTTAGATAGCATCACCGACTCAATGGACATGAATCTGAGCAAACTCAGAAATAGTTAAGGACAGAGGAGCCTAGTGTGCTGCAGTCCATGGGGTCACTAACAGTTGGACACAAGTCAGCAAGTGAACACCACCACCAAGAAATGAACAACTTTGTGCCAATAATTTACACAACTTAGACGAAATGAAAAAATTTTTAGAAAAGACACAAACTACGAAACCCAAATTAAAAAAAAAAATAGAAAATCTGAATAGGTCTATAACTACAAAAAACATTTAATCAGTCATTAAAATTATGTCCACAAAGGAAGCCCAGACTCAGATGGATTAATTGGTGAATTCTATAATGTATTTAAGGAAGAAATAATTCACAATCCTTCACAAACTTTTTCAGAAAATTGAGAAAGAAGGAACAATTCCCAACTTATTTTATGAGGCCAATATTTCCCTGATACCAAAGCCAAAAGCATCATAAGAAAACTACAGATGAGTATCTCTCATAAATACAGATTCAAAAATATGCAACAAAATATCTCCAAATGAAACCAGCAATGTATAAAAAGTATTATAGTATCATGACCAAGTGAGATTTATACCAGGAATGCAAAGTTGATTTAATAGCAACACCCAACTAATGTAAAATACTGTATTAACAGAATAAAAGGAGGGTTCAGGATGGGGAACACATGTATACCTGTGGCAGATTCATTTTGATATTTGGCAAAACTAATACAATTATGTAAAGTTTAAAAATAAAATAAAATTAAAAAAAGGCATCTGAATTAGAAAGGAAGAAGCAAAACCATCTTTATTCTCACAATATATCTTGTATACAGAAAATCATAAAGAATTCACACATGTAGGAAGTGGTGACCCACTCCAGTATTCTTGCCCGAAGAATCCCATGGACAGAGGAGGCTGGCGGGCTATAGTCCATGGGGTCGCAGAGTTGGACATGACTGAATAACTAAGCACATGATTATTATACCAGAGAGGCAGGCGTGAGGGTGGCAAAATGGGTGAGGATGATCAAAAGGTACAAACTTACTTTATAAAGTAAATAAGTCATGTGGATATAATATACATCCTGGTGACTATAGTTACGATACTGTATTATATATTTGAAATTTGATAAGAGAATAGATCCTAAAAGTTCTTAGCACAAGATAAAAGTATTTGTAACTATGTGAGGTGATGGATGTCAGCTGAACTTATCATGGTGATCATTTTGTAATAAATACATATATCAAAAAAACAATGTAGTCCAAGAACAGACATACAGATCAGTGGGAGAGAACTGAGCCCAGAAATAAACCTATTTATGGTCAACTGATTTCTGACAAAAATGTCAAGAGAATTCAATAAGGAAAGGAAAATCTTTTAAATAAACAATGCTGAGACAATTTAATAGCCATGTGCAAAAAGATGAATTTAGATTCTTATTTCACATCATACTCAAAATTTAACTCCTACTGGATCTTATTCCCAAAAGCAAAAGCAAAAACTACAAAGCTTTTAAAAGAAAAAATAGAAAAAACTCTTTGTGACCTTGGGTTAAAAAATCTTTGTGATCTTGGATTAGGCAAAGATATAATATCCAAAGCATACCACATCAAAAAAAGTTGATAAGCTGAACTTTATCAAAATTCAGAACATCTGAACTTCAAAAGATCCCACAAAGAAAATAATTAAATAAGCTACAGACTGGGAGAAAATACTTGCAGATCATGTGTTTGATAAAGATCTTGCATTCAGAATATATTTAAAACTCTTACAACTAAATAATATGATGACCTAATTTAAAAGACAAAAGATTTGAGTAGACATTTCACCTAAGAAAATGTAAGAATGGTTGATAAGCATGTGAAAAGATGCTCAATATCACTTGTCATTAGAAAAGTGCAAATTAAAGGCATATTAATATACTACTTCAAACCCATTAAAATGGCTTTAATCAGATAGACAATAAAAAGTGTTTGCAAAGATGTAGAAAAACTGTAATCCTCATGCATTATTGAGGAAAATGCAAAATGGTACCACTACTTTGGAAAGTAGTGTGGTTAATTTGTTCAAAAATCAACATAAATTTACCATACAAACTAGCAACTCCACTCCCCTCTGAGGTATCTTCCTACAAGAAATGAAAGTATACAACCACACACAGACTTGTAAATGAATATTTCAACACTATTGCTGATCATAATAAAAAAATAGAACAATCTAAATGCTTGTAATCTGGTGAATGGAAAAACAAAATGTGATATATATATATACATGTATATATGTATGAATATATGTGTATATTCATGCATTGCAATAGCATTCAGCAATTAAAAGGAATGAACTACTTTTACATGCTACAACACGGATACACCTCAAAAACTTGCTAAGTGAAAGAAGTCTACAGATGCAAAAGTCTACATACTGTACGATTCCAGTTACATGAAATGTCCACAAAAGACCAAAAGCAGATTAATGTCTCCTGGGACTGGGAATGGTTACAGAGACTGGCTGAAAACCAGCATGAGGGATCTTTTTGGAGTTATGGAAATGTTCTAAAATTGGACTGTGGAAATAGCTGTATAGGTCTATGAACTTATTGAGAGTATATATGTAGATGGGAGTATGTGGAAAAAGAATAGAGAAGATAGTTGATGAAGGTGAGAAGCAAGCAGAGAGAGGGAAAGGAAAAAAGTAAGCAGGTAAAGTGGTGACTTGGAGTAGGAAATGACAACCCACTCCAGTATCTTTGGTTGGAAAATTCCATGGAAAGAGGAGCCTGGCGGGCTATAATTCAAGGGGTTGCAAACAGTCAGACATGACATGCAAGGAAACATTTCATATCTACAAAACATAGTTGTTAAAAATCTTGTATCAAGGAAATCATTCTTTCATAGACTTTGACATCCTAAGCTTACTAAATTTTCACCTTTTGAAATTAAGTATGTTTTTGTTTTCATGGTCTGTAGCCACACTATTTACCAATTTTAAAGAAGAAAAAAAGTAAGTCACTTGAAGTTTAGCTACTCTAGGAGAAACAACCAAAGAAATATCTACTTCAGTTTTTCCAAGGCCAGATTTACTCTAGAGTACTTGTTAACAGGATGTAGGTATATGGGAGGCTGAGTGATAAGAGAACTGACCAGTTCTATTGTCTCTCCCTAAATGTGGATATAATTGTTAAACTATTACATCTGTCCAAAAAGATAAGGTTACAGAGAAGAAAATGGGTAAAAGATTGGAGAGACAGTCCGGGCCAGGAAGATGACCAGATAATTTTTGAGGGGCAAGGACCTGAATATACAACATAGAATAGTTGTGAGCAGAATACACTGGATATCTTTAGGGATATGGTGCTAGCATAAGAAAAACTATCAGTAGTTTAAAATGAATTAGAAAAAGCTACAAGATAAATCTTCAAACCCTAAAAGGTGTGTTTAGTTGGGAAGACTACTTATGTGTCATATCAAAAAAATAGAAATGCAACTTTTAAAATAAAAGGAAGAAGGGGTAAACCAACCAACTCCAGTCTTCTTGACTAGAAAATCAAAAAACTATATCTACCTTGATGGAAATTCTCACAAGAAACTTTACCAGATACTTTCTACCTTGTTGAATTTTTAAATTCATAGCCTTGGTTATTTTTCTATCTATTCCTGTCTATATCCCTATTTTCTTATCCATGACCATGCCTTTTCTCCTCCTCAAAACTGATTCTTTGTTTTTGTTCATCCTTGAAGAGACACCAAAAAGATGATGATGAGAATCAAGTGTGGCTAAGGTGACTGAACATTTTTAAAATGCAATTAGCTCCATCTCCAAACTGTTCAATGTAATTTGGGGAAAGGATGGAAAGAGGCAGACTCTCAGTTATTTGGAACAGATAGAAATATACAGAAAGATGCATATACTCTCCCCACCCATCTCCTGCCACCAAATCACTTCAGTTATATCAATTAAAGATTTACTTAGTTTAATAAGCTCCCAAATTCAGAGATGCCAAAAACCCTGGAGGAATTACTCCCACCAGTCACTGGTAAGTAAGTTTTAATTGCTTTGTGCTTATCTACAACCAGCTGAGATTCTTTTTATTTATTTTAATTGGAGGATAATTACTTTACAATACACCTGAGATTCTTTTACAAACAAATTTTATTTAGAAATAATTTAGAAAGAAAACAAATAGTTTAGGCAGAGCATATATTCTGTAGCTCACCAGAGGCCTTACCACTCCTTACTGTCTTTCACTCACTCGTTTTAAACATTGTCCCTCATGAGAGCTCTAATGTTCTGTTTGGAGAATGCATTGTTTGAACAGTATTCTGTTGTGTTTGGAGAAAAGAACTAAGCTGGGTAGAGTCTAATATAGGAACAGGGTAAGGTTAGGTTCGGTAATCATGAGTAGACAACACGAAATACCAAAGAATGTCAAGATATTCTGACATGAAATAGAAGATAGGATGGGAAGGGATCAGTAAATATCTTTGCTGTGTAATAATTTTGCCTCATTCTAAGCTGACCATATCATGCTTGCTTTTGTCCTAGAATGTATGATACCTAGACTGGTTGGGAAGATGAAAAATCTCAGGCTACTCTAGTTTTGCTCCCTGTATCCAAATTAGCTTCAGTTCAGCTCAAGTCTCCATTTGGTAGCTAACTATCTCCCAATTTCCCTGACTCCAGGGAAGGAAGAGAGCTACATTCCAGTAAATGGTTACTGATAGGAAAAAAAAGACACTTGTTCTGAAAAAATCCTCATCTCCTGCTTCCGTATGAGAATTTCAAATTCTAGAGTGCATAAAAACACACATGTGCATGTGTACACACACACACACACAGTGCTCCGAACAAATATGAGTTAGCTATATATATACGAGGTCATGGACCAAAATGTTAATATCAACTTGTAACAGTAATTTTAAAAGAATTCTTGGTTTATTAGACTCAATTGTTTTGTTCTAAGATTTACCAAAATATGTTTTAATTAGGGAATCAGAATATTTTCCAATTTAAATTATCCATAATTTTAACTATAATCCATATTAGTTGACTCAATAATATTAGACAGTCATGGAATTTATAGAATATCATATATATAACAAATCATACATTCATACCACTAGGAAAAATAGTGTGACTTAGGCAGTATTTCTCCCAAGTGTGTTCCATGGAACATTGTTCCATGAGATGATAATAGGTCTGTCTCACACACACAAACACACAGACTGCAATGATTAAACATGACTGGCTACATAATTTTCAGGGCCCCATGCAAAATGAAAATGTAGATCCCTTTATTTTAAAAATAAGATGGCAATAGAAGAGCATTAAATCAAGCATGATTCTCTTCTAAGCATGGGATCATATGTGACTACACAAGATGCATTCCCCTGAAACCAACCAAAACCTATTTTTAAAATGATTTTTAAAATGCTGGGCTGAAACTTTCCTGGTGGTCTAGTGGTTAAGACTCCGTGTTCCCAATGCAGGGAGCACCAGTTCAATCCCTGGTCAGGGGAATTAAGATTCTGCATGCTGCACAGCTTGGTCAAAATAAATAAATTAAAAAAAAAAAGAGGTGCTGTGTTGAAATAAAAAATTTTTAATGCTGGATTAAAAATGTTACACAGATTTCATTGCAGGAGGACTTCACAGAGTCTCTTATATGCTAATGTGCATTGTGAACCTTCAAGACATACATGTACTGAAGATCAGTTCCCAAATATACTTCACCAAACTCTTTTGAATTATTATAAGGTCATCTTACAGGACCAGTGTTCCAGAGAGACCCATTGTAAAATGCAGCTTAGGCTGTGCAGATAGGCTATATCTGATTTAACATCAATTTGTTAATTATAAGTCACATATGGCTGCTAAGTCGCTTCAGTCATGTCCGACTCTGTGTGACCCCATAGACGGCCTCCTACCAGGCTCCTCTTTTCCTGGGATTCTCCAGGCCAAGAACACTGGAGTGGGTTGCCATTTCCCTCTCCAATGCATGAAAGTGAAAAATGAAAGTGAAGTCACTCAGTCATGTCTGACTCTTAGCAACCTCATGGACTGCAGCCTACCAGGCTCCTCCATCCATGGGATTTTCCAGGCAAGAGTACTGGAGTGGGGTGCCATTGCCTTCTCCATCACATATGGCATTTCCCCTACATTTGGAATAAGGCAACTAGAGATAACTGTAGATGCAAAAGTGGGATTCACTAAATCTACTCTCCAATTGTTTGGTCTTTTACTATTTGGAAGGTCAACTCAGTGGTAAACAACCCCAGTGCTTTCTGGGATGGACTAGACATGGTCTGAGACTATATCCCAAGCCAATTTATTTTTCACCTTTTATCTTGTCAATTCAGAGGAAATAACATCCTTACTTACCATTACCCAGTTCCCAAGAAATGTTGTACTTTTTGCTGGCACTGTACTTCAACAGACTCAGGGCACTAGAGCTGTTCCAGGAGTTATTGGGATTGCGACGCAGAGCATTTAGAGCGAATATCAGATGGAGTCCAGAGCAATCAGCAAAGTTATACAGTTTGTCTAGAGACCTGGCTGGGAAGAAGCAGAGAAAGGCTTGTAACTTTCAAATCAACATCCCAACAAAACGAAACTATTAACTACTAAAAAAAAAATGTTTTTATGAACTTCCTGCTAATAAGAATTATACAGAGGCTTCCGAAAGGGACTATTACCATTTGGTTCAGGGTTCACTTCAAGGTGATTTCTGAAAGCAGCATACACAACTCCAGATAAAGGTCACAAATTGGCAACCAAGTCTAGTACATAGGATATAGTATATTTTATTTGTTAAAAAAATTGAATTGCTAACATTTAGAAATGGGAAGATATCACAAACTAGCTAGATTTACAGTTCTTCTCGAAAAATCTGGCACTGTGGGATCTGTACTCTCTAATGAAACGAAATGAGAGGAACAGTGTCAGGAGACAAGGCCAGGAAAGATGACTGGCTGGGGAGTCTCAGAAAACAGCTCAGCCTAGAAACACTTCCCAAAAATTTCACTCAATTTCACATTTTTAATATTTCTGAAAACAGATATATTAATACCATAACCACAAATAGAAATATGTTCATTGTCAGGTTGACCCCAGTTATCATGAAAGCTATTCACCATATGTTCCATACCCATCCCATTCCTTCATATCTATTGCCACCATTCTGGTTCTGGCTATTATTTCCACTTGCATGAATTATCACAAGAATGTACTTGCCTGTCTACTTCTAGATTCTTCCCACACTGCCAGATTCATCTTTTCCCAATTGATTTTATAAGTTTCACTTACTCTTCAAAATCTTAGTAGATTTTCAAGACCTTTGGTTTTTTCAATTCAAAGCCTCTACAACTCAACCATAATTTTTCCCCAACTTCAGGCCCCTCTACTTTTGTTAAAAAGTTCTTTGTGGGTGTTATCCAGTTCTATTTATTATAGAATCCCTGCCCTACTGGCCTTTGTCCTGATTCTCATTTGTCATGGCTTTTCCCCCTCTTTTAAACATATCCAGATTTTACTTGCCCTTTTATACATTGTTTCACAAAATATGGATGACACAATTTTCAGTGGTATACAGACTGAAAAAAAAATTTTAGGTTAATAATTAATTACAGGGGTTCACATTATCCTTGTATGTATTATCCAAGTCCCTAGAGCAGAGTTTCTCAAATGGAATTCTGTGCAACACCATGTGGGGCTCCATAAGATGTCATTAGGGAGTTCTGCAAAAGATGACAGTGACCACAGTGCTCCATTAGCAGCTGCTATAGATTTTTTAGGGCTTCCCACATGGTACTAGTGGTAAAGAACCCACCTGCCAATGCAAGAGACATAAGAGATGCAGGTTCAATCCCAGGCATGGCAACCCACTTCAGTATTTTTTCCTGGAGAATCCTATGGACAGAAGAGCCTGGTGGGCTGCAGTCCAGTGGGTCCTAAAGAGTCAGACATGACTGAAGCAACTTAGCGTGGACACATAGGTTTTTTAGTCTTATAAAGCAGGACCATGATCATTTGGTTATATCCAAAAGCAGAGACATTACTTTGCCAACAAAGGTCCGTCTAGTCAAGGCTATGGTTTTTCCAGTGGTCATGTATGGATGTGAGAGTTGGACTGTGAAGAAAGCTGAGCACCAAAGAATTGATGCTTTTAAACTGTGGTGTTGGAGAAGACTCTTGAGAGTCCCTTGGACTGCAAGGAGATCCAACCAGTCCATGCTAAAGGAGATCAGCCCTGGGATTTCTTTGCAAGGAATGATGCTAAAGCTGAAACTCCAGTCCTTTGGCCACCTCATGCGAAGAGTTGACTCATTAGAAAAGATTCTGATGCTGGGAGGGATTGGGGCAGGAGGAGAAGGGGACGAGAGAGGATGAGATGGCTGGATGGCGTCACCAACTCGATGAATGTGAGTTTGAGTGAACTCCGGGAGTTGGTGATGGACAGGGAGGCCTGGCATGCTGTGATTCATGGGGTCGCAAAGAGTCGGACACGACTGAGCGATTGAACTGAACTGAACTGATTATCAGTTTTTGAAGCAGGTTTCAGGGCTTGCTTCCGTCTTTATCTCTGTATATATGTATGAGAATTCTCACATACATGAATTTGAGCAAGCTCTGGGAGATAGTGGAGGACAGAGGAAGCTGACTTGTGCAGTCCATGGTGCTGCAGAGTTGAACACAACTTAGTGACTGAACAACAACAGCAACAATGTATGAGAAAATATTTTTTAAGAAACATCAAAAAAAGGACAGAAATTGTCTCATTTTAGCTGAAAATAAAATCCATGGGAACTTACCTCACATTAAGCCCAGAATCAAGTAAATAAGCAACAACAAAAAATGGCATAAGTGTCACATTAAAGAAATAAACATAATCATTCTTTAAAAAAAATTTAATCATTTATTTTTAGTTCCAAATAGCAATTAAAATTAAAGTGCATTTTTAGGCCTATTAAAATGATCATGAAACCAGCACATGTGTATATCAATCTTAGAATTATCTACATACTCCTGACATTGCCACTCAGTAAGAAGATGTTTTCTTTCAAAGTCTTTTAGAAAATGTCTTAGACTATAATTTTACTCATATTGCTTTGACATATAGTTTTAGTAACTTTGTTATTCAACTGTTAATTTATTTTCCTATTGAAAACAATATTAATGTAAGTTCATAAATGTTGTTTAAATAAACCTAACAAACCTACCTTTAGAAATATTATATCCCATTTTGACTTAAACCAGTTACTTAACAAAAACATATTCAGTTCAGTTCAGTTCAGTCACTCAGTTGTGTCCGACTCTTTGCAACCCCATGAATCGCAGCACGCCAGGCCTCCCTGTCCATCACCAACTCCTGGAGTTCACTCAGACTCATGTCCATCGAGTCGGTGATACCATCCAGCCATCTCATCCTCTGTCGTCCCCTTTTCCTCCTGCCCCCAATTCCTCCCAGCATCAGAATCTTTTCCAGTGAGTCAACTCTTCACATGAGGTGGCCAAAGTACTGGAGTTTCAGCTTTAGCATCATTCTTTCCAAAGAACACCCAGGACTGATCTTCTTTAGGATGGACTGGTTGGATCTCTGTGCAGTCCAAGGGACTCTCAAGAGTCTTCTCCAACACCACAGTTCAAAGGCATCAATTCTTCAACGCTCAGCATTCTTCCAACCCTCACATCCGTACATGACCACTGGAAAAACCATAGCCATGACTAGACGGACCTTTGTTGGCAAAGTAATGTTTCTGCTTTTCAATATGCTATCTAGGTTGGTCATAACTTTCCTTCCAAGGAGTAAGCGTCTTTTAATTTCATGGCTGTAGTCACCATCTGCAGTGATTTTGGAGCCCCCAAAAATAAAGTCTGACACTGTTTCCACTGTTTCCCTATCTATATTTGCCTTAAAATTTTTCAAATTCATAAAAAGGAAAAAAGGGATTAATTTCAAGAAACAAAGTTAACTACTTGGCTTTTTTCCCTCTTCTAAAAAGGCTGTATAAAAAATCATTTTCAGTTTTAAATAGGAAGGAAAAATCCTAAGCTTGCAACTTACCATATATCACATACTATATTTCAATAGCATTTATATGACAGAAAGTTTTGATAATGCTTTTAATCTTACTTGGGTAAGGTACCAAAAAGTCAAGGAGGACATTTTAAAAGGGAAAAACTGAAGTCTCTTCTACATATACCACTGAAATATTCAAGGAGAGGGGACCAACAAAAGAATAGGCTAAAATGTCAGCCAAACTAAACAGATTTTTCAGGAAAACACTGCTCTGTTTAAAAGAGCACTAGCAGTTATTATTGAATTATAGTATCTACAACTAAGTGATTACACTTTTTATCTAGGAGTCCCCTGATCCTTGAGAATATTTCAAATGTATCTGATATAAAACGTTTGAGAAGGCTGCACTAGTGCTAAAGAATACATAGCAAAAAAGTAATCCTAACACTAAAGTAGTCATTGCTGAGCTGAGAATTGACTTAAACATTCCTTCCACTTGGCAACATCCTCACTAATATCCTCACGAATACTATCAATGATGCTTTTAATTTCTCCAATATACAGTAAACCCAGTATATTTCCAAAGCTGTAGGAAAGTCAAATTGCAAATCTGAGCAAAAGACACAGGATTTTGTGAGATCATTGAAAATAATGATTGATAAATGTTTAAGTTACATGCCAATCCACTAAAAAAGATCCAGAAGAATTATATCAGTTAACTAAACAAGAGAAAACTTACAAGAGTGATAACAAAATAAATTACTCAAAAAATAATTTGAATATTAAAATCTCTAGTTCTACTTTGATGGTTTTAATATTTTAAATTGTGCCACAAAAGTTAAATTATTTTATCAGAAAGATACTCAATATATGATTAAGTATTGACATAATGAGGATTTTCTGTGTTTGTTTCATGTGTAATAGAAAAACACATATCAAACACAAAAGCACATCAAACATGATTTCATGAAATGAAATTTCATGAAAATGGTGTAGTAAGAAACTGAAAGTTACTGATAAAAGATATGTCTAATAATTATTCTTACTAGTTCAACAAATATACCCTGGAGTTTATTTTTAAATGACATATATTTAAATACAGTACATTTAGTAGATGCTCAACAAATGGAATCTTCTTGGAGCATTTGTTGTCAGTTCCATCCGAGCAGATATTTAAAGATGACTTCTACTTTTTCTACTAGAGGTTACCAATACCTCTATGTCCGATAGTCAGATTGCCTTGGCATCTCATAGGAACAGAGCTTTAAGGAGCCTTGTCTAGCACGCAGCTAGATGAGGAGCTGGAATCTGAGAGAGATGGAAGAGAGGGGCTTGGGAGTCTATACAGTGCTAAGATAGTTGATGCTGTGAAAGTTCTTGAGACTTTTGTAGGACAAGATGTCAGGATAAAACCTTAAGAAATGTCCAAATATAAAGATCAGGAAGCGCAGAGTAATGAAAATTAAAACAAAAATAAATGGGATCAAATTAAATTTAAAAGCTTTTGCACAGCAAAGGAAACCATTAATAAAACAAAAATGAAGAAACAGACAAAGGATTAGTATCCAAAATATACAAACACAAATAGTTCATAGAACTGCATATCCAAAAATGAGCACAATCAAAATTTAGGGGAAGGATCTACACAGACATTTCTCCAAAGAAGACATATAGATGGCCAAGAAACACATGAAAAGATGCTCAACATCACTAATTATTCAGTTCAGTTCAGTCACTCAGTCATGCCCGACTCTTTGCGACCCCATAGACTGCAGCATGCCAAGCCTTCCTGTCCATCACCAACTCCTGGAGTTTACCCAAACTAAAGGGGGCAGGAGGAGAAGGGGATGACAGAGGATGAGATGGCTGGATGGCATCACCGACTCGATGGACGTGAGTTTGGGTAAACTCTGGGAGTTGGTGATGGACAGGGAGGCCTGGTGTGCTAAGATTCATGGGGTCACAAAGAGTCAGACACGACTGAGGGACTGAAATGAACTGAACTAAACTAAATATCCATTGAGTAACTGATGGCATCCAACCATTTCATCCTCTGTCATCCCCCTGTCCCTGCCCTCAATCTTTCCCAACATCAGGGTCTTTTCAAATGAGTCAGCTCTTTGCATCAGGTGGCCAAAATATTGGAGTTTCAGCTTCAACATCAGTCCTTCCAATGAACACTCAGGACTGATCTCCTTTAGGATGGACTGGTTGAACCTCCTTGCAGTCCAAGGGACTCTCAGAAGGCTTCACCAACACCACAGTTCAAAAGCATCAATTCTTCTGTGCTCAGCTTTCTTTATAGTCCAACTCTCACATCCATACCTGACTCCTGGAAAAACCATAGCCTTGACTAGATGGACCTTTGCTGACAAAGTAATGTCTCTGCTTTTTAATATGCTGTCCAAAGTGAAGTCACTCAGTTGTGTCCAACTTTTAGCGACTACATGGACTGCAGCCTACCAGGCTGCTCCATCCATGGGATTCTCCAGGCAAGAGTACTGGAGTGGGGTGCCATTGCCTTCTCCAATATGCTGTCCAGGTTAGGCATAACTTTCCTTCCAAGGAGTAAGCGTCTTTTAATTTCATGGCTGCAGTTACCATCTGCAGTGATTTTGGAGCCCAGAAAAATCAAGTCAGCCACTGTTTCCACAGTTTCCCCATCTATTGCCATGAAGTGATGGGACTGGATGCATGATCTTAGTTTTCTAAATGTTGAGCTTTAAGCCAATTTTTCCACCCTCCTCTTTCACTTTCATCAAGAGGCTCTTTAGTTCTTCTTCACTTTCTGCCATAAGGGTGATGTCATCTGCATATCCGAGGTTATTGATATTTCTCCCAGCAATGTTGATTCCAGCTTGTGCTTCATCCAGCCCAGTGTTTCTCATGATGTACTCTGCATATAAGTTAAATAAGTAGAGTGACAATATACAGCCTGGACATACTCCTTTTTCTATTTGGAACCAGTCTGTTGTTCCATGTCCAATTCTAACTGTTGCTTCCTGACCTGCATACAGATTTCTCAGGAGGCAGGTGACGTAGTCTGGTATTCCCAACTCTTGAAGAATTTTCCACAGTTTGTTGTGATCCACACAGTCAAGGTCTTTGGCATAGTCAATAAAGCAGAAATAGATGTTTTTCTGGAATGCTCTTGATTTTTCGATGATCCAGCAGATGTTGGCAATTTGATCTCTGGTTCCTCTGCCTTTTCTAAAACCAGCTTGAACATCTGGAAGTTCACAGTTCACATATTGTTGAAGCCTGGCTCAGAGAATTTTGAGCATTACTTTACTAGCGTGTGAGATGAGTGCAATTGTGCGGTAGTTTGAGCATTCTTTGGCATTGCCTTTCTTTGGGATTGGAATGCAAACTGACCTTTTCCAGTCCTGTGGCCACTGCTGAGTTTTCCAAATTTGCTGGCATATTGAGTGCAGCACTTTCGCAGCATCATCTTTCAGGATTTGAAATATCTCAACTGGAATTCCATCACCTTCACTAGCTTTGTTCGTAATGATACTTTCTAAGGCTCACTTGACTTCGCTTTCCATGATGTCTGGCTCTAGGTGAGTGATCACACCATTGTGATTATCTGGGTCATGAAGATCTTTTTAAAAATAATTCTTCTGTGTATTCTTGCCACCTCTTCTTAATATCTTCTGCTTCTGTTAGGTCCCTACCATTTCTGTCCTTTATTGAGCCCATCTTTGCATGAAATATTCCCTTGGTATCTCTAATTTTCTTAAAGAGATCTCTAGTCTTTCCCATTCTATTGGTTTCCTCTATTTCTTTGCACTGATCACTGAGGAAGGCTTTCTTATCTCTCCTTGCTATTCTTTGGAACTCTGCATTCAAATGGGTATATCTTTCCTTTTCTCCTTTGCTTTTCAGTTTTCTTCTTTTCATAGCTATTTGTAAGGCCTCCTCAGACAGCCATTTTGCCTTTTTGCATTTTTTTTTCCCCCTTGGGGATGGTCTTGATCCCTGCCTCCTGTATAATGTCATGAACCTGTCCAGAGTTCTTCAGGCACTCTGTCTATCAGTTCTAATCCCTTGAGTCTATTTGTCACTTCCACTGTATAATCCTAAGGGACTTGATTTAGGTCATACCTGAATGGTCTAGTGGTTTTCCCTACTTTCTTCATTTTAAGTCTAAATTTGGTAATAAGTAGTTCATGATCTGAGCCACAGTCAGGTTCTGATCTTGTTTTTGCTGACTGTATAGAGCTTCTCCATCTTTGGCTGCAAAGATTATAATCAATCTAATTTCAATATTGGCCATCTGGTGATGTTCATGTGTAGAGTCTTCTCTTGTGCTGTTGCAAGAGGGTGTTTGCCATGACCTGTAAATCTTCTTGGCAAAACTCTATTAGCCTTTGCCTTGCTTCATTCTGTACTCCAAGGCCAAATTTTCCATTAATCCAGGTGTTTCTTGACTTCCTATTTTTGCATTCCAGTCCCCTATAATGAAAAGGACATCATTCTTGGGTGTTAGTTCTAGAAGGTCTTGTAGATCTTCATAGAATGATTCAGCTTCAGCTTCTTCAGTGTTACTGGTTGGGGCATAGACTTGGATTACTGTGATATTGAATGGTTTGCCTTGGAAATGAACAGAGATCATTCTATCGTTTTTGAGATTGCATCCAAGTACTGCATTTCGGACTCTTTTGTTGACTGTGATGGCTACTCCATTTCTTCTAAGGGATTCTTGTCCACATTAGTAGATATAATGGTCATCTGAGTTATATTCATCATATCAGTCCATTTTAGTTCGCTGATTCCTAAAATGTCAACGTTCACTCTTGCCATCTCCTGTTTGACCACTTCCAATTTGCCTTGATTCATGGACCTAACATTCCAGGTTCCTATGCAATATTGCTCTTTACAGCTTTGGACCTTGCTTCTATCACCAGTCACATCCACTACTGGGTGTTGTTTTTGCTTTGGCTCCCACTCATCATTCTTTTTAGAGTTATTTCTCCACTGATCTCCAGTAGCATATTGGGCACCTACCGACCTGGGGAGTTCATCTTTCAGTGTCCAATCTTTTTACCTTTTCATACTGTTCATGGGGTTCTCATGGCAAGAATACTGAAGTGGTTTGCTATTCTCTTCTCCAGTGGGCCACATTTTGTCAGAACTCTCTATATGTTATGTAAATTGCTACATGAACAAAACTTATATATTTGCCTTCATCCTTTTCCTTCCTGATGTTGTTGTTCAGTCACCAAGTCATATTCGACTCTTCGCAATCCCATGGTCCGGTCATCACTGTTGGTCCCATCAGTGATTGAAAGTGTCCTTCCTGATAGCCACTTTTAAATCCTCTTCTATAGAAATTATGGAGTCATAAATGTCACCTGGGAATCAAACAGTGATTTTCTAGGTAATTTGTGCTTCCCCAGAATTCTGTCAAGATGAGGCATTAAAGTCTCTTCATAATTCAATATATAGGAAGTCATGCCAGTATTAACCCTACCCCAAACATGCCCCTTTCCACTAAGTGCAACTTTTTCTTTGAAGGGGTTGGGTGGGGCAGGGAGTAGTTGCTTCAGAGGATATCAGAGTATCAACTGAGCTCTGTTCAAGTATGTTTCATTTGTACATTGTGCTTTTCACGTGATTTGATATTCTATTCATATTCTCATGTGCTCATAATTAGAATAAGCTGACACTACTTGTTGAGTGGGCTTCCCTGGTGGCTCAGTAGTAAAGAATCTCCCTGCAATGCAGGAAATGCAGGAGACATGGGTTTGATCCCTGGGTCAGGAAGATTCCCTGGAGCAGGAAATGACAATCCACTCTAGTATTATTGCCTGGGAAATCCCATGGATAGAGGAGCCTGGTGGGCTACAATCCATGGGGTCATAAGAGAGTCAGACACAACTTAGCAACTAAACAACAACAACAACAACTCTGTTGAACTCAGCACCAGTTTCCCTTTTTGAAGTTCAGTACTGTCCTCTAAGAGCTAACAGTAAGAAACACACGTTTAAATCCTTAGCCACACAGAAAAAGCACTCTTCTTTCACAAGAAGTTTTCAAAAGAAGAAAATAGTCACTAACAAAACTGGATATTTTTGTTCGATTCAGAAATGTGTAAGACTGGATTGAGCCTTTAAAACAAACAAACTATGTTTTCTGCATGATACTTGCTTAGACTTGGCCAAAGAATTCCTCAAATACTAGTCTGATTAACTTTATGCCATGTTAGAACTCCTCATCATTTCTTGACAAACCACATTATTCCTTGGCTGTCACTATTCTAAGCTTTTTATCTCTGCCTAGAATATCCTTTCTCATCTTTTCCTCATTCTTCATAGCTTAGGTCTATAGCCTTCTCTGTGAGGTCTTTTCCTTATTCTCCAAGATACAGACATTGGGGCTCCATCCTTTCATCTCTCTCCGCTCTTTGTTGGCTCCTGATACAGCCATAGCCAATCTTTGTATCATTGTTCAGTTCTGTGTTCCTCTCTCAAGGCAGATTGGAACATTTACAAAAAAAAAAAAAAAAGTACCATGTCTGCTTTTTTAGCATCTATTTCAGTATATAATATACAATAAGCCTTAATAAATGTGTGACTCATACAGGTATTATTTAGGCCCCTTCAATACCACTTGCAGACTGTCCTCACCCTATACATAATCCAACCTGAATTATCATTGTTCATGGTAGCAAATTCCGTCTAGATTATGGTCTATTACTACATGCTGTTAAATGCAGTTAAATTATATACTCAATTTACCTTAAGTGTTCAGTTTGGAATGAATAATATTGAGGAGGCACAGGTGACTATTCAATAGAAACTGGAAGAACAGAGGAATTTCTGGTGGAAGTCAGGGGGAAAAAATTGAGAGTAAAAACAGAGTGAGGCGAACTCTGAACTACCTCTGCTTTTTGTAATTCAGAGAGACATCATCAGTTAGCGGGGAACCATTAGAATTAGTGAGTACAACCAATAAGAAGTAGGGCATTTTAATCATAGCTATTAAGAGAGAACAGGTTGAGAATTGCCTGGGAGGAAAACACAGACATTTCACAGAGTGAAGCTATCTCTAAGCTGAGAGCTAATTTTATTACAAAGAAGAATATCTCCAGTTTAGTCAGGGGAATGAAACCTTAACTAGGTTATAAAGAAATCAGCATAAATGCCTATAATTTGACTGAAGCTGTTGAAGGTGAATGAGACTTGGAAAACGTTGTGAATAAAAAGTACAATATTATATTAATACAAGGCTCTGGGCTAGAGACTAATTACTGCATTAATCAAGTTAACTAGATTAAAGGGAAAACTAAATGGCAGTGAGTATAGTAAGATCTCTGGATCTCATCAGAATTCTGTCTAAATGATGATAGGAAAAGAGTAAAAGAGACACTGACATTATTAAAATGGCTAGGACCGCTTTTAAGAAATGTACTCTTAAGAAAGTGATTTATACATATATATATGTGTATATGTGTATATATATACACATATACACATATATAAACAAAGTATACATGTATTCTTTTTCATATTCATTTCCATTATGGCTTATTATAGGATACTGAATATAATTTCCTGTGCTATACAGTATGACCTTGTTGTTTATCTATTTTATATATAGTAGTTTGTATCTACTAATCCCAAACTCTTACTTTATCCTTCCCCCACACGCTTCCCCTTTGGTCGCCATAAGTTGGTTTTCTATGTCTGTGAGTTTATCTCTGTTTCATAAATAAGGTCATTTGTGTCACACTTTAGATTCCAAACATAAGTGAAAACATATGGTATTTGCTTTCCCTTTCTTACTTCACTTAGTGTGATAATTTTTAGGTCCATTCATGTTGCTGAAAATGGCATTTTATTCATTTCTTTGGCTGCATAGTATTCCACTGTGTATATATATCACATCTTCTTTATCCATTCATCTGTTGATGGACATTTACTTTTCTTCCATATCTTAGCCACTATAAACAGTCAGCACTCTTTTTGGTAATCAATAACTGAAAACAATCCAAATGCCTATCAAGTGGGGCCTGGTTAATCAAATAATAAATCTATGTTACAGGAAGAGGTTCTAAATAAGGAAATGGGGAAGGCTACAAGAAGCCTTGTGGAGATGGATTGGAAATGGAGGTATTAGTATAACTCATGGTTTTAATATATGTATAGATGAATAGATACAAAAATATGTGTATATATGGGTGTGTTTAATATTTATACACATTTCCTATCCATTGAACAGGCCTGGAAGCAATGACACTCCAGTATCAATGAACACACCCAGCACCAAGAGCTTGGTTTTTAAATATAATTCTGTAATAAAAGGAACCAGGTTTCCTTGGAAAAACAGCTGATGCCAGAGCTAGGTCAGAGAAAACATGAGAAGAGACTAGGCCATCTTGTGGTACCAGAAAATAAGGAATGCTCAAAAATGATGAAGGGATGTTAAAAGGACATAGGAGTCAACTTGAAGGATCCCTACCTTGGCCAAAGATGAGACAATGTGAACAACAAAATAAATAATGGTAGCACTGGATTATAACCCACAGAATGAAATAAATATCTGAAAGTCATTTTGTATAAATATATAATTCACTAAATAAATAAAAGGAAAAGGAGGAACAGCTCTTCTTCACAGAATATATATTAATAAATGTAGAAGAATGGACATATAAAATTGACATCAGGCAACACCAAGGAAGACCTACAGATGGTAATAAAGCACATGAAAAGATGCTCAACGTTGCTAACTATTAGAGAAATGAAAGTCAACACTACAATGAGGTATCACTAAACATCAGCCAGAATGATCATCATAAAAAGTCTACAAACAATAAATGATGGAGAGGATGTGGGGGGAAAAAAAGAATTCTCTTACACTTGTTGAGAAATGTAAACTGGTGCAGCCACTATGGAGAACAGTACGGCATTTTGTTGAAAAACTAAAAATAGAGCTACCATATGACCCAGCAATCTTACTTCTGGGTGTACAGCCAGAGAAAACTCTAATTCAAAAATATACATGCACCCCAAAGATTACAGAAGCACCTAAATGAGTATCAGCAGATGACATATAACTGAATCACTTTTCTGTATACTTGAAACTAACACAACACTGTAAACTAACTATACTTCAATTAAAAAAAAGAAAATGAAATAAATAAGTTCTGGAGATCTACTGTACAACATAGAGCCTCTAATTAACAATACTGATGTGTACTTAAACTTTTGCTTAGAGAACAGAACTTATATTAAATGCCCTTATCACAAAAGAATGAACCCAAACAAAAATATAAGGAGTGGGAGGAAACTTTTGGAGATGACGAAAGATGATGGCATTGATAGTAATGATGGTTTTATGGGAGTATACTTATCTCCAAACACATCCAGTTGGTACATTAAATAACTACAGCTTTCATATTTCAATCATACCTCAGTATAGAGTTAAAGAAAATCTAGAGCCAATGCCATACTAAATGTAAAAACTGAAAGCTTCCTCCTTCCAGAGAGGATTTTTCACAAGTGAATAAGGATTAAGATCAAGAATTTTGACAGAAATGTTGTTTGCATTAACAATAAATTAGAAACAACTTAAATGTCCATCAATGAGAATTGACAAGTAGTTTAAAGAGAATGAACCAGAGCTACAAGTACTGGAAGAGAAACATCTCAAAAATAAACCTTGGGTAAAAAAGAGTGAGTTGCAGAATGATACATGTGTTATGATATTATTTACATGAATTGCAAAAACATAAAAAATACTATACATTCATTATGAAAATACATTATACATGTACCCTCATAGTCAATGAAAGAGTTGGAAATGCAGTACTTGGATGTGATCTCAAAAACGACAGAATGATCTCTGTTCGTTTCCAAGGCAAATCATTCAATATCACGGTAATCCAAGTCTATGCCCCAACCAGTAACACTGAAGATGCTGAAGTTGAATCATTCTATGAAGACCTACAAGACCTTCTAGAACCAACACCCAAGAATGATGTCCTTTTCATTATAGGGGACTGGAATGCAAAAATAGGAAGTCAAGAAACACCTGGATTAATGGAAAATTTGGCCTTGGAGTACAGAATGAAGCAAGGCAAAGGCTAATAGAGTTGGCCAAGAGAATGTACTGGTCATGGCAAATACCCTCTTCCAACAACCCAAGAGAAGACCCTACACATGGACATCACCAGATGGCCAACACTGATATCAAATTGATTATATTCTTTGCAGCCAAAGATGGAGAAGCTCTGTACAGTCAGCAAAAACAAGATCAGAACCTGACTGTGGCTCAGGTCATGAACTCATTGCCAAATTCAGACTTAAATTGAAGAAAGTAGGGAAAACCACCAGACCATTCAGGTGTGACCTAAATCAAATCCCTTATGATTATACAGTGGAAGTGACAAATAGATGCAAGGGATTAGAACTGATAGAGTGCCTGATGAACTAGGGACAGAGGTTCGTGACATTATACAGGAGGCAGGGATCAAGACCGCCCCCAAGAAAAAGAAATGCAAAAAGGCAAAATGGCTGTCTGAGGAGGCCTTACAAATAGCTATGAAAAGACGAAAAGCAAAAAGCAAAGGAGAAAAAGAAAGGTATGCCCATTCGAATGTAGAGTTCCAAAGAATAGCATGGAGAGATAAGAAAGCCTTCCTAAGTGATCAGTGCAAAGAAATAGAGGAAAACAATAGAATGGGAAAGACTAGAGATCTCTTCAAGAAAATTAGAGATACCAAGGGAAGATGTCATGCAAAGATGAGTTCAATAAAGGACAGAAATGGTATGGATCTAACAGAAGCAGAAGATATTAAGAAGAGGCGGCAAGCATACACGGAAGAATTATTTTTAAAAAGATCTTCATGACCCAGATAATCATGATGGTATGATCACTCACCTAGAGCCAGACATCATGGAAAGCGAAGTCAAGTGGGCCTTAGGAAGTATCACTATGAACAGAGATAGTGGAGGTGATGGAATTCCAGTTGAGATATTTCAAATTCTAAAAGATGATGCTGTGAAAGTGCTGCACTCAATATGCCAGCAAATTTGGAAAACTCAGCAGTGGCCACAGGACTGGAAAAGGTCAGTTTACATTCCAATCCCAAAGGCAATGCCAAAGAATGCTCAAACTACCACACAATTGCACTCATCTCACATGCTAGTAAAGTAATGCTCAAAATTATCCAAGCCGCAGGCTTTAGCAGTATGTGAACCATGAACTTCCAGGTGTTCAAGCCAGATTTAGAAAAGGCAGAGGAACCAGAGATCAAATTGCCAACATTCACTGGGTCATCAAAAAACGAAGAGCATTCCAGAAAAACATCTACTTCTGCTTTACTGACTATGCTGAAGACCTTGACTGTGTGGATCACAACAAACTGGAAAATTCTTCAAGAGATGGGAATACCAGACCACCTGACCTGCCTCCTGAGAAATCTGTATGCAGGTCAGGAAGCAACAGTTAGATCAGAACATGGAACAACCGACTGGTTCCAAATTGGGAAAAGAGAATGTCAAGGCTGTATATCGTCACCCCGCCTATTTAACTTATATGCAGAGTACATCACGAGAAATGCTGGGCTGGATGAAGCACAAGCTGGAATGAAGATTGCAAGGAGAAATATCAATAACCTCAGATATGCAAATGACACCACCCGTATGGCAAAAAGTGAAGAAGAACTAAAGAGCCTCTTGAAAGTGAAAGAGGAGAGTGAAAAAGCTGGCTTAAAACTCAACATTCATAAAACTAAGATTATGGTATTTGGTTCCATCACTTCATGGCAAATAGATGGTGAATAATGAGAGACTTTATGTTTTTTAGGCTCCAAAATCACTGCAGATGGTGACTGCAGCCATGAAATTAAAAGACGCTTGCTCCTTCGAAGACTAGTTATGACCCATCTAGACAGCATATTAAAAAGCAGAGACATTACTTTGCCAACGAATGCCCATCTAGTCAAGGCTATGCTTTTTCCAGTGGTCATGTATGGATGTGAGAGTTGGACTAAAAGAAAGCTGAGCACCGAAGAATTGATGCTTTTGAACTGTGGTGTTGGAGAAGACTCTTGAGAGTCCCTCGGACTGCAAGGAGATCCAACCAGTCAATTATAAGGGAAATCAGGCCTGAATATTCATTGGAAGGACTAATGCTAAAGTTGAAACTGCAATCCTTGGCCATCTGATGCAAAGAACTGACTCATTTGAAGAGACCCTGATGCTGAGAAAGATTGAAGGCTGAGGAGAAGGGGAAGACAGAGGATGAAATGGTTGGATGGTATCACCGACTCAATGGACAAGAGTTTGAGTAAACTCTGGGAGTTGGTGACAGACAGGGAGGCCTGGCGTGCTGCGGTCCATGGGGTCACAAAAAGTAGGACACGACTGAGTGACTGAACCAAACTGACAGTATACTACATATGCACCTATATGTTTACCATGCAAATATAAAGTAAAAAGTGAGGAGAAATGGTTAGTGGTTACCTCTATGCTGAAATGGAAAGTAATGGGATTAGAGAGGAATACTCAAATTTGCTTTACCTATATCTGTAACATTTTCTTTCTTTAAAAAGATAGGATTTGAAGTATGTACATATAAAAAGATATCAGTCTTAACAAAGTTAGTTAATGGTGGGTAGATGAATATTTATTTCTTTATTTTCTATACCATTTGCAGAGTTTTCTATTCTTCCTGAGTTTTTAGTGTTTTTATCAGGAAGAAAAAAAATTGTTTAACATATTATAATGAAGATGGTTGCCCTCGAGAGGGCCTAAGATAGGTGGTAGTTGGAGAAGGAGCAGAAATTTGTGGTAGAGCCTCTGAATATGGCTTGTTCTGATGGGGTGGATAGTAGAGGTGGCAATTGTGATATTTTTGTTTAGGGACAATATGAAAACTGCTTCTTTAGTCATAAAGCCATTTTCTTAGGGATAAATTTCTTAAGATGCCACAGTGACATACTAACCAGGTTTTGGCATAGATCTCCCTGAAGCAGTGATAAATCTTACTGGCAGTAAGAAGTACACTTCTTACCTAGCCTAAAATCATTTTAGCTCTGGGATAGACCCAGCTCTCCCATGAGTGAAGGGGTTGGGAGCTAAATCATGCAGGGAAAAGAAATGTTTATAGAGAAATATGGGGTGTCTCTCCAATGACTGTGATTCTAATAGGGAACAATAAAGAGCTGATACAGGGAAGGAGGGAGATAGTTAAGAAAAGAGGTCACCAAACAGTTACTGACACTGAATTAGTCATTTGGATATTGAGTGTAATCAAAGATGAGACATGGTCCTTGCTTTCAAGGAATTTATAGGCTGACATATAGTAAATTGGATATAACCAGCAGATTATCAGTGCAGTACAGAATAATGAGACAAAAACACATACGCTAGTCTCAATAGTCACATACAAAAGCTACACTTGTATCAGATCAGATCAGATCAGTCGCTCAGTCGTGTCTGACTCCTTGTGACCCCATGAATCGCAGCACGCCAGGCCTCCCTGTCCATCACCAACTCCCGGAGTTCACTCAGACTCACGTCCATCGAGTCAGTGATGCCACCCAGCAATCTCATTCTCTGTCGTCCCCTTCTCCTCCTGCCCCCAATCCCTCCCAGCATCAGAGTCTTTTCCAATGAGTCAACTCTTCACATGAGGCGGTCAAAGTACTGGAGTTTCAGCTTCAGCATCATGCTAACTTTGAAGAGTCTTTGTGCAGAAAACACGTGTGTAGAGAAGCCCCTTTGCTTAAGCCACTAAAATAGTGATTAGAAGACACACTTCATCATTTACATTATCAAACGCTCACAAATCCAAGTGACGTTTCATGACCACAGTAGTTCTCCATTTGTAATTTTCTAATGTTCCAAAGATGCACTTATCAGTAAGCTGTAGGAAACTTGGTACCGATTTTAACATACAAACACAAGTCACAAATGGGAGTCAATTTCTTTGGAATGGCCAAGAAATGCTATACAAATCCATTCTGAATTTAAAAATAATTATAATACTAATGGTATGATAGAGTGATTCCTAGGTGTACTGTGTGTGTATATGTGCGTGTTCTGAATTTGAATTGTGGATGCTAGAATCCCCTTTCTTGGATATAGCCCTTCAGATGCTCTCATCTGCTAGTATTGAACATGAAGATTCACTGATATTAAGCAATGATTCTGTTTGTGAACTATGAAAAAGGTCATTCAAAATCCTGCTACGGGAGGTATAACTGGTTATCGGCTCCAGTTGTTTCCCTTCTACATTCACCACTGTGTTCATTCTGAGGCTACACTTCCTCTGAGCTATTCCCAGTCAGTGACTGAAAATGGTGGCCAAAGGACTCCTGCAGACAAATCTGGCTAGAGGAGTTTCTATTGCCCTAACCGAACCTTTCTTGGAATCATGCTATAACTCAATATTCCTACTCTATTGTTCCTTTCCTCTCTCCACAGACATTAGACTAGTCTGAAGATTTTCTTCACTTTGGCCAACTTCCTCCCCATGCCTACTGCCAGCTAATCTCTGGCAATCTAATTCTATCTTTGTGTCTGCTTCTTGGCATACTCAAACTACCACAAATAATAGTAAGAATAGTCATAGAAAGCAGGCAGTAGATGGAGATTTGGGACTGGCTCATCCACTACACATTTTGAGTGAGATAGATAGTGCCAAAGATTTCAGTAGTGGTGAGTTGAGAGAACAGCCAAGTAGCGGGATGCAGCTGCAATAATTTAAAAGATATGGGCCGGGGGGGGGGGTGTGGTGTGTGGATGGGATGTCTATAAAGACAGAATATTTGCAGATTACTACAAACTTGTATTGAGGCTCTGAATAAAAATAATGAGAAATTGAGGGCTGTCAACAAGTAACTAATAGGTAAGTGTGAGAGCCAGAAAACTTCTCTGGTCATTTATAAAGGTCTCCTTATATCCTGTAGTAGAGGAACAGATATACCTAAGCAGAAGACTGAAGATCTGACAGAGTTACAGGGCTTCAGAGACATTTGAAAGCTCAGTCAAGATGGGTCTGAAATGGTAATATCAGGGCCCTGGTTGGAAAAGCCAAGTACCATGAAATATGAAACAGAGACATGTGGATGGATGCTCCAGATGTTGGGGCTGAACACCCATCCAAACTTCATTTGCAAAGTGGCCTATACATCCCTAGTAATAGGTAGCACTTGCCCTGGGTTGGAAAACACTTCAAAAGCCTCTCCCTGTGAAACAGCAGGTGACACCTCTCAGGACCTGCCCTACTTCTTTTTATGGCTACAAGGCTGAGGACTAGAACTAAAGTCCAGCATTAGGAAAAGCAGAAAATGAAGACTGTGAAGTCAAGGAGTTGTGAGAATTAGCTAGTATGTATCAATAGGAGCTGAGGATGTACCCCTGGGATTGGATTTTAAAGATGCCTGATAATATACCTTATTCACATAAGACCAGATAATCAAGAATTCATTGACTTGTGGATATCTTCCTAGGACATGGGATTTAACACCCTGGCAAGGATACCAGGAGATGGGGCAAACTTGCTACCAGACTGACTTTAGAAGCCTAGAAAAAGCAATGGCCGTGTTGAGCAAAGTAGAAATGTTGGAGTTACCCTGACTGGTGGTAGCTGCTGCTGCTGCTAAGGTGCTTCAGTCGTGCCCGACTCTGTGCAACCCCATAGACGGCAGCCCACCAGGCTACCCTGTCCCTGGGATTCTCCAGTCAAGAACACTGAGTGGGTTGCCAGACTGGTGGTAGAGGGAGAAATAGAAGAGACAGAGGGAAGTGACCATGTTATAATAGAAAAATTAATAAAGCCGGAAGGCCCACCAGAGGATTATGGTCCAGGGAAGAACCCAAAGGACACCATTCCACCAAGGCCATTAGGAATGTGCTGGTGAGAGGGGTACAGCATCACTAAGAAATTCAGTGATTGCTCTTATATGAAAGCCATGTTTGAGCTTGTCAATAACCATGATGATAGAGTGGTGGGGGGTGGGGGGGGGTTGGAGTCAGGGAAAGCAAAAGAGCTCAGGCAGTGGTTCTTAACTATAAGAAGCCAAAAGTTGCAACTACCATAATAGCCAATAAAGTTAAAGGAACAGCCAAGGGGGCTGACTAACAAGGAGCTATGGAAATGGTTAATAGAGCATGACCTCTCTAGTGGCAAACAGATGGGCAGCCAAAAGGAGTGTTACTTAATATCTATAACCACAAAAGGACAAGTACAGAAAGCAGGAGGCTGAGGATGGTTGCCTCAACAAAAAGTCCTCCTCCTTTGCTAGTTCTTGGTCCTGAGCCAATTTTCAGATCATCCAGAACCCACTGAGTGAAGATACAGCTAGGTTTTTATGTCCGCAGCGTCATAAACTACAATGATTCTCCTCCCTCAAAGAGTCTTATAGTCATTTACTCAGGTGACTGTACACTAAGGAAAAAGGAATACCCAGATATTCTGAGGAATATTTAGCACACGATCTGAATGGACAGTGATACCTGGAGACTCAAAGTGTCAACATGACCCTCATAACAGAATGCAAATTGTAAAGGTTAGGTAATAAAATTGAGTCCAAGAATTGTACTTAATGCAAATTAGATGCTTACTATAATATTTGATTGATTTGATTTACTACAAGAATGGGTATGAAAAATAAAGAGAGAGTGTCCATCCTTGGACAAAACTACAGAAAGTAACCTTCCATGTACAAATTCTAGAGACAAAAATAGCATTAACAAAATGTGTTGAGTATGAGAATTACTGCTGGGAGGTTGGAACTCTGAATAAAAATTTATTAGACACCAGAAGTTTTTAGAAAAGATGAGAATTGCAAGGATGATTCTTCCACTGTTATTGCTGTTCAGTTGCTCAGTCATGTCTGACTCTCTACAACCCCATGGACTTCAGCATGCCAGGCTTCCCTGTTCATCACCAACTCTGAGAGCTTGCTCAAACTCATGTCCATTGAGTTGGTGATGCCATCCAACCATCTCATCCTCTGTTGTCTCCTCCTCCTCCTGCCTTCAATCTTTCCCAGCATCAGGGTCTTTTCCAGTGAGTTGGCTCTTCACATCAGGTGGCCAAAGAAGAGTTTCAGCATAAGTTCTTCCAATGAATATTCAGGGTTAATTTCCTTTAGGATTGACTGGTTTGATCTCCTTGCTGTCCAAGGGACTCTCAAGACTCTTCTCCAGCACCACAGTTTTACGGCATAAATTCTTCCATTCAGTTCAGTTCAGTTCAGTTCAGTTGCTCAGTTGTGTCCGACTCTTTGCGACCCCATGAATCGCAGCACGCCAGGCCTCCCTGTCCATCACCAACTCCTAGAGTTCACTCAAAGTCACATCCATCGAGTCAGTGATGCCATCCAGCCATCTCATCCTGTCGTCCCCTTCTCCTCCTGCCCCCAATCCCTCCCAGCATCAGAGTCTTTTCCAATGAGTCAACTCTTAGCATGAGGTGGCCAAAGTATTGGAGTTTCAGCTTTAGCATCAGTCCTTCCAATGAACACCCAGGACTGATCTCCTTTAGGATGGACTGGTTGGATCTCCGTGCAGTCCAAGGGACTCTCAAGAGTCTTCTCCAACACCACAGTTCAAAAACATCAATTCTTCAGTGCTCAGCTTTCTTCACAGTCCGACTCTCACATCCATACATGACCACTGTAAAAACCACAGCCTTGACTAGACGGACCTTTGTTGGCAAAGTAATGTATCTGCTTTTCATTAGGTCACAGTAAACTAACAAGGCCAGCAAATAATTATGATTGATTAGGAAAGATTTATTTACTTTTCTCACAGAGACCCTTAACTTCTACTTTATCTGCTCTCCATTTAAAAGCTTCATTATGGTAGTCTGTTTTCAAGATCCTGGACAGAGGTATATGAACCTTCATCCAGCAGTCAAGGTTATTCTGTATATCAGAAGTATTTAATCCAGTGGGCATTGCAGGAATCTATTTTTTGGTAGTTTAATTATTTCCTTACTATACTATCTCCTTATATTTTCTTAGATTACTTAAAAAAAAGAATCTTGGCTGTAATATTCTGCATCTCAGACCCAGTGGGTTCATTTAGTACTAATTGTGCTTCAATAAGTACATCACCAATAATGAATCAGAGGCCCAATTCTCAGATTAGATCTTTTTCTTTGCTCCAGTCCAGAAAGGTAAATAGGATGTATTCTTGCATAGTCTTCGATGACAACTGTCCTGTTTATTCTGATCTAGATACTTTTAGTATATACAGTAATAAACTCCCTTGTATTTTGTAATCTTTTGCTCTAAATTTCAATTTATTTATAAAAATTTCAGATCAGGTAATCATCAAAAGATTTTAAAATCTCCTTTGTAAAGAAACACTTTGGCAATGTGTATCAAAGGTTTTTAAAAAGCATATACCCTTTAAATAAAAATTGACTTCTAAAAATTGTCTCTGAGGAAATATATAGAACTGCATGAAAACTACATAAGAATGTTCATTACAGACATATTTAATGGCACAGAAAGAAAGAGAGAGAGAAAGAGAGAGACACTGTGACTGGCTCCAACAATAGGAGAGTGACTAACCACAAGACAGAATTCAATAAATGCACTATAGAAAAGTGAATATTTTTGGCATGAAAAAATTAACATATAGCTAAATGAAAAACAACAGGCTGCAGAACAAAAAATATAATACTTCTGTTGTTAAAAAATTCACAACAAATATTTCTGAGCTTTAAAAATTTTCTGCATTGCTGCAATTTTGGGCTTTTGTCTTATTAAAGCCTCAATGGACATCTTTTAGATTAAAATTGACATCAGGAAATTTGGGTCATATTTTGAGTAAATGTATATGTATTATATATATGTATATATTTTGTATAAAGTATATGTTATATATTAATATATATTATATTTTAAATATTTTTACATTTGTATATACATAATTGGGGCTTCTCTGGTAGCTCAGTGGGTAAAGAATCTGCCACCAATACATTAGATGTAGGAGAATTGGGTTCGATCCCTGGGTTGGGAAGATCCCCTTGGAGAAGGAAATGGCAACCCACTCCAGTATTCTTGCCTGGAGAATCCCATGAACAGAGGAGCCTGAGGGTCTACAGTCCACAGGATCACAAAGAGTTGGACACAATTGATGCAACTAAGCATGAGCGCATCCATATACATAAACACCTATATTCTATTCTGGTCTTTAAGGTCTTCTCAGCCTTCAGTGTATATATTGGTGTACACAAGGCCGAGAAGATCTTAAAGATCAGAATAGAAAACAAAATAATTGAACATTAGTGCCCTGATCAACTTTTACAGCTCTCCTTGGCAAGGCTAATATAATATTTAAGAAAAAATTACAAACTGATCCATATATAAAGCAATGTTGGTAATTCAAGAAAGCAGAAGCTAGAGAACTATTTAACAAATCCCACCACCACCAAAAGAAAATATATAGCACTACGTATAAATGGTTGTGTTAGCTATCTTTCTCACTTTTTAGCACTTGACTATGTTGGTAGTGTGTGGGAGAAACCTCCTGCGTCAACTGCACTATCAGATCACAATTCCAATGGAGGCTCTCAAGAGGTTCCCACTCATCCCAACGCCCACTCACCAATAATTGCATCCTGCTTTAGTCTAGCCCCCAAGGTTCTGACTGGTGAGGCATGGGCCTGGTCAGGGAAAGCAGCAGAGCAGATGCTGCAGTTTTAAGTGAAATCAGGTGTTGCCTTCCCTGAAGTAAGATCTGGAAAACGTCAGTCCTTAAGTAACAAGTATTGGCAGCTGAACACTCAGCCCTCCCCAATGGGCTCAGCCTTCCCTTTCCCTGTACAAAATATTTAGGCTTTCCCTTTTCTACTTACATTGCCTAGATCTCCTTCATCTCCTCTTTAGAGATCACTGAATAAGAATTTCCATTTTGCTGATATTCACCTGACAATTCTAAATGTGTTGGGAATAGGAAGGATTTTGTTAACAGAACACACAACACTCTCTGGTGACGTTGGTGACCTAGGCTTCCTGTGCAGGAAGAATAAAAGATATCTTGGAGGAGTAGGGAGGGAATGAAGTCAAATAATCAAATGGAGCTGAGAGAACATTCTTTTTCTTTCTCTTCTGCTAGGTCAGTCTGGAACTATTCCATAGCAGAGCTGCAATCCAGATTGCAGAAGCATGTGCACATGCACAGCTGACATGATCATCTTTATCTTGTTTGGTTGATCTGCATAATGTGCCTCAGCACTTTCTGGGATTGAACCCACTAACAGTGGGGGAGGTCTGCTACTCTCATCTTAACTAGAATGTGGCTCATTTGGGGAAGATGGTCCCACACTTAATCAGAGTACCTGGATTAAACATGAATTATTATGCATATGGGGTCAGTACTGGTGATTGTCCTAGTTGTGTGTGTGTGGGCTTAGTAGTTCAGTCATGTTCTACTCTTTGTTACCTCATGGACTGTCGTTTGCCAGGCTCCTCTGTCCATGGAGATTCTTCAAAAAAGAATACTGGACAGACAAATGCAGTTTGTGATGAGGCTCAACAATTCTGAGTTTACTGGGTGAATTAAGACCAAATCAGTGAAACAACCTTGAAACTTAAATTCTGAAAAACTAAGCAACAACTATACACTCAGCAAAAATGACACCATGAGCTGACTGTGGCTCAGATCATAAGCTCATGATTGTCACATTCAGACTTAAACTGAAGTAAGTGGGGAAAACCACTAGACCATTCAGGTATGACCTAAATCAAATCCCTTATGATTATACAGTGGAAGTGACAAATAGATTCAAGGGATTAGATCTGATAGGGTGCCTGAAGAACTATGGATGGAGGTTCGTGACATTGTACAGGAGGCAGGGATAAAGACCATCCCCAAGTAAAGGAATGCAAAAGGCAAAATGGTTGTCTGAGGAGGCTTTACAAATAGCTATGAAAAGAAGAAAAGTGAAAGGCAAAGGAGAAAAGGAAAGATATACCCATTTGAATGCAGAGTTCCAAAGAATAGCAAGGAGAGGTAAGAAAGCTTTCCTCAGAGATCAGTGCAAAGAAATAGAGGAAAACAATAAAATGGGAAAGACTAGAGATCTCTTCAAGAAAATTAGAGATACCAAGGGAACATTTCATGCAAAGATGGGCACAATAAAGGACAGAAATGGTATGGACCTAACAGAAGCAGAAGATATTAAGAAGAGGTGGCAAGAATATACAGAAGAACTATACAAGAAAGATCTTCATGACCCAGATAATCATGACGGTCTGATCACTCACCTAGAGCCAGACATCATGGAATGAGAAGTCGAGTGGGCCTTAGGAAGTATCACTACAAACAAAACTAGTGGAGGTGATAGAATTCCAGTTCAGATATTTCAAATCCTAAAAGATGATGTTGTGAAAGTGCTGCACTCAATATGCCAGCAAATTTGGAAAACTCAGCAGTGGCCACAGGACTGGAAAAGGTCAGTTTGCATTCCAATCCCAAAGATAATGCCAAAGAATGCTCAAATTATTGCACAATTGCACTCATCTCACACGCTAGTAAAGTAATGCTCAAAATTCTCCAAGCCAGGCCTTAGCAGTATGTGAACCATGAACTTCCAGATGTTCAAGCCAGATTTAGAAAAGGCAGAAGAATCAGAGATCAAATTGCCAACGTCCATTGGATCACTGAAAAAAACAAGAGAATTCCAGAAAAAATCTACTTCTGCTTTATTGACTACACCAAAGCCTTTGATCATGTAGATCACAACAAACTGTGGAAAATTTTTCAAGAGATGGGAATACCACACCACCTTATCTGCCTCCTGAGAAATCTGCATGCAGGTCAAGAAGTTAGAACAACAGTTAGAACTGGACATGAACAACAGACTAGTTCCAAGTTGGGAAAGGAGTACGTCAAGTATATTGTCACCCCACTTATTTAACTTATATGCAATGTACTATCATGTGAAATGGTGGGCTGGATGAAGCACAAGCTGGAATCAAGATTGCAGGGAGAAATATTAATAACTTCAGATATGCAGATGACACCACCCTTATGGCAGAAAGTGAAGAAGAGCTAAAGAGCCTCCTGATAAACTTGAAAGAGGAGAGTGAAAAAGTTGGCTTAAAACTCAACATTCATAAAACTAAGATCATGGCATCTGGTCCCATCACTTCATGGCAAATAGATGGGGAAACAATCCAAAGAGTGAAAGACTTTAATTTCACAGGCTTCAAGATCACTGCAGATAGTGACTGCAGCCATGAAATTGAAAGATGCTTGCTCCTTGGAAGAAAAGCTATGACAAAGCTAGACAGCATATTAAAAAGCAGAGACATTTTGACTAATACAATTATGTAAAGTTTAAAAATAAAATAAAATTAAAAAAAAAGAATAAGCAGATGATAACATAACAGAAAACTCTCAAGAAAATGGGGTCTCACATAAGACCAACTTCACAAGTTACATTTTAAAATGTTTCATTACCTCTTAAAAAAAAAAAAAAAAGCAGAGACATTACTTTCCAACAAAGCTCCATCTAGTCAAAGGTATGGTTTCTCCAGTAGTTATATGTGGATGTGACAGCTGAAGTATAAAGAAAGCTGAGTGCTGAAGAATTGATGCTTTTGAAATGTGGTGTTGGAGAATACTCTTTGAGAGTCTCTTGGACTGCAAGGAGATCCAACCAGTCAATCCTAAAGGAAATCAGTCTTGAATGTTCATTGGAAGGACTGAAGCTGAACCTGAAACTCCAATACTTTGGCCACCTGATGCAAAGAACTGACTCATTGGAAAGGATCCTGATGCTGGGCAAGATTGAAGGCAGGAGGAGAAGGGGACAACCGAGGATAGATGGTTGGATGGCATCACCGACTTAATGGACATAAATTTGAGCAAGCTCTGGGAGTTGATGATGGACAGGGAAGCCTGGCATGCTGCAGCCCATGAGGTTGCAAAGAGTCAGACATGACTGAGCAACCAACTGAATTGAAGCAAAAACTCTACAGAAAGAGTCCTGAACTAATAGCTATAGTTAAATGTTAATTAAGAAAGCTTTATCACCCCATCTCTCTTCACATAATACTCTTTCCAGGTGATCTAAACCATCCCTATGGCTTTACACCCTGCCTGTATGCTAATATTTTAGGCCCAAATTTAAATTCCAGTCCAGCGTTCATCTCCTGAACTCCAGACTCTTCATATCAGTCATCTCTATCTGAATGATCCATAGGCATTTCAAATAGTACATAAAGTCATCAGATATTCTAATAAACATTTCTCTTTTTTATATTCTCTGAAATGGTGAATAACAAAGTCACTTATCAACAACCCTGGAAATTATACTAGGTTCTTTCTTCTCTACGATCAACATAATGAAGTTCATCTTCTAAACTTTTCCAAGATTTTCCCTACCTCAGTCCCTACCATCTTTCCCCTAATATAGGCCACTATATCATTCACACAAATAACTACCACAGTTTCCCCATTTAGCATCCTTCAATCCTTTTTCTATACTGCAGCCCACAGAGTTTTCCAAAAAGGAGATATATACATCACCTATGTAGTATTCTTGCCAAACACATTCAAACAGAATCTAACCATAAGGAAACAATCAGATAAATTCAGATTTAAGTTCACTCTACAAGAAAACTGGGCTGGAGTCTTAAAAAATGTCAGTGTCACAAAAGACAAAATGTAATTGGTGAATAGTTCTAGATTAAAGAAGATCAAGGGAACTAAATATAAACATCATCCTTGTTTGGATGCAGATAGAGGGAAAGCAGGTGTGAATACCTACCAGAGACATTATTGGGATGATTAGTGGAAATTAGGATATGAAACTATATATTAGATAATAGTGAATCAATGAAATCGAGTTTCTTTGGTATTTTAATGATGCTGTGGTTGTGCAGAAGACAGTTCTTGGTCCTAGGAGATATATATTAAGGTATTTAGGGGTGAATGTCATGATGTTTGCAATTCACTCTCAAACAATTCATCAAAAAATTACATAGACAGGTGAAGAGGTGACAGAAAGAAATTAAATGCGGCAAATGTAAATAATTGGTGAATCAATGGCACCCCACTCCAGTACTCTTGCTTGGAAAATCCCATTGATGGAGGAGCCTGGTAGGCTGCAGTCCATGGGGTGGCGAAGAGTCGGACACGACTGAGCGACTTCACTTTCACTTGTCACTTGCATGCATTGAAGAAGGAAATGGCAACCCACTCCAGTGTTCTTGCCTGGAGAATCCCCGGGACGGGGGAGCCTGGTGGGCTGCCATCTATGGGGTTGCACAGAGTCGGACATGACTGAAGCGACTTAGCAGCAGCAGCAGTCTTTCACTCTTCAAGTTTAAAATGTTTTCAAAATAGAAAGTTGTGGAGGCAAGAAGAGAGAGAGAACATCCAGTCACCACTGCTAAACTATTTTTCCAGTAGATATCTTCTATGTCCACAAAGTCCTTAAATTTCTTGGAGATTTTAGAAAGAAAAAAAAAGGTAGAGAGGTCAATAAGGTTGACTTATCAAAGCCATTTCCTCTCATCCCCAGTACCACTGCTGCTGCTGCTAAGTCGCTTCAGTCATGTCCAACTCTGTGCAACCCCACAGACGGCAGCCCACCAGGCTTCCCTGTCCCTGGGATTCTCCAGGCAAGAACACTGGAGTGGGTTGCCATTTCCTTCTCCAATGCATGCAAGTGACAAGTGAAAGTGAAGTCGCTCAGTCGTGTCCGACTCTTCGCCACCCCATGGACTGCAGCCTACCAGGCTCCTCCGTCCGTGGGATTTTCTAGGCAAAAGTACTGGAGTGGGATGCCATTGCCTTCTCCGCCCCAGTACCACAGGCAGGCTTAATTCCCAAGTAAGCACAATAATGTAAATTAATAATACTAGACTTAGAAGATGTTATATAAAAGTGGTTAGGTAGTTCAGGGCTTCCCAGGTGGTGCTAGTGGTAAAGAACACACCTGCCAATGCAGGAGATATTGAGAGATGTGGTTCAATCCCTGGGTTGAGAAGATCCCCTGAAGAAGGGCATGGCAGCCCACTCCAGTATCCTTGCCTGGAGAATCCCTATGGACAGAGGAGCTTGGCAACCTACCATCCACAAGGTCACAAAGAGCCTGACACGACTGAAGCAATTTAGCAAGCAGGTAGTTCAACAAAGTGAGTTCAAGCTAGCCATCTTTTTCACAATAGAGAATACAAGCAATACAAACAGTTACAAGCAAACTCTCATCAAATCTCCATAACCAAATGAGACATTTAGTTTCATTTTAGAGATGAGAAAACCAAGGAAAAATCAAACTGAATTATTTCCTAGAGTTTTTATAACTGTTAAACAAATAAGTACATTATTAGGTGATACTAGATGTTTTCTAGTATCTAGCTATTTCATTCCTGAAAGATGATGCTGTGAAAGTGCTGCACTCAATATGCCAGCAAATCTGGAAAACTCAGCAGTGGCCACAGGACTAGAAAAGGTCGGTTTTCATTCCCATCCCAAAGAAAGGCAATGCCAAAGAATGCTCAAACTACCACACAACTGCACTCATCTCACATGCTAGTAAAGTAATGCTCAAAATTCTCCAAGCCGGCTTCAGCAATATGTGAACCGTGAACTTCCTGATGTTCAAGGTGGTTTTAGAAAAGGCAGAGGAACCAGAGATCAAATTGCCAACATCCACTGGATCATGGAAAAAGCAAGACAGTTCCAGAAAAACATCTATTTCTGCTTTATTGACTATGCCAAAGCCTTTGACTTTGTGGATCACAATCAACTGTGGAAAATTCTTCAAGAGATGGGAATACCAGACCACCTGACCTGCCTCTTGAGAAATTTGGATGCAGGTCAGGAAGCAACAGTTAGAACTGGACATGGAACAACAGACTAGTTCCAAATAGGAAAAGGAGTTCGTCAAGGCTGTATATTGTCACCCTGCTTATTTAACTTATATGCAGATTACATCTTGAGAAACGCTGGACTGGAAGAAACATAAGCTGGCATCAAGATTGCCGGGAGAAATATCAATAACCTCAGATATGCAGATGACACCACCCTTATGGCAGAAAGTGAAGAGGAACTCAAAAGCCTCTTGATGAAAGTGAAAGAGGAGAGTGAGACAGTTGGCTTAAAGCTCAACATTCAGAAAATGAAGATTATGGCATCCGGTCCCATCACTTCATGGGAAATGGATGGGGAAACAGTGGAAACAGTGTCAGACTTTATTTTTCTGGGCTTCAAAATCACTGCAGATGGTGACTGCAGCCATGAAATTAAAAGACACTTACTCCTTGGAAGGATAGTGATAACCAACCTAGATAGCATATTCAAAACCAGAGACATTACTTTGCCAACAAAGGTTCGTCTAGTCAAGGCTATGGTTTTTCCTGTGGTCATGTATGGATATGAGAGTTGGACTGTGAAGAAGGCTGAGCACTGAAGAATTGATGCTTTTGAACTGTGGTGTTGGAGAAGATGCTTGAGAGTCCCTTGGACTGCACGGAGATCCAACCAGTCCATTCTGAAGGAGATCAGCCCTGGGATTTCTTTGGAAGGAATGAGGCTAAAGCTGAAACTCCAGTACTTTGGCCACCTCATGCGAAGAGTTGACTCATTGGAAAAGACTCTGATGTTGGGAGGGATTGGGGGCAGGAGGAGAAGGGGACGACAGAGGATGAGATGGTTGGATGGCATCACTGACTCTATGGACGTGAGTCTGAGTGAACTCCGGGAGTTGGTGATGGACAGGGAGGCCTGGCGTGCTGCGATTCATGGGGTCGCAAAGAGTCGGACACGACTGAGTGATTGAACTGAACTGAACTGAACTGAGATGTTTTCTAAAGGTAAACATGTTAACCTTTTAAAAGCAGGATGCTTGAATCCGTTTTTCTTTTATAGCATTATTAATTTGCTATTTGTCCTTTATATTATAGCTTTACTCTGCCTCACAACAACAAAGGTTTTCTAAAAAAAAAACCAAAAAACTACATTAAGGCTTGATACAATCTTTGTTGCACTTAGGATAGGAACCTGAAGTTTCCTTATGATGGAGTTTTTGTCTCCTTGTAATTCTTTTTCCTTTGTCACATCCCCTTTTTACTCCCTATGTTGTAGCCATACTTAACTACTTGTACTTCCTTCAAACATAGTTTCTCTCATGCCACCAGCATTTACTGGTGATAGTTTGTTGTTATTGCTCAGTTGCTAAGTTGTGTCTGAATTTTTGTGACCCCATGGGCTGCAGCACACCAGGTTCTCCTGTCCTTCACTGTCTCCTGGAATTTGCTCATATTCATGCCCATTGAGGTGGTGATGCTATTTAACCATCTCACCCTCTGCCACCCCCTTCTCCTCTTGCCTACAATCTTTCTCAGCATCGGGGTCTTTTCCAATGAGTTACCTCTTCACATCAGGTGGCCAAAGGTTTGGAGCTTCAGCATCAGCCCTTGCAGTGAATATTCAGGGCTGATTTCCTTTAGGACTGACTGATTTGATCTTCCAGGCCAAGGGGCTCTCAAGAGTCTTCTCCAGTACCACAATTTGAAATCATCAGGATCAATGGAGAGGCAGTCCTAAGATGGCGGAGGATTAGGATGGGGAGACCACTTTCTCCCCCACAAATTCATTGAAAGAACATTTGAACGCTGAGCAAATTCCACAAAACAACTTCTTAACATTGGCAGAGGACATCAGGCACCCAGAAAAGCAGCCCATTGTCTTTGAAAGGAGGTAGGACAAAATATAAAAGATAAAAAGAGAAACAAAACAGGGATGGAGATCCATCCCAGGAAGGGAGTCTAAAGAGGAGAAGTTTCCAAACACCAGGAAGCCCTCTCACCGGCGGGTCTGTGGGGAGTTTTGGAATCTCATAGGGCAACATAACCGGGAGGAAAAATAAATAAATAAAACTCACAGATTACATGCTTAAAGGCAACTCCCAGCAGAAAAGTATCCTAGACACTCGCATCCGCCACCAGCAAGTGGGGGCTGAACAGGGAGGAGAGGGCTGCGTTGTTTAGTGTAAGGACCGGGCCTGAATGCCCTGAGGGCAACCTGAGGGAGCTAATGTGAGACAGCAACCTAAACTGTGGGATAGCCAGAGAGAGAGACAGAGGGAGGAAAAAAAAAAAAAAGAGAGAGAGAACTCCCGTGAAAAGCCCTACCCTAAGGCACTGCTGGCCGGCTCACAGAACAAAGGACTGAGTGAATACCAGAAGAGAGCTAGCAGGCTGCGGACGGGCCCATCCCCTGCCAGAGGCAGGGGGCAGGAGGGGGCCAGCCAGAGCCAGAAAGGGGCAAAGTTGGCCCCAGAGACAGCATCCCCTACCAAACTGCAAACAAGCTTCCAGTTTCTAACCAAGACTTCCTGGGATTCTGGACGGTTGACATCCGCCAGGAGGGTTGCAGCCAGAGATTAGCTCCCCAGAAGAGACACACGGCACACCAGAGATGGGCACTCCCGCTGCCACCCAGAAAACCAAGGGCTGGGACCAGGGAGGTGATAAGACTCATTCACCGCCTGGTTAGAGTGCGCTCGCCAAGCACCTGTTCGCCTGAGCTGCTCAGACAGGGGAAGGGCACAAAACACAGGCCCAACCAAGTCTGCACCTTTGTGGAGTACCTGTGAACCTGAACTTGAGCGGCTTAGACCTGGGCAGTGCACGCAACCCAGGGCCCGCTCCCTGCAGAGCACCCTGGAGCCTGACCAGTGTAGACTGGGAAAGCACACATGCCATGAGCGGGGGCAAACCCAGTGTGGCCAAGACACTGCAAGCACTCCCCACAAGTGCCAGTGATATTGTTTGCAGTGTTCCTCCCTTCCCACAGCAAGACTGAACAAGTGAGCCTAAACAAGAGATCACTTTCACTCCCTTGTGTCAGGGCAGAAATTAGACACTGAAGAGACCTGCAAACAGAAGAAGCCAAATAAACACAGGGAACCACTTTGGAAGTGACAGGTGCAACAGATTAAAATCCCTGTAGTTAACACCGACTACATCAGAAGGGGCCTATAGATCTTGAGAAGTATAAGCTGGAACAAGGAACTATCTGAAACTGAACTGAGCCCACATTGCCTGCAACAGCTCAAGAGCAATTTCTGGATATATTTTTATGATTATAATTTTTTTTAATTTTTTTCTTTTTTTAAAGTCCTCTATTACTTCTTTAATTTTCATTTTATAACCTACTATTACCTTGCAAAACAACAACAACAACAAAAAGACCCTATTTTTAAATATTGTATTTTTGAGCATCTAACCTCTACTCTATATTTTTAATCCTTGCTTTTTGGTATTTGGGAGAGATAAGAAAGCTTTCCTCAACAATCAATGCAAAGAAATAGAGGAAAACAACAGAATGGGAAAGACTAGGGATCTCTTCAAGAAAATCAGAGATACCAAAGGAACATTTCATGCAAAGATGAGCTCGATAAAGGACAGAAATGGTATGGACCTAACAGAAGCAGAAGATATTAAGAAGAGATGGCAAGAATATACAGAAGAACTGTACAAAAAAGATCTTCACGACCCAGATAATCACGATGGTGTGATCACTCACCTAGAGACAGACATCCTGGAATGTGAAGTCAAGTGGGCCTTAGAAAGCATCACTATGAACAAAGCTAGTGGAGGTGATAGAATACCAGTTGAGCTATTCCAAATCCTGAAAGATGATGCTGTGAAAGTGCTGCACTCAATATGCCAGCACATTTGGAAAACTCAGCAGTGGCCACAGCACTGGAAAAGGTCAGTTTTCATTCCCATCCCAAAGAAAGGCAATGCCAAAGAATGCTCAAACTACCACACAATTGCACTCATCTCACATGCTAGTAAAGTAATGCTCAAAATTCTCCAAGCCAGGCTTCGGCAATATGTGAACCGTGAACTTCCTGATATTCAAGGTGGTTTTAGAAAAGGCAGAGGAACCAGAGATCAAATTGCCAACATCCGCTGGATCATGGAAAAAGCAAGAGAGTTCCAGAAAAGCATCTATTTCTGCTTTATTGACTATGCCAAAGCCTTTGACTTTGTGGATCACAATCAACTGTGGAAAATTCTTCAAGAGATGGGAATACCAGACCACCTGACCTGCCTCTTGAGAAATTTGGATGCAGGTCAGGAAGCAACAGTTAGAACTGGACATGGAACAACAGACTAGTTCCAAATAGGAAAAGGAGTTCGTCAAGGCTGTATATTGTCATCCTGCTTATTTAACTTATATGCAGATTACATCTTGAGAAACGCTGGACTGGAAGAAACATAAGCTGGCATCAAGATTGCCGGGAGAAATATCAATAACCTCAGATATGCAGATGACACCACCCTTATGGCAGAAAGTGAAGAGGAACTAAAGAGCCTCTTGATGAAAGTGAAAGAGGAGAGTGAAAAAGTTGGCTTAAAGCTCAACATTCAGAAAACAAAGATCGTGGCATCCGGTCCCATCACTTCATGGGAAATAGATGGGGAAACAGTGGAAACAGCGTCAGACTTTATTTTTCTGGGCTCCAAAATCACTGCAGATGGTGACTGCAGCCATGAAATTAAAAGACTGCTTACTCCTTGGAAGGAAAGTTATGACCAACCTAGATAGCATATTCAAAAGCAGAGACATTACTTTGCCAACAAAGGTTCGTCTAGTCAAGGCTATGGTTTTTCCTGTGGTCATGTATGGATATGAGAGTTGGACTGTGAAGAAGGCTGAGCGCCGAAGAACTGATGCTTTTGAACTGTGGTGTTGGAGAAGACTCTTGAGAGTCCCTTGGACTGCAAGGAGATCCAACCAGTCCATTCTGAAGGAGATCAGCCCTGGGATTTCTTTGGAAGGAATCATGCTCAAGCTGAAACTCCAGTACTTTGGTCACCTCATGCGAAGAGTTGACTCATTGGAAAAGACTCTGATGTTGGGAGGGATTGGGGGCAGGAGGAGAAGGGGACGACAGAGGATGAGATGGTTGGATGGCATCACTGACTCTATGGACGTGAGTCTGAGTGAACTCCGGGAGTTGGTGATGGACAGGGAGGCCTGGTGTGCTGCGATTCATGGGGTCGTGAAGAGTCGGACACGACTGAGCGACTGATCTGATCTGATCAATTTTGTACATTTAAGAATCCAATCTTCAGTACCCATTTTTACTTAGGAGTGTGATTACTGGCTCGATTACTCTCTCCCCCTTTTGATTCTCCTTTTTCTCCCTCAGTTCACTTCTACCTCCTCCCTCCCCCTTCTCTTCTCTACCCAACTCTGTGAATCTCTGTGTGTGTTCCAGGCTGTGGAGAACACTTAGGGAACAGAGTACTGCCTAGATCTCTCTCTCTCCTTTTGATTCCCCCTTTTCTTCACCTGCTTACCTCTCTCTCCTTCCTCCCTCTTTTCTATGTAACTCCGTGAACCTCTCTGAGGGTTCCAGACTGTGGAGACCACATAGGGAATTATTTACTGGCTAGATTGCTCTCTCCCCTTTTGATTCCCTCCTTCTCCTCCCAGTCACCCCTATCTCCCTCCTCCCTCTTCTCTTCTCCATTTAACTCTGTGAACCTCGCTGGGTGTCCCTCACTGTGAGAATCTTTTCACCATTTACCTAGAAGTTTTATCATCAGTGCTGTATGGATGGAGAAGTCTTGAGGCTACTGTAAGAATAAGACTGAAAACCAGAGGCAGGAGACTTAAGCCCAAAACCTAAGAACGCTAGAGAACTCCTGAAACCAGGGAACATTAATCAATAAGAGGTTATCCAAAAGCCTCCATACCTACACTGAAACCAAGCACCAACCAAGAGCCAACAAGTTCCAGAGCAAGACATACCACACAAATTCTCCGGAAACACAGAAACATAGCCCTGAGCTTCAATATATAGGCTTCTCAAAGTCACACCAAACCCATAGACATCTCAAAACTCACTACTGGACACTTCATTGCACTTCAGGGAGAAGAAATCCAGCTCCATCCACCAGAACACCGACACAAGCTTCCCTAACCAGGAAACCTTGACAAGCCACTTATCCAACCCAACCCACAGGGAAAAACCTCCACAATAAAGAGGAACCACAAACTGCCAGAATACAGAAAGGCCACCCCAAACACAGCAATCTAAACAAGATGAGAAGACAGAGAAATACTCAGCAGGTAAAGGAACATGATAAATGCCCACAAACCAAACAAAAGAGGAGGAGATAGGGAGCCTACCTGAAAAATAACTCAGAATAATGATAGTAAAAATATCCAAAATCTTGAAAACAAAATGGAGTTACAGATAAATAGCCTGGAGACAAGGATTGAGAAGATGCAAGGAATGTTTAACAAGGACCTGGAAGAAATAAAAAAGAGTCAATCAATAATTAATAATGCAATAAATAAGATAAAAAACACTCTGGAGGGAACCAACAGTAGAATAACGGAGGCAGAAGATAGGATAAGTGAGGTAGAAGGCAGAATGGTAGAAATAAATGAAACATAGAGGAAAAAAGAATTAAAGGAAATGAGGACAACCTCAGAGACCTCTGGGACAGTGTCAAATGCCCCAGTATTTGAACTGAAACATATATGCCACAGAGGTTCTCCCACAAAAGTGACAGTTCTGAGTCCCACATCAGGCTCTCTGGTCTGGGAATTTGGTAACAGGAGGAGGAACCTCCATATCATTTGGTTTTGAAGGACAGTGAGGCTTGATCCCAGAAACTCCACAGGACAGAGGGACATAGAAATGCCACTCTTGGAGGGTACCCAAGGGTACACCAGGACCCAGGGGAGAAGGCATAACTTCATAGGAGCCTAGTCCAGACATATCTGATGGTCATGGAGGGTCTCTTGGGGAGGCAGGGGGCAGCTATGGCTTACTGTGAGGACAAGGACACTGGTGACTAAGGTACTGGGGAATACTCATGAGTGTGAGTTCTCCTGGAGGCTGCCACTTTGACACCAAGATTTGGCCCCACCCAACAGCCTATAGGCTTCAGTGCTGGGATTGTTGTTGCTCAGTTGCTAAGTCATGTCCGACTCTTTGCAACCCATGGACTGCAACATGCCAGGCTTCCCTGTCCATCACTATCCCCCAGAGTTGGCTCAAACTCATGTTCATCAAGTCAGTGATGCCATCCACCCATCTCATTCTCTGTTCCCCTCTTCTCCTCCTGTCCTGAGTCTTTCCCAGCATCAAGGTCTTTTCCAATGAGTAGGCTCTTCACATCAGGTGGCCAAAGGATTGGAGCTTCAGCTTCAGCATTAGTCCTTCCAGTGAATATGCAGGGTTGATTTCCATTAGAAGTGACTGGTTTGATCTCCTTGCAGTCCAAAGGACTTTCAAGAGTCTTCTCCAGTATCACAATTTAAAAGCATCAGTCCTTCACTCTGTATAATAGGCTCCAGTTTCATCCACCTCACTAGAACTGATTCAAATGTATTCTTTTTAATGGCTGAGTAATACTCCATTGTATATACAGAGTGAAGTAAGCCAGAAAGAATAACACCAATACAGTATACTAACGCATATATATGGAATTTAGAAAGATGGTAACAATAACCCTGTATACGAGACAGCAAAACAGACACTGATGTATAGAATAGTCTTTTGGACTCTGTGGGAGAGGGAGAGGGTGGGATGATTTGGGAGAATGGCATTGAAATACGTATAATATCATATATGGAATGAGTCGCCAGTCCAGGTTTGATGCACGATACTGGATGCTTGGGGCTGGTGCACTGGGATGACCCAGAGGGATGGTATGGGGAGGGAGGAGGGAGGAGGGTTCAGGATGGGGAACACATGTATACCTGTGGTGGATTCATTTTGATATTTGGCAAAACAAATACAATATTGTAAAGTTTAAAAATAAAATAAAATTTAAAAAATAAAATAAAATTAAATTAAAAAAATAAGCAGGGTGACAAAAAAAAAAAAGAATACATTTGAAAAAAAAAATAAATAAAAGCATCAGTCCTTTGACACTCATCCTTCTTTATGGTCCAACTGTCACATTCATACATGCTGCTGCTGCTGCTGCTGCTAAGTCGCTTCAGTCGTGTCCGACTCTGTGCGACCCCATAGACGGCAGCCCACCAGGCTACCCCATCCCTGGGATTCTCCAGGAAAGAACACTGGAGTGGGGGGAAAAACCATAGTTTTGACTATATGGATATTTGTTGGCAAAGTGATGTCTCTGCTTTTTAATATACTGTCTAGGTTTTTAGCTTTTCTTTTTTTCTTTTAACTTTATGGCTACAGTGATCATCTGCCATGATTTTGGAGTGCAAGGAAATTCATTTTGATATTTGGCAAAACTAATACAGTTATGTAAAGTTTAAAAATAAAATAAAATTAAAAAAAAAATCGATCACTGCTTCTACTTTTTCCCGTTCTATTTGCGCTGAAGTGATGGAACCAGATGCCATGATCTTAGTTTTTTGAATCTTGAGTTTTAAGCCAGCTTCACTCTCCTCTTTCACCCTCATCTAGAGGCTGTTTAGTTCTTCTTCACTTTCTGCCATTAGAGTAGTATCATCTGCATATCTGAAGTTATTGATATTTCTCCTGGCATCTTGATTCCAGCTTGTGATTCATCCAGCCCTGCATTTTGTATGATGTATTCTGTATATACGTTAAATAGGCAGGATAACAAAATAGTCTTTGCCCAGTTTTGACAAAGTACTCTTTCCCAATTTTGAACCAGTCCATTGTTCCATTTCTGGTTCTGCCTCAGGCCAAAACAACCAACAGGATGGGAACACAGCCCCACCCAGCAGTCCATAGGCTGCCTAAAGTCTTGCTGAAAGTAGAGCTGCCTCTAAGCACACCCCTTGGCATGGCCCTGATCACCAGAGGGACAAATCCAGCTCTAGCCACCAGTGGGCAGGCACCAGTCCCTCCCACCATAAAGCCTCCACAAGCCTCTAGACTATCCTCACCCACCAGAGTGCAGACACCAGAAGCAAGAGGAATTACAGTCCTACAGCCTGTGGAATGGAGACCACAAACACAAAAAGTAGACAAAATGAGACAGCAGAGGAAAATGTTGCAGATGAAAGAACAAGATAAAATCCCAGAAGAACAACTAAGTGAACTGGAGATAGGCAATCTACCTGAAAAAGAACTCAGAATAATAATAGTAAAGAGTACCCAAGACCTCGGAAGAAGAATGGAGGCACAGACTGAGAAGATAAAAGAAATGTTTAGCAAAGAGCTAAAAAATATAAGGCACAAGCAAACAGAGTTGAATAATACAATAACTGAAATGAAAAATATACTAAAAGGAATCAATTGCAGGATAACTAAGGCAGAAAAACAGGTAAGTGAGCTGGAAGACAGAAAGGGGACAATCACTTCTGCAGAATACAATAAAGAAAAAAGAGTGAAGAGATATTAGGACAGTCTAGGAGACCACTAGGATGACAGTAAACACACCAACATTCATAATATAGGGGTCCCAGAAGAGTAAAAAGAAAAGAAACAGCCTGAGAAAATATTTGAAGAAATAATAGCTGAAAATTTTCCTAACATGGGAAATGAAGCAGTCACCCAAATCCATGAAGTACAGGGAGTCCCATAAAGGACAAACCTAAACAGAAACATACTGAAACACATTGTAATCAAATTGACAGAAATTAAAGACAAAGAAAATATTACCAATAACAAGGGTAAAGCAATAAATAGCATACAAGGAAATCCCCATAGGGTTATCAGCCAATTTTTCAGCAGAAACTCTGTAGGCAGAAGGGTGTGGCATAATATGTTTAAAGTGATGAAAGGAGAAAACCTGAAACAGAGAAGATTCTACCCATCAAGGCTCTTTTCAGACTCAAGGGAGAAATTAAGAGCTTTAATGACAAGAAAAAGCTAAGAGAATTCAGCACTATCACCAGCTTTACAACAAATGTTAAAGGATCTTTCTAGGCAGAAAAGAAAAGGCTACAACTAGAAACAAGAAACTAACAAATAGGAAAACTCACTGGTAAAGTCAGACAGTAAAGATAGAAATTCATCCACACACAAATATGATATCAAAACCAGCAATCATGAGAAAAGGAGAGTACAAATGCGGAATATTGGAAATACACTTGAAATTAAGAGATGAGAAACATAAAACAGTATTGTATATAAATATTAACTGCTTTATCAAAACCTCATGATAACCACACCCCCAAAATCTAAATGTAAAATGTAAACAGATTAAATGATCCAATCAAAAGGCAGGGGCTGAATGGATATGAAAATAAGACCCATATATATGCTGTCTACAAAAGACCCAGTTCAGACCTAGGGACACATGAAGACTGACAGTGAGAGGATGGAAAAAATTATTTCAAGCAAATACAAATTAAAAGGAAAGTGGAGTAATAATACTCATAGCAGACAAAATAGATTTTAAAATTAAGATTATTACAAGAGACAAAGAAGGACACTACATAATGATCAAGGTATCAGTCCAAAGCAAAGATGTAATGAAGATAAATATATATGTACCCACATAGGAGCACCTCAATATAAAACACAAATGCTAATAACCATAAAAGGATAAATCAGTGGCAACACAATAACAGTGGGGGACTTTAACACTTCATTTTCATCAATGTCAGATCATCCAAACACAGCACAGGTCTTACATAACACATTAGACCAGAGGGTCTTAACTGATATTTAGCATTTCATCCAAAAGCAGAAGAATATATATTCTTTTTCTTAAGTGCACATGGAATATTCTCTAGGATAGATCACATGCTGTATCATAAAGCAAGACTCAGTAATTCAAGAAAATTGAAATCACATCAAGCAAATTTTCTGACCCCAATGCTACAAGGCTAGAAATAAACCACAAGGAAAAAAAAAAAACATAAAACACACACACACACACACACACAAAGTGGAGGCTAAACAATATGCTTCTAGACAACCAAAGGATCCTGAAGAAATTTAAAAGGAAATACAAAAATACCTAGAGACAAATGAAAAAAAAAAAAAATCCAAAACCAGTGGGATGCAGCAGGAGCAAATGCAAGAGGAAAGTTTATAGGAATACAGTCTTACACTGGAAAAAAAGAAAAGTCTCAAACAACCTAAACTTACACCTTAGACAAGTAGGAAAGAAGACCAAACAAAACCCAAAGTTAATAGAAGGAAAGAAATCAAAATGATCAGAGTAGAAATAGAGAAAAAACAATAGGAAAGATAAATGAAACTAAGAATCAGATCTTTGAAAAGATAAAACAAAATTCATAAACCTTTAGCCAGGCTCACCAAAGAAAAAAAGGGAGAGGGCCCGGAGAGAGTAACATGAAAACAAACATTACTATATGTAAAATAGACAGCCAATGGGAATGTATGACTCAGGGGACTGACTCAAACTTGGACTCTGTAACAATCTAGAGAGGTGGGATAGGGAGAGAGGTGGGAGGTTGTTCAAGTGGGAGGGGACATAGGTAAACCTATGGCTGATTCATGGTGATGTTTGGTAGAAAGCAAAACAAAACTGTAAATCAATTATCCTTCAATTAAAAATAAGTAAATCTAAAAAAATCAGGCGTGAAAAAGAAGTTAAAATCCACACCACAGAAATACAAAGTATCATAAGAGAGTACTACAAACAACTACATGCCAATGAAATGAACAATCTAGAAGAAATGGACATATTTCTGGAAAGGTACAATCTCCTAAAACTGAACCAGGAATAGAAAATATGAACAGACTAATCACAAGTACTGAAATTGAAACTATGATTTTAAAACTCCCAACAAACAAAATTCAGGGCTAGCTGGCTTCACAAGCAAATTCTATCAAACGTTTAGACAAGAGTTAACACTTAACATTCTGAAATTATTTCAAAAAATTGCAAAAGAAATAACACTCTCAAACTCATTCTATGAGGCCACTGACACCCTGATAGCAAAACCAGACAAAGATAACACAGAAAAGAGAATTACAGGGCAATACCACTGCTAAAGATAGATGCAAAAATCCTCAACAAAATACTAGCAAAGCAAATCCAACAATATATTAAAAGGATCTTATATCATGATCAAGTGGACTCTATCCCAGGGATGTAAGGATTTTTCAATATTTGCAAATCAATTAGTGTGATACACCACATTAACAAATTGAAGAATAAAAACCATATGATCATCTCAATAAATGCAGAAAAATCTTTGGACAAGATACAACATCCATTTATGATAAAAACTCCGCAGAAGGTGAGTTTGGAGGGAACCTATTTCAACATAATAAAGGCCAAATATGAGAAATATATGTAGCCTAGTTAACATGGTTCTCAATGGTGAAACACTGAAGACATTTCCTCTATGATCAGGAACAAAACAATGATGTCCACTCTTTCTACTATTATTCAAAGTAATTTTGGAAGTCCTAACCATGGCAATTATAGTAGAAAAAGAAATAAAAGGAATCCAATATGGAAAAGAAAAAGTAAAACTATCACTGTTTGCAGATGACATGATACTGTACATAGAATATCCTAAATATATTACCAGAAAAATAGTAGACCTCATCAATGAATTCGATAAAGTTGCAGAATACTATAATAATATACAAAAATCTGTTGCATTTCTATACATAAACAATGAAAGATCAGAAAGAGAAATTAGGAAAACAATCCCTCTCACCATTACACCAAAAATAATAAGATACCTAGGAATAAACCATTCAGGTATGACCTAAATCAAATCCCTTATGATTGTACAGTGGAAGTGAGAAATAGATTTAAGGTACTAGATCTGATAGAGAGAGTGCCTGATGAACTATGGAAGGAGGTTTGTGACATTGCACAGGAGAGATGGATCAAGACCATCCCCAAGAAAAGGAAATGCAAAAAAGCAAAATGGCTCTCTGAGGAGGCCTTACAAATAGCTGTGAAAAGAAGAGAAGCAAAAAGCAAAGGAGAATGCAGAGTTCCAAAGGATAGCAAGGAGAGATAAGAAAGCTTTCCTCAGCAATTAATGCAAAGTAATAGAGGAAAAAAAATAGAACAGGAAAGACTAGAGATTTCTTCAAGAAAACTAGAGATACCAAGGGAACATTTCATGCAAAGATGGGCTCGATAAAGGACAGAAATGGTATGGACCTAACAGAAGCAGAAGATATTCAGAAGAGGTGGCAAGAATATACAGAAGAACCATACAAAAAAGATCTTCACAACCCAGATAATCACGATGGTGTGATCACTCACTTAGAGCCAGACATTTTGGAATGTGAAGTCAAGTGGGCCTTAGGAAGCATCACTACAAACAAAGCTAATGGAAGTGATGGAATTCCAGTTGAGCTATTTCAAATCCTGAAAGATGATGCTGTGAAAGTGCTGCACTCAATATGCCAGCAAATTTGAAAAACTCAGCAGTGGCCACAGCACTGGAAAAGGTCAGTTTTCATTCCAATCCCAAAGAAAGGCAATGACAAAGAATGCTCAAACTACCACACAATTGCACTCATCTCACATGCTAGTCAAGTAATGCTCAAAATTCTCCAAGCCAGGCTTCAGCAATACATGAACTTTGAATTTCCATGAACTTGTGAACTTACATGAACTGTGAATTTACATGAACTTGTGACATTCAAGCTGGATTTAGAAAGGCAGAGGAACCAGAGATCAAATTGCCAACATCCTCTGGATCACAGAAAAAGAAAGAGAATTTCAGAAAAACATCTATTTCTGCTTTATTGACTATGTATGCCAAAGCCTTTGACTGTGTGGATAACAATAAACTGTGGAAAATTCTGAAAGAGATGGGAATACCAGACCACCTGACTTGCCTCCTGAGAAACCTGTATGCAGGTCAGAAAGCAACAGTTAGAACTGGACATGGAACAACAGACTCTTTTTCCAAATAGGAAAAAGAGTATGTCAAGGCTGTATATTGTCACCCTGCTTATTTAACTGTTATGCATAGTACATCATGAGAAACCTGGGCTGGATGAAGCACATGCTGGAATCAAGACTGGCAGGAGAAATATCAATAACCTCAGATATGCAGATGACACCACCCTTATGGCAGAAAGTGAAGAAGAACTAAAAAGCCTCTTGATGAAAGTGAAAGAGGAGAGCGAAAAAGTTGGCTTAAAGCTCAACATTCAGAAAACAAAGATCATGGCATCACTTCATGGCAAATAGATGGGGAAACAATGGCTGACTTCATTTTTGGGGGCTCCAAAATCACTGAAGATGGTGATTGCAGCCATGAAATTAAAAGACTCTTACTCCTTGGAAGGAAAGTTATGACTATCCTAGACAGCATATTAAAAAGCAGAGACATTCCTTTGTCAACAAAGGTCTGTCTAGTCAAGGCTATGGTTTTTCCAGTAGTCATGTATGGATGTGAGAGTTGAACTATAAAGAAAACTGAGTGCAGAAGAATTGATGCTTTTGAACTGTGGCGTTGGAGAAGACTCGTGAGAGTCCCTTGGACTGCAAGGTGATTCCACCAGTCCATCCTAAAGGAAATCAGTCCTGGGTGTTCATTGGAAGGAATGATGTTGAATCTGAAACTCCAGTACTTGGGCCACCTGATCCAAAGAGCTGACTCATTTGAAAAGACCCTGATGTTGGGAAAGATTGAAGGCAGGAGGAGAAGGGGATGATGGAGGATGAGGTGGTTAGATGGCATCACCGGATCAATGGACATGAGTTTGGGTAAACTCCGGGAGTTGGTGATGGACAGGGAGGCCTGGCGTGCTGCAATTCAGGGGGTCACAAAGAGTCAGGCACGACTGAGCAACTGAACTGAACTGAAACCAACCTAAGACTTGTACTCTGAAAATTGTAAGATGCTAATGAAAGAAATCAAAGATAACAGGAACAGATGGAAAGATACAAATTCTTGAATTAAAAGAATCAATGTTGCTAAAATGACTGTACTACCTAAGGCAATCTACACATTCAATGTAATACCCATCAAATTACAAATGGCATTTTTTGCAGGTGTAGAACAAAAAATCTTAAAATTTGTATGAAAACACAAAAAAATGCCAAACAGTCAAAGCCATCTTGAGAAAGAAAAATGGAGCTGGAGGAATTTGGCCCCCTGACCTCAAGCTATATTATAAAGCAAATGTAATCAAAAAGCTTCCCAGGTTGTTCAGTGCAAAGAGATATGGAGAAACAGGCTTGATCCCTGGGTTGGGAAGATCCCCTGCAGGGGGAAATGGCAAGCCACTCCAGTACTGTTGACTGGAGAATCCTATGGACAGAGGAGCCTGGCAGGCTATGATCCATAGGGTCGCAAAGAGTTGGACATGACTGAAGCACATAGCATGCATGCATGCATAGGATCAGTCAGTTCAGTTCAGTCACTCAGTCATGTCCAGCTCTTTGCAACTCCATGGCCTGCAGCACTCCAGGCTTCCCTGTCCATCACCAACTCCTGGAGATTGTTGGAACTCATGTCCATCGAGTTGGTGATGCCATCCAACCATCTCATGCTCTGTTGTCCCCTTCTCCTCCTGCCTCCAATCATTCCCAGCATCAGGCTCTTTTCAAATGAGTCAGTTCTTTGCATCAGGTGGCTAAAGTATTGGAGTTTCAGCTTCAGCATCAGTCCTTTCAATGAATATTTGGGACTGATTTCCTTTAGGGTTGACTGGTTGGATCTCCTTGCAGTCCAAGGGACTCTCAAAGTCTTCTCCAACACCACAGTTCAAAAACATCAATTCTTCAGCACTCACCTTTCTTCGTGGTCCAACTCTCACATTCATACGTGACTACTGGAAAAACCATGGATTTGTCTATAGGGACCTTTGTTAACAAAGTAATGTCTCTGCTTTTTAATATGCTGTCTAGGTTGGTTGTAGCTTTTCTTCCAAGGAGCAAGTGTCTTTTAATTTCATGGCTGCAGTCACCATCTGCAGTGATTTTAGAATCCAAGAAAATAAAGTCTCTCATTGTTTCCATTGTTTCACCATCTATTTGCCATGATCTACCTCAGTTAGAAAACCCAGAAATAAACCCATGCACCTCTAGGTCAATTAATCTATGACAAAGGAGATAAGAATATCCAGTGGAAAAAAGACAGTCTCTTCAATAAGTGGTGCTGGCTACTATGGATAAAATATATAACTAACGAGAACCTTCTGTGTAGCACAGGGACCTCTACTCAGTGCTCTGTGGTGACCTAACTGGAAAGAAAATCCAAAAAAGAGAACACATATGTATATGTACAGCTGGGTCACTTTACTGTACGGCAGAAACTGATACAGCAGTGTAAAGTATCTATACTCCAAAAAAATTATTTTAAAGAATGAAATTAGAACATTTTATAACAGCATACACAAAAATAAACACAAAATGGATTAAAGACCTAAATGCAAGACTGGATACTACAGAACTCCTAGAGGAAAAGATAGGCAGAACACTCTTTGACATAAATCACAGAAATATCTTTTTGGATCCACTTTCTAGAGTAATGAAAATAAATAAATAAGTAAGGGACCTAATTAAATTTAAAAGCTTAGGAAGCCAAGCAAAGGAAAACCATAAACAAAACGAAAAGGCAATGCACAGAATGGGACAAAGTATTTGCAAACAATGTGACTGACAAGGGATTAATCTCCAAAATGTACAAACTATACAAATTTAAATATATACACTGCTATACTTAAAATAAATAATCAATAAGGACATCCTGTGTAGCACAGAGAACTCTTAATATAATAACCTAAATAGGAAAATAGTTTGAAAAAGAATAGATAGAAGTATATGTTTAACTCATTTTGCTGTATACCTGAAACTAACACAAAATTTTTAATTAAATACTCTAATATAAAACTGAAAAGATGTGGTACACATATACAATGGAATATTAACAGCCATAAAAAATTTAAAAATGTATTACTAATAGTGGGGAAATCACAAATGCATGGTTACAATTGGTGCCCTTATACCAATTTTTTTTAATTTTATTTTATTTTTAAACTTTACAAACACTTATACCAATTTTAAAAAGTTTAAGGAAAAGCAACATCAACAGGACTTTTTCCTTAAAACTTTCACTCCAAGTGTGGCATGGAAGATGCATTTGGGGCTGGGAAACAGAGAAGGTCTAGAGATAGATATAGAATATAGGAGATTATTGCAACACTATAGACAAGAGTTAGACTTTTTATTGGTTAAATAGAGAAGAAGAAAAAGAATACAATATAACTTGAAGCTTTCAATGAGAAACAGGTTGTGAGTAATAACATATTTGAAACAGAAAACTCTTGAGAGTCCCTTAGACTGCAAGGAGATCCAACCAGTCCATCCTAAAGGAAATCAGTCCTGAATATTCATTCGAAAAACTGATGCTGAAGCTGAAACTCCAATACTTTGGTCACACGATGTGAAGAACTGACTCCCATCAACTTATACCTTGCATAAGATAAAATGGATTGGTCTTTACATCAGCAACTCCAGTCACTAATGTGAGCTGCTTTGAGAAAGGCTGACCTTGGGTGAGGCAGATCCTAAAGGAACTAACAGCTGGAGGCTGTTGTCTGCGAACTTTACTCCCAACCGCTGGACAGCAAGCACTTCTTTAAAGGGAAATCTGAGCATTACATCTCTATATCTATCACAAATGAGAAAAGACGAGAAAGCTAAATTAGGCTAGGATTGCCAGACTTCACAAATACAAATAATGCTAATGCATTAATACTAGCATGTCCCATTAATATTTGGGACATATTTATGCTAAAAATTATTCACTGTTAATTTGAAATTCAAATTTAACTGGAGATCCTGGGTTTTTATTTTTATTTTTTTATTGAAGGATAATTGCTTTATATAATTTTGCTGTTTTAGGTCAAACCTCAACCATGAATCAGTCATAGGTATACATATATCCCCTCCTGTTTGAACCTCCCTCCCATTTCCCACCCCATCCCACCCCTCCCACTCAACACAACCCCTGTTTGAGTTTTCTGAGCCATACAGAAAATTCCCATTGGCTATCTATTTTACATATGGTAATGCAAGTATCCATGTTACTCTTTCAATATATCTTACCTTCTCCTCCCTTTTCCCCATGTCCATAAGTCTATTCTCTATGTCTGTTTCTTGATTGCTGCCCTGTAAATAAATTCTTCAATACCATTTTTCTAGATTCTGTATATACATGTTAGAATATGATATTTATATTTCTCTTTGTGACTCACTTCACTCTGTATAATAGGTTCTAGGTTCATCCACCTCATCAGAACTGACTCAAATGCATTCTTTTTTATGATTGAGTAATATTCCATTGTGTATATGTACCACAACTTCTTTATTCATTCATCTGTTGATGGACATCTAGGCTGCTTCCACATTCTAGCTATTGTAAATAGTGCTGCAATGAATAATTGGATACATGTGTCTCTTTCAATTTTGGTTTCCTCAGGGTATATGTCTAGGAGTGGTATCGCTGTGTCATATGGTAGTTTTATCCTAGTTTTCTAAGGAATCTCCATACCGTCTTCCATAGTGGCTGTATCAATTTACATTCCCATCAACAGTGCAAAAGCATTCCCTTTTCTCCACACATCTCCAGCATTTATTGTTTGTAGACATTTCAATGATGGCCATTCTGACTAGTATGAGGTGATAGAGGAGGTACTCCACATTCAAGGTCAGGAGGGGTGGCCGTGAGGAGATACCCCTTGTCCAAGGTAAGGAGCAGCAGCTGGACTTTGCTGGAGCAGCCATGAAGAGATACCCCATGTCCAAGGTAAGAGAAACCAAAGTAAGATGGTAGGTGCTGCAAGAGGGCATCAGAGGGTGGACACACTGAGACCATAATCACAGAAAACTAGCAAATCTGATCACATGGACCACAGCCTTGTCTAACTCAATGAAACTAAGCCATGCCGTGTGGGGCCACCCAAGACAGATGGGTCACAGTGGAGAGGTCTGACAGAATGTTGTCTACTGGAGAAGGGAATGGCAAACCACTTCAGTATTCTTGCCTTCAGAACCCCATGAACAGTATGAAAAGGCAAAATGATAGGATACTGAAAGAGGAACTCCCCAGGTCGGTAGGTGCCCAATATGCTACCAGAGATTAGTGGAGAAATAACTCCAGAAAGAATGAAGAGATGGAGCCAAAGCAAAAACAATTCCTAGTTGTGAATGTGACTGGTGATAGAAGCAAGGTCCGATGCTGTAAAGAGCAATATTGCATAGGAACCTGGAATGTCAGGTCCATGAATCAAGGCAAATTGGAAGTGATCAAACAGGAGATGGCAAGAGTGAATGTCAACATTCTGGGAATCAGTGAACTAAAATGGACTGGAATGGGTGAATTTAACTCAGATGACCATTATATCTACTACTGTGGGGAAGAATCCCTTAGAAGAAATGGATTAGCCATCACGGTCAACAAAAGAGTCAGAAATGCAGTACTTGGATGCAATCTCAAAAATGACACAATAATCTCTGTTCGTTTCCAAGGCAAACCATTCAATATCACGGTAATCCAAGCCTATGCCCCAACCAGTAATGCTGAAGAAGCTGAAGTTGAGCAGTTCTATGAAGACCTACAAAACTTTTTAGAACTAACACCCAAAAAATATGTCCTTTTCATTATAGGGGACTGGAATGCAAAAGTAGGAAGTTAAGAAACACCTGGATTAACAGGCAAATTTGGCCTTGGAATACAGAATGAAGCAGGGAAAAGACTAATAGAGTTTTGCCAAGAAAATGCACTGGTCATAGCAAACACCTTCTTCCAACAACACAAGAGAAGACTCTACACATGGACATCACCAGATGGTCAACACCGAAATCAGATTGATATTCTTTCCAGCCAAAGATGGAGAGGCTCTATACAATCAGCAAAAACAAGACCAGGAGCTGACTGTGGCTCAGACCATGAACTCCTTATTGCCAAATTCAGACTGAAATTGAAGAAAGTAGGGAAAACCACTAGACCATTCAGGTATGACCTAAATCAAAACCCTTATGGTTATACTGTGGAAGTGAGAAATAGACTTAAGGGACTAGATCTGATAGACAGTATGCCTGATGAATTATGGACAGAGGTCCAAGACATTGTACAGGAGCCAGGGATCAAGACCACCCCCATGGAAAAGAAATGCAAAAAAGCAAAATGGCTGTCTGGGGAGGCCTTACAAATAGCTGTGAAAAGAAGAGAAGCGAAAAGCAAAGGATAAAAGGAAAGATATTCCCATTTGAATGCAGAGTTCCAAAGAATAGTAAGGAGAGATAAGAAAGCCCTCCTCAGTGATCAATACAAAGAAATAGAGGGAAAAAACAGAATGGGAAAGACTAGAGATCTCTTCAAGAAAATTAGAGATACCAAGGGAACATTTCATGCAAAGATGGGCTCTATAAAGGACAGAAATGGTATGGAGCTAACAGAAGCAGAAGATATTAAGAAGAGGTGGCAAGAATATACAGAAGAACTATACAAAAAAGATCTTCACAACCCAGATAATCGCGATGGTGTGATCACTCACCTAGAGCCAGACATCCTGGAATGTGAAGTCAAGTGGGCCTTAGAAAGCATCACTACGAACAAAGCTGGTGGAAGTGATGGAATTCCAGTTGAGCTATTTCAAATCCTGAAAGATGATGCTGCAAAAGTGCTGCACTGAATATGCAAGCAAATTTGGAAAACTCAGCAGTGGCCACAGGACTGGAAAAGGTCAGTTTTCATTCCAATCCCAAAGAATGCTCGAACTACCGCACAATTGCATTCATCTCACACGCTAGTAAAGTAATGCTCAAAATTCTCCAAGCCAGGCTTCAGCAATACGTGAACCATGTGCTTTCAGATGTTCAAGCTGGTTTTAGAAAAGACAGAGGAACCACAGATCAAATTGCCAACATCCGCTGGATCATCGAAAAGGCAAGAGAGTTCCAGAAAAACATTTATTTCTGCTTTATTGACTATGCCAAAGCCTTTGACTGTGTGGATCACAACAAACTGTGGAAAATTCTGAAAGAGATGGGAATACCAGACCACCTGACTTGCCTCCTGAGAAACCTGTATGCAGGTCAGGAAGCAACAGTTAGAACTGGACATGGAACAACAGACTTTTTCCAAATAGGAAAAAGAGTATGTCAAGGCTGTATATTGTCACTCTACTTATTTAACTTATATGCAGAGTACATCATGAGAAATGCTGGGCTGGAAGAAGCACAAGCTGGAATCAAGATTGCCAGCAGAAATATCAATAACCTCAGATATGCAGATGACAACACCCTTATGGCAGAAAGTGAAGAGGAACCAAAAAGCCTCTTGAGGAAAGTGAAAGAGGAGAGTGAAAAAGTTGGCTTAAAGCTCAACATTCAGAAAACGAAGATCATGGCATCTGGTCCCATCACTTCATTGGAAATAGATGGAGAAACAGTGGAAACAGTGTCAGACTTCAGTTTTTTGGGCCCCAAAATCACGGCAGATGGTGACTGCAGCCATGAAATTAAAAGATGCTTACTCCTTGGAAGGAAAGTTATGACCAACCTAGATAGCATATTGAAAAGCAGAGACATTCCTTTGTCAACAAAGGTCAGTCTAGTCAAGGCTATGGTTTTTCCAGTGGTCATGTATGGATGTGAGAGTTGGACTGTAAAGAAAGCTGAGCTCCAAAGAATTGATGGTTTTGAACTGTGGTGTTGGAGAAGACTCTTGAGAGTCCCTTGGACTGCAAGGAGGTCCAACCAGTCCATCCTAAAGGAGATCAGTCCTGGGTGTTCATTGGAAGGACTGATGCTAAAGCTGAAACTCCAGTACTTTGGTCACCTCATGTGAAGAGTTGACTCATTGGAAAAGACCCTGATGCTGGGAGGGATTGGGGGCAGGAGGAGAAGGGGATGACAGAGGATGAGATGGCTGGATGGCATCACCAACTTGATGGACATGTGTTTGAGTAAACTCTGGGAGTTGGTGATGGACAGGGAGGCCTGGCATGCCACGATTCGTGGGGTCGCAAAGAGTCCAACACGACTGGGTGACTGAACTGAATAATGAGTAGAGTTGACTCATTGGAAAAGACCCTGATGCTGGGAGGGATTGGGGACAGGAGGAGAAGGGGACAACAGAGGATGAGATGCTGGATGGCATCACCGACTCGATGGACGTAAATTTGAGAGAACTCTGGGAGTTGGTGATGGACAGGGAGGCCTGGCATGCTGTGATTCATGGGGTCACAAAGGGTCGGACACAACTGAGCAACTGAACTGAACTGAACTGAATAATGAGTGATGTTGAGCATCTTTTCATGTGTTTGTTAGCCATGTGTATGTCTTCTTTGAAGAAATGTCTGTTTAGGTCTTTTTCCCACTTTTTGATTGGATTGTTTTTCTGGCATTGAGTTGTATGAGCTACTGGTTATTTTGGAAATTAATCCTTTTCAGTTGTTTCATTTGCTATTATTTTCTCCCATCCTGAGGGTGGTCTTTTCACCTTGCTTATAATTTCCTTTGCTGTACAAAAGCTTTTAAGTTTAATCAGGTCCCACTTGTTTACTTTTGTTTTTATTTCCGTTACTCTAGGAGGTGGGTCATAGACGATCTTGCTTTGATTTATGTCATCGAGTGTTCTGCCTAAGAGTTTTATAGTATCTGGTCTTACATTTAGGTCTTTAATCCATTTTGAGTTTATTTTTGTGTATGGTGTTAGGAAGTGTTCTAATTTCATTCTTTTACATGTAGCTGTCCAGTTTTCCCAGCCCCATTTATTGAAGAGGCTGTCTTTGTCCCAGTGTATATTCTTGCCTTCTTTGTCAAAAATAGGTACCCACAGGTGCATGGGTTTATTTCTGGGCTTTCTATCTTGTTCCATTGGTCTATATTTCTGTTTTTGTGCCAGTACCATACTGTCTTGATGATTGTAGCTTTGTAGTATAATCTGAAGTTAGGAAGGTTGATTCCTCCAGCTCCATTCTTCTTTCTCAAGACTGCTTTGGCTATTCAGGGTCTTTTGTGTTTCCACATAAATTGTGAAATTTTTTGTTCTAGTTCTATGAAAAATGTCATTGGTAATTTGATAGGAATAGCATTGAATCTGAAGACCGCCCTTGGTAGTATAGTCATTTTCACAATATTGATTCTTTCCACCCAGGAACATGGAATATCTCTCCATCTGTTTATGTTGTCTTTGATTTCTTTCATTAGTGTATTATAATTTTCTGTGTACAGTTATTTTGTCTCCTTGGGTAAGTTTATTCCTAGTTATTTAATTCCTTTTGTTGCAATGGTGAATGGTATTGATTCCTTAATTTCTCTCTGATTTTTCATTGTTAGTACATAGAAATGCAAATGATTTCTGAGTATTGATTTTGTATCCTGCAACTTTGTTAAATTCACTGATTAGCTCTAGTAATTTTCTGATACTATCTTTAGGGTTTTCTATGTACAGCATCATGTCATCGGCAAACAGTGAGAGCTTTACTTCTTTTCCAATCTGGATTCCTTTTATTTCTCTTTCTTCTCTGATTGCTGTAGCCAGGACTTCTGGAACTATATTGAATACTAGTGGTAAAGTGGACCTTGTCTTGTTCCTGATCTTAGGGGGAATGCTTTCAGCTTTTCATTATTATTGAGAATAATATTTGCTGTAGGCTTATTATATATGGCCTTTACTATAGTGAAGTAAGTTCCTTTCTATGCCCATTTTTGAAGAGTTTTAATCATAAATCGTTGCTGAACTTTGTCAAAAGCTTTTTCTGCATCTACTGAGATAATCATATGGCTTTATCCTTCAATTTCTTATATGGTGTATCACATTGATTGATTTGTGTACATTGAAGAATCCTTGCATCCCTGGAATAAACCCAACCTGATCATGAAGTATGAGCTTTTTGACATGTTGCTGAATTCCGTTTGCTAAAATTGTTGAGGAATTTTGCAACTATGTTCATCAGTGATGTTGGCCTATAGTTTTCTTTTTTTGTGTTCTCTTTGTCTGGTTTTGGTATCAGGGTGATGGTGGCCTTGTAGAATGAGTTTGGAAGTGTTCCTTCCTCAGTAGTTTTTTGAAAGAGTTTTAGAAGGCTAGGCCTTAATTCGTCTCTAAATATTTGATAGAATTCTCCTGTGAAGCCATCTGGTCCTGGGCTTTTGATTTTTTTTGGAGATTCTTGATCACAGCTTCAATTTCAATGCTTGTAATTGGGTTGTTCATAATTTCTATTTCTTCCTGGTTCAGTCGTGGAAGATTGAACTTTTCTAAGAATCTGTCCATTTCTTCCTGGTTATCCACTTTATTGCCATATAGTTGTTCATAATAGTCTCTTATAATCCTTTGTATTTCTGCACTGTCTGTTGTAACCTCTCCTTTTTCATTTCTAATTTTGTTGATTTGATTCTTCTCTATTTTTTTCTTGATGAGTCTGGCTAAAGGTTTGTCAATTTTGTTTACCTTCTTAAGGAACCAGCTTTTAGTTTTATTAATCTTTACTATTGTTTCTTTCATTTCTTTTTCATTTATTTGTGCTCAGATCATTATGATTTCTTTCCTTCTACTAATTTTGGGGTTTTTTTGTTCTTCTTTTTCCAGCTGTTTTAGGTGTAAAGTTAGGTTGTCTATTCAATGTTTTTCTTGTTTCTTAAGGTAGGACTGTACTGCTAGAAACTTCCCTTTTAGAACTGCTTTTGCTACATCCTGTAGGTTTTGAGTTGTGCTTTCATTGTCATTTATTTCCAGAAATTTTTTTATATCCCTTCAGTAACCTGTTGGTTATTTAGAAATGAGTTGTTTAATCTCCATGTCTTTGTGTTTCTTACAGTTTTTTTTCTTGTAATTGATATCTAGTCTCATAGCATTATGGTCAGACAAGATGCTTGTTATGATTTCCATTTTCTTAAATTTACTGATGTTTGATTTGTGACCCAAGATGTGGTCTATCCTGGAGAATGTTCCATGTGCACTTGAGAAGAAGGTATATTCTCCTGCATTTGGATGGAATGTCCTGAAGATATCAATGAGATCCATCTCATCTAATGTATCATTTGAGACTTGTGTTTCCTTATTAATTTTCTGTTTTATGATGTATCCATTGATGTGAGTGGGTGTTAAAGTCTGCTACTATTATTGTGTCACTGCTGATTTCTCCTTTTATGTCTGTTAGTGTTTGTCTTACGTATTGAGGTGCTCCTATGTTGGTTGCATAGATATTTACAATTGTTATGTCTTCCTCTTGGATTGATCCCTTGATCACTATGTAGTGTCCTTCCTTATCTCTTGTAATCTTTTTTATTTTAAGGCCTATTTTGTCTGATATGAGGATTGCTACTCCAGCTTTCTTTTCTTCCCATTTGCATGGAATGTATTTTTCCATCCTCTCATTTATAGTCTATATGTGTCTTTAGGTCTGAAGTGGGTTTCTTGTAGACAGATATATACGGGTCTTGATTCTATATCCATTCAGCCAGTCTGTGTCTTTTGGTTGGAGCATTTGATCCATTTACATTTAAAGTAATTATTGATATATATGTTCCTATTGCCATTTTCTTAATTGTTTGAGGTTGATTTTATAGATCTTTTTTCTTCTCTTTCATATCTTGACTATATAAGTCCCTTTAACATTTGTTGTAAAGCTGGTTTGGTGGTACTGAATTCTCTTAACTTTTGCTTGTCTGAAAAGCTGCTTATTTCTCCATCAATTTTGAATGAGATCCTCGCCGGGTACAGTAATCTTGACTGTATATTTTTCCCTTTCAGTACTTAAACATATCCTGCCATTACCTTCTGGCCTGCAGAGTTGCTGCTGAAAGATCAGCTGTTAAGTATATGGGGCTTCCCTTGTATGTTACTTGTTGCTTCTCCCTTGCTGCTTTTAATATTCTTTCTTTGTTTTTAGTCTTTGTGAGTTTGATTAGTATGTGTCTTGGTGTGTTTCTCCTTGGGTTTATCCTGTATGGGACTCTTTGTGCCTTTTGGACTTGATTGGCTATTTTCTTTTCCATGTTGAGGAAATTTTCAACTATAATCTCTTAAAAAATTTTCTCATACCCTTTCTTTTTCTCTTCTTCTTCTGGGATCCCTATATTTAAAATGTTGGTGCATTTGATATTGTACCAGAGGTCTCTGAGACTATCCTCAGTTCTTTTCATTCTTTTTACTTTATTCTGCTCTTCAGAAGTTATTTCCACCATTTCATCTTCCAGCTCACTGATTTGTTCTTCTGCTTCAGATATTTTGCTATTGATTTTATTTAGACTATTTTTAATTTCAGTAATTGTCTTGTTTGTCTCTGTATGTTTATTCTTTAATTCTTCTAGGTCTTTGTTAATTGATTCTTGCATTTTCTGCATTTTTTCTTCAAGGTTTTGATCATCTTTACTATCATTATTCTGAATTCTTTTTCATAGTTTGCCTATTTTCTCTTCGTTTATTTGGACTTCTGTGTTTCTAGTTTGTTCCTTCATTTATGTAGTATTTCTCTGCCTTTCCATTTTTTTTTTTTTAACTTATTGTGTTTGAAGTCTCCTTTTCCCAGGCTTCAAGGCTGAAATCTTTCTTTTTTGGTTTCTTTCCTCCTAAGGTTGGTCCAGTGGTTTGTGTAAGGTTGGTATAGGGTGATATTTGTACTGACTTTTGTTGTTGTTGTTGTTTGTTTGTTTGTCTTTCCTCTGATGAGCAAGGCCGAGTGAGGTGGTAATCCTGTCTGCTGATGATTTGGCTTGTATTTTTGTTTTGTTTGTTGTTTAGACAAGGCATCCTGCACAGGTTGCTACTGGTGGTTGGGTGATTCCGGGTCTTGTATTCAAGTGGTTTCCTTTGTGTGAGTCCTCAGTATTTGATACTCCCTAGAGTTAATTCTCTGATATCCTAGGGTCTTGGAGTCAGTGCTCCTATTCCAAAGGCTCAGGCTTGATCTTTGGTCAGGAACAAAGATTCAACAAGTGATTTGTTATGGCATTAAGTGAGATCAAAACAAATATCCAAAAATGAGAAACCAAAGATGAACCCCAGACAAATTGCAGTTAGAAAATCAGGCAAATAATAACTAAAATAATGGCACATACACATATACATATAAATCCATGAGCAAAGTCAAAACAGTCCAACAAAAGTAAAATGCAGTAGATTGACCTGGTGAACAAAGGAAATCAAAAGTTATATTTGCCAGTTAAGAACAAAACTAACTAAAGCACAAACCAGAAAATAAAACTAAAGCAAGTGGGGAATAAAACAATGAAAACAAAAGTAACAAATATGTTTAGAGGAAAGGAAAGAAATAAAAGAACAAAGAATAGATATGGAAAGTCAAATAGAGGTAGATGAAGATTTATACACATTAAAGATTAACTGCAAGGGGAAAAGAACAGTAGGAAATAAATGAATAAATGTGGGACTTTGTCCAAACAAAGGAATAAATGTAGAAAAAATATAACAGGCTTTAAAAATTAAAATTATAAAAAAGAGAAAAGAAAAAAAATGGAAGAAAGAAAAAAAGGAAAACTCCTGAGAACTGCAAAAGCCCAACGTAGAGGCAGAGGTTTATAACAACAATAAAAACTGTGACTGAATATACATATATAGATATATACCCATAAGCAAAATGAAAACTGTCCAAAAAAACTAAAGTACAATAGACTGACCTGAGAACAAAGGAAATCAAAAATTGTATCTACTAGAGCAAAACTAACTAAAGCACAAACTGGGAAATGAAACTAAAGCAGGGTACCAATTGGGAAATAAAGCAATGAAAATAAAACTAACAAAATGTTGAGAGGAAAGGAAAGAAAGTAAAGAAAGAAAGAATAGCTATGCATAGTTAAATAGTGGTAGGTGTAGAAGATTTATATACATTAAAGATTAACTGAAAGGGGAAAAGAACAGTAGGAAAAGCAAACAAAGGAATAAGTGTAGAAAAAAATATAATAGGTTTAAAAAATTTTTAACGAAATTATAAAAAAAGAGAAAAGAAAAAAAAAGAAGAAGAAGAAGAAAGAAAAAAGGGGGGAAAAAAGGAAACTCCAGAGAAGTGCAAAAACCCAACGTAGAGACAAAGGTTTACAACAACAATAAAAAATGTGACTGAGGAAAAAAAAAGCTCAAAAGCTTAATTAGATTTCATAGTGCCAATAAAATTGACAACTACAACAGCAGGGGAAAGGGAAAAAAATAAAACAAATCCAAAAGAATCTACAGAACAAGTCAAGAAGAATAAAAAACGTTTTTCTTGAGTCATTGCTGTCAGAATCCTTGCCCTTGCTGGGAGTCACAGTCCACTTTACCTCCCTAGGATGCCCGCCAACACTGTGCTGATCTCTGGACCCGCTGTGGTGGCAATTCAGATTCTAATCTGGTCCTACTCCTGTGTGTTCTTGCTTCCAATGTCCACAGCTAACAGAACTAGTGCTTTTCTTTTGTGAGGGCTCTCAATGCCCTTTTAAGTATTCCATAGACACACAGTCTGCATCATGTGGATTTAATCTGCAGCTTGTACAGCTGGTGGGAAGGTTTTGTGTCTTCTTCCTTAGCCACACTGCCCCTGGGTTTCAACTGTGGTTTTATTTCCACCTCTGTATGTGGGTTGCCCACTGGGATTTGCTCCTGAGGTTGTCCTGGAGGACTTGGGTTTGCCTCTGTGAGGGCCAGGTGTGGAGTGGTGCAGCTGCTTGGGTCGCAGGGATTCTTGGCAGCATTAGGTACTCAGGGGAGTTGGCAGCCAGGGCAGCAGGAAATATAGTGCTTTAGAAGGGTATGGAAACCAGTGTTGGCCAATAAGCTCCAGTATTCTTGCCTGGAGAACCCTTCTCCCTGCCAGAGAAGCCTGGCAAGCCACAGTCTACAGGGTCACAATGAGTCAGACACTACTGAAGCAACCCTGCACTCATAGATGCAAGACTTTTTTTGCCTGTGGCAGCTCTGCTTCAGTGAGAGTTGAGCGTGAAGGTGGCATGGCTGCTTGGCTTGTGGGGACCCTGGTGGTGCCAAGTGTGCAGGGACATGGACTTCCTCCACCGCAGGCATTATGGCCCTATCAGAGTCTTTTTTTGAGCCTCTTGTAGCTGGCGATCAGAAGGCCTCTTTGGCCAGTCTTTCTCTGCAGCTCCGCTCATTCAGGAACCTAGAGGGCTCCCTTGCCTGGACTCCTCTGTTGTTCGGTGAGTAGAGGGGCACCCCTGGCTGGGGTCCTGCTCTGTAGTTCAGCACATCAATCACTGAAAGGAGCACTCTGGGTGGGGTCCTGCTCTGTAGTTCAGTGTGTCGGCCGTTTGATGGGCCAGCCTCCCTATTGTTCAGCTGCGGATGCTGGCTCGTGGGGAGAGAGAGGCTGTGGTGATGGCTCCACCCCTACACGTGACTCAACAGTATCACCTTGCTTCCATGGCTGCCCGGCTTTCCTCCACAGGCGTTTCCTACCACAATCTCCTCCCTCACATCCCCCTGATCAGTCTCTCCATAGTCAACAGCAGCCCTCGCCCTGGATTGCTCCACAAACCCTAAACTCCAGCTCCCAGCCGCTGCATCTTCCAGGGGACCTGCGTCCCTATCTGGGGTATGTATGGCTGCGGCAAGGACTGTGATTCTCATTTCATTTAGGCTGCCCCAGATCAACTGTTTCACTCTCGGCCTTAAATGTTTCTCCTCTGACTCAGACCATTGCCCCGATGTTGAGGCTGGACCCCTGCTTCAGTTCCCCCACCCACTAAGGGCAGGTCCAGTCCTACTAACACTTCTATTATTCCTCCTAGTTCCTTCATCCTACCAAGTTCTGAGTGGTTCTATATATTCTTTTCCTCTGGTCAGGTATTCCTGTCCACGCTCAGCTGCTGTTCTGAATGCACTTCTGTGTCTGAAGGTGTATTCTTGATGTATCCGTGGGGAGAGATGTACTCCACATCCACCTACTCCTCCCCCATCTTGTTCTCCCTCCTGTTCCAATTACTCATCTCTAAATTTTTATCAATATTATCCCTCAGGTTTCTTATTTTCTTACAAGACTTGCATCCTGCCCTCAAAGGCATCAGCAATCACCTGGAATGGTCCACACATGCTCAGCCCTACTCAGACATAGTAGTCTGTGCACAAACTGGAGGCTGGAACCTGAAAAAAATGTTTTAACATTTATCATATATTTGTCTGTGTTGGGTTGTGGCACATGGGCTCCAGAGCACCTGGGCTCAGTAGTTGCAGCATGTCGGCTTAATTGCTCCAAGGCATGTGGGAACTTAGTTTCCCAATCAGGGATCAAGCTCAGGTCCCTTGCATTGCAAGGCAGATTCTTAAACACTGGACCAGGGGAGGTCCTGTTGTCTATCTGACAGCTCTACTATGGGCTGAGTCTTAGTGTAGAGCTAGAGTTGTCAGGAGAGAAGTAAGTGGAATTGTCAAGAAGAGATAAGAGAAAGTCATAGAATGATTCAAGAACCAAGATGAAAGAATAGCAATGAGATCCAAAGAAGAAGGTGATTTTCAATATAATAAGGTGGATATAATAGAAAATCTTGAAAATTAAAGAAGATACATAAAAGAAGATAAAGACTGAGAACTACTGCAGTGACAAATAGACTACAGATTTTTTTAAAAGCTTCAAAAAGGAATAGTATCAGTATTAAATGACACATACAGGCAGAACACATACCGCTATACAATATTTGGGCAGGGGAAGAGCAGTGGGTGAAGTATGTCAAATTAGCTGTGGTAGGGCATGCCTTGCCACAAGATGGCACTCATAGTTCCTCTTTTTCTGAGTTTCTATCTATAAACATTTTACAAAAATGTTATTGTCACGGAACAAAGAGGATATCTTATGTTTCACAACTTACATATAACCTTGTGTCTCATTTTCTATCATTCCCCCACAGCTTATCATTGTTTTTCCCTTTACAATATGAATACATAATGTTAGAAATGAGTGGGGAAGTGGGGGAGGTACTAGAATCTGGAGGAGGGAACAAATGCAATGCTATAGCAGATAGTACCGAAGTCTTAACAAAAGGCTTTGGGACCAGCCATCAAATGAAGACCAATGAGCTTCAAGAAAATTAATACAGATGGAAATGGAAGCCAGATGGCTTAGTGTTGAGGACCAATAACATCTGAAAAAGCAGACAGACTATGTGTTTAGCACATCTGCTGGGAAAGACAGGATGGAAGACAGGTAGACTTTTTCCTTGAAAGTGATTACTTCCCAAATGAAACTTTGTTTGCCTTATTCGTAAGTTTCAAATACTTAACCAAACTACCTGTTAAATGGCACTTGATCTCATACAACAGTATCTCTACAAAGTAAATGCATTTCTGCTGCAGAAATACGTGTGTTTAACTAAATAACCCTTTTGGTTCCCCAGTATTATAGCACTTCTTTCTTTTCAAAATAAATTCGTATTTATTCATCATATTATATTGCCCATACAGTGAGTGTTTGAATGAAAGCCTACAGACCTCAAAATTTGTCTAACATTGCATAGAAACAGAACTGTGGGCCAGATGCATAATTCAACACCCCTTCTCTAGAATTATTCTTCCTGTCACTCAATTTCTATTTCAAGTTTCTACTTATCTAATTTTATTTTTATAGCATGCCCAAAACGAAAATGGCTCCTTGAAATTACCCTGTTTTGTATATTTTCCAAACTATATGAGATATGTAACAGTTAAACATTACCTGTGTCTGGAATAATATGGAAAAATACGTTCATTATCATTTCTGATTTTTATAAAACCTAATATAACCTTGAAAGTGAAAGTGAAAGTCACTCACCGTGCCCAACTCTTTGTGAGCCCATGGACTATACAATCCATGAAATTCTCCAGGCCAGAATACTGGAGTGGGATAGCCTTTCCCTTCTCCAGGGGATCTTCCCAACTCAGGGTTCGAACCCAGGTCTCCCACATTGCAGGCGGATTCTTTACCAGCTGAGCTACAAAGGAAGCCCTTGAGCTGAACTTAAAAGAAGAACTGACAAATTCAGTTCAGTTCACTTCAGTTCAGTTGCTCAATCGTGTCCAACTCTTTGCAAACCCATGGACTGCAGCATGCCAGGCTTCCCTGTCCATCAACAACTCCCAGAGCTTGCTCAAACTCAAGTCTTTTGAGTCGGTGATGAAAACCAATCATCTCATCCTCTGTCATCCCCTTCTCCTGCCTTCAATCTTTCCCAGCAACAGGGTTTTTTTTTCCAATGAGTCAGTTCTTCACATCATGTGGCCAAAGTATTGGAGCTTCAGCTTCAGCATTAGTACCTCCAGTGAATACTCAGGACTGATTTCCTTTAGGATTGACTGATTGGATCTCCCTGCTGTCTAAGGGACTCTCAAGAGTCTTCTTCAACACCACAGTTCAAAGGCATCAATTCTTCAGCACTCAGCTTTCTTTATAGTCCAACTTTCACATCCATACATGACTACTGGAAAAACCATAGCTTTGACTAGACAGATCTTTGTTGGCAAAGTAATGTCTCTGCTTTTTAATATGCTGTCTAGGATGGTTGTAGCTTTTCTTCCAAGGAGCAAGTGTCTTTTAATTTCATGGCTGCAGTCACCATCTGCAGTGATTTTGGAACCCCTAAAAATAAAATCTGTCACTGTTTCCCTATCTATTCGCCATGAAGTGATGGTACCAGATGCCATGATCTTAGTTCTCTGAATGTTGAGTTTAAGCTAACATTTTCACTCTCTTCTTTCAATTTCATCAAGAGGTTCTTTTGCTCTTCTTCACTTTCTGCCATAAGGGTGGTGTCATCTGCATATTGGAGATTATTGATATTTCTCTCAGCAATCTTGATTCCACCTTGTGCTTTATCGAGCCCAGCATTTCTTTTGATGTACTCTGCATATAAGTTAAATAAGCAGAGTGACAATATATATATAGCCTTGACGTACTCCTTTCCCCATTCGGAACCAGTTTGTTGCTTTGTGTCCAGTTCTAACTGTTTCTTCTTAACCTGCATACAGATTTCTCAGGAGGCAGGTCAGGTGGTCCCATCTCTTTCAGAATTTTCCACAGTTTGTTGTGATCCACACACTCAAAGGCTTTGGAGTAGTCAATAAAGCAAAAGTAGATGTTTTTCTGGAACTCTATTGCTTTTTTGATGATCGAACGGAGGTTGGCAATTTGATCTCTGGTTCCTCTGCCTTTTCTAAATCCAGCTTGAACATCTGGTTCAAGTTCTCGTTTCACATCCTGTTGAAGCCTGGCTTGGATAATTTTGAGCATTACTTTGCTGGCATGTGAGATGAGTGCAATTGTGCAGTAGTTTGAACATTCTTTGGCATTGCCTTTCTTTGGGATTGGAATTAAAACTGACTTTTTCCAGTCCTGTGGTCACTGCTGAGTTTTCCAAATTTGCTGGCATATTGAGTGCAGCACTTTCACAGCATCATCTTTTAGGATTTGAAATAGCTCAACTGCAATTCTATCACCTCCACTAGCTTTGTTCGTAGTGATGATTCCTAACGCCTACTTGACTTCGCATTACAGGATGTCTGGCTCTAGGTGAGTGATCACAATCGTGGGTATCTGGGTCATGAAGGTCTTTTTTGTATAGTTCTTCTGTGTATTCTTGCCACCTCTTCTTAATATCTTCTGCTTCTGATAGGTCCACACCATTCCTGTCCTTTATTGTGCCCATCTTTGCATGAAATATTCCCTTGGTATCTGTAATTTTGAAGAGATCTCTAGTCTTTCCCATTCTATTGTTTCCCTCTATTTCTTTGCATTGATCACTAAGGAAGGCTTTCTTATTTCTCCTTGCTACTGTTTGAAACTCTGCATTCAAATGGATATATCTTTCCTTTTCTCCTTTGCCTTTAGTTTCTCTTCTTTTCTCCACTATATATAAGGCTTCCTCAGACAACCATTTTGACTTTTTGCATTTCTTTTCCATGGGGATGGTCTTGATCTCTGTCTCCTGTACAATGTTACAAACCTCCATCCATAGTTCTTCAGTCACTCTGTCTATAAGATCTAATCCCTTGAATCTATTTATCACTTCCACTGTATAATCATAAGAGATTTAATTTATGTCACACCTGAATCGTCTTGTGGTTTTCCCTACTTTCTTCAATTTAAGTCTGAATTTGGCAATAAGGAGTTCATGATCTGAGCCACAGTCAGCTCCCAGTCTTGTTTTTGCTGACTGTATAGAGCTTTTCCATCTTTGGCTGCAAAGAATATAATCAATCTGATTTTGGTATTGACTATCTGGTGATGTCCGTGTGTAGAGTCTTCTCTTGTGTTGTTGGTAGAAGGTGTTTGCTACCCATGCGTTCTCTTGGCAAAACTCTATTAGTCTTTGATCTGCTTCATTGTGTACTCCAAGGTCAAATTTGCCTGTTACTCCAGGTATCTCTTGACTTCTTACTTTGCATTCCAGTCCCCGATAATGAAAAGGACATCATTCCTGGGTGTTAGTTCTAGAAGGTCTTGTAGGTCTTTATAGAACTGTTCAGCTTCTTCAGCATTACTGGTCTGGTCATAGATTTGGATTACTGTGATATTGAATGGTTTGCCTTGGAACTGAACAGAGATTATTCTATCAATTTTGAGACTGCATCCAAGTACTGCATTTCAGACTCTTTTGTTGACTATAATGGCTACTCCACTTCTTCTAAAGGATTCTTGCCCACAATAGTCTATATAATGGTCATATGTGTTAAATTCACCCATTGCAGTCCATTTTAGTTTGCTGATTTCTAAAATGTTGATGTTTGCTCTTGCCATCTCCTGTTTGACTACTCCCAATTTGTCTTGATTCATGGACCTAACATTCCAAGTTCCTGTACAATATTACTCTTTATAGCATCAGACTTTACTTCCATCACCAGTCACATCCACAACTGGGTATTGTTTTGCTTTGCCTCTGTCTCTTCATTCTTTCTGGAGTTATTTCTCCACTAATCTCCAGTAGCATATTGGGCACCTACCGACTTGGGCAGTTCATCTTTCAGTGTCCTATCTTTTTGCCTTTTCATACTGTTCATGGGGTTCTCATCGGAGAAAGCAATGGCACCCCACTCCAGTACTCTTGCCTGGAAAATCCCATGGATGGAGGAGCCTGGTAGGCTGCAGTCCATGGGGTCGCTAAGAGTCGGATACAACTGAGCGACTTCACTTTCACTTTTCACTTTCATGCATTGGAGAAGGAAATGGCAACCCACTCTCCAGTGTTCTTGCCTGGAGAATCCCAGGGACCGGGGAGCCTGGCGGGCTGCCGTCTATGGGGTCGCACAGAGTCGGACACGACTGAAGTGACTTAGCAGCAGTAGCAGCATGGGGTTCTCAAGGCAAGAATACTGAAGTGGTTTGCCATTCCCTTCTCCAAAAGAAGAACTGATAAATTAATGTATCATTAAAGAGGTAAAATCCTATGCCTGTTGATTAGATATGTAGATACTTCTGCCAGAATACAGTCCTACCAAATGATCCAAAACAGTTTTCCTTTCAGCCAATAAATCCAATCATTAGCTACTTGTTTTTATCTTTTATTGATCATCAAGGTGAAAACATTATTGGTATCTACATTCATGTAAAAATATATTTGATCCTGTTAGACATAAAGAAGAATGAAATGAAGACAACTTTAGCTTTGTTTCTACCATTCACCTCTTCCACCTCAAACATAAAAAAGGGTGTGGCAGCAGGGTGTGGGGGGAGCACTTCTAGCTAGTTCATCAATAATTCCATATAAGGCAAACGAAAAAAAATTTCAAGCTTGCTTTGTCGCTAGGCCTCCCTGGGGGAACAGCCTTCTTACTGCATTGGAAAGAATAAAGGGTATTTTTGAAGTCACAAGTGTCTGAAAACGTCATGTCTGCAAAATGTGGTTGGCATTTTTATGCATTTAAGAGTCTAATGAAGTCCAGCTCCTTAAAAATTCCTTCAAAAATTGAAGACTGGAAAATGGTTCCTGCTACTCAGGGGTCAGAGTGGTGGTACTGCTCCAACCAGCTGTACAAGGGAGACCTGTCATTTATAGATAGCTCCAAAGTCTTGCATTAGCAAAACACCATGAAGACTGATCCTTACCCAAAGAATTTACTCAGAGAGACATTTAGTATGGGGTAAATATAGCCTCAGAGAACAGCTTTGAAGAAGAGCTTTGAAAAGGTCAGAAGAAGATGAAATGAGGAATGTTGTTACTTAATGCCTATATTAAACAAATGCTTGCCTTAGCTCTTCTCTAGCATGCCTCAAAATGTGGCAAAGTAATAAAGACATGCCCACTTAACAGACAAAAAAGTAACTTGGAATGTGAAATTTTTCATTAGGATGGGCCCTCAGGCCAATGAGCTGTTTTCAAAATGCATGAATGCTCTGTTTCATCAGCCTGGAGACCCTTTCTCTCTCAGGGGCATATCTAGTGCTCCAGGAACAGTCCAGGATAGTTTGGACTTCAGGCCTTCTTCCCTAACTGTTACACCAGTTAAGTTTGGAAATCCAATTTTCCCCAATCCTTATGCCATGTCCTATCTCCTTAGGCTTTTGCTTTATAAAGAAAGTAACCAATCATTGCTACCATTATAGCAGATCGCATTCCAAGTGTTAATTATTTTGGAGTCATGGGCATTTTCAATTACAAAATCAACTGGCTAGTGGTATTTGATAAATTTTTTAGTTATCCATAACATCAATTCCTACAACCAATGTTTTTCTGCTGCTATTCGTCTCATCTTTGTATATATAAATGCATTCATCCATTTGACAAATACTGCTAAGTACCTGTTATGTGCTAGATATTGTTCTAGACAATGGGTCTATGGAAATTAGTAAGACAGACTAGGTCCCAACTTTCAGTGACCTATACTCTAAATAGGGAGGAAAGGAAGATTGGGAGTGAGGGAGATGATAGGCAATAAGAAGATAAATTTGGATGGCAGTAGTCCTATGAAGGAGATGGCAACCCACTCCAGTGTTCTTGCCTGGAGAATCCCAGGGACCGGGGAACCTGGTGGGCTGCCGTCCATGGGGTCACACAGAGTCGGACACAACTAAAGTGACTTAGCAGCAGCAGCAGCAGCAGTCCTATGAAGACAAGAAATCAGGTAAATTTGATGGAGACTGGGTGGAAAGCTGCTTTTGTTTGAGTGTCAAAGACTGCTATCCTGAGGTGAGATGCTCACACAGCTAAATCATGAAGAAGTTATATGTGAGGGATCTCAAGAATTGTGACTTTTTTTTAACTCCTAAAAATTTTTGTGTGTTTTTCCTAAGATCAATGGCAAGTATGAAGGTATAATTATCAAAGTTAGGAAATTTTCACTAAAATAATCAATCAAAATCAAAAAATAACATTAACAAAAATTATATAACAACATTATTATCTAATTTATAGACCTAAATGTCCTTCACAGAAATTTTATTGATCCAACCCAGGAACACATATTTCCTTTAATTTTCATGCCTTTTAAGTTTCCTTGTGACTATTTTTAATTCCTATGACTTAAGTTTAATTGTGACTATGATGATCTCATAGTAACAATATGGTTAAAAAGATACATGTTTTTCAAGTATGTAGATGGTTATGGGGATGTTGTATAACAGACAGTTTGAATACTAATCCCCATGCTTCAGCAAAGATGTTGCATGATTTAAATCCGACTTCAAAGAATCTTTTAAACTTTTGATTATGGAAAATTTCAAATATATACACAGGGAATCAAATATAATGAATCTCCATGTGTCTTTCACACAACATCAGTATCTTCAAAATTCTGCCACTCTTTTATTTTTTTTACTGTGGTAATAGATACATAATATAAAATTGACCATTTTAAGTGTACAGTTAAGTGGCAATAAGCATGTTCAGATGTTGTGTCTGCCATTCTTATGTTACCTAAATCTCCTGACATGGAATCCATGCATTCAGTCATACCATATGAAGGGTGCGGGCAAGTGACCTAAGTTACTGAATGCCTACTATGTAATAGCAGAGCTATTAGATTCTCATATCATGGAGGAAATAGGAGGGGAGCAGGTAGATACATAGTATTCTTGCTTGGAGAATCCCATGGACAGAGGAGACTGGCGGGCTATGGTCCATGAGGTCTCAAAGAGTCAGGCACAACTGAGTGATTAAGCATGCACCAAACCTCCACCTACTCTCCACCTATTGGCTCCATAATCTGAAAATTTCATGGTTTAAATCAGACATCTAACACTTCAATTTCCATCCAAATTCACATGCAACTTTTTGCTCTAACCCTCAGTTCTTCTTCATGAGTATCATAACACCTCTCTCTCAAAGTTGCTGTTAAGTTTAAAGAATGCATTCTGTTACTACATAGCAGGCACTCAATAACTTAGTTCACTTGCTTGCACCCTTCATATGGTATGACTGATGCCAGCAATGCTGCGTTGATAACACAATGGATTCCATGTCACTAATGTGACAACTCTCAAGTTTTACTTGAAATATTTTCTTGACATTTCTTCATTGTTCCTTTGTATCCTATCTGGGTGGGACATATATTCCTAATTAAGTTTCCAATACGATAACTGTCTGGCCCAGATGGTAAAGAATCAGCCTGCAATGCAGGAGACCTGGGTTCGATCCCTGGGTTGGGAAGATCCCCTGGAGAAGGAAATGGCAACCCACTCCAGTATTCTTGCCTGGAAAATCCTATAGACAGAGGAGCCTGGAGGGCTACAGTCCAAGGGATCGGAAAGACTCAGATACGACTGACCAACACACACACACAGAAAAGTGATGAAGAAGTTCTTTATGTCTTGGTGACAGTGCTTAATCATAAAAGTAATAAAATAAGTTCTGGTAGCCTAAGTGAGGAGTTTCTCAACTCTATACAATAGCTTATTCAACTTTGTCAATGAGAAAATAAGAAACACTTTTGATTTTCCTTTAATAACTAAGCCACTGTGGAAGACACAGGAAAGGGTTGACTCCCCTCTTCTGGGTCACTGCTCTGTCTAGGCTCTCTCATCTCTGACAGGTTTTCCTCAGCTTCATTTTAACTTTCTGCATACTAAATGGGAAGATATTCTAAGAACTACTCCTCAACCTTAAGTTCTTTTACAAGTTCCAGTAGATGACTTATTTAAATGACTTCAGTCAAAGCTCTATATATGAGCCATTCTAAAACCAACATCCACAGTCCACAATTCTCTGACTCCAAGAATCTTCTGAACTCATCACTATACCTTGAAAACTCCCTTTTCCCTCCCAGAAATCCTCTTTCTGTTGATGGTACCATCACTCTCCTGGTCATTGTGTCCTAAAAGCCTCATCATTCCGTTTTTTAAATCCCTAACTCCTATGTTCAATTCAATTCCAAGGAAGAGTGATTCCTCCTTAGAAATAATTCTTTCATTTGCTCCACACTTTACCCAACTCCATTAACTGGAAACATTACAACTTACAACCTAGTTAATGCAATAGCTCATGTGGTCAATCACATATGATTTCTAGCATATATATATCACTAAACTATATATACGCTAGAAATAAATATATATGTGATATAAACTATCACATATATATCACTATCTAGTGATAGTTTTATTATACAATTATCTTTGCTTTTTTAGCATATTCTGAATTAAGAAATCAGAATTCTGAACTCTTCTAGAAGTCAATCATGCCTCAACAGTCCTTCAACTAACACTTAGGAGAATTTAAAAAGATATAGATCCTTTTTCTGAGTCAGATAAAACAGAGTTCTCTTTATTGGTAAAGCATGTTATTTTATAACTAGGTCTGAATAATGCAAACATCTGATAATCTTCAGAGAAATCACACTAACAAAATCTGAGTGCAATATGGACCCTCTCAAATATAGCTCACATTTCCCTAATTTTACGGTCTCTACATAAAAACTTATATTCCCATTATTACATTTAGAGAGCCCTTCAAAGTTGCCATAAAGTTCCAGTCTTGATAATCTCCAATTAGTGTCCTAGTTACATAGCTCTGAAGTCCTAGTTTACTAGCTTAACATGCAAGCTAGAGCTTATCTTAACTGAAAACATTTATCTCTAATGACTGGTTTCCATTCCAAGCCCCCAGCTATGCAAAACAGCTAACTTCCAGATTTTAGTTTTCTGCTTAGTTTTTCTCAGGCAACTGAGTACAGTCTAAACATTTACCTTCCCAGGTGACTCTTCCATCAGAGAATACCCCAATTGACATTCACTCACTCCAATGCTCTGGGGCTCAAAGTTCTGATAATATGCATGCATAGATACAATTACAAATATATACATTATAGTCTCATTTATTTAGTAAAATCTTAGATACAACAATGTCAGTTCATAAGTGGGTAGGAGAGTGGGTAAGTACATGCTGCTGCTGCTCAGTTGCTTCAGCTATGTCCGACTCTGTGTAACCCTGTGCACTACAGCCTGCCAGGCTCCTTTGTCCATGGGATTTTCCAGGAAAGAATACTGGAGTGGGCTGCCATGCCCTCCTCCAGGGGATCTTCCCAACACAGGGATCAAAGCCAGGTCTCCTGCATTGCAGGCCAGATTCTTTACCACTGAGTCACCAGGGAAGCCTGGGTGAGTATACAGATGCAACAAAATTGCCATGAGCTGTTCCTTGTTGAAATTGAGCAATAGTTTTATTATACAATTATCTTTGCTTTTCTGTGTATGTTTGCATTTTTCCATAAAAATTTTTCAAATTAAGGGATAAACCTACTATGAATATAATGTAACACGAGAAACAATTAATTGGTTGATCTATACTCAGAAATAGAGCTATGATACACTGTCAAGGGCAAATAATAATAAATAAATAAACAATGAGTTTATTTATCTCCTCCTAGGGATTTTTAAAGCTCTCCATATGTTTATGAGTATATATTTTTGCATTACCACAGATAAAGGTCTGAACAGAGGTCCACGAAACTGACAGATAACCCCCAGAATTAGGAGGAATAAGAGTGGACGAGCACATCTTGCTCAATATACTGCAATAAGGTTTGAACTTTTACTAGCATCTGTTAAGTTTGAAAATTAAAGAAAATAATTATATTAATAACTAATATCTTCCATGCTATAGGGACCTAGAGGCTTATATTCTTGGGAATATTAAATACTGAGGAATACTAAAGATATATATCTATACTTCAAAGCATGCTACATAATAAAGGTAAAATCCAATCTGTTTATCTGACCTATTCTCTCAAGGCATTGACTTTAATTAACTGCTTTCCCTACCAACTTTATCTGGGACTGCCTTCTGTTACTTCCTGGCAAGGTTTTACTTAATTCTTTGATCTTTCCTTGTTATAGGCAGAACAGATGGAGGAAAGCCGTAAAAGATTTTTTTTGCCCCTTTCGTCTGGTCCAAATTCATAATTTTCTTCAAAATCATGATCACAGTCGATTTCCATGGCAACCTGTAGCTGCTAACTTTCTGCTTGGCCCAAAGACACTGGGACTTCACTGTTTGTACTCAGGGATCTGTACCTCTCCTTGTTTTGGTATCTACTGATTCTTATACCTTTCAGGTCCTAGTATCCCTGCTTTTCACTATCTCCCATCCATGTCTGGGTCTAGTACTTTCTTCTATCAAATTAGCTGTCATATTATGCACGTTCCCTGTAAGACTGCAAGAAAGCAGCAACCAGGAAAGGTCCAAATTTTGTGGATTCTGAATCTAATACAACTTAGGGAGCCTTCTTTAAGAGAAGGATATAAATTATAAGCACAAAATATGCAGAATTATGTATAAACGTGTATTATTTAGAATGAGAAGAGAAATCACAACAGATTATTGAGGCTTTAGAGTTTATGATCCCTCTCATTTGAGACTTCTTTAGACAATTTACTAGAGATGCTTACATAGAAATGCATCCTTATTGCAACCTAGCTTTCCTTTCCCATTACTGGTGGTGATGGACCCATTACTAGTAGGTGATGGATCTTAAAGTCTAAGCTTTAGTAGCTTCACCATAAATTTATGTCTGACTTCTTCACTGCTGAATTCTTGTTGTTCTTCAGTCACCAAGTTGTATCCAACTATTTTGTGACCCCCATGGACTGCAGCCTGCCTGGGTCCTCTGTCCATGGGATTTCTCAGGCAAGAATGCTGGAATGGGTTGCCATCTCCATCTCCAGCTAAATTCTTAGCAATCAGCTTAATGCTGATATATGTATGTACAAAATATATCTACTTAAATAATTTGTAAAGTGTAAAACATATATGTATATAATTAGATGTGGTATATAATAAATTATATAAAGATTATTTACTGATTAAATTATTTATGATAAGATTTAGCAAATTATTCATATACTTATATAAATTATATATATTTGGGGGGTTTCCCTGGTGGCTCAGATGGTATGTTATCTGCCTGCAATGAGGGAGACCTGGGTTTGATCCCTGGGTTGGGAAGATCCCCTGGAGAAAGGAATGACAACCTACTCCAGTATTCTTGCCTGAAGAATTCTATGGATAGAAGAGCCTGGTGAGCTACAGCCCATGGGGATTGCAAAGAGACAAGATTGAGCAACTAACACAGGCATGCGCACACACACACACACACACACACACACGCACACATATATATATTGCTGTTGTTGTTGTTCGGTCACTAAGTTGTATCCAACTCTTTGCAACCCCATGGACTGTAGCATGCCAACCTCCTCTGTCCTCCAGTATCGTCCGGAGTTTGCTCAAATTCATGTCCATTGAGTCAGTCATGCTATCCAACCATCTCATCCTCTGCTGCCCACTTCTCCTTTTGCCTTCAAACTTTCCCAGCATCAGGGTCTTTCCAATGAGTCAGCTCTTCACATCAGGTGGCTAAATTATTAGAGCATGAGCTTCAGCATCAGTCCTTCCAATATATAAAGTTTGATTTCCTTTAGGATTGATTAATTGAACTTCTTGTAGTCCAAGGGACTCACAGGAGTCTTCTCCAGTACCACAGTTTGAAAGCATCAATACTTCGGTGCTCAGCCTTCTCATATCTGTACACGACTACTGGAAAAAACCATAGCTTTGATAATTGGGATCTTTGTTGGCAAAGTGATGCCTCTGCTTTTTAATATCCTGTCTCAGTTTGTCATAGCTTTCCTTCCAAGAAGCAAGTGTCTTTTTATATATATACACATATAAACTAAATACATATATTTTGTGTTTTAAAGCTCTCATGTAGTCACTATAAAAGAAGCCAGATGGTCTACTGGATGCAACGACCTTTTATAGTCTATCGTATATCTGCTCCTGTCCTCATACTGAATTTCACAATCAGCTTCCCTGGAAATCGACTGCTAACTAAAAATATTTTAGGTAATTTGGAACATAATGCTACAAAAATATACCTGTGAATTGAGCTTATGCTCTATGGGTCTGATAGAGTTAAAGGTTATAGAAAAAAATATTATTTCTTTGAAGGAGTAATAGATATCCCTAAGATAATTAAATGATTTTATTAGATATTGTTATTACAATAGAACATGCTTTACTTTATCCTATGGGTTCCAAATTACTGTCTCTCCATAAATAGCCTTCTTTGTCACTGCATGTATGCTCAGATGCTTCAGTTGTGTCCGACCCTTTGCAACTCTATGGACTGTAGCCCACCAGGTTTCTTTGTTCATGGGATTCTCCAGGCAGTAATACTGGAGTGGGTTGCCACTATCAGTATTTATAAAGCAGTATTTTCCATATGACAATTCTCTGGCCTTTGCTTTATGAATTAATTGATATCAGTTCAATTCAGTTCATTCGCTCAGTTGTGTCTGACTCTTTATGACCCCATGGACTGCAAAATGCCAGGCTTCCCTGTCTATCACCAACTCCCAGAGCTTACTCAAACTCATGTCCATAGAGTCAGTGATGTCAACCAATCATCTCATCCTCTGTCTTCCCCTTTTCCTCCTGCCTTCAATCTTGCCCAGCATCAAGGTCTTTCCCAATGAGTCAGTTCTTTGCATCAGGTGGCCAAAAGTATTGGAGTTTCAGCTTCGGCATCAGTCCTTCCAACGAATATTCAAGACTGATTTCCTTTAGGATGGACTGGTTGGATCTCCCTGCAGTCCAAGGGACTCTCAAAGCATCTTCTGCACCACCATAGTTCAAAAGCATCAGTTCTTCAGCACTCAGCTTTCTTTATAGCCCAACTCTTATATCAATACATGACTACTGGAAAAACCATACCTTTGACTAGACAGACCTTTGTTGGCAAAGTAATGTCTCTGCTTTTTAATATGCTATCTAGGTTGTTCATAGCTTTTCTTTCAAGGAGCAAGCATCTTTAAAATTTAATGGCTGCAGTCTCCATCTGCGGTGATTTTGGAGTCCAAAAAATAAAGTCAGCCACTGTTTCCATTGTTTCCCCATCTATTTGCCATGAAGTGATGGGACCAGATGTCATGATCTTAGTTTTCTGAATGTTGAGCTTTAAGCCAACTTTTTCACTCTCTTCTTTAACTTTCATCAAAACGCTCTTTAGTTCTTTGCTTTCTGCCCTTAGGGTGCTGTAATCTGCATATCTGAGATTATTGATATTTCTCCTGGCAATCTTGATTCCAGCTTGTACTTCATCCAGCCGGCATTTTGCATGATGTACTCTGCACATAAATTAAATAAGCAGGGTGACAATATACAGCCTTGACATACTCCTTTCCCAATTAGTAACCAGTCTGTTTTCCCATGTCCAGTTCTAACTGTTGCATCTTGACCTGCATACAGATTTCTCGGGAGGCAGGTCAGGTGGTCTGGTATTCCCATCTCTTTAAGAATTTTCCACAGTTTGTTGTGATCCAGACTTAAATTCAAAATCAGGCTTAAATTGAAGAAAGTAGGGAAAAAACTAGACCATTCAGGTATCACTTAAATTAAATCCCTTACGATTATACAGTGGAAGTGACAAATAGATTCAAGAGATTAGATCTGATAGACAGAGTGCCTGAAGAACTATGGATGGAGGTTCATGACATTGTACAGGAGGAAATGATTAAGACCATTCCCAAGAAAAAGAAATGCAAACAGGCAAAACAGTTGTCTGAGGAGGCCTTAAAAATAGCTGAGAAAAGAAGAGAAGCTAAAGGCAAAGGAGAAAAGGAAAGATGAGTTATTATATTTTCTAATGGTATTCTTTCTTTCATTATGTTTTATTTTAGTAAATCAACTGATATCTAAAAAGGTTAAGATAGCCAATTTGGCCATATTTTAAATAAAATATTTTAAATTCAAAAGTAGAGCATATCCCTATATTATTATTCAGAGAAGAGAGGAATCACTAATATTTACTAAGAACTTGCTGTGTGCCATATACGTTGACACATTTCAACCTTCTGAGGTAATTTTTACTACCTTAATTTCACAAAAAGGAAAACCTAATTCTAGGAAGGCTGAATACCTACCTAATGTTATCCTGCTAGTAATCAGTTAAGAGGCACGGTTTGAATTTTTTAACCCCAAAAGCTTGTACAAGTTAATGGAATTGTATTATGTAAATTTTCACAGATCCAATTTATCAAATTTGTTACTATGTATATTTTCTTTTGCTGCTATTGAAAATGGTATTTTAAAATTTTATATTCCAGTCGTCTGTGGCTAGTATGTAAAAATATAATTGATTTTTGTATACTGAACACATAGCCTACAATCTTGCCAAATTCACTGATTAGTCCTGCTAGCATTTTTGTAGATTATACAGACCCAGTGTACAGAAACATAATTGTCTGTTTATTTCTCTGTGCCATGTTAAGTAAAAATGACTTTATGGATTTTCACGAACTTTGAGGCTGAGACTTGTGATTAGACTAATAATCTATCCAAAAATGACCAAAGGGAAAGGACACACTTATTAAAATACCAGGGACAGAGAAAACAATCAATTAAGGAGCACATTAAGGGCAGACATACTAAACTGCAATTTATGACCTGCTTTTCATTTGGGAAAATATATGTATTATGATGCTCCATACTTAGAGGCAGCAGAGATTTATTTATTTATTGTATATAAACAATTATATTTGGCAATAGAGAAGTCATCCAGTAAAATAACCATTATTTATTGTTTCTTAGTGTTATCTCTGCCCCTTCCCATTTATCACTCAATATAACCTGCTATTACGTTATACCCTTGTGGCCAATAAATTTAAAAATAACTCTGAGACTTCCATTCTTGATTATGAAGAGTCATGCTGTATCAGACTATTCTTCCTCTTGCTAGAAAAACTGGATTTAAAAAATAAGTTTGATATTTGGCAAAACTAATACAGTTATGTAAAGTTTAAAAATAAAATAAAATTAAAAAAAAATAAGTTTGAAGGCATTGGAGTGTCATCAAAAAAAGTCAGGACCTGAGAGGTAGATTTATGAAAGAAGGGTGTCTTACTGAGGTTAGCTGAATATTCTTTCATGGTCTTCCACTCAGAGTATTTGCTGATTCATGTGTGTGCAGAAATAAGCTGCAGAGTTAAGGAGAAAGGAGCAGCTAAAGGGCTGAGAACGTGAGCACAGTCTCACCATACTAAAATATAACACTTATCCTAAGCTTTCTGTTGGAGTCTTGAAAAGATGTATTGAATCCCAGGGACAGCAGAGCCTGCTGGGCTGCCGTCTATGGGGTCGCACAGAGTCGGACACGACTGAAGCGACTTAGCAGCAGCAGCAGCAGTTGAAAGAATTAATGAGAAAGAAGTCCTCACAAAGACTGAAACAAGTTTCAAGTCAGCTCCATTCCAAAATGGATTAAGGTAATTGGTTCCTACTTTGTTTAATAACAAAAAATAAGAAAGCTGTGGTACATATACACAATGGAGTATTACTCAGCCATTAAAAAGAATACATTTGAATCAGTTCTAATGAGGTGGATGAAACTGGAGCCTATTATACAGAGTGAAGTAAGCCAGAAAGAAAAACACCAATACAGTATACTAACATATATATATGGAATTTAGAAAGATGGTAACGATAACCCTGTATGCGAGACAGCAAAAGAGACACAGATGTATAGAACAGTCTTTTGGACTCCCTGGCAGAGGGAGAGGGTGGGATGATTTGGGAGAATGGCATTGAAACATGTATAATATCATACAAGAAATGAATCGCCAGTCCAGGTTCGATGCAGGATATTGGATGCTTGGGGCTGGTGCACTAGGATGACCCAGAGGGATGGTACAGGGAGGGAGGTGGGAGGGAGGTTCAGGATGGGGAACACGTGTATGCCTGTGGCAATTCATGTTGACATGTGGCAAAACCAATACAATATTGTAAAGTAATTAGCCTTCAATTAAAATAAATAAATTTAAATTTAAAAAATAAAATAAAATTAGAAAAAAAAAAGTAAATACTTTCTGGAGGAAAATGACAATCTGAGTGTGATGTTTGCTTTGTGCTAACTTGATTAAGTTGGAAACATTCCCCCATGTCTCCTTCCCCATATTGTTCTGGGTTAGAGTTGGCCAAAAAGGAATTAATGGAAAATTTGGAAGCAGAAGATAAGCAGCAGCCACTATACCCTAAAGGAATTTTTTCATGGTGAAAAGGAAAGTACCAATTTACATCATAAGTCAAAATCTAGATTTAGACTCTGTGATCTAGGCTCTGGATCTAGACTCTGTAATACTCCAGAAGTGACAATAAGACAATATTTAACCTCTTAAAAAGCCAGGAGCTTCCTATTTCTATCTTTTATAATGCTTGCTCTTGGTACCCAGACATCATTTTAGGAGAAAGACAGGCAGCCCACGGAGAGATCCATGTGGAAAGGAATGAGGGCCCTAGTCATCAACCCCAGCAGGTATTTTGCCAACTCCACCTTACTGGCCACATGAGTCAGCCACATTGGAAGCAGATCATCAGTTCCCAGGTTAAGATGTGCAGCTGGCTGTGTTAAGATGTGAGCTAAATAATTATTACTGTAAACCACTAGGTTTGGGAGTGTTTTGCTATGCAGCAATAGATAACTGTAACAGCCTTCAACAGAAAAGGGTAGAAAAATGCTTACTAAAAAGCAGCTAAAATTTAGTTACAAATTAGTAAAAGACTGGGAAATGAAAGAGTGAATGAATTGTATATTTTATCATGTGGTGAGTTTGTCAAGGCTGTATAGTGTCGTCTTGCCTATTTAACTTATATGCAGAGTACATCATGCAAAATGCCGGCTGATGAAGCACAAGCCGGAATCAAGATTGCCAGGAGAAATATCAATAACCTCACATATGCAGATGACACTACCCTTATGGCAGAAAGTGAAGAGGAACTAAAGAATCTCTTGATGAAAGTGAAAGAGGAGAGTGAAAAAGCTGGTCTAAAACTCAACATTCAAAAAACTAAGATTATGGCATCCGGTCCCATCACTTCATGGCAAATAGATGGGGAAACAGTGGAAACAGTGAGAGACTTTATTTTCTTGAGCTCCAAAATCACTGCAGATGGTGACTGCAGCCATGAAATTAAAAGATGCTTGCTCTTTGGAAGAAAAGCTATGACAAACCTAGACAGTGTATTAAAAAGCAGAGACATCATTTTGCCAACACAGTCCACATAGTCAAAGCTATGGTTTTTCCAGTTGTCATGTATGGAAGTGAGGGTTGGATAAAGGTTGAGTGCTGAATAATTGATGCTTTTGAACTATGATGTTGGAGAAGACTCTTGAGCATCTCTTGGACTACAAGGAGATCAAACCAGTCAATCCTAAAGGAAATCAACCCTGAATAATCATTGGAAGGAGTGATGCTGGAGCTGAAGCTCCAATACTTTGGCCACCTGATGTGAAAAATTGACTCTTTGGAAAAGATCTTGATGCTGGGGAAGATTGAGGGCTGGAGGAGGAGAGGGTGACAGAGAATGGGATGGTTGGATGGCATCACTGATTCAATGAACATGAGTTTGAGCAAACTCTGGGAAATTGTGAAGGACAGGGTAGCCTGGTGTGCTGCAGTCCATGGGGTTGTAGAAAGTCGGGCATGACTTAACGACTGAACAACAACAATTCATATGTATTTTCTTATTGGATGCCCATAATCTTGAAAGGCAGCAGAGTGAAATTTTCAAGGATGTTCAAGTTAAAGAATTCTTCCAGTGTCACAAGGTTGCTAAGTGGCAGAGCCTGGCTTACAAGTCATAATCATCTGATTCTTGGTACAGATTATTGCTGCTATGTCATCCTACCTTCTGTATGAATGAGGTGTTATTGTTTAATTGCTATGGAGCTTCAACTTTGCAAATGAAAATTTTTTCAGTTTTACATTTTGTGGATGGATGATTGTAATGGTTGTGCAACAATGTGAATGTCTTTTTTATTTTTCTTAATTTTTTATTATTTTTTAAAAAATTTTATTTTATTTTTAAACTTTACAATATTGTATTGGTTTTGCCAAATATCGAAATGAATCTGCCACAGGTATACATGTGTTCCCCATCCTGAACCCTCCTCCCTCCTCCCTCCCCATACCATCCCTCTGGATCGTCCCATTGCACCAGCCCCAAGCATCCAGTATCGTGCATCGAACCTGGACTGGCGACTCATTTCATACATGATATTATACATAATGCACTTGTTTTCTTTCTTCCTCACTAGAATGTAATTTCCATTAGCACTATTCACTTATGGGACTGTGCACTTAAAACTGACTACAAAGATAAATTTTATGTATATTTACCACAATCAAAAATAAAATTTAAAAAGTGAATATCCAAAACCCTCAAAACAAACAAACAAACAAAGACCCTTGAAAATCCCATCCAGCATTTATCATAAGGGCTTGGATTGTATTTTCAAAGTGATTTTTCAATGCCATCTTGATTTAGGAAATTTTTATCTTTAATTATTCTCCCAAATCACTGGGGATTTTTTAAGTAACTTGTTTCTTTTCTGGATGTTCTCATCCATTCATTTATTTAATCAGGCAGTCTTTCAGTCAGTCAATAAATATTATTCTGTGCCAGGCACAATGAAACTGTAGTGAATGAGGCAGATTCAGTCCCTGTTTTAATGAAGATTATATTCTAGCGGGGAAGACAGAAAAAAAAATAAATATAATGAAGAAGTAAGAAGAGGAAGAAGATGAGTGGAAGGTAAAAAAGAAACCAGGATAAGGAATAGGACTTAACGGAAAGGAAGGGACTATTTTAGATTAGCATCATTCCTTCCTCTGTTTCAAAGTTGTGTCTGATTCTTTGTGACCCCATGGACTGTAGCCTACCAGGATCTTTTGTCCAGGGAATTCTCTAGGCACGAATACTGGAGTGGGTAGCTATTCCCTTCTCCAGGGGCTCTTCCAAACCAGGGATTGAACCCAGGTCTCCCACACTGTAGGCGGACTCTTTACCATCTGAGCCACCCAGGAAGCCCTTCACTTCCTCTATTTCATGGGCAAAAGACACCATGCAATTCAGAAATGAAAGGCTGCAGTCTGAAAACAGTAGGTTCAATGACAGAACCCTGAGTTTCAGTAGTTATAACCTCCTGGGAAGAAGGAGAAGAATTTACAAGAATTATGCTTGATTCTTGCTGAAGCAGAAGAGGGCAACGGACGATGAGATGGTTGGATGGCATCACCAGTTCAATGGACATGAACTTGGGCAAACTTCAAGAGATAGTGAAGGACAAGGAGGCCTGGCTTGCTGCAATGGGGTCACAAAGAGTCGGATTCAACTTACCAATTGAACAACTTACGGAATCTAACTCCATGGTAAAAGTGTTTGTATAGAAACAAGAAAGGCTTATTAACAAAATTTCAAACGAGAATTTTGCTTCACTTTAACAAAGAAACTTAAAAATAAACATCCATCTTGTGTGTGGGAAAAAGACTTGATGGTTTAAAATAGTCTTTAACTTAACATCTCTTGGTTAAAAACAAACACACACATGTCGGCTCTAGAGAGCATGATTCTCCCCTCAGAATCAATGGGAAAGTAAGGCCATGCATTTTCAATAGTGGACATGAAATTCAATTTGATTCACAATAGTCCATGCAGATTTTTCCCAAGTTATTTTTATATTAAGACATGCTTGAAAAATTTCAACCCAGATTTAGGTTTAAGTTTCCCAGACTTAGTAAGTAATTGCTACAATAATGAGTTCTTATGTCTTAATTTGGTCTGCTCCAGATGTTAACATCTAGATTTGTTTGTTTTTCATTCTCCGCCCCTCTGCATTTCCTTACAGAACAGTACATTTGTAAATGTTCTGATTTTTTTTATACTGGGGGATTGCAGGAAAGAGGGAAGAAGTAGGATAGGAAAGAACTAGGGTCTCACCCAGTATGCCAATTTTTTTTTTAATTATTTTAAATTTTATTTTTGACCAGCTTGTTTGCTGGAGTGAAACTGGGGGAGGGCCAGTTTTACCTTCATGAAAGTTATACTGGCCTTTCTATATTTATAGGATGGTGGGGTCCTAAGAAAATGCATTCAGGGTTGCTGATATGCTTCCCCCAAGGCAGGACACTGTATTGGTGGTGGTCCTCTCTGAGTGGGAAATGAAATCCCTGTAGCAGCGTTGACTGTGCTGTCCACAACGCAGCTTACTCCCATCCCCATATTTATTGAACAAGGGGAATGAGTCCCATCCTATAAACCAGCACAACTGAATAATGGTTAGGAAAAACTTGGCTTCTACATCGAAGTTAGTAATGTACTGATACAGTATGTTCATAAGAATCTGCATTTTAGACCCAGCTGGTGAGCAGCTGGATGGCAGCTGGGAGATCTGAGATTGCCCTTCAACAGATAAAGGGAGACCTTATTCAAGCGCAATGGTTCTCAAATTTTAGTGTGCCTGGAATCAGCTAGAGTGCTTGCAAAAATGCAGATTCCACAGTCACAGGTCTAAGAATTCTGAGCCAGAAGAACTGGGAAGGAACCCAGAAATCTGCCTTTTAATAAGCAGCCTCAGGTGATTCTGATGCAGGTGGTAGAAAACCAGATTTTTAGAAGTTCTGCTCCTCAGAGTTACTAATATCATCATTCAAAAATTTTAGCAGCTTAAAAAAAAATAATTTAGCAGCTGAAAACGATAAACAGGCTTTCAACCAATCTTTCTGCTTGGTTTTTGACAGCCAAGTCCAATCCACAGCTGGTAAAGAGGTTGGATAATGACCACAGATAGGTTTTATCCCTCGAGATAGAATGCTTAATATGGTTTTGGGACCTCTGTTTCTCCCTCATCAATAAGGGAGTTGGAAGACAACCACAGGCTAGGCTCAAAATCCAGCTGGCACAAAACTTGGAAGACAAACTTCAATGAGGTCTGGGTTCAATATCTAACTGCTAAAGAGCTTGGCTGTCTGCCTTCTGTTATGCAGTCACTCTCCCTTCAATTGATACAACACTTTGATAACATATGAACATCATGGGTTAAATCCAGAAACTGTAAAGGATACAGATATAAGTCCTAAGACCTAAAGTTTGGTCCTCAGATGGCATGGAATTTGGACAATACTTGAGAATGAATTTAATCCTCAAATGGCAAGAGTTTTGGATGTCAGGAATGAGGTCTGGGTTCAATCGCTTGTCATTAAAAAGCTTGGAAGACCAGCTTGGGGGTCTGGTTTCAATCGTCAGATGGTAAAGAGTTCAAATGACAGCAATAGTTTCTAGGTTCAAGTGAAAGCTGACAAACAGCTTGAAATAAACTGCAAGATCTGGGTTCAATCTCAAAATGTTAAGGGTTTAGATAATTGTCATGAGAAATGAGTTCAGCTTGGAGGATTCTACAGTCTAGGTGAAGTAGCTAAGAATCTGCACCAGATGATTAGAGACAACTTGTGGTCATGATACACATGGGGAAAGGATTTAGATAGTGGCTACTCTTTTCAGATTATGAGACAGAGAAGGTGTCCACATACCAGTGACCTAGGACTACTTAGCTGATGTAGAAAGAAGCTTGAATTCCAACCATGGAATAAGAAAATGTATATACAAGTACTAGGTCATGGGCTAGTTTTGCAAAAGAATATTGTGGGACTTCTCCGTATCCATAACTATGAAGATACAGGCACCAGGCCTGGAAATGTGATTCCTGAAATAATGGAGCTCTTGTGCCAGGACTTTGCTGACAGAATGACTGTTTTATATGGCTAAGAAAGCAGATGTCTGAAAAGCATTGAAATCTATGATGTGTATTCCTAAGTGGGATGACAGCTGGCACCACTGCATAAAATCTTGTTCCTACTTTTACAGTTTCACTAATACTCTTCTTTCTGATTATTCCAATTTATCAACAAACATCAGTTTCTGGAAACTTTTTAAAGCATACTCAAATAGTCAAGAGGCAGACAGCTCTCCAAACACCTAACAATCCATGAGGCTGTCAGAGAGACAAAAATGGAACCAGATCCTATAGGGAAGAAGCAAAAATCAATCCATGACTACCAACTAGTCTTATTCCTAGAGATCTTTTTTCTTTGACCTGACAATTTAAGGTGAATTCAAAAAAGATGGCTTCATTAGGGGATTAGTTTAGAGCATCCATATAGCTGCCAAAACCTTCTGTGCTTATTAAATCTGAGCATGCTCCAAAGAATGCCTTTTAAGGATTAATCATGCTCAGACTTCTGGAACATATTAAGCATTTAAGACATTGCTATTGAAATAATATTATTAATATGTAACATTTACTGAGCACTTACACTGAATGAAATATTTTTTTCAGTAACTTATTCAAGTCTTAATATTACCCTGTAAAGTAAGTCTTGTTATTGTCCTTATTTTATATATAAGAAAACTGAGATACAGATGATATAAGTTACCTAATGTTACAGAGGCACTGGTGTATTCATCATACCACTTTTTCCCAGGCACAGTGGAAGACTATACTTCCCAGCATCCCTCACAATTAAGTAGCAAAAGTGATTAAATTCAGCCAATGAGGAATGTGGCTGTAAGTTATATATACCACTTTGGGGCCTGGACTTGTAAAGCATCTGGTACAATACTCAAAATTTTTTTATAATTTTGTCATAGTAAACTTACAGGCTGATGCTTCAGATGATATAACAAAATCGACATGCACTGCTTGTTGTTGATCATCGTTCAGTTGCTAAGTTATGTCCAAATCTTTGCGACCTCCATAGAAAGGCTTCTCTGTCCTTCATCATCTCCTGCAGCTTGCTCAAACTCATATCTGCTGAGTCCGTGATGCCATCCAACCATCTCATCCTCTGTCATCCCCTTCTCTGCCTGCCCTCAATCTTTCCCAGCATCAGGGTCTTTTCCAATGAGTCGGCTCTTCACAAAAGATGGCCAAAGTATTGGAGCTTCAGCTTCAGCATTTGTCCTTCCAATCAATATTCAGGGTTGATTTACTTTAGGGTTGACTGGTTTGATCTCTTTGCAGTCCAAGGGACCCTCAAGAGTCTTCTCCAGCACCACAGTACAATAGCATCAATTTTTGGCGCTCAGCCTTCTTTATGGTTTTTCCAGTAGTCATGTATGGATATGAAAGTTGGATCATAAAGAAGGCTGAGCACCAAAGAACTGATGCTTTTGAACTGTGGTGTTGGAGAAGGACTCTTGAGGGTCCCTTGGACTGCAAGGAGATCAAACCATTCAACCCTAAAGGAAATCAGTCTTGAGTATTCATTGGAAGGACTGATGCTGATGCTGAAGCTCCAATCATTTGGCCACCTAATGTGAAGAACTAACTCATTGGAAAAGACCTGGATGCTGGGGAACATTGAGGACAGGAGGAGAAGGGGATGAAAGAGGGCAAGATGTTGGATGGCATCACCAACTCGATGGATATGAGTTTGAGCCAACTCTGGGAGATGATGAAGGACAAGGAAGCCTGGCGTGCTGCAGTCCATGGAGTTGCAAAGAGTCGGACACAAATGAACAACAACAACTCACATCCATACATGGCTACTGAAAAAACCATAGCTCTGTCTATGCACTGCTTAACATTCCTCAGTCAGATTTTAAGCAAAATATAAACTTAATTGTGTTATAGTACTTTAACAAATCTATGATGCTAGTGATTGTATTACTCACTATTATTTTATACCTCAAAGAAAGAAAAAAATATTTCCAAATAAACAATGACATCCAACTAATTGTAAGATACACACTTATTTCAGAGATGTTGATAGTGAAAACAATGGCAGCACTTAGCTTCCTCACTATCAGAACTTGGGAGGCAATTTCAAGAGGCTCCAACTAGTTAAGACAGCAATATAAACTTCAAAAAAGAATAATAACTGCAATTTATTGGAACATATGAAATATATTTAAGTCCATTAATCTATAGTGATATTTTAAAAACCAACTGACCACCTTTGGGAGATGGTAGAAAAACCAATTAACTATCTTGAAAATTGGCAACTAAGGGAAAAGAATCATTTATTCTATCTTTTCTGTATCAATTGTATCACTAAATACACAATAGATGTGGGAAACAGAATTCTAACCAATAAATTTAAAATAAATGACAGAATATCACCAATTTACAACATCCAATGACTTAACACATTTGGGCACTGAGCATCAATAGCTGCTATCACCATAAAAAGATGTGCATTGTGTCCCTCTTGATGGAAAAAAACAAAAACAATCTACAGATCTACAGACTTGCCCAGAGATTCTCTAAAGACCCTGAAACCAAAAAAAAAAAAAAAAAAAAAAAAAAAAAGACCCTGGAACCCTTTCATCAGGGGGTCTGTGAGGTCCTTACATTTCCCACAGTATCTGTGTTGGAAATAATCAGGTTTTCTTCATACACTTCAAATAAAATGATACAATGCAACAGATTGAATGCAAAAGCAGATGTGATAATCTAACCACCTTCCATTAAGTGACACATTAAAGAGATTTGGAGAAATGATAAAAAAAAATGTTATTCTTCTCACTAGACATTTTCTAATTTGGTAAAATATAGCTATTTATGATTTTTAAATGCTATTTATGTTAAACATGCAATTATTATTTTAAATGAAATATTACATAAATATTTTTAAATGTTTTAATTCTAATATAGCAAATATTGATAAACATGACTTACACAAACAAAAGCTTTTGGGTGGCCCTTCAAAAATTTTAAAAAATAAAGTAATCCTGAAATTAAAATGTTTGAGAACTATTGGTCTTACCAAAGAGATCAAACCTGAGTCTGATCAAGCCTTTGGATCCAGTTGCCAATTTTCAGGTAATACAGAGAAGAAAGGAACATGTTGAATAGAAACAGAAATATGTAATTAGCACAAATCAGACTATTAGAAACTCTATGGGTCAAATACCCTGGATTCTTTCATAGACAAATGTAAGGAACAGAAAAGGATGAAAGGAAAGCCTTCAAAAACATGAATTTTTTTAATGGACAAGGCTAAGCTATAGTATTTAAGGATACACATTCGGATGACAAAACTATTAAAAAAATACAAGAAGTGATTGCTATAGTGATTGCTTTGGAGGGAAGAGACGAGGTTAATTGTGATGGGGCACACAGAAGGGATTCAGCATGACTAAAAAAGTTTCACTTATTGACCTCAGTGGTGGTTTTATAAAGGTGTTCACTATACAATAACTCATCAAACGCTAAAGAGCCCATCTTAGAATCAATAAGAGATGGCAAGCTCCTGAGCCACTCAGTCCTCTCCAGTGCAGGAAGGAGTATAAAGTCTGTCAGCTTAACCGTTACACTACACTGATGGATGTGTTACAACTTCAAAGACTACTCTTCAACTATATATTTAAAAGAAAATGGGATGCTAGCTATATGCCTCTTGAGTTCTTTTGCCTGTAACTCTCTAATTGTGGGTTTGCACACCTTCTCTTTGGAATCTAAACCACCTTTGAAATGAAATAATGTTTCACATGTTTAGTGAATAAACTGCCTCCTTGAGACCCTTGAAGTACCCCATGCAAATCTTGAGTTGGACCCTGCATGCTATCTTTATACATTTATAATCTATCTGTCTCCTTGCACTTGACTGGCACAAAGCAGGTTCTCAGGAAACCAATTACACAGTTATCTGACACTTTTGGAGAAGGAAATGGCAACCCACTCCAGTACTCTTGCCTGGAAAATTCCACGGACAGAGGAGACTTGTAGGCTACATCCATGGGGTCGCAAAGAATTGGACACGGCTGAGCGACTTCACTTCACTTCTGACACTTTAAAGCACCCTCTGATAAGAATTCACAGATTTCTGAGCCAGATGTATGGAAATCTATGCTTTTTATTTCTGTTCCTCCAAGCTACAGCCTATCTATTCTTTCTTCATGCTCTTTTCTTAAATACTTTCTTCACTGGTTTATAAGATTATAGGATGTTGTTGATGGTTGATATTAAGTCACTCAGTTGTTTCTGACTCTTTGCGATCCCATGGACTGTAGCTTGGCATGCTCCTCTGCCATGGAATTCTCCAGGCAAGAATCCTGGAGAGGGTAGCCATTCCCTTCTCTGGGGGATCTTCCTGACCCAGGGGTCAAACCTGAGTCTCCTGCATTTCAGGCAGATTCTTTACTGTCTGAGCCACCAGGGAAGTCCCTTATAGGATGTTAGAACTGACAAATTAGAAACAGAGAGGGATGGCTATAGGCTGTCGACTCAGCAAATATGTATTGTATAGCTATTATGTGCAATACACTGTTCAATGATTGGAGATAAAAATAACAGCCTCAAAGAGAGAGAGGAGACAGAGAAACAACTCAATAAATTTTGAATGATGGAACAATAATAACAACATACCTAATATTTAAAAAGAAAGGGAAGGAGGAAGGTGAAAAGGAAGGGAAGAGGGAACAAAGAGAGGGACATAAGTAAAGGAGAGGGAGGAAGAAAGGGCAAAGAAAGAAAGAAATAGATATTCTATCAGAATTTTTTTCAATAAAGTGTATGTATCAGTTATAGTTCAATCAGTAAGAGATATATATATATATATCATATAGATATAAAAAGAGAGGAGAGAGGTTTATTACAAGGTTTATGCTATTGTGGATTGCGGGGTCTGACTAGCAAATTTGAAATGTATAAGGGAAGCCATCAGGAAAGACAGGCACTGACAGAGCTGATTTCTGTAAGCAGAATTTCTTCTTTCCTCAGGAAGTCCCAATTTTATTTTAAGGCCTTTCAACCAACTGAATCAGGCCCATCCAGATTATCTAAGATAGTATCCCTTAAATAAAGCAAACTGATTATGAACTTTAATCATGTCTATAAAGTACCTTCAGAGAAGTATCTAGATTAACATTTGATTGAAGATCCGGAAACTTCAGCCTTGCCTAATTGACATATCAAATACCACCACAGTGTAAGAGAGTATTTTCATTAATACTCATAATTTAATTCAGCAACATGAGAAATGTCTACCTTATTTTAAGTCAGTGATGACAAGAATTTTTGTGTTGGAGAGGCTTAGAGGCAGTAACCTGGTTAGAATGGAAGCTTAAACAACATTTGCACTGTACTTTACTTAAGGTAGATAAATGACAATTGTCCATTTCAAAGAATGGACCAGGTACCAGAAATGATGAGGGATGCCAAAGCTGTCATTCAATGCGACTCCTTGGCCTTACTACTATTTTTTATTTTCTATGCACAATAATAAAAAGATCAAATTCAAAACAAATACAAAAATCAAGATAGTCATTAAATCATGACAGAGAAGAAATTGGATCTAGGAAGCATACACAGACCTCTAAATATATGTAAGGTTTTTATTGGAAAAAAAAAAAAGATTTGAAGAAAATCTGATAAAATACTAGTATATGACAAATCTAGGTAGCAGATACATGGATAGTCATTGTATTACTCACTACATTATTCCATATGCTTGAACTATTTCACAATTTTTAAAAAGACATCAGGAAAGTATATTACATATTCTGATCAAATTCCTACCAAAAGTAGTTAAAATTGTCCCTAAAGCTGCAAGTTAGAAGTATTTTTTCTCTCTAATCTTCCATAGTAGTTTATGGTTGAACTCCTGCTATAATTGACTTTCAAGTCACATAAACATGGATTTAAATCCCAGCTTCATAGCTTACTAGTTTAGTGACCATAGACAAATTATCTTATCCCTTTGAACCTTAGTTTTCTACTCTAAATTTGAGACAATAGTGTGTATCCAATCCTTTCATTAAAAGATAAAATAATGCACATACAGTCTGACACATAAGAGTTAAATGTATTATATTATTCCTATCTTATAATATAATTATCTTTTTACATTTTCATCTTCTCTTTTATGGAAGGACACAGACATCATTCATTTTTATATTCCTCACAGCACCTACTACAATGCCAGGTGTTCAAATGATTATAAAAGAATGTAGGAAAGTGTCCATTTCCCTATTTTATCCATGGTTCTGGCCTCCTAACCCCTTATAGCTGACCTATTAAGCAGAGCTCTCATGACAATATACAACAGGGGCACATACATTGTCTTCAGCTGCTGACAGGGGTTTAGAAATTTATGATCTAGTCTATATTTAAAATTCATAAACCATCTAGAGAAGTTAGTATAAAACTATAATAGACCAGTTCTAGAAATAGATCAGTGAAAAACAGGTGATTCACACTAATACAGTGTCTTTACTAATGTAGGTAATGAGTCATATAAAAAATATTCACTTCATTCATTTAGATATAAATAAAATGCAGAAACTGTATACATTAAAAAGGCCAAACTCAAAACCATTAAGTCTAAAAATTTGAATGCAGAATTTAGGAGAAGGAATTTTCTCTTGTTACTGCTGCTGCTGCTGCTGCTAAGTCGCTTCAGTCGTGTCCGACTCTGTGCGACCCCATAGACGGCAACCCACCAGGCTCCCTCGTCCCTGGGATTCTCCAGGCAAAAACACTGGAATGGGTTGCCATTTCCTTCTCCAATGCATGAAAGTGAAAAGTGAAAGTGAAGTCGCTCAGTCGTGTCCGACTCTTAGCGACCCCATGGATTGCAGCCCACCAGGCTCCTTCACCCATGGGATTTTCCAGGCAAGAGTACTGGAGTGGGGTGCCATTGCCTTCTTCATCTCTTGTTACTAACATCTGGTAATTCAACTCACACAGTTGTTGCATTTGATAATAGTTATGAAGCTCTGAAGGCTTCCCAGGTGCTGCTAGCGGCAAACCACTTGCCAATGCAAGAGACATAGATCTTTCCCGGGTTGAGAAGATCTCCTAGAGGACGGCATGGAAACCCACTCCACTATCCTTGTCTAGAGAATCTCATGGACAGAGGAGCCTGGGGGGCTACAGTCCATAGAGTCACGAAGAGAAGAGTAGTACATGACTGAAGTGACTTAGCACATATGCATGCACATGAAGCTCTAAAGTCTTATCAGATTCAAACTGTTCCCAAACCTCTCCAGTATTCTGTTCTTGAAAGATAAGATGGCGTTTTTTTTTTTAAAGAAATATTACAAAAAGGTGAATAACACTTTTATAAACATAAATTCAAATTTATCATTCATCTATTAAGTGTAAGGGAACACTCAGATTGTTCAAGACACTATACTAAGTTCTAGGAGGTAGAAACAAAGATGAACTATAATTTGGAACCCAGTTCTCCAGATCCTTACAATTTATTAGGAGAGCTAGAACATAAACATACATCTTTAATGAAAGGTATGCTGGTTGTTACCCAAGTAAAGTGTAGTGAAAAGGCTACTGGGGTTCAAAGAAAGAAGGGCTTACATTCAGTTGGAGGAATAGGTGATGATGGTAAAAAGAAAATTTCCAAGAAAGGCATTCAAGATCATCTTTGAGAAGCAAAAATCAGAGTACCTAATTACATTTTGGGGCTTCCCTCGTGGCTCAGTCAGTAAAGAATCTGCCTGCAATGCAGGAGACCTAAGTTTGATCCCTGGGTTGGGAAGATCTCCTGGAGGAGGGCATGGCAACCTACTCTAGTATTCTTGCCTGGAGAATCATCATGGACAGAGGAGTCTAGCGGGTTGCAGTCCACGGGGCTGCAAAGAGTTGAATGTGACTGAGCAACTAAGCACATGATTACAGTTTTAAATACTTTACAAAGCATTTAAAAAATACACATTTACATTTTAAAATACATTCTTATTTAAACCTATGAAAATCTTCAGTTGGATTTTATTTTTTGCAGATAAGGACATTGAGGTTTGGCAAAATTCAGTGACTTGTACAGCTGGTGAACTTAATCTCAAGTTTTCTTACTTCATGTTCATTGTTCATTCTAGTAGACAAATTATCCTTAATTAAGAAAATGTTTTCTCAGGATAGGGCAGGAAATCTTTTATAAGGAAAAATGAGTTAATAGTTCAGCTGTTTTATATAATGGATAAAAAGAGAACAGTAGAAAATATGGTTGAAAATAGGCAGGGGTAGATGGCAGGTTGGGAAGAGCAAGCTATTGAGTTTTGACTTTATCCTTAAGTGTTAAAAAGCTCTGAGTAGAAGCATGCCATGAAGTCTGAAAGTATAAAGGGAGAATAAGTCTGACAGCACCTATGGTTGGGAGAGGTGGCAGGCAAAAGTCAGAGATAGTAGTTGTATTGTAAAAGAGATAGTAGAGCTTTGGCAAAGATTATGGCAATGAGAGTAGAGAAGAGGGGGCCAGGAAAGACTGTACAGGGCTTTAAAACTGGATTCTGGAGGAGACAAAAGAAAAAAGTAGGCTTCAGAGAAATGACTCCAAATTTTCAAGTCTGAGTGGCTCAGAGGAAGATAGTGTCATCTACCTAAACAAGAAATACAGAAGAAAAAAATGGGAAGAAGATAATAAGTTGACTTTTAGTCATACCGAGATAAATGAGAGTGGTTAAAAAAATCAGCTCATCTATCCTAGAACTAAGAAATGACAGGAACACAGGATAGCCATGCTTATTTAAAGGTCAGTCACTTAACTTTAAGAAGGAATAAAATTTTTAATCTAATGTACATAGTATTGAATTAACCACAATTCTTGGTTCATGACGCACTCTATTATTTAGTCAACTAATTAACACTTAAGAACTCAACACTCAACACAAGCAGTGTAATAATGATGATAACATTTACCTACATGCTCCTTCCCTATCACTTCTCTCTGCCTTTCTGATAGAATCTCTGAGTAGTTACTACAAGGTAACTATTATCTCAATCTATTTATGATTGCCATAGCCTTTTTAAAATATATAGGTTAATAACACATATATTCCTAAAAAGTGTATTTCTTAGTTTCAGTTGTAATTTAGCATCATTTAAAAAAGACATAATAACTTTTTAAACTCATACTTTATGTAATCTTCTGGAACTTACTTTTTTCACTCATGTTGCTAAGCTTTAGCCTCACTTCTATGTAGCTATAGTACATTGTGGAATCCTATTTAATGTCTTGCTCCCAGAATTGTAGCTGTGAGTGAAATAGGGGGAACAGTTACTCCCTTGAGAATTTTCTCCATAAGGATTCCTTTTTCAATAATTCTCATGTAATATGCTAACATGGCTTCCCAGGTGGTGCCAGTGGTACAGAACCCACCTGCCAATGCAGAAGACATAAGAGACACAAGTTTGGTCCCTGGGTCAGGAAGATCCTCTGGAAGAGGGCATGGCAACCGACTCCAGTATTCTTGCCTGGAGAATCCCAAGACAGAGAAGTCTGGGCTACAGTCCATAGAGTCTCAAAGACTCAGACACGACTGAAGTGACTTAGCAGCAGCAGCTGTCTTTCTTATTCCATGCTGTGTCTCCTTGCCTCATTCACAATAGATAGCCAAAAAATATTTACTTACATACACTGAAGCAATGGGAACTAGAAACATTAGTGATCCAAAGACAGAGACGCTCATCAGAAGATCAGAAGATACTCTCCTCTTATGTGCTTACCTAGGAGCAACAACCCACTCATGGCTACGCTCTTTGACTCCACAAGTACACTTTTATAAGCCACAGTGGTGTCTAGTTGGATGAACTGGTTGTGGCTGAGTTTGCCAAAAATTTGCCCCATATTTTACAGTCATGTCAATGATGTGATATTGGATTCATTGAGATTTAAATCCTTCCTAACTTAAAATTCTGTATTGGGATATAAAGGAAATGGCTGAAAACAGAAAGAATAACCCAATATAGGATACAATACATACATTCTCAGTTATAACAAAACTGGAGTGAAACTGGAGTGTTACAGCTAATTCAAAAGATACTTGTATTTGGCTTATGTTTGAATATGGATAGGTTTTTTAATTATATCACATTTCAATAATTAAATTAAACCATAACATAAAGAAATGTAGTGAAAGGCTCTTCAAATTTCCCATTTCCTACTACAGCTATGCCCATCCCCATTCTCACTGTTGAAAGTAAACATAACATTACCTCTCATGAGAAAACTTGCATTCTACATAAATCTACAAGTGATAAATTTTGTCTTCTCTCTAGATATTTATATTTGTACATGACTCTTTTCCCAGGTTGGGGAAAGGGTATTCAAATGCTTTTGTTCTAAAGCCTCCAACTGGATGAGTTTACTGTCCGGTGATCAAAGGTAAATAAAATCCTGAGTCTTCTGACTTAATTTTAGATATACATTTCTTATATTTTTAGAAAGTATTATTATCACAATTTTAATTCCAATTAAAGTATTATCTTTCACTCCTAGGATGATAGTTTCATCGGAAGACAGAAATTTCTTGGTGCTTCTTAGGAGTTACCGATGGCAAGTGCTCTTTTAAATCAGTCATTAATTGATGTGGCTCTATTTCTTACTTATATGACCTTACTTATGTGACCAAATCACTTTCCCTTTCTGGGCTTAAGTTCCCTCATCTATAAACTGAGGAAATAGGCTAGATGATTTCTGAGGTCTTTTCCAGCTCTGATATTCTCTGAATTGAGAAGTATAAAAAGGAGCAGACTTTCCTAAGAAGGCATGTGCAAAATTAAAGCTTTTAGTAAGAACAACTCAGTGTGTATGGAATCATCAATCCTTTGACTTCATTTAGAACTGCTTACGTTTTTGGGTTGTGGGCTATGCTTGAGTTTATGATATTAAGCTATCCATAGTCTTATGTAATGTGGTAATTATTTAAATGATAGCTGTATATCTAAAAGTAATTTCCTTAGAATTAGACAGAAGATTGAAGAACTTAGACCTTTATCTATTTTTGACCTGTGCTTCAGAGACAAAGACAGACAAACATTAATGAAATGAAAAAGTCAACACCTAGTTTAGCAGTAATCAGAGGTACAACACACTTGAATCCAAGTCTATGCAGGATACTAATCAGTCATGTTACCTTGGGAAACTCAGCCTCTGAGAACGTAAGCATTTACTTCTAATAACAGCTACTACATACTAACTCTGGAGAAGGAAATGGCAATCCACTCCAGTACTACTGCCTGGAAAATCCCATGGACAGAGGAGCCTGGTAGGCTATAATCCATGGGGTTGCAAAGAGTCAGACACGACTTAGTGACTTCACTTTACTTTACATATTACATAGGACATACTATGTCCTAGGCATTATGTAGGTTTACATTACAAATATATTCCTAATACTTAATCTTTACAACAGATCTGAAAAGTTGGTTTAATTATTCTCATGAGGAGTCTGAAACTCAGAGTGGTAACATTACTTAAGAATAACAAGATTCTAACCCTTACCTTCTGACTAAAAACCCTAACTTATTAACAAATTACATCAAGGATATCTTTTTCTATTATGTGCAAGGTAAGGCAGTTGTTAAAGTCCATTAAGATTTTTAATTTCCTGGCTGAACAGATTGCCAAGTGCGACCCAAATGATTTGGAGGTTAACTCCTAAAGTTGCAACTGGGAGGAGAAAGGTGCTAAGGGATGGCTAATAACAAGGGAGTTTCTTCAGTTAGTCAGGGATGAGGAAGAATTCAGAAAAAGGGAAATAAAAAGTAATTTGCCCAATTAAATTAGGAGCATGGGGTTAGGGCAGAAGGGCTCAATACTTCATTCCTCTCAAATGAATGTTTCAGTGATGGCAACTGGGTGAGTAGCCTAAAGATGACTTTCAACATCGGTTTCTCATCTCCTTTTGTTGTTTCTAACAGGTAGTCTGTGGCAATGAAGGCATCTCTGGTGGTATATATCTCCTGTGTGGACCTCCTATCTGAGCATCAGGTCTATATATATCACAAAGTTTTTGGTTAAAAGACTGACAGCTGAGTATTAAAGAAATGAACAAATTTTCTAGAGCTCATAATCTCTAAAGGTCACTCCCAAGAAGACACTCTAAAAGTGCTATGAGCAATGACAGCATTTTATGTTTTCCATGGCCATCACCTTGAGAAACAATCTTCAATTGAATGCATAAATCCTATTTTTGGTCCAGTTGTCTTGCTTCAATTCTGATTGAACCTCATTACTTTCCAGTGACACCTGGTGTATGTCTCTGATGTGGCTGCTAGCAGCCTGGACAAGGGACTTCCCGTCTACTCTCCAGTGTCTCCTGGCCAGTGCACAGGTGTGACATGCACTAACATCAGGTTGAGAACTGGGTCATCTGTAGCCTAAAGGCAGCTGGAGTCTTTAGAGCACAAGCTTCTGCTGATTGCCTTGGGACTGCTCAGTAAAGGAATCAGAATTTTTAATTACCAGTAGTTGTGTTTCCCAACCAATAGGAATTCTTTCCCATTCCAAGTATTTCCCTCTTGAACAGATGTAGAATAAGGGAACTGGAGTCTGGCATGTGGTGTGGGATTTCTGTTTCCTATCAAGCAAGATAACTTCACAGATTTTCTTTACAGCTAGAGTTTATTCACCATTAGATGGAAGTTTGTCATAGCTGATTCTGTAGAGAAATATATTATCACAAACTTACTGATAGAAAATTTTTGTTTTTTAATATATAGCTTAACAAGAAAAGAAGCCAGGCTAAAAAGCCTACACCAGTTTTTGAGAGTTTTAAAACAGAAGCAGGTCAAAGCTAAAGTTTTTGAGAGCTATATAATGCCCTGCCTGCCTACCTCCTGGGATCACCAAACAGATTCACTTGTAAGTGCTTTGAAAGTCAAAATGTTCTGTTTAGATTTAACATACAATTACTTGATATCATATACATACATACACACTATAAAGAAAATGAAGCCTAATGACTTTATTGACCATGATGATATATGAATTATTTTAAGTTCTCTTTTGATAGCTATATTAATAAATACTGAGTGAAGACTTTTCACCCCTTTTAAGTAGAACATTCTTTAACATTAGTCAGAAATTTAAAAGTATAACTGTTATCTTATCAAAAACACAGAGTACTTTTTAATGGATGCTTTTGGGAAAGAAGGCTTCCCTGGTGGCTCAGACAGTAAAGTGTCTGCCTACAATGTGGGAGACCCGGGTTCGATCCCTGGGTCGGGAAGATACCCTGGAGAAGGAAATGGCAACCCACTCCAGTACTCTTGCCTGGAAAATCCCATGGATGGAGGAGCATAGTAGGCTACAGCCCATGGGGTCGCAAAGAGTCGGACATGACTGAGCAGCTTCATTTTCACTTTGGGGAAAAAAAGAAAAAAAAAGCTTTAAAATGGCAGTTGTTATATTACCTACAAATGATGACTTAAAATTAATAAGAAATAATAAATTTTTTTAAGAGTTCAAGGAACAGAGACTGGAAAGTAAGGGTAGAACAGTACTAATATTACCTGTGGTGGATTCATTTTGATATTTGGCAAAACTAATACAATTATGTAAAGTTTAAAAATAAAAAAAATAAAATAATTAACTAGCTCCTAGCTAGTTTATATGATAGAAATTTTGTTGTACTCACATTTGAACCCACCAATTCAAACAAACCCTGGCATCTCTAACATGGCAAATAAATGTAGCAGAGGGCAGAGATACCTGCAAAGTTTTGTTGCTTAATTTTTTTAACACATGTCCTACCAACCAAGAAGAGACTTTTTAAGTTTTAGTTTCTGTTTCTTTATGGGAATGATATATTTTTTGCTTTTCAATTATAACATAACAATATTGAATATACCTTTTCAGACTACTCATATGACATGGCATTCTAAAATGCCCCAGAGGCACTACCAAGAATCCGTACCGTGGGCCTATATGTTCACATAGGAGATAAAGATACTAAGGCCCAGGGTAATTAAGAGATTTAAGCAAGAAAGGTCAGACAACTAGTTAATACCAGATCTGGGACTAGAATCCAAGGCTCCTAGATCTTTCTGTTATGCTATGCTACTTCCTACATTTGGTTATATTTCTTTTTTTTTTTTTTTCATGATCCAGGTATTGAAGTTCATTATTAAAGAAGAATCTTAAAATACAGCACAAGTCTATATGTCAGTATGCTGAGCATGGAGACAGGCCTTGATACACAGCTGTGTACATTTTTTCCCCTGTTATCCAGGAAACCTAGGAATAGTGTAGGATCTTTTGGAGAGATTGCTGGAATAACTGATGTACAATTTAAACATTTTAATCTTTAAGGAAAAAACTTTCAATAAATCTGGAAAATCAAAAAGTTACTGAAACTCAAGCCAAGCAAATAAATAGATTAAAATTAACAAATAAATGAGCAAATGCAGCTGCAAACTGCTGTAATGGCACATTGTTTTCACTGACAGGGTTTACACTGATGAGTGCAGGAACTGAATTCCACAATATTCTGGGCAAGTTTAGAGAGTGTGTATCTGCAGATACAACACAACTTCAGAGAAGTTCCAAGCAAGTATAAACTACAGAAGAAGAATACCAATGCCTAAAGTTAGCCCAAGCATATCCTTGACAGTCTGGCACATTCATCTCTTCAATTCACCATCCACTTTCAGATTCAATGAAAACACTTAACAAGAGACACAAAGTCCAAATTTAAAAGGTTTCCCAGAGTTATGCAGATGCTGTATAACTCTATATAACTCTAGATAGTTATAAATGCTGTATAACTGTATGTGCTCTTAAGAATGTAATCTATGTCCCATTGCCTTTCAGTCAGGGATGGTTCATACTGTCTCCCAAAATGCATTTAGTAACTCTTTTAATCCTAATCATACTAGCAGCTACCACTTACTGAATACTTGTTATGTGTCAGGTATTTGTTGAGTACTTCATTTATATCATTTGATAATTAAAACAATCCTAGGAGACATTTACTATTATCTCCATATAATAACTAAGGGAATTAAGGCTAAGAGAATTTACACATCTAATAAGTGATTGGGCTGGGATTGAACCCAAATTTGCCTAAACACTAAAGCTAATGGTTTTAACCACTACTCCAGGCATGGCTGTTGGATTTCATTTTATATGCCAACTTACTTGGATTAGGGATACATTCCTGGATTCTAAGGCAAAGCTACACAAAAGCTCTGAGTGATCAAGCCTCATCTCTGGCCCGGATTGAATTCTTCTCCTCCGGAAGCCAAGAATCCCAGCGTCTTTGTGTGATTCAGCAACAACCTGTCATCTTGAGGGCTGATCCAGGATTCTTCAGGACAAGACGGGAGCTAACAAGTCCAGCCTCACTCCTTTGAACTGTATCCTGAAAAACTGGGATAGATCTGATCCTCAGGGTTTAAAGAAGACACACCTGATCTTCCTATGTGATACTGCATGCCATGGTATCCATTGGAGGATGGCAAACAGTGGCCGGTTGGAGGGTCTCTTAAGTATAATGCTGCTGCTAAGTCGCTTCAGTCGTGTCCGACTCTGTGCGACCTCAGAGACGGCAGCCCACCAGGCTCCCCCATCCCTGGGATTCTCCAGGCAAGAACACTGGAGTGGGTTGCCATTTCCTTCTCCAATGCATGAAAGTGAAAAGTGAAAGTGAAGTTGCTCAGTCATGTCTGACTCCCGGCGACCCCATGGACTGCAGCCTACCAGGCTCCTCCATCCATGGGATTTTCCAGGCAAGAGTACTGGAGTGGGCTGCCATTGCCTTCTCTGCTTAAGTATAATACTGTTTTACAATTAGACTGGTTCTGTAGAAAACAAGGGAAATGGGTAGAAGTAGCATATGTGTTGCCCTTTTTCTCTCTGTGAAATATGCCAGACTTATGTCCTAAGGGTATAGATTTGGGTGTGACTCCTTTAGCTCCCTCCTGTCCTCCTACTTTGCTAGATGAGATGGAGGACAGAAGACAAAGAGATAAAGAAAATCAGGTTTCTCCAATCTATCCCTGGGATCATATGTACAGAGCAGTCAGAGAGACTGAGGACCAGCCACACAAGCTATTGCCTTTCATGAAGCACCCACCGGGAGAAAAAAATCCATCTATGAGAGTTAATATGCCTTTTTCTTATCAATAAATACAAAGAATCAGGCAGGATCTGGGATACTATTTCAGCTCAATTCAGTTCAGTCAATCAGTTGTGTCTGACTCTGCAACCCCATGAATCGCAGCATGCCAGGCCTCCCTGTCCATCACCAACTCCCAGAGTTCACTCAAACTCACATCCATCGAGTCGGTGATGCCATCCAGCCATCTCATCCTCTCTCGTCCCCTATTCCCCATGCCCTCAATCCCTCTCAGCATCAGAGTCTTTTCCAATGAGTCAACTCTTCTCATGAGGTGGCCAAAGTACTGGAGTTTCAGCTTTAGCATCATTCCTTCCAAAGAACACTCAGGGCTGATCTCCTTTAGAATGGACTGGTTGGATCTCCTTGCAGTCCAAGGGACTCTCAAGAGTCTTCTCCAACACCACACTTCAAAAGCATCAATTCCTCGGCACTCAGCTTTCTTCACAGTCCAACTCTCACATCCATACATGACCACTGGAAAAAACATAGCCTTGACTAGACGAGCCTTTGTTGGCAATGTCATGTCTCTGCTTTTCAATATGCTATCTAGGTTGGTCATAACTTTCCTTCCAAGGAGTAAGCGTCTTTTAATTTAATGGCTGCAGTCACCTTCTGCAGTGATTTTGGAGCCCCCCAAAATAAAGTCTAACACTGTTTCCACTGTTTCCCCATCTATTTCCCATGAAGTGATGGGATATTCTTTAGAGGACCCAGAAAAATATATTAGAGCTTTTAAAGGTGTTACACTACATTATGACCTTACTTGCTTGGAATGATGTGATGTATATCTTGGGAAAAGCGGTTGCTTATGGAGATTAATTGGAGAAGGCAATGGCACCCCACTCCAGTACTCTTGCCTGGTGAATCCCATGGACGGAGGAGCCTGGTAGGCTGCAGTCCATGGGGTCGCTAAGAGTTGGACAGACTGAGAGACTTCACTTTCACTTTTCACTTTCATGCACTGGAGAAGGAAATGGCACCCCACTCCAGTACTCTTGCCTGGAGAATCCCAGGGATGGGGGAGCCTGGTGGGCTGCTGTCTATGGGGTCGCACAGAGTCAGACACGACTGAAGCAACTTAGCAGCAAGGCAAAGTATAACCTCAGTGGGGAAAAACTGTGGTCATTTATTGATGTCTTGTATGAATGAAGGGGTGAAAGTGGTAGCAGTGACAAATGTATCAAGTATTTGCGTCCTAGGTAATGCATCATTCAGTTCAGTTCAGTTCAGTCGCTCAGTCGTGTCTGACTCTTTGCGACCCCATGAATCGCAGCACGCCAGGCCTCCCTGTCCATCACCAACTCCCGGAGTTCACTCAGACTCACGTCCATCGAGTCAGTGATGCCATCCAGCCATCTCATCCTCTGTCGTCCCCTTCTCCTCCTGTCCCCAATCCCTCCCAGCATCAGTGTCTTTTCCAATGAGTCAACTCTTCGCATGAGGTGGCCAAAGTATTGGAATTTCAGCTTTAGCATCATTCCTTCCAAAGAAATCCCAGGGCTGATCTCCTTTAGAATGGACTGGTTGGATCTCCTTGCAGTCCAAGGGACTCTCAAAAGTTTTCTCCAACACCACAGTTCAAAAGCATCAATGCTTCAGTGCTCAGCTTTCTTCACAGTCCAACTCTTACATCCATACATGACCACTGGAAAAACCATAGCCTTGACTAGACAGACCTTTTTTGGCAAAGTAATGTCTCTGCTTTTCAATATGCTATCTAGTTTGGTCATATCTTTTCTTCCAAGGAGTAAGTGTCTTTTAATTTCATGGCTGCAGTCACCATCTGCAGTGATTTTGGAGCCCCCAAAAATAAAGTCTGACACTGTTTCCACTATTTCCCCGTCTATTTCCCATGAAATGATGGGACCAGATTTTATGAAGTATTAATCTCTCTACATATGATATGTGACCTACTCTGTAGACCAGCTTGTGTCATGTCTGTCTTACCGTATTTTGCCAGACTTATAAGAGAACAAGTTGTCAACTTTACAGAATTTCTTCCTTTACTTTGCCTTCTAAGAGACTTGGGGAACATAGACGCTCTACTTGGGAGATAAACCAGAAAGAGACTAAAAATGGCTCCAAAAATGTAAGGTTTATCATGAATTCACCATGTTAGCAAGACTGTCCAGCTATGGTAGCCCCTATTTTCATTTACACTCAAAAAACTAATTATCTTTAGCGAAGATTTGACAAACCTCATAGTTCTTCATCTTTTCTAACAACCTACAAACTGAAGGAAGAAATTGAAGAAACTGGAAAAAGCTAGATGAGCTTTTCTACTCGCCTGCAACTAGAGAGCTGCTGACTTCCTTGAACAAGAGCTGAAAAGTTTCCTATATGTACATAACATTCATTGGATCATTTATTTGTTTTCACAGCTTCAAAGCCCTCTACAGGGCTATATGTTGTCTGGATGAGCTCCAACACAAAAGTTTCAGAATGTAAATTAAACACAAATGGCAAAAACCACATATCTGAATAGTTACAAATGAAAATCACACAGACATTTTCAAAAATATCTGTGCAATTAATCTTCTTTGAAAAATTCTTACAAAATAGGCTATTTATAGAAGGCTGAACTATTTTATTCTCACAGCTAAATGAAGGAGGAACAGAAAAACTTCCCCCGAAAGTTCTGAGCACTTGTGGAGAGCTTGCAAAGAAAACACAGACAAAGGGAGATGCTTTTCCTCTTATGTCTGTCAAAAAGCCAAATGAGGTATAGGGGCAATTTTTCTATTCCTCTCCTGAGAAGCAAGGTGCTTCAATGAAAAAGGCTCCTGAAGAATTAAGTTCTAATCCAAGTTCTTTTAGGCAATGTTACTGCCTCTGATACTGATAGTAGACAGAAAAAAAACAAGCTTCCTATCTTTATCTTTTTCTCAGTCTCTTTTTTCGCCTCATCTCCTATCACCTCTCCTTTCTTTTCATCCCCTTTCCTTTCCAGAAATATGATTAGGAAAAATGTTTTGGCATAATGCAGTAACATCGTTTATAGTAAAATGGTCGAGAAAAACTAGAAATGCCATCCCCCTAAGAACCTCGCCTGCCCATAGTAATCTCTTCCTTAGTACCAACTATTCAATTGGTAATGTCAACATAGATATAAAATAATCCTAACAAAAGATAGGGAAGTTATAAAGAGATAATTTCTGTTCCTAAGCCAGAGGAGATGGTTCAGTTCCACTGCTTACTACATCACTTTAGTCCACTCATATATCTACATTGAGCTTCAGTTGCTTTATCTGTAAAATGAAACTAAAGGCCCTGCCTCACATATGAGGTATGTGAAATTGTTTTGTATACTGTCAAGTGATAAACAAGTGAAAGGAAATATTATTATCTTCTTCATCTTCTAAGTACGTTCATCAGAAAAATCAACATAATAAGCAAGACTTGTATCTCAGCAATTTAAAATTATATTAAGAAAAACAAGCTAGAATAATATAACAAGAAAAAGTTGCCTTCTTTCCTCTGGGAACTGGTGATGTTATAGGCAAGAATGAAAATTTAAAAGTGAAGTTTTCTTGAACGTCCTCTGCTCTTTCTCTTAATTTTCTCTACACTGCTTTCCTCATATTGCACATTTCATGCACACTTTGCATCATAATGACTATTTTATGAGTTGATGATTCTTTTATGAGAAATGGTTTACCGTGTAATCAAGTAGAGAGGGAATTGTCTCAAGGTTCACTTACAAGAAATTCAATTATGAATTGCTAAATGTTCTACTCACACAGAGAAGACTGAAACCTGTGTCTTGTTTTGTTTTCTTTTTAATGTATCATTAAGCATTAATGATAGCATATCTTTGCTTGTCAAGGCCAACTCATGATATTTCAACTTTCCATTCAGGGAGTGAAATGTCTCTAAAGACCCAGTAGTCTCAGTTCAGTCACTCAGTCTTGTCCGACTCTTTGTGACCCCACAGACTGCAGCAGGCCAGGCTTCCCTGTCCATCACCAACTCATGGAGTTGCTCGAACTCATGTCTATCGAGTCAGTGATGCCCAGCAGTCTAATGATCTATAATTAAGAAAAAAAAATTTTTAATTGGAATTTAGCAAAAATGTATGAACCTACTGCTATACATAGGCAGCATGCTGGGGGATTGGGAAGAATAAATATGAAAAGTAAATATAACTGCTGCCCTAAAGGAGCAGAAACTCTAGTAGGGAGAGAAGAGAAGGATATATAACATATAAGAAGCATACTGAGAAATATATGTAAACCAGGGCACTAAAATGAAAGAGATACTACTAGTAAGGGGCAAGAAAACCAAGTTTTTGGTACTTGTAGGTTTAGGGTCTTTTTGTTTTCTTTTGTTCTCTGCCATGCAAGATCTTAGTTTCCCAACCGGGGATGGAACCCATGCCTCCTGCAGTGGAAATGTGGAATCTTAACCACCAGGGAAGTCCCTGAGGTTTAGCTTTATACAAAAGTATTAAAAGTGAAAGTGTTAGTTGCTCAGTCATGTTTGATTCTTTGGGGTCCCTGAACTGTAGCCCACCAGGCTCCTCTGCCCAAGGAATCCTCCAGGCAAGAATACTGGAGTGGGTAGTCATTCCCTTCTCCAAGGGATCTTTCCAATCCAGAGATCAAACCCGGGTCTCCCACACTGCAGGCAGATTCTTTACCGTTGGAGTCACCTAGTTTTATAAAGAGCTATTCTAAACCACTGAGGTTCCTTATATATAACATTCAGTTCAGTTCAGTCACTCAGTCATGTCCGACTCTTTGTGACCCCATGAACTGCAGCATGCCAGGCCTCCCTATCCATCACCAACTCCCAGAGTCCACCCAAACCCATGTCCATCGAGTCGGTGATGCCATCCAACCATCTCATCCTCTGTCGTCCCCTTCTCCTTCTGCCCTCAATCTTTCCCAGCATCAGGGTCTTTTCAAATGAGTCAGCTCTTTGCATCAGGTGGCCAAAGTATTGGAGTTTCAGCCTCAACATCAGTGCTTCCAATGAACACACTGATCTCCTTTAGGATGGACTGGTTGGATCTCCTTGCAGTCCAAGGGACTCTCAAGAGTCTTCTCCAACACCACAGTTCAAAAGCATCAATTCTTCAGTGCTCAGCTTTCTTTGTAGTCCAACTCTCACATCCATATGTGACCACTGGAAAAACCATAGCCTTGACTAGATGGACCTTTGTTGGCAAAGTAATGTCTCTGCTTTTGAGTATGCTGTCTAGGTTGGTCATAACTTTCCTTCCAAGAAGTAAGCGTCTTTTAATTTCATGGCTGCAATCACCATGTGCAGTGATTTTGGAGCCCAGAAAAATAAAGTCTGACACTGTTTCCACTGTTTCCCCATCTATCTGCCATGAAGTGATGGGACCGGATGCCATGATCTTAGTTTTCTGAATGTTGAGCTTTAAGCCAACTTTTTCACTCTCCTCTTTCACTTTCATCAAGAGGCTCTTTAGTTTTTCACTTTCTGCCATAAGGGTGGTGTCATCTGCATATCTGAGGTTATTGATATTTCTCCTGGCAATCTTGATTCCAGCTTGTGCTTCCTCTAGCCCAGTGTTTCTCATGATGTACTCTGCATATAAGTTAAATAAGCAGGGTGACAATATACAGCCTTGACATACTCCTTTTCCTATTTGGAACCAGTCTGTTGTTCCATGTCCAGTTCTAACTGTTGCTTCCTGACCTGGATACAGGTTTCTCAAGAGACAGGTCAAGTGGTCTGGTATTCCCCTATCTTTCAGAATTTTCCACAGTTTATTGTGATCCACACAGTCAAAGGCTTTGGCATAGTCAATAAAGCAGAAATATATAACATTCACCTATAATAATCAATGAAGCTAACAAAAGGAGATAAATTAATCTATTTCACCTCTTTAAAAGTTCTAGTGGCAACTCATTGGACTTTTTGATAACTTCTTAGAATACAGGAAACTTCATTCCCACTCTAAGGACAAGAAAAAGTTAGATAATCTAGAAAATCATTTCTTGCACCAATTAGAGGGATGACTTAGCAACTAAACAACAATGTGAAGGCAATTCAGTTTTGCAATTACTAGTTGGAGTGGAAGAGTATATTTTTGGAGCAAAAAAAATCTCTTTATTGGTTGAGAACACTGAACACTATAAAATTTTAGATCACTCCCCAAAGTATATTAATACAAGTACAACATTTACAACATAAAAATTAAACTTCGAAATACAGACTAGTAAACACACACATGCACATGGACCCCAAATCTAGTTCCAAAGACATAAAAAATGTACAGTATGGATCTCAACGGAGTTGTGTCTTTCAGTAGAAAGAGAATTATACTAATGATCAGAAGCAAAGATGAAAGTTAAATGTGTATGGCTTTTAGCAAAGAAGTATTACTAATGGGGTTATCTAAGGATCTGATCTAAGACAGTTTTATTTAGTATTTTTATGCATTATTTGAAACAGGGAATGCAGAGTGGAAACTGTAGAGTACAGAAACTTTCCTATTTTATACAATGTCAAAGAGATGAGAAAATGTAACATGATCTCACAAAACATTGTACATAGAAAAAAAACCTGGAGGTTGAACTATTTGAGAAACAGTTTTATAAAAGGAAAACAGTGTCTTAGAGGCAAATAATAATAATAGCTACCAAATAAAAATCATAGCTATGAATATGTATCAGATATCACATACCATTTCATTCAATCCATAACAATTCTTCAAAATAACTATTCTTCCTATTTTAAAAGTGAAAGTGTTAGTCATTCAGTTGTGTTTGACTCTTCATGAGCCCATGGACTGTAACCCACTAGGCTCCTCTGTCCATGGAATTCTCCAGGCAAGAATACTGGAGTGGGTACCCATTCCCTTCTCCAGGGAGTGGAACCTGCATCTCTTACATCTGCTGCATTGGCAGGCAGATTCTTTACCATTTACAGACAAGCTAGCTGAAATTCAAAAAGCCTAAGTAGTGTGCCCAATGCTATAGTAATGATTGTTGAATGCTTATGTAAATGAATCTGTCTTAATCATTAGCATCCCAACCTCTGAAGGCTGACATTTAGTTTGAATAGGGTTGACTCAGAAACTATAAATTCTGCCAATCTTGACTTGGATTGTCTGACATAGAGTAAGCACTGGTAATTAGCAGTCTGTTAAGAACAAAAAAAACAAACAGGCAACAACAAAACCCTGAAATATAATAAACTTTGATTTTTGGCAACTTTAAAATTGACTTTAAATTTGAAAAGTGATTTTTTAGGGCAACTAACAGAAAACCAAATTTGACAATAAGAATTTCATTCTTGTTCTTTATAGGTTGACTTCTATGGCCTTAGAATAAAACCTTCACTAAGAAATCAATAAGAAGTTATACAAAAGTAAGTTTGGAGAAGGACAAGGAGTCCATATCAGAGACTACGAACTAGATGAAAAGATTCTTTGGAATTGTGCAAAAGGATGCCATAATCCTTTTTTATATTTACTAATCCTTTTTTACATTTACTAATAATTTTTTTTAATTTTATTTTATTTTTAAACTTTACATAATTGTATTAGTTTTGCCAAACATCAAAATGAATCCGCCACAGGTATACATGTGTTCCCCATCCTGAACCCTCCTCCCTCCTCCCTTCCCATTCCATCCCTCTGGGTCATCCCAGTGCACCAGCCCCAATACATTTACTAATAATTAATAAAAATTAATTATTAGTAAATGTGAGCTGATATTACATTATTTGTAAGCAGAATGAATTCCTGAGAATCTGTTCATGATGTTGTTATTGTTGTTCAGTCACTAAGTCGTGTCCAACTTTTTGTGATCCCAGAGGCTGCAGCACACCAGGCTCCCCTGTCCTCACTATCTCCCAGAGTTTGCTCAAATTCACGTCCGTTGAGTTGGTGACACTATCCATCTAATCCTCTGCTATACTGGAGTTTGTATTGGAGCTTCAGCTTCAGCATCAGTCCTACCAAGAATACTCAGGGTTGATTTCCTTTAGGATTGACTGGTTTGATCTCCTTGTACTCCAGTTTTCTTGCCTCAAGAACAGCATGAACAGTACGAAAAGGCAAAAAGATATGACATCACAAGATGAGCCCCCAGGTTGGAAGGTGTCCGATATGCTACTGATGAAGAATGGAAAGCAATTATTAATAGCTCCAGATAGAATGAAGTGGCAGGGCCAAAGCAAAAATGACACTCAATTGTGGATTTGTCTGGCAGCGAAAGTAAAGTCTGATGCGGTAAAGAACGATATTGTATAGAAACCTGGAATGTTAGGTCCATGAACCAAGGTAAACTGGACATGATCAAGCAGGAGATGGCAAGAGTAAACATCAACATCATAGGAATAAGTGAACTAAAATGGACAAGAATGGGTGGGTTTAATTCAGATGACCATTATATCCATTAATACTACGTGGGAGAGAAGCCCTTAGAAGAAATGAAGTGGACCCTCAAACCAAAGAGTCTGAAATGCAGTACTTGGGTACAATCTCCAAATCAACAGAATGATCTTGGTTTGTTCACGATGACGTTTGTGAATAACAATCAGCAAAGGGGACTTCTAGAAAACATAGAGGTTACAAAGACACTACCTTACCAAAAAGTTGTATTACAAAAATTGGTTTCAAGGTAACTTGTTTAGAATGCAGAATTAATTTCACCAGGGGAACAATGTTCCAAATCCAGGATCAACACTGTAGTCTGCAGGCCAAATCCAGACAACCACCTGTTTTTATTTTATTTTATTTTTTTAATTTAATTTTATTTTTTAACTTTACAATATTGTATTGGTTTTGCCATACATCAACATGAATCTGCCTCTGGTATACACGTATTCCCCATCTTGAACCCTCCTCCCTCCTCCCTCCCCATACCATCCTTCTGGGTCGCCCCAGCGCACCAGCCCCAAGCATCCAGTATCATGCATCAAACCTGGACCTGTTTTTATATGGCTCACAAGCTAAGAATGAATTTTACATTTTTTTTAATTGTTGAAAAAAAGTCAAATTTGACTACTGTTTCATGACACATGAAAATTACATGAAATTAAAATTTGAGTGTCCCTGAAGTTTTATTGGAATACAGCAACACTCATGTGTTCATGTATTTCTATGGCTGCTTTCACATATAATAACAGAGTTGTGACAGAGACGTTATGGGTTACAAAATTATGAACTCACATGCTATCTGACCCTTTACAGTAAAAATTTCATTTATCCAATTTCATTACAAATAATTTAATTTGCTGATTTCATTACAAATGATTAGTATATTCCCAGATTATCTGGCAAAAAAGTGATATCATTCAAAATGTGTTTGTGCTGTGGTGTTAATATCACCCCCAAGTCTATGCTTTGAGCTCTTTTGAGAACTCTGGTGGCAGTCCACCAGTGGAGGCACTGAATACTGGAAAAATCTTTCAGAGTTGAAGGGAGATAAGATGGCAGAGTAGAATGATTTGAGCTAACCTCCTCCCACAAAACACCAAAATCACAACTAACTCCTGAACAACCATCAACAAAAAAGACTGGAACCTTTCAAAAGAGATATTCTGCACCCAAAGACAGAGAAGAAGCCACAATAAGATGGCAGTAGGGGTGCTTCCAATATAATCATATTGCATACCCACAAGGTGGGCGACCCACAAACTGGAAAATAACTATATTGCAGAGGTTCTCTCACAAGAGTGAGAGTTCTGAGCCCCAACTCAGGCTTCTCAGGCTGGGGGTCTGGCTTTGGGAGGAGGAGCCCCCAGAGCACTTGGCTTTGAGGACAGCAGAGCTTCTGTGCAGGAACTCCACAGAACTGGTGGAAAAGGAACTCCACTCTTGAAGGGCACAAACAAGATTCATGTGCAATGGGACCAAAAGCACAAGTGTGATTTCATAGGACCTTTGGTCAAACCTAGCTGTGGGTTTTGGAGGATATCTTGGGGAGGTGGGGGTTGGCTCTGGCTCACCACAGGGGAAAGAACACTAGTGGCAGAGGCCCAAGGGAATTCCTTGGTAGGAGTTTTCTTGGCAAGTTAGACAAAATGAGATAGCAGAGAAATACGTCCCAGATAAAAGAACAAAATTAAACCCTAGAAGAACTAGGTGAAGTGGAGATAGACAATCTACTTGAAAAATAATTTAGAGTAGCGATAGTAAAAATGATCTAAGATCTTGGAAAAAGAATGGAGGCACAGATCAAGAAGATAAAAGAAATGTTAAGAGAAGAGGATTTAAAGAAAAAACAACAGAGATGAACTATATAATAACTGAAATGAAAAATACACTAGAAGGAATTGATAACAGAATAATGATGCAAAAGAATGAATAAATGAGCTGGAAGACACAATGGTGGAAATCACTGCCGCAGAACAGAACAAAGAAAAAAGAAGAAAAACAAATTAGGACAGTTTCAGGAACTGAGCATTGTAATCAAACTGACAAAAATTAGGGATAAAGAGAAAATATTGAAAGCAATAAGGAAAAAGTAACAAATAATATACACAGGAACTCCCACAAGGCTATCAGCTGATTTTTCAGCAGGAACTCTACAGGCCATAAGGGAGTGGCATGATATTTTTAAAGTGATGAAAGGAAAAAAAATCTACAACCAAGAATACTCTACCCAGCAAGGCTCTCCTTCAAATTCAAAAGAGAAATCAAAAGTTTTATAGACAAGCAAAAGCTAAGGGAATTCAGAACCGCCAGATCACCTTTACAACAAATGTTAAAGGAACTTCTCGAGGCAGAAAAGAAAAGATCATCACTAAAAGCAAGAATATATGGGAAAGCTCACTGCTAAAAGTGAAAAAACAGTAAAAGTAGGAAATCATCCACACACAAATATGATATCAAAGCCAGCAATTGTGAGAAGAAAAGAGTACAAATGCAGAATATAGGAGGTACATTTGAATAAGAGACAAGCATTTTAAAACAACCTAGTTTATATATAGACTGCTGTATCAAAACCTCATGGTAACTGCAAACCAAAAATCTACAATAGATACACACATGAAAAGATAGAAAATTTTAAGAGTCATATTTCAGACCTTTTCTTATGCTGTTCAGTCAACTTGGAATACTCTTCCCCCTGAAATAAAAAAGCTAATACGTCTAGTCAAGGCTATGGTTTTCCCTGTGGTCATGTATGGATGTGAGAGTTGGACTGTGAAGAAGGCTGAGCACCGAAGAATTGATGCTTTTGAACTGTGGTGTTGGAGAAGACTCTTGAGAGTCCCTTGGACTGCAAGGAGATCCAACCAGTCCATTCTGAAGGAGATCAGCCCTGGGATTTCTTTGGAAGGAATGATGCTGAAGCTGAAACTCCAGTACTTTGGCCACCTCATGCGAAGAGTTGACTCATTGGAAAAGACTCTGATGCTGGGAGGGATTGGGGGCAGGAGGAGAAGGGGACGACAGAGGATGAGATGGCTGGATGGCATCACTGACTCGATGGACGTGAGTGAGTCTGAGTGAACTCCGGGCGTTGGTGATGGATAGGGAGGCCTGGCCTGCTGCGATTCATGGGGTCGCAAAGAGTCGGACACGACTGAGGGACTGAACTGAACTGAACTGAACACGAATTCACAAAATCGAGTATATTTCTATGTTTTGAAAATTTTACAGGTATTTTTTAAATTAATTGTCACAAAAAATCAATTAAGTAGCTACTATTAATTTGCCCATCTACATGTTGGGAAATTGAGACCAAGAGAAGTTTTTGAGGTCAAGAGAGGATAGACATGAGAGGGTATCCATATCACATGGCCACTGGACAGCTTAAAGATAATGATTCTGGCACTAACAAGATGGGGGATGCAGAAGAAAGGACTCAGAGGGCAATGTCTCAACACTGTGGCAGGCTAACCCTAGTGCCACGAATGGTAAAGAATGTTGTCATTGTTACTCATGACTCCAAGATGCCTCATGATTTAAATATCTCTTGGAGGAGTTGAATCTTTGAAATACAAGCTCTCTAGTGTTAGCAGGAATGAGTTGTCTAGTATGATATTAAGGTGAAAATTGACACCTCAACTGAAATAATTATGTGCTCCTAATGAAATATTGGTTAACAGACATAGCAATAAATGAATTCATAACAGAAGTATTGGCTGGACTGGAGCCAAGGCTCAGAGAGATATCCATTGTGTGGAACTAGGATCTTTAGTATTCTGGAACCAGAGCCCCAAGAGTACTAAATATGAGCCCCATAGCATGTGAGTGTATACATGCTGAGTCATGTCCAACTCTTTGCAACCCCATGGACTGTAGCCTGCCAGGCTCCTCTGTGCAAGAATGCTGGAATAGGTTGCCATTTCCATAGCATGAGAGCACAAGAAAATAGGCAGGAAGCTGACTTCCAGAGAGAGATAGAGACTTGACATAATTTCTGGGAGATCTTGTTGGTAATTCTAATGGCTAAGAAACAGGAATATTGAAAGATCCATTGTTATCCTTATGGCAATCCCCTTGTGTGTTATTTGTTGTTTTTCCCTTGCTGATTTTAATATTTGTTCTTTGTGTTTGATCTTTGTTAATTTGATTAATATGTGTCTTGGAGTGTTTTGCCTTGGGTTTATCCTGTTTGGGACTCTCTGGGTTTCTTGGACTTGGGTGACTATTTTTTCCCCCATTTTAGGGAAGTTTTCAACTATTATCTCCTCAAGTATTTTCTCATGGTCTTTCTTTTTGTCTTCTTTTTCTGGGACTCCTATGATAGAAATGTTGGGGCATTTAACATTGTCCCAGAGGTCTCTGAGGTTGTCCTCATTTCTTTTAATTCTTTTTTCCTCTCTGTTTCATTTATTTCTACCATTCTATCTTCTACCTCATGTATCCTATCTTCTACCTCCGTTATTCTACTGTTGGTTCCCTTCAGAGTGTTTTTTATCTCATTTATTGCATTATTCATTATTGATTGACTCTTTTTATTTCTTCTAGGTCCTTGTTAAACATTTCTTATATCTTCTCAATCGTCGTCTCCAGCTATTTATCTGTAACTCCATTTTGTTTTCAAGATTTTGGATTATTTTCACTATCATTATTCAGAATTCTTTATCAGATAGATTCCCTATCTCTTCCTCTTTTGCTTGGTTTGGTGGACGTTTATTCTGTTCCTTTACCTGCTGAGTATTTCTCTGCCTTTTCATCCTGTTTATATTGCTGTCTTTGGGGTGGCCTTTCCATATTTGGCAGTTTGTGGTTCCTCTTTATTGTGGAGGTTCCTCACTGTGGGTGGGGTTGGACGGGTGGCTTGTCAAGGTTTCCTGGTTAGGGAAGCTTGTGTCGGTGTTCTAGTGGGTGGAGCTGGATTTCTTTTCTCTGGAGTGCAATCAAGTGTCCAGTAGTGAGTTTTGAGATGTCAATGAATTTGGTGTGACTTTGGACAGCCTATATATCAAAGCTCAGGGCTATGTTCCTGTGTTGCTGGAGAATCTGTGTGGTATGTCTTGCTCTGGAACTTGTTGGCTCTTGGTTGGTGCTTGGTTTCAGTGTAAGCATGGAGGCTTTTGATGAGCTCTTATTGATTAATGTTCTCTGGAGTCAGGAGTTCTCTGGTGTCCCATAAGGATAACAGCTGATCTTTCAATAGAAACTCTTCAGGCCAGAAGGGAATGGCAGGAATGGCAGGACATACTTAAAGTGATGAAAAAGAAAAACCTACAGCCCAGATTACTGTACCCAGCAAGGATCTCATTCAAATATGAAGGACAAATCAAAACCTTTACAGACAAGCAAAAGCTGAGACAATTCAGCACCACCAAACCAGCTCTCCAGCAAATGCCAAAGGATCTTCTCTAGACAGGAAACACAGAAAGGGTGTATAAACTCGAACCCAAAACAATAAAGTAAATGGCAATGCGATCATACTTATCATTAATTACCTTAAATGTAAATGGGTTGAATGCTCCAACCAAAAGACAAAGACTGGCTGAATGGATACAAAAACAAGACCCCTATATATGTTGTCTACAAGAGACCTACCTCAAAACAAGGGACACATACAGACTGAAAGTGAAGGGCTAGAAAAAGATACTCCACGCAAATAGAGACTAAAAGAAAGCAGGAGTAGCAATACTCATGTCAGATAAAATAGACTTTAAAATAAAGGCTGTGAAAAGAGACAAAGAAGAACACTACATAATGATCAAAGGATCAATGCAAGAAGATACAACAATTACAAATATATATGCACCCAACATAGGAGCACCACTATATGTAAGACAAATGCTAACACGTATGAAAGGGGAAATTAATGATAACACAATAATAGTGGGAGACTTTAATACCCCACTCACACCTATGGATAGATCAACTAAACAGAAAATTAACAAGGAAACACAAACTTTAAATGATACAATAGACCAGTTAGACCTAATTGATATCTATAGGGCATTTCACCCCAAAACAATGAATTTCACCTTTTTCTCAAGTGCACATGGAACCTTCTCCAGGACAGATCACATCCTGGGCCATAAATCTAGCCTTTGTAAATTCAAAAAAATGGAAATCATTCCAAGCATCTTTTCTGACCACAATGCAGTAAGGTTAGACGTCAATTACAGGAGAAAAACTATTAAAAATTCCAACATATGGAGGCTGAACAACACGTTGCTGAATAACCAACAAATCACAGAAGAAATCGAAATATGCATCAGTTCAGTTCAGTCGCTCAGTCATGTCCGATTCTGCGACCATTAATCGCAGCACTCCAGGCCTCCCTGTCCACCACCAACTCCCGGAGTTCACTCAAACTCATGTCTATCGAGTCGGTAATACCATCCAGCCATCTCATCCTCTGTCGTCCTCTTCTCCTCATATGCATAGAAATGAATGAAAATGAAAACACAACAACCCAAAACCTATGGGACACTGTAAAAGCAGTGCTAAGGAGAAGGTTCATAGCAATACAGGCATACCTCAAGAAACAAGAAAAAAGTCAAATAAATAACCTAACTCTACAACTAAAGCAACTAGAAAAAGAAGAAATGAAGAACCCCAGGGTTAGTAGAAGGAAAGAAATCTTAAAAATTAGGGAATAAATAAATGCAAAGAACAAAAGAGACCATAGCAAAAATCAACAAAGCCAAAAGCTGGTTCTTTGAGAAGATAAATGAAATTGACAAACCATTAGCCAGATTCATCAAGAAAGAAAGAGAGAAGAATCAAATCAACAAAATTAGAAATGAAAATGGAGAGATCACAACAGACAACACAGAAATACAAAGTATCATAAGAGATTACTATCAGCAACTATATGCCAATAAAATGGACAACTTGGAAGAACTGGACAAATTCTTAGAAAAGTACAACTTTCCAAAACTGAACCAGGAAGAAATAGAAAATCTTAACAGACCCATCACAATCATGGAGATCGAAACTGTAATCAGAAATCTTCCAGCAAACAAAAGCCCAGGACCAGACAGCTTCACAGCTGAATTCTACCAAAAATTTAGAGAAGGGCTAACACCTATCCTACTCAAACTCTTCCAGAAAATTGCAGAGGAAGGTAAACTTCCAATCTCATTCTATGAGGCCACCATCACCCTAATACAAAAACCAGACAAAGATGCCACAAAAAAAGAAAACTACAGGCCAATATCACTCATGAATATAGATGCAAAAATCCTTAACAAAATTCTAGCAAACAGAATCCAACAACATATTAAAAAGATCATACATCATGACCAAGTGGGCTTTATCCCAGGGATGCAAGGATTTTTTAATATCCACAAATCAATCAACATAATACACCACATTAACAAATTGAAAGATAAAAACCATACAATTATCTCAATAGATGCAGAGAAAATTCAGCATCCACTTATGATAAAAAACCCTCCAGAAAGTAGGAATAGAAGGAACATACCTCAACATAATAAAAGCTCTATATGACAAACACACAGCAAGCATTATCCTCAATGGTGAAAAATTGAAAGCATTTCCCCTAAAGTCAGGAACAAGACAAGGGTTCCCACTCTCATCATTACTATTCAACGTAGTTTTGAAAATTTTGGCCACAGTAATCAGAGCAGAAAAAGAAATAAAAGGAATCCAGATTGGAAAAGAAGAAGTAAAACTCTCACTGATTGCAGATGGCATAGAAAACCCTAAAGACTCCACCAGAAAATTACTAGAGCTAACCAATGAATATAATAAAGTTTCAGGATACAAAATTAACACACAGAAATCCCTTGCATTCCTATACACTAACAATGAGAAAATAGAGAAATTAGGGAAACATTTCCATTCACCATTGCAACAAAAAGAATAAAATACTTAGGAATATATCTACATAAAGGAACAAAAGACCTATATATAGAAAACTATAAAACACTGGTGAAAGAAATCAAAGAGGACACTAATAGATGGAGAAATATACCATGTTCATGGACTGGAAGAATCAATATAGTGAAAATGAGTATACTACCCAAAGCAAACTATAGAGTCAATGCAATCTCTATCAAGCTACGAATGGTATTTTTCATAGAACTATAACAAATAGTTTCACAATTTGTATGGAAATACAAAAAACCTTGAATAGCCAAAGCGATCTTGAGAAAGAAGAAAGGAACTGGAGGAAATCAACCTGCCTGACTTCAGGCTATACTACAAAGCTACAGTCATTGAGACAGTATGGTACTGGCCAAAGACAGAAACATAGATCAATGCAACAAAATAGAAGGCCCAGAGATAAATCCATGCACTTATGGACACCTTATCTTTGACAAAGTAGGCAAGAATATACAATGGAGAAAAAACAATCTCTTTAACAAGTGGTGCTGGGAAAACTGGTCAACTGCTTGTAAAAGGATGAAACTAGAACACTTTCTAACACCATACACAAAAATAAACTCAAAATGGATTAAAGATCTCAACATAAGACCAGAAACTATAAAACTCCTAGAGGAGAACATAGGCAAAACACCCTCTGACATAAATCACAGCAGGATCCTCTATGACCCACCTCCCAGAATACTGGAAATAAAAGCAAAAATAAACAAATGGGACCTAATTAAACTTAAAAGCTTTTGCACAATGCAGGAAACTATAAGCAAGGTGAAAATACAGCCTTCAGGATGGGAGAAAATAATAGCAAACGAAGCAACTGACAAAGGATTAATCTCAAAAATATACAAGCAACTCCTGCAGCTCAACTCCAGAAAAATAAATGACCCATTCAAAAAATGGGCCAAAGAACTAAACGGACATTTCTCCAAAGTAGACACACAGATGGCTAACAAACACATGAAAAGATGCTCAACATCACTCATTATCAGAGAAATGCAAATCAAAACCACAATGTGGTACCATCTCACGCGGGTCAGAATGGCTGCTATCCAAAAGTTGACAAGCAATAAATGCTGGAGAAGGAGTGGAGAAAAGGGAACCCTCTTACACTGTTGGTGGGAACGCAAACTAGTACAGCCACTATGGAGAACAGTGTGGAGATTCCTTAAAAAACTGGAAATAGAACTGCCATATCACCTAGCAATCCCACTGCTGGGCATACACACTGAGGAAACCAGAATCGAAAGAGACACGTGTACCCCAGTGTTCATCGCAGCACTGTTTATAATAGCCAGGACATGGAAGCAACCTAGATGTCCATCAACAGATGAATGGATAAGAAAGCTGTGGTACATATACACAATGGAATATTACTGGACCATTAAAAATAATACATTTGAATCAGTTCTAATGAGGTGGATGAAACTGGAGCCTATTATACAGAGTGAAGTAAGCCAGAAAGAAAAACACCAATACAGTATACTAACACCTATATATGGACTTTAGAAAGATGGTAACGATAACCCTGTATGCGAGACAGCAAAAGAGACACAGTTGTATAGAACAGTCTTTTGGACTCTGCGGGAGAGGGTGAGAGTGAGATGATTTGGGAGAATGGCATTGAAACATGTATACTATCATATATGAAACGAATCACCAGTCCAGGTTTGATGCATGAGACAGGGTACTCGGGGCTGGGGCACTGGGATGACCCAGAGGGATGGGACGGGGAGGAAGGTCAGAGGGGAGTTCAGGATGGGGAACACATGTACACCTGTGGCGGATTCATGTCAATATGGCAAAACCACTACAATATTGTAAAGTAATTAGCCTCCAATTAAAACAAATAAATTTATGTTGAAAAAAAGAAACAGGAATAGACCTGACAAAAATAAAAGGAATAAATATATATTATCAAGACACATTTTTTCCAATTTAGGAACAACTCAGCTACCTATATGTACACAGTTCTGTTTCGTGACTACTCCTACTCACCCTGTCCAGTACTACTAAAAGGTAGTCAGTAGAGGAAAACTACAGCTAGTCTCCATTTCTTCCTGCTTCAAGTTTAGAAAGTGTTCATCTCAGGGTACTCAAGTACACAATCAACATTGTCGTTCAGCTATCCTACAGGTTAAATAGTTCTTTAATGCTGGTCTAAAAAACTCTCTTATTTATAAGTGTGTTTACCAAACTTATACCAAGTATAAGGAGCTAAAACTTATATGTACTATACAAAATTTAAAATTTATTTAGCCTATAAGGTAATAATTAGTATATAAATGGATTCAAAGACCCCTTATAACTCTAAGGCTCCCAGAAAACTCTACCCCATGTTAGGAACCACTGATTTATAACACTAAACTCACATATACACAAAAAATGCATTCTAACTGATCAAGCAAACTACTAATTATATTGGCTAAATACTGGATTAAGGCAGTGAGTCTCAGCCTTTTTTATTGTCCTTTCTCCCAAGAGCCTTTTAGATATTTATTTTTCTTAATTACCCTCCCTCCCCCATGAAATTTTAATGCTACATATATACTGTGTATCTGTTTTATTACTATAGCCCTATGGATGGGAATAAACCACTGTAATATCAAAGGTGTCTTTTTTTTCACACATTTCCCTAAGAACCAATTTTTTTTTAACCAAGTTGAGGCTATACTGTCCTTACTGAGAATGCATGGACTAAGGAAGAATCTTATTTTTTCCTTATACTAAGATGGGTATTACTATTATTCCCATTTTTATACATGAAGACAATGAGGCTGAGAGAGACTAAACTAACCCAGTTTGTCAGACTTTATATGCTCACATGAGGACTATATTAAAACACTATGCATAGCACATTTCCCAGACCAGTCAATAGGATACCCACAATTTTGCCCCTAATGAATAATAGTGTCAAAGCCACACATTCTGCATCAGTAGAAGTTGCTGTATAAATGGCTAGGTTTCTTCCCTCTGACATTCATGATTTGATTAAGCCTAGAAAGTCTTTGCCAACTTGGTATTAGAAAAATTTTGAGTTCTACTGATCAAATGTGCACTATTTAAAACCATTTTTAAATGTTTTGAAATTTTCATTTCCTAATAATTGAAAGAATTTAAAGAATTATAACTCTCAGGTCATCTCCTTCTTCAATATCTTAGAGGAGATATGATAGCAGGTTTTACCACTGGGTAATTTTAGCAGGCAGTAATGATACCTAATTAGGTCAAATTAAATTTTTTATTTGGTTATCAAAACAGTTTGCAATTATTGTCACATGAAAACAGATGCACAAAATGTTGGTGTTTAAAAGTTTTATAGAATATAATCTCAACAGAGGCCCAACAATAATAACCCTAAGTTAGAAGAATAATTAAAACTTGAGTTATAGTTGAGAACTTTCTCTTAAGAAGTAATTTAATCTAAGTGGCCATAAAAAGAAAAATTCCAGATTTAAGAAATAGAGGGTATATTGACAGATTCCTAAGATATTTTCATATTGGTAAGTTACTAAATGCAGTTTAAAGGAAAATGTGGGAGTCTTCTGCTTACAGCCAAGATGGAATAACAAGGACCAGACTCAATATATGAAATAATGAATTTCAAAACATTGGCTATCAGACAGCAAAAGACAATGCACTCTAAGAAATGAGAAATAAATAAGGTGATGCTATAAATATCCATCTTTCTGTCTTGAAAGGGCTTATAGGCCACAACACAGGAAGGAAGTGAGAGGGAGCCTGGTAGACTCCTTGATTAGAGGAGATGAAGATAAAGGTCTAGGAGACCAAGTCACCTAGTTCAGAGTACCAGAGAGGAGAGAAATGCATGGAAACATGACCCTGGTATCTGTAGAAAGTTCTCAGAGACTTTCAACAGAGTCTAACGGATCAGCACATGGGTATGAAGAAACACCTGAGGCCATGGAAAGAATCAACCAAAAGAATACGGAACAGTATCTAATGCTCACTAACACTGAGAATAGTATTAATTCCCACCAGCCAGACTGGGAATAGTAATAATTTGCTGCATATTGGATAAAGTACTGAGGAAGGCCTGAGTTGTCTCAGTTTTAGAGAATATTACCCTTAAACTGAAAACTGCTCCAAAGCTATCTTCCAAATCATAAAAGCAAGCCAAAAAAGCATCAAACTGTTTTCAAATAACTTAACTCTATCTTCAAACAGAGTTCAAAAAAATATATGAGAATGCAAAAACTGATTCTGACCAGGTAACTTTCATAATATTGGGCATTCAGTCAACCTGGCATGCAAAGAGGTAAGAAAACATGACCCACACCAAGGAAAACAGCCAGTTAATCAAAACCAAACCAAACTGGCAGGTGTGCTAGAACTGGAAAAGAAGGACTTTAAAATATTTCCTGTAACTGTATTTCATTTGTCCAGGAAGTTAACTAAAGACACGGAAGATATTAAAAAAAAAAACCAAATCAAATTTCTAGAGACAAAATATACAATGTGTGAGTTGAAAAATACAGGAGATGGGGCTAACCACTGATTAGACAATGTAAAAAATAATATTAGTGCTTCTTTGCATTAATTAAGTTTTCAATTCTTTTGAGTAAATATCAAGGAGTGCAATTGCTGAATTGTATGTTATTAAGAAATGTTTAATTTCATTTCCAAATATTTAAGCTTTTTCTAAAGGTCTTTCTGTTATTGATTTTAACTTAATTCCACACAAATCTGCAATGGATAGTTACAGCCGCTTTACTAATAATTGCCCAAACTTGGATGCAATCAAGATGTCCTTCAATAGGTGAATGGACAAATAACTGTATACATCCAGACAATGGAATATTATTCAGCACAAAAAAGAAATGTGCCATCAAGCCAAAAAAGACATGGAGGAACATTAAATACATATTACTAAGTGAAAGAAAATTACTAAGTGAAAGAAGGTAATCTGAAAATGTACTGTATTATTCCAACAATGTGACTAACATTCTGGAAAAGGCAAAACTATGGAGACAATAGAAAAAATCAGTGGTTGACAGGGGTTGGTGGGAGTGATGATGAACAGATAGAACACAGCAGATATTTAGGGCAGGGAAATAATTCTGTATGATACTATAACAGAGGATACATGTCATTACGCATGCATGCTTAGTCATGTCCAACACTTTGTGATCCCATGGAAGGTAGCCCAACAGGATCCTCTGTCCATGGAATTTTCCAGGCAAGAATACTGCAGTGGGTTGCCATCCCTTCTCCAGGGGATCTTCCTGACCCAGGAATCGAATCCACAACTCCTGCAAGGCAGGCAGACTCTTTACTGCTGAGCCACTGGGCCATGTCATTATATATTTGTCAAAACTCACAGGACTACAATACTAAGAGTGAACCATAATGTAAACAATTAATTTTGGTTTGATAATGATGTGTCAATGTTGATTTATTGATGATGGGGGAGCCTATGCCTGTTGGGGAGGGAGGTATGTGGGAACTCCGTATTTCCACTAAATTTTGCTGTGAACCTAAAACTTCTCTGAAAAATGAAGCATATATACAACTGAAGTAACTTAGAACGCATGCAAGCATGGAGAAAGAGAGAAAGAAAATTAGAACGTTTATTTAACCAGAATACAATTACAACATAAATCAGAATTTATGGAATACCACTAAAGAGGTACTTAGGAAGAAATTTATAGCATTAAATACCTATATTAGATCTCATCTTCTCCCTTAGGAAACTAGAAAAAGCAAAGCAAGTTAAAGACAAAGTAACTACAAGAAAGGGAATAATAAAGATCAAAGTAGAAATCAATGAAACAGAAAAATAACAGAAAAATCTATGAAACTAAATGCTTGTTCTTTGAGAAGATCAATAAAACTGATAAATCACAAGCCAGATTAATCAGGAGAAAAAGAAAGAAAGACACAAATTGCTAGTAATAGGAAGGAGAAAGATGTCATTGCAAATTTTACAGATAACAGAAGTAGATAACCCAAATAGCCCTATATCTATTAAAGAAATTAAGACTAGTTAAGAAAAAAAAAAACTTCCCCATAGAAAATTGGTCTAGATAGCTTCAGCTTCATTAGCAATTCTACCCACATTTAAAGAAGTTGTTGTTCAGCCTCTAAGTCATGTCTGACTCTTTGTAACCCCGTGGACTGCAGTATGCCAGGCTTCCTTGTCCTTCACTATCTCCCCAAGTTTGCTCAAACTCCACTGAGTTGGTGATGCCATCTAACCATCTCATCCTCTGTCACCCACTACTCCTGTATTCAATCTTTCCCAGCATCAGAGTCTTTTCCAATGAGTCAGCTCTTTGCATCATGTGGCCTAAGTATTGGAGCTTCAACTTCAGCAGCAGTCCTTCCAAGGAATATTCAGGGTTGATTTCCTCTAGGACTAACTGGTTTGATCTCCTTGCTGTCCAAGCGATGCTCAAGAGTCTTCTCAAGCACCACAGTTCAAACTCATTAATTCTTTGGAATCCACCTGCAATGTGGGAGACCTGGGTTCAATCCCTGGGTTTGGAAGAGCTCCTGGAGAAGGGAATGGCTACCCACTCCAGTATTCTGGCCTGGAGAATTCCATGGACTGTATAGTCCATGGGGTTCAAAAAGTTGGACACAAATGAACAGCTTTCACTTCACTTCACAGCCTTCTTTATGGTCCAGCTCTCACATTTGCACATGACTACTGGAAAAACCACAGCTTTGACTATACAGACCTTTGTCAGCAAAGTGATGTCTCTGCTTTTTAATAGGCTGTCTAGGTTGGTCCGAAGAATTGGTGCTTTTGAGCTGTGATGCTGGAGAAGACTCTTGAGAGTCCCTTGGACTGCAAGGAGATCCAACCAGTCCATTCTAAAGGAGATCAGCCCTGGGATTTCTTTGGAAGGAATGATGCTAAAGCTGAAACTCCGGTACTTTGGCCACCTCATGTGAAGAGTTGACTCACTGGAAAAGACTCTGATGCTGGGAGGGATTGGGGGCAGGAGGAGAAAGGGACGACAGAGGATGAGATGGCTGGATGGCATCACTGACTCGATGGGCATGAGTCTGAGTGAACTCCGGGAGTTGGTGATGGTGAGGCCTGGCGTGCTGCGGTTCATGGGGTCACAAAGAGTCAGACACAACTGAACTGAACTGAACTGAACTAGGTTGGTCATAGCTTTTCTTCCAAGGAGCAAGTGTCTTTTAATTTCTTGGCTGCAGTCACCATCTGCAGTGATTTTGGAGCTAACAAATAAGACACTTTAGATATGTACAGTTCACTGCGTATCAATTATACCTCAATAAAGCTATTTTTTAAAAGATGTGAATAAACTGAACTTAATCTGAGTAAGAATAAAACATAAATAATTTAAGAAACAAATATAATGGGAGTATTAAAGTAGTTTAGTATTTCCTATGTTAAGAAAGTTTGCTCACTTTGAGAATATTAATAGATATTTGTTAAATATGAATGTTTTGTTTATTGTATGTTATTCTAGTGAAAGCAATAAAAGGAAATTTGAAAAACAAAACAGAAAACAGTTTAATAATATTTAAATGGAAACTGTCTTAAGTATCTAGAACAAAAAGTATGGCATCCAATAAATTTATTTTCTATAAATTAACAGATATTGAGGACCACTGATCCTTCAAGATGAGATGGTTTTTTTCTTCTAAAAATTTAGTTTTCATATAAAGAATTGCCATTTGCGGGAAAGTTTTTGTTTGCTTGTTTTAAATTTTCTAACTGGTTTGTGTTCTAGAAAATGGGTCCCAAAAGGAGTCAATTCTAGATAGTATTTTAGAAGGCTGAATGATTTGTCAGACCTCACCCTGTTTTAAGTGGGATTCTATATAAATTAAATTTTGTGTATTAAAGTTTAACCAACTGGGATTTTAATTTGAAAAGCACCAGAAGAATAAATGTAGAAAACATTGCTAATTATACTTGTTCTTTGTGCCACACTGTGATATTTTGTTTAAAAGCAGGTCAAAGTTTTATAAAAATAAGTACATAAAGGAAAAGAATGTTTTTTTTCTAAGTAGCTAAAGCGACACTGCAGAACATTCTTAGTGAACTACTGTGGGGTCACTACAAAGGTCAAAATGGATTAAACACTTAAGTGTAAGACCAGATACTATAAAACTACTAGAGGAAAACACAGGCAGAACACTCTCTGACATAAGATGGAGGCAATATTTTTCTTGGATTCATCTCTTAAAGTGATGAAAAAAAAAAAAAAACAAATAGGACCTAATTAACTTTTGCACAACAAAGGAAACTATCAGTTCAGTTCAGGCACTCAGTCATGTCCGACTCTTTGCAACCTTATGGACTGGAGCACACCAGGCTTCCCTGCCCATCAGCAACTCACGGAGCTTGCTCAAACTCATGTCCATTGAGTCAGTGATTCCATCCAACCATCTCATCCTCTGTCGTCCCCTTCTCTTCTTGCCTTCAATCTTTCCCAGCATCAGAGTCTTTCCAATGAGTCAGTTCTTCGTATCAGGTGGCCAAAGTATTGGAACTTCAGCTTCAGTATCAGTCCTTCCAATGAATATTCAGGACTGATTTCCTTTAGGATTGACTAGTTTGATCTCCTTGGAAATCAATGCCAAAGAATGCTCAAACTACCACACAATTGCACTCATCTCACACGCTAGTAAAGTAATGCTCAAAATTCTCCAAGCCAGGCTGCAGCAATATGTGAACCGTGAACTTCCTGATGTTCAAGCTGGTTTTAGAAAAGGCAGAGGAACCAGAGATCAAATTGCCAACATCCGCTGGATCATAAAAAAAGAAAGAGAGTTCCAGAAAAACATCGATTTCTGCTTTATTGACTATGCCAAAGCCTTTGACTGTGTGGATCACAATAAACTGTGGGAAATTCTGAAAGAGATGGGAATACCAGACCACCTGACCTACCTCTTGAGAAATTTGTATGCAGGTCAGGAAGCAACAGTTAGAACTGGACATGGAACAACAGACTGTTTCCAAATAGGAAAAGGAGTTCGTCAAGGCTGTATATTGTCACCCTGTTTATTTAACCTATATGCAGAGTACATCATGAGAAACGCTGGACTGGAAGAAACACAAGCTGGAATCAAGATTGCCAGGAGAAATATCAATAACCTCAGATATGCAGATGACACCACCCTTATGGCAGAAAGTGAAGAGGAACTCAAAAGCCTCTTGATGAAAGTGAAACTGGAGAAAAAGTTGGCTTAAAGCTCAACATTCAGAAAACTAAGATTATGGCATCCGGTCCCATCACTTCATGGGAAATAGATGGGGAAACAGTGGAAACAGTGTCAGACTTTATTTTTCTGGGCTCCAAAATCACTACAGATGGTGACTGCAGCCATGAAATTAAAAGCCGCTTACTCCTTGGAAGGAAAGTTATGACCAACCTAGATATCATATTCAAAAGCAGAGACATTACTTTGCCAACAAAGGTTCATCTAGTCAAGGCTATGGTTTTTCCTGTGGTCATGTATGGATGTGAGAGTTGGACTGTGAAGAAGGCTGAGTGCTGAAGAATTGATGCTTTTGAACTGTGGTATTGGAGAAGACTGTTGAGAGTCCCTTGGACTGCAAGGAGATCCAACCAGTCCATTCTGAAGGAGATCAGCCCTGGGATTTCTTTGGAAGGAATGAGGCTAAAGCTGAAACTCCAGTACTTTGGCCACCTCATGCAAAGAGTTGACTCATTGGAAAAGACTCTGATGCTGGGAGGGATTGGGGGCAGGAGGAGAAGGGGACGACAGAGGATGAGATGGCTGGATGGCATCACTGACTCGATGGACGTGAGTCTGAGTGAACTCCGGGAGTTGGTGATGGACAGGGAGGCCTGGCGTGCTGCGATTCATGGGGTCGCAAAGAGTCGGACACGACTGAGCGACTGATCTGATCTGATCTGATAAACAAAATGAAAAGACTACCTACTGACCAGGAGAAAATATCTGTAAATGATTCTACTGACAAGGGATTAATTTCCATAGTAAACAAACAGGCCATACAGCTTTATATAAAAAACACAAACAGTCCAATCAAAAAATTGGAAGAAGACCTAAATAGACATTTCTCCAAAGAAGACATACAGAGGGCCAACAGGCACATAAAAATATGCTCAACAACACTAATTACTAGAGAAATGTAAATCAATGCTACAGTGAGGTCTTTTCTCACATCAGTCAGAAGGGCTGTCAAATAATAAATAATAAATGCTGCAAAGTGTGTGGACAAAAAGCAGCCCTCCTACTTTGCTGGTAGGAATGTAAATTGATGCATCTACTATGGAGAACAGTCTGGAGGGTCCTAAGAAGCTAAAAATAGAGTTACCATATGATCTTTCAATCCCACTCCTGGGCATATATCTGGAGAAAACTCTAACTGGAAATGATGCTTGCACCCTACTGTCCATTGCAGTACTATTTACAATATCCAAGACAAGGAAGCAACCTAAACATCCATCGACAGAGGAATGGATTAAGAAGATATGGTACAGATATACAATGAATATTACTCAGTCACTAAAAAGAGTGAAACAATGCCATTTGCAGCAACATGGATGGACCTTGAGATTATCATACTAAGTTAAGAAAATCAAAGAAAGACAGATATCATATGATATTGCTTATATGTAGAATCTTTTTTAAGAATGATACAAACGAACTTATTTACAAAAGAGAAACAGACTCATAAAGAATGTACTTAAGGTTCTAGGGGGATCGATAGGAGAGGAGGAATAGATTTGGCTTGACATGTACATACTGCTATAATTAAAATAGATAACCAACAAGGACCTCCTGCATAGCTCAGGGAATTTTGCTAAATATTCTGTACTAACTTAAATAGGAAACAAATTTGAAAAAGAATAGATATATGTAACATATAACTGAATCACTTTGCTATACACCTGAATTAATACAATATTTTTAGTCAACCATGCTTCAATATAAAATAAAAAACTTTTAAAATTTTCTAGCCATTTTAAACATCAGAAAATTCTGCTTTATTATATTTTCAGTTTTTATTGGCTGCAAATGAATACTTCTAAGACAATTAACATTTTAATAGAATTACAGAATGTTTTGGCTAGAAGGGCTGAAGTTTCAATCCTCTCTCAAGTTAACCTGATTAATCATAGGAACCTTCTCTATAACATCTATACCTAGTAGTCATCTAGATATCTGCTTGGATGCATTCTATCTTTGAGAACATTTGACTCTTATATAGGTTTTCTTTAATTGTGCCAAAATTTATATCCCTTTGATTTCTCTACCTGCTACCAATACCAAGGGCACTACATTTTGAAGATACATAAAAAGTATTTTATCTCTCTCTTCCATATGATAGCCCTTCAGAGGTAGGAGGATGGATGGTGAACACATGGCCTCTCCTCTCCAAACAAAACAGCTCTAATTCCTTTACACATCGCTCATATGCCAAGTTTGGGAAGAGGTGAATCATAGGTGGTAAAAAGTACAGTCTTTGGCATCATATTCCAAAGGTTCAAATTCTATAACAACCTATGACTGTGTGATACTTGGATACTTAATACCCTATATCTTAGGTTACCCCATTTGTTACAGAGAAATAGTAATGGTATTGATTCCATAGTGTTGTTGTAAAGATTAAATTAAGTGCATATCACTGGAGTAGATTGGACAATCATTGTCAACTTTTCATACCTCTCTGTGTTAGAAGTAAACATTCATCTTCTTTGCGATGTATGCAGGGCCTACACTGTGGGTGAAGCATACTTATCTGTATCATTGATGTTGGGTTTAGCCAAATGACTTGCTTTCACCAATGTAACACTAGCAGAAGTGACTTAGTCAGAAACTTTTGGTTTGCTTGCTCTCATGTGCTGTGATGATCTTTGATAAGAACATGGGACCAGGAAGTCACTAATACAAGGAAAGTAAGAAAACACACAAAGCATACTTGAACCCAACTGGAACTATAATGCCAAACCTACCCTACTAGCTCAGCCAAATCCAGTAGAACCACAACTGATTCATGGTGGTGGTGGTGGTTTAGTCACTAAGTTGTGTTCAACTCTTGTGACCCCATGGACTGTAGCCTGTCAGGCTTCTCTGTCCATGCAATTCTCCAGGCAAGAATACTGGAGTAGGTTGCCATTTCCTTCTCCAAGGGGATCTTCCTGAGCCAGGGATAGACCCCATGTCTCCTGGATTGTAGGCAGATTCTCTACCAACTGAGCTATGAGGGAAGCCCACAACTGATTTATAAACTTTTGAGAAAAATAGTTTCTTGTTGTAAGCAATGAAGACTTTTTGGTTGTCTGTTACAAAACTGATCAACTATTGCCACAGTAATATTGCATAACAAAACACCCCAAAACTCAATAGCAAAAACAATAAGCATTTATTCTAGCTTTCTCATGTATAGGTTGACTGGGGCTGAGCTATACACTAGTCTTAGCTGTGATTTTCTCCAAAAGCTGCTGATTGGGTCTGGGTCTGCTCCAGATATGTCCTATTTTCCTCAAATGAGCAGCTACCAAGACAAGTTCATGTCACGATGAAAAGCAGGAGTGTAAGGGGGGAAACCAAACTAAGAAAACACACACATACACACACAAAGCTAGGCTTCTACAAACAGATTTTGTTTGTAGATAGCAGATAAACACGTGAAAAGATGTTCAATAACACTCATTATTAGAAAAATGCAATTGAAAACTACAATGAGGAAGATTTGGGAGAATGGCATTGAAACATGTAAAATATCATGTATGAAATGAGTTGCCAGTCCAGGTACGATGCACGATACTGGATGCTTGGGGCTGGTGCACTGGGACGACCCAGAGGGATGGAATGGGGAGGGAGGAGGGAGGAGGGTTCAGGATGGGGAACACATGTATACCTGTGGCGGATTCATTTTGATATTTGGCAAAACTAATACAGTTATGTAAAGTTTAAAAATAAAATAAAATTAAAAAAAAAAGAAAACTACAATGAGGTATCAACCCACTGGTCAGAATGGCCGTCATCAAAAAATCTACAAACTATAAATGCTGGAGAGGATGTAGAGAAAAGGGAACCCTCTTGCACTGTTGGTGGGAATGTAAATTAATATAGCCACTATGGCGTCTCCTTCAAAAACTAGAAATAAAACTATCATATGACCTAGCAATCTCACTACTGGGCATACACCTGAGAAAACCATACTCCACAAAGACATATTTTACCCCAATGTTCACTGCAGCGCTATTTACAATAGCCAGGACATGAAGGCAAGCTAAATGGATTAAAAAAAAAAAGAGATATGGCACATATATACAATGAAATATTACTCAGTCATACAGAGGAACAAATTTGAGTCAGTTGAACTTAGGTGGATGAACCTTGAGCCTTTTATACAGAATGAAGTCAGTCAGAAAGAGAAAAACATATTTTGTATATTAATGCATATAGATGGAATCTAGAAAAATGGTATTCATGAGCCTATTTGCAGGGCAGGAATACAGACACAGACATAGAGGACAGACTTGTGGACACAGTGGGGGAAGGAGGGGATGAGACAAACTGAGAGAGTAGCACTGAAACATATACTTTACCATACGTAAAACAGACAGCTAGTGGGAATTTGCTATATAACAGAGAGAGCTTCAACCTGGTGCGCCATAGCAATCTAGAGGGGTGGAATAGGGCAGTGGGTGGGAGGGAGGTTCCAGAGGAAGGGGACATATGTATACTGATAGCTGAATCATGTTGTTGTATGCCAGAAACCAACACAACACTGTAAAGCAATTATCTTTCAATTAAAAATAAATTTTAAAAAAGAGCTGGGCTTCTGCCTATCACATCTACTAACTTACCATTGGTCAAAGAAAGTCATATGCCCAAGCCCAAAGTCAAGAGGAGAGGAAATAAACTCTGCAGACCATGAGTCCAAAGCAAGTCACACAGCTCTGCTCAACATTAATGGGGTGGGAAAGTTTACTCTCCTAATGGATTTGGGGTGATGGAGGAGCAAATATTTACTAAACAATAATCTAATCTACCATGGTTATGCAATAAAAATTAATACAAGCACTTAAAAGAATGTTTGATGCACAGCAACTGGAAAACAAGTACTAGCTATCATAATTAAACATCATCAAAATGATTCAGGCTATTCTCCATTTTTATTACTCTCCTATAAACACAATTTGTTACTACCTCCTCAAAAATAAGATGCTGCTACAGAAAATAACAGCTTATTTATTATCTGACAGGATGGGATTATTATAGTTCTCATTCTAGGTATTCTTATTTTAAAAGAACCTAAGCATTTACATTTTTGGTAGCCCATCACTTTCACCTAAAATCCTAGTTCTCTTTCATATGCTAATGCTCAAACATCTCTTTCCTTAAGTGATAGATCACTTGGCTATATGTATATTTAAGTCTATCTTGGGATACTTAATTTAGTTGCAGCCTACTCAGATATTTTTGGATCCTGATTTTATCACCTTCATTTCATACATGTACTCTATCTTCATCCAAGTCAGCAAGAGAAATGTTATACTAACAACATAGGATGGAAGGACTCAATTGGACCACATCTATCCAGGGAAGTTGTGGAATCCCCATCCACAAAACAGGAGCCAATAGCTTTCTGCAAGAGTAGACCTCCTGAAAACACTGGCAATTCTTTTTTTTTTTTTTTTTTTTTTTTTTACATTTTAAATATTAATTTTATTTTTTTTTTTATTTTTTTTTTTTTTAATTTTATTTTATTTTTAAACTTTACATAACTGTATTAGATTTGCCAAATATCAAAATGAATCCGCCACAGGTATACATGTGTTCCCCATCCTGAACCCTCCTCCCTCCTCCCTCCCCATTCCATCCCTCTGGGTCGAGTTCATCATTCTTTCTGAGTTCTTCCTTAGCAGCTGCCTGCAGACTGTGCTAAAGCCATGAGACTGTGGAGGAGAAAAGAGTAGAGGCTCAAAACTATAAGCAAACACAGCAATGCTTCTGGGCAGGAACTAGTGGGTCCTACAAGCTGTCCTCAAATACAGGAGAACACTATGAGATAGAGAGAGCAGCAACAGCAACAAGAATTAATACAAATCCTTTGTTGGCATAGCAGACTTTCCATTGAAAATAAAGAGGATTGACCACTTAGGACTGGGAGGGTAATCTGAGGAATATCTGAAAAAAACAAACTCCAAGAAGAGAAAATAATCCTCACAATTCAAAAGATAGAGGCTTCTATTCATAGCGATTTTGCTTTGCTGCTTTTTAAAAATACTTAAACATGGGGGGGTGGAATTCAGTGGTATAAAAGGATATACACACGGTGAAAAATAAGTCTCCCTCTTACCTCTAGTCAATTGCTGGAGGCAACAATTGTTATTCAGATTCTGTAATAGCTCTGCAGAGTTATTTCAGTGTAATTTTACAAGAGTATCTAGACAGAGAGATGGTGATAGATAGGTAGGTAGATAGATGGATTTAATAACCAAGAGGAAGCAGAGCACATAGAGTTATTTAATTTTGAGTATTCATTTTGTGGCTGGTAAGAGCAAAACACCTGAGTTACACATATGCATCTCCTGAGGTTCATGAAGGCTAACTTACTTGTCAAGGTCATGAGCCTAAGAAAGGAAAAGCTAGTGTGGGATATGAAAAGCCAGACCTGGAATAAGACCTAAGCCTTACAGGCATGAGTTTACATAAAGGAATGTTCACCATATTATTTAGGGAAGATTTTCCAAGTCTGCAAATAGCTTGTAGTCATTTAAAGGGCCAAAGAAGAGTTATTTAGCTGTGACTGTGACCTAAATCCATGCACTATAACCTTAGCCACACCATGGCAATTTAAAGGAGTGACTGATGATTTTTTTTTTTTTTTTTGCATTTTATGTGTTAGGGTCTGGTATTTCTCAAAACTCTAAAATATTCTAACTAAAAACTGTCCTAAGGAAAAGGAAATGTTTCAATTTGAAATCCTTAATTAAAACCACATTCATAATTCTAAGTATTTAAAGAGAAAGTTAAAGAAGAAATTTACTTCTGCACATCACAGAGATTATAATAAACACAGACCCTTGCCAAAAGACATGCCTCCAGCTGCACTGAAGAAACGTCGGAATAGACCAGCACTGCAGCTTCAACAGGCAAAAGACTGAAGGCAAAGTCATGTACAGAAAGGGAAACAATCATAATGTAAAACTCATGTTCCTCATTGGAACAGGATTCTGAAGAAATGCATCTTACATGCGCGCGCGCGCGCACACACACACACACACACACACAGCCACAGTTGTTCCCCAGTATTAACTCAAAAATTTTAAGTTGTAAGCCTATTTTCTTGAGGTCCACCAAAGCCACAGATGTTTGCTCCATAAAACCTTTGCCAGTTTGGGGACAAGCTCAATCAATTTGTGCTTGAAAATGATTCACATGGGTCTTTACACCACAGAGCTCATTACTTTAGGGATTTCCCTGAACTCTACATTCCTGGCTGCCTGATCCAATAAGGGAATGAACATTTATTTTGCCAGAATACACGTTATGGCAAAAGACAAAAAAAAAAAAAATCCATCAAAATTTCTGTAATGCCTAAGATAACTATTGCCTCAAATGTGGAATGATAAACCTGTTAGAGAGAAAAGTGAATCCTTGCCAGTCATCAGTTGGAACAGGAATAATTCTTCCTGGTTTCTCTATCAAAAGTGTTTATGGTACTTGCACTATGTATAGAAGTTTATACAAGAAGCTAGGAAGAAGTAGGAAGTACTCTAAAAGAAACCAAAGACTAAAAGCATCGCTTACAGAATACAGATGTGGGTGGAATACCTTAAAACAACCACTAAGCATACAGAGAAGCAAAATCAAAACAATAGGTGCTTAGACATATTATTGGGGACAGAGTTCCTTTTATCAACACCCATGACTTCTATTACTGTCTACATGCTTAAGTCTCCCATATCTTGATGGCACTCTCACCCGAGCCCTAGACATATGTGTTCATTACCTTGACAACTCCAAGTGGGTATTCACAGGCATCTCAAATGCAGTTTTGTAAAAGTTAAACTTATTCTCCCTCAAATATATGCTTTCTTCAGAGTGGTCTCTTCAGAAAAAAAAATTGTTCTCCCAATTGCTAAAGACAGAAACAGGGACGCCATCCCTCATATCCCTCTGTTTCATCCTTCCCCAGACAGTTGATCTAGCATTCAATCTATCTCACTCATTTGCTTCTTTTCATACTACTGTCATACAGTCTCTGTAGCCTCTCACTGGGGCATCTGCATTAACCTGCTAACTGATCTCCCTGCTTCTTGTCCATTCCAATGCATTCTTGACTAGGCTTTTTTAATAATATGTAATTGAGTCAGGAGATCAAACCAGTTGACTCTAAAGAAATCAACCCTGAATATACATTGGAAGGACTGATGCTGAAGCTGAAGCTCCAATACTTTGACCACCTGACACAAAGAACCAACTCATTAGAAAAGACCTTGATACTGAGAAAGATTGAAGACAAAAGGAGAAGGGGGAAACAGAGGATGAGATCATTGGATGGCATCACCGACTCAATGGACATGAGTTTGAGCACGATCCAGGAGATGAAGAACAGGGAAGCCTGGCATGCTGCAGTCCATGGGGATGCAAACAATTGGACACAACTTAGCAACTAAACAGCAACTGAATCAATCTCTTCTTTGCTTCAAAAACAGGTTTCCTATTACCACTGGGATAAAGTACCATATTCTCAGCATGGCCTACAACCCTCTGCATGCTCTGACCCCTGCATCATCCTCCAGCTTCATTGCAGTTCTTCACCTGTCCTCTGTATTTCCATTTTAATCAAACTAAATGTTTAATTGCTTGGACATACTAGGATCCCTCTCACTTCTAGGTGATTGAAGCTTCTATTTTTTCAGTATAAAATATTAAGTGGTTATGCCATCCCTAACCTCCATCAACAGGAAGTAAGTCCATGACAGCAAGTTACCTACCTTGTCATCTTGTTCAGTTCTGCCACCCTAGCACCTAGCTGCTGCTGCTGCTGCTGAGTTGCTTCAGTCGTGTCCGACTCTGTGCGACCCCATAGACAGCAGCCCACCAGACTCCGCCGTCCCTGGGATTCTCCAGGTAAGAAAACTGGAGTGGGTTGCCATTGCCTTCTCCAGTACATGAAAGTGAAAAGTAAAAATGAAGTTGCTCAGTCGTGTCCGACTCTTTGCGACTCCATGGACTGCAGCCTACCAGGCTCCTCCATCCATGGGATTTTCCAGGCAAGAGTACTGGAGTGGGTTGCCATTGCCTTCTCTGCTAGCACCTAGAACAACGCATAAAGGTGTTGTTGCTGAGTCACCAAGTCGTGTCTGACTTTTTCCAACCCCATAGACTGTAATCCTCCAGGCTCCTCTGTTCATGGAATTTCCCAGGCAAGAACACTAGAGTGGGTTGCCATTTCCTTCTTAGGGAATCTTCCCAACCTAGGGATCAAACCTGCATCTCCTGCTTGGCAGGTGGGTTCTTTACCACACACTGAGCCACTTGAGAAGCCCTTGCATGAATATGACAGATACTCAATAAATATTTGTTGAATGAATAAATGAAAGTTTTAGGTTTAAGCATAAATTTCACTTCCTCAAGGAAGCCTCTTTTCAGGAAAATAATTATATCCCTTTATTATACATCCGGATAGCATTCTATGGGCTTCTCCAGTGGCTTAGAAGTAAAAAATCCACTTGCAATGCAGGAGACACAGGAGACATACATTCAATCCTTGGGTCAGAAAGATCTCCTGGAGAAGGGAATGGCAACCCACTCCAGTATTCTTTACTTGAGAATCCTATGGACAGAGGAGGCTGGCGGACTACAGTCCACAGTGTCACAAAGAGTTGGACATGACTGAAGCGACTTAGCATGCATAGCATCCTATGGGCTTCCCTGGTAGCTCAGTGGTAAATAATCTACCTGCCAATGCAGGAGACACAAGTTCCATCCCTGGGCTGAGAAGATGCCCTGGAGAAAAAAATGGCAACCTACTCTAGTATTCTTGCCTGGGAAGTCCCATGGACAGAGGAGCCTAGCGGGCTACAGCCCATGGAGTCGAAAAAGAATCAAACACAGCTTAACAACTAAACAACAACAACAAAAATAGCATCCTATATATCCTACACATGACCTAGAAACTACTTGCAGGCAATAAGTTGGAGACACTTCTCTCTGTTTTCTCAGTGATAGTCCTGTGCTGTCTGTTGTCCAGAATCTGAAACCTACCTATACTGTGTCCAACTTTTTACTTATTTAAGTCAAGAGCATAATTCTGGTTCCTATTATTCCATATTGGCTGGAAATGGACATTCCAGTTTAGTTTTAAAGACTAGATCTCACATATTTTCCTTTGTAATTACTATATATTAACATTCTCTGTGGTTTAGATCCTTTTTCCCCCCCAGAAGCTATCCTTCTTCCCCTGATATACTCTTAAGCTTAATGCACATTTCCACTGGGCTAAGATTTTTTTTTGTTGTTCATTTCTGAATCCCTAGATCCCAGAGCAACACAGGGAACATGGTAGACGCTGAATAAATTAAAAGTTGAATGTAAACTGCCCCCAAATATCCTCACTCACTGCATATCTGCTACTCAACCTAAAGTAGGACACAGGCCTTGGCAAATCACAGTTCTACAAATAACTGGCACATTGGTTTAGAAGTTAAAAAAATGGCACAGTTGATTTTTAACTATTTAAATTCTTTATCAGTTTACTCTTCATCAAGATTAAATCCTACTTATTATTTAATTTGGGCTTCTCTGGTAACTCAGACAGTAAAGAATCTGCCTGCAATGCAGAAGTGTCACATTTATTACTTTTGAAAAACAACTAGCATTTATTTTCAGTTATGATTTGCCAGGTACCATAGTGAGCATTAACTGATTTAATCCTCTCAACAAACTTATGAGATGGTATCTGTTATTATTCCCGTTCAAGTGACGAGAAACCAAGACCAGACTGGTTAAGTAAAATGTCAAGATAATAGAGCTGGGACACAATGGAGCCAGAATCTGGACACAGTTTGAGCATGTGTATTCACTATATTGCTACCTAAATTGCCTCCTAGTACTCTGTACCTGCAAACAGAATTGTAGATGGCTTACAGTAAAAGATTTCTAAAAATATTTAATTAAAATATAAATTTAAGAGATTTCACTGGTGGTCCAGTGGTTAAGAACCCAACTGCCAATGCCAAGGACATGGGTTCAATCCCTGGTCTGGGAAGATCCCGCATGCCATGGAGCAACTAAGCCTGTGCACTGCAATTACTGAAGCCTGCACTCTAGTGCCATGCTCCCCAACAAGAGTAGCCACAATGAAATATAATGCAGCCATTAAAAGAATGAAATAATGCCATTTGCAACAACATGGATGGACCTAGAGATTATCATACTAAATGAAGTAAGTAAGAAAGACATATATCATATGATACTTCTTATATGTGAAATCTTAGAAAATAATACAAACTTATTTATAAAACAGAAACAGACTCACACACTTAGAAAACAAATTTATGATTACCAAAAGGGAAAGGCGAGGGAAGGGATAAACTAGATGTTAGGGTTTAACATTTACACATTACTGTATATAAAATAGATAATCAACATGGACCTACTGTATAGCACAGGGGTCTCTACTAATATTCTGTAATAACCTAAATGTGAAAATAATCTGAAAATGGATAGATATGTTAATATGTATAACCAAATCACTCTGCTGTACACCTGAAAGCAACATTGTAAATCAACTATACTCCAACACAAAGTAAAAGTTAAAAAATAAAAATATTTTAAAGGTTATACTCCATTTATAGCTATTATGGTACAACACAAAGACTATAGGAACTATTTCATAATAATTATAAGTGAAGTATCAGATTGAAAAGACTACTTTGGTAAATTCAGTTGTTATCATTTTAGGAAATGTGGTAAGATGAAAGGGCATATTCTATTATTGTAAGTAAAAGTTCTCAAAGTTGTTTGTTTTTTTTTTTTGATGGTTTATTGGCTTGGATGTAGGTCAATTCAGGTTTTAATCCACTACCTTGGGCAAATTACTTAATCTCTTTGATACTTATTTTTCTCATCTATAAAACAGTCATAATGAAATATTTACAACATATAGATACACCCAAGGCATATAAGGTAAAAATACATTTGCTTGGACTAAATAAAAGGCATGCCAATCTAATTTAGTAGAATATGTTGAATAAAGATATATTATTTTCACATATGCCTAACTCCCAATAAATTTATAGAGCATCTACTGAGTATAATGCTTTAATAAGGAATTAAAGACCTATAAAACGACAGAAGAAATGCACGCTAATGAATCAAACACAAAGCCTAGGAAGAGAGATAAAAGGATTCATTAGAAGGGATAGTGATGTTCATCCATACATAGAATGGAGAGCTGAAATGACTTAACATGTGCCAGGCTTGGTGCTAAATAGTAGAATAGCCTGATGAGTAACTTAATAAGATTGGAGATTTGGGAAGAGAAAAGGATTGAAAGATTGATATATTTAATGCAAAGCCACCCAAGCATAAGAAAAGATTGATATATTTAATGCAGAGCCAGCCACATATGGTTCCTAGAGTACTTCCTTAATTCAACAGAGAATGGGAAGCCAGAATGTTATTTCTAAGGAGGCAAGTTTTAGGATGAATCATGAATTTGGAAGCTATAATAGAAATAAAAAGTGATGTGAAAGTGTTACTCCCAGTTGTGTATGACTCTTTGTGACCCCGTGGACTGTAGCCCACCAGACTCCTCTGTCCATGGCATTCTCCAGGCAAGAACACTGGAGTGGGTAGCCATTTCTTTCTCGGGGGGATCTACCTGATCCAGGGATCGAGCCCAGGCCTCCTGCATTGCAGGCAGATTCTTACCATCTGAGCCACCAGGGAAGCTGAACTAACTGTCAAAAAATAGTTCCCAGTGTTAATGAGTCTCATTTGCAATTAGTTATATACATACAAAGACAAACAATATGGTCAGACCTTTCTCAATCTTCTGTTTTCTAAAGAACGTAAAGCAGACTTAACGGTTTTGGTTCCTTTGTAAATAACACAAAGTAATACCTCAGTGGTAATTGTTTAAAAAGTCACAAATTTCCAATGATTAAGATACTAAACAATTAGTTTTCCTGTATCACAAAAGCTGTATTACCTCTGATTCATTCTCTATAGAATATAATCATACAATATGTATGTTTTTCAAATCAAAGTTAGGACTCATAATGTTAGCTGCAACACTTCATGAATTCCAGGGTTGGATCTCAATTTAGCTCAGTTTCTTCAAGTCATTAGGCCCTCTGTTTCTGCAGTGGGAAAAAAAAATGATACTGCCAACTCACTCTGCTGTTGTGTAAAAGAATTAAGTAACATTAGTAAAGAGGTCTAAGACACAGGAAAGTGCTAAATTTAATTATTTATTATTAGCATCTCCTCCCCATGCAGATGTTTCTGGTTTAAAAAATGTGAACCATGTGGGACAACACAGGATCAATGACTGTAGTAAATGGGAAACAAGAAGGATGGACAGAGAGGCATTGTGAAGCCATGTGGTCAGGAAAGAAAGAGGATCTAAATATTCACAGGGATGGCCTTTGAAGGAAAACAATTCAGCAACCAGGAACAAACAGAAAAAGCAAAAAGGGAGGAGGGACAGAAATGATGAATCTTGAAGATGTAAAGAAAAAACTTACAGAGAGGAAAATAAGAGAAGCAGCATGGGGGAGGAGACGAAAAACAAGCATTTGCAAAACTTGGCACAAATGTATCCTTTAGAAAACAGGAAATGTAAGCCTCAGTGAAAACAATATGGCAAAAGGAAATACAAGGAAAGTAATTTTAAAATGAAAGTTCAACACACAAAAAGACCAGTTGCAGAAATCAATGAATACAGAGAAAGACCTTTAAATATGCATGTACTTGCATACATGTGCGCGCGCACACACACACACACACACACACACACACACACACATCAGGGTAAGTTCTAAAGAAAGCCCAGCAGTACATGGTAATTAGCCCTGAAGGAAATTTAGCAGACAGATTTTTCTTTCCATTCTCTCTACATCTATTTTCTATTGAAATCTGTCCATGGAATCTCATCACTCACATTCCCATATTTAAGGAAATTACTTCAGCATACTTTCTAAAGTCAGGAAAAGATAAATATTTTTGTCTACTTATTAAAAATGACAATTATAAGGAAGAAGGCTGAAGATGGTGGAGTAGAAGGATATGTACTCATCTCCTCCTGCAAGAGCACTGAAATCATAACTAGCTGTTGAACAACCATCAACAGGAGGATACTGGAACCCACCAAGGAAAAGATACCCCATGTCCAAAGACAAAGGAGAAACGGCAACAAAATGGTAGGAGGGGTGCTATCATGATAAAACCAAATCCCATACCAGGTGGGCAAGCCAAACTGAAGAATAATAATACCAAAGTTCTCCCACTGTTGTGAAAGTTCTGAGCCCCATGTCAGGCTTTCCCACCTGGTCATCTGGCAAAACGACTAGGGATCCCCAGGGAATATGACTTTGAAGGCCAGTGGGATTTGATTACAGGACATCCACAGCAATGGGGGAAACAGACTCCTCTCTTGGAGGTCACAAACAAAATCTTGCATACACCAGAACCCAGGGGAAAGGAGCAGTGATCCCACAGGAGACTGAACCAGACCTATCAGCTAGTGTTGGAGGGTCTTCTATGAAGGCAGGAGTCAGCAGTTGTGGGGTTGGGACCCCTGACAGCAGCAGTCTTGGGAGGTACTCCTGGGCATAAGCCTTCTTGGAGGTTGCCATGAACCCTACCATAGATCCTGTAGACTTCAGGACTGGGTTGCCTCAGGCCAAACAACAAACAGGGAGGGAGCACAGTCCCACCCATCAGCAGACAGTTGAATTAAAGTTTTACTGCGCATGGCCCTGCCCACCAGAGCAAGACCCAGTTTTTGCCACTGCCAGCTCCTCCCATCAGGAAGCTTACACAAGATTCATGGTCTCATCCACCAGAGGGCAGAGCCACTAGAATGAAGATGACACCACAGAAAATTAATCCAATGAAAAGGCAGAGGACTTTGTTCCAGATAAAGGGACAAGATAAAACCCCAGAGAAACAAATAAATGAAGTGGAGATAGGCAACCTTCCAGAAAAAGAATTCAGGATAATGATAGTAAAGATGATCCAAGATCTCAGAAAAAGAATGGAGAAGATGCAAGAAATGTTTACCAAAAACCTAGAACAACAAAAGAACAAACAGAGATGAACAATACACTGGAAGGAATCAATAGAATAATTGAGGCAGAAGAACAGATAAGTGACCTGGAAGACAGAATGGTGGAAATCACTGTCACAGAACAGAATATAGAAAAAAGAATGAAAAAAGAAAGACAGTCTAAGAGACCTCTGCTGCTGCTGCTGCTGCTTCTAAGTCACTTCAGTTGTGTCAGACTCTGTGTGACCCCACAGACGGCAGCCCACCAGGCTTTGCCATCCCTGGGATTCTCCAGGCAAGAACACTGGAGTGGGTTGCCATTTCCTTCTCCAATGCATGAAAGTGAAAACTGAAAGTGAAGTTGCTCAGTTGTGTCTGACTCTTTGCTACCCCATGACTACAGCCTACCAGGCTCCTCTGTCCATGGGATTTTCCAGGCAAGAGTACTGGAGTGGGTTACCAGTGCCTTCTCGGGACAGTATTAAATGCACCAACATTCACCTTATAGACATCCCAGAAGGAGAAGATAGACAGAAAGGAGCCAAGAAAATATTTGAAGAGATAATGGCTGAAACTTCCCTTACATGGGAAAGGAAATAGTCAACCAAGTCCAGGAAGTTCAGAGAATCCAAGGCAGGATTAACCCTAAGAGGAACACACTAAGAAACATAGTAATCAAACTGACAAAAATTAAAGACAAAGATAAAATATTAAAAGCAAAAAGGGAAAACAACAAATAACATACAAGGGAACTTCCATAAGGTTCTAAGCTGATTTCTCAAAAGAAACTGTACAAGCCAGAAGGGAATATTATGATAGATTTAAAGTGATGAAAGGGAAACAATTACAACCAAGAATACTCTACCAGGCAAGACTCTGGTTCAGATTTGACAGAGAAATCAAACTGATAAACTGATAAAATAAGAATTCAATATCAAAAAAACTACCATTTAATAGAAAAACCTGTAAACACTTTTTTAAATCCAGATGCACATTAGAATTGTCTTGGAATTTTTTGAAAAATACAAATGCCCAGGTATTGTTTTCTTCTCCAAAGTTCCACATGTGATTCTAATGAGCAGCCATGTTTAAAACCAACTGGACTATGATACTCTTTTACTTTCATCTAGTTTGTTTCACTTTTTCTATTTTGTATTCAGTGCTCACATTTCATTTAGTTTATGTTTTCCAATTTCTGTCTCTTTTTTGTTGTTGTTGTTTCTCAAGCCTTTATCAAATGTAGTAGAAAAGCTTTTCTTTGTGTGCATTATACATATAATATAAAGCTTTTGTTTTTGCATGTGTACTATACATATAATTGTATGTATAATATATATATTTTAGCAAACATTAAGGTTTTGCTTAGCTAAAGAATTTATGACATTTTCGTTATACTTGTTTGACTAAGCATGACTAGAATGGTAGATTTCAAATTTATATTCACTCAGAACTTTGAAACATCTAATACTACTGCTAAAAGTCTAGAAAGCTTATTATTTTAGGATTAAAAAAATTTTTTTTGAGACAGGCCTGAATTCTCTAATTCAATTCTGAGAATACAAAGAAATACTATGCTGCAAAAAAAAAAAAAAACAAAAAAAACAAAAACACAGAATATTAACATGTGATGCAGTATTAACAACTAAAGTACAGATTTTGTTCAAATTTCACAAAATTTCATGGGTCCACTCTTTGTTTCCATATCTTATTCAAAATTCTACATTGTGTTTAGTTGCACTGAGCAGCTTCAGCTGCATGCAACAAATTCTGATAAATTCTCTTTTTCATTTTTGTTCTGTTACAAATATTTTCTAATTTTCCTTGTTAAGGCTTCTTAGATACACCTATCATTTAAAAATGGACATTTAATTTCCAAATACATGGGATTTTTAAAATATTCTTGATATGAATTTCTCATTTTGATAGTAATTTCTCATTTAAATGCTTTCTTCTCTGCAATCACCCTCTGTGTTTTTTTAGTCTCTTAAACTTTATTGAGGCTTTCAATGGCTAAGTCAAAGATCTCTCTTGGTAAATGTCACATTGCATTTAAATACCTGTGGGTTATTTTCAAATATCTTTTGATACTGATTTCTAACATAATTCCACAGTGATAAAAGAACAGACTCTGAATGATTTCAATACCTTTATATATATATTACATTACATTAAGTCGCTCAGTCATGTCCGACTCTTTGCGACCCCATGTACTGCAGCCCACCAGGCTCCTCTGTCCATGGGATTCTCCAGGCAAGAATACTGGAGTGGGTTGCCATTTCCTTCTCCAGGGGATTTTCCCGACCCAGGAATCGAACCCAGGACTCCCGCATTGCAGGCAGACACAGGCAGACGCTTTAACCTCTGAGCCACCAGGAAGCCCAATTCAATACCTTTAGATGATGAAATTTTTGCACCTTGTTTTATGTCCCTGGATATGTTCCAGTGTCTCCTGGTTTATAGTCTACGGGAACTGGAATAGAATTTGTATCCTGCTACTGTGTGAAAATTGTATAAATATTAATTATGTTGAATTGGTTCATAGTGCTTTTCTACTATATCCTTTTACTTTTCTATCTATTCATTCTATTAACTTTTGAGAACTTGAAATTGAAACTCCAGCTAAAAATCTTGACTTATCCATTTAAAATGATAGTCATAATTGACTATACCAATTTTTGTACTAGAAAATTAGGCAAAAATGTCATTGAGTGTCAATGAGAGAAGAAACCATAAGGAAATCAGAGAGATACCATCTCACCTTTTAATTTTCTTTTGTGACACTAAGTCAATTAACTTTTCTAAGCTTTGGTTTTCTCATCTGTAAAATGGGAATGATAATATCCGTTGTTAACCACAAATATGGCACTTATTAATTTCTCTATTATCCTCTCCTTTTCTCCTCCTCAAACTTAGTGGCATAAACACACTGAAACACACATAATTCATTTGGATATCAAAAGGTATTTCCCTATAATCCATAACGCTTTAATAAATCTCTTGTTAACTATGAACAAGGCATTCCTCTGCCAAAAACAAGGAACTGCGGGAAGTCAATTAAATTTCATATGCCTTTCAATTTGAAATTGATGAAAAGATAGATGAAAACTAGTCATTTCGAGTCACATCTCCAGAATTAGCCATCTCACCAGTGATATCAGTGGGATATCTATCACTTTCTTTTCTAAAACAATATGGACTTAGGTTTTAGATTTTTTTCTCTTGCTCCTCCTCCAATAAAAATGAACTGAAAATGAGCTTGATTCAGTCATACAGACTGGATTTATTCTTGTTTTTACACTTTCATTCTTGACCTTACTCTGCAACATTTATAGTTTGTATCTGTGGGCATGGACCAAGTGAGAGCAAGAAACAGAACACAGAAGGGAGACATGAACAGCTGGATGGCAGCAAAGTACACTGCAAAGGGCACTAGCCCAGGGAATCAAGGATCTCAGACTGGTTTCAGAAAACCTGAACTTTGAACTTCAATTTATTAATCAATAAGATGCTATTCTAGGAGTTGTCTTCCAGCTCCAATATTCTTGATTAACTATGGGGTATCTTTTGCTTTTAATAAATTAACAAGACTGAGTAGAGTGTGACAGAGGGGAGGGGGGTGCCATTAATGTTTTATAAGGTTCATAGTTTGGGTGGACAGGACAGGGTGGAGAACTGCTACAAATTAATGGAATTCTTTAGAAGAGAAATTTAGTAAAATATATCTAGAACATAAGACTCAGATAGATGGTGGTTGCAAGCTGCAGTTTCGCTGTTTTCAAAGTGGCAGGATTTCAATGCCTATTTAGTTAAGTTGTTTAACATAGTTATCATAGCCATAAATTAAAGACAATAATATAGCTATCTGAAGGTTATTGTGAAGATTAAATTTGGGTAGAGATTTGCTCCACTCATAAATCAGCATATGGAAAGTGCTCAAGATATATGCCAAAGTTTTTTATTATGTTTTGGCCCAGTGACCTCACTCTTGGGGATTTATTCTTAAGAAATAATTATAAAGAACAAATGAAGCATTTAATGAGATAATTTGTGGTATTACTGAATGCAGCAGGAAAAAAACTGCAAAATATTTAAATGTTTGACAATTAAAAAGTGGTTATAGACTTGATAGAGAAATAAGCCACTGAAATTATTATTATAAGGGGTAGATGATATCATGAGAAAAAGTGTATGATATAATGCTAAGTAAAGAAAGCATGACCCAAATGCTTCTATATTATGATTTCAACTATATAATAATGTACATACATGTATATAAGGACTAGAAAAGAACACAGAAAATGAAATCAGTTGATTATTTGGATAAATTGAGTTATCCTGGTTTTTTCTTTAAAAAAAGTTTTTTTCAATATAAGTGTGGTATTGTTATATAATGCACATAAAAATTCAGTACATAAAAACAAATGAAAGAAACAAAAGAAAAAAACCCTCCAGGTAAAGGATGTGTGTGTGTGTGTGTTAGTTGCTCAGTTGTGTCACACTCTTTGTGACCCCGTGGACTGTAGCCCACCAGGCTCCTCTGTTCATGGAATTCTCCAGGCAAGAATACCGGAGTAGGTTGCCATTTCCTCCCCCAGAGGATCTTCCCAACCTAGGGATCAAACCCAAGTCTCCTGCATTGCAGGCAGATTCTTTACTGTCTGAGCCACCAAGGAAGCCCTCAGGTAAAGGATAACATTAATACATGACAGTTTGGGTTCATCTGGGATTATAAAGGGGGCATTAAGCCCAGGACATCCTAACAGTTTACACATTTCTACACTGTATGCACAGGGACATTAGAAGGTATGCTTTTGTCGTGATTATTTTACTGACAGAGCTAGATTTTAAACTCTTCTGGCACTCCATTTACTCTAATAGCAACTCAATATCCACTGAACTTAGAAACAAACAAAAAAGAGAATCATATCCAAATGAGCAACAATAGCCAAAGAAAACCATTTGAGTAGCAGGTCATCAAAATTTCAAAGTGATCCCATAAGCACAGAAGGGTTAAGAATAAACTGAATAAATAATTCAAACCATGCAGAATCAGTGTAGATGAAAGCCCATGGATGTGGAACATTCATTTCTAACTGACTCATGGAATGTAAGTAAAGGGTTTAACAGTTGTTACATTCTTAAATGTGTGCTGCTGCTGCTGCTAAGTCGCTTCAGTCTTGTCCAACTCTGTGCGACCCCATAGACGGCAGCCCACCAGGCTCCCCCGTCCCTGGGATTCTCCAGACAAGAACACTGGAGTGGGTTGCCATTTCCTTCTCCAATGCATGAAAGTGAAAAGTGAAAGTGAAGTTGCTCAGTCGTGTCCGACTCCTAGCGACCCCATGGACTGCAGCCCACCAGGCTCCTCCGTCCATGGGATTTTCCAGGCAAGAGTACTGGAGTGGGGTGCCATTGCCAATTATCTTATACTTCTAGCATTTTGCCACAAATCTTTCAGACATAAAACTAGAGATGGGAAACATTTAAAAAAAATGAGCAAAAAGTCGAAAAATTCTTTTCAAAAGAGAAAAGCATTTATTTAAATTAAATAAATGCTATCAGAAAATAATAGGGCCCTTGGGATTAGGCGTACTATATCCCAGTTGCATTATCCAAATCCTCGGTCGTCCAAGGTCACAACCTAATATGATAACCAAAGCATCATCACAATCCCAGCAATCTTAAATGAGTTTTGGAATAAATTTAGAATAAAAATTCTTCAATATATCCTGACATCGCTTAGTCAATCTTCTACTTAATTCAATAACACATGACAATGTGCAAGGCATGGGAGTAAATACAGCAAATATACCAGAAACGAAAAAATATGAACCCTTCTCTCCGGATCTCCCAGTTTATGAACTCTCAGGTCTTTGTTGAACAGAAGAACCCTCTACTATCCTTTACAGATCAATATAGGAAAAATCAGGATATTCAAAGCTGTGCCAGTGTCTTTTCTGCTGAGTTCAGTTACAGACCCAACTTCCAGAAACCACAAACTAATTCATCAACCAGTTAATTGTCTGACATTGAAAATAAATTGCCTTATGACAAGTCTCATTTCCCCTGAATGATTTTAATTATCTCTGTAGCCAAGAATTGTGACTAACTTCTGTGACAGAAGTGAGAAGTACAGTGTTGAAAAAGCAATTAACACTTTTATTTTTTGGTGTTAAACCTTTGTAGAATCGCCCCCTCTCTTGGAACAGGGAGGAAGAGGGTAGCTAATGAGTACTTACCAAGTGCCATAACTGGTCCAACTATTTCATGTACATTATCTCATATAATTCTTGCAAACAATATTATGAAATAGGTATTATCACCCTCATCTTTAGGATGAGGCTTATGAGAACATAAGATGGTGCATCCAGTTCAGAAACAGGCAGTTTCTTACATTTGCCATGTGTGTGTGTGTGTGTGTGTGTGTGTGCACGCACACATGCATAGTCGCTCAGTCATGTCCAACTCTTTGAGACCCCATGGACTGAAGCCCACCAGGCTCCTCTGTCCATGGGGATTCTCCAGGCAAGAATACTGGAGTGGGTTGCCATGCCTTTCTCCAGGGAATCTTTCAACCCAGGGATTGAACCTAGATCTCCTACATTGCAGGCAGATTCTTTACCGTCTGAGGGGAACTTCCCATCCCAGGAATCGAACTGGGGTCTCACGCATCGCATGAGGATTTTTCACTAGCTGAGCTTCCAGAGAAACCCCTACATTTACCATACAACCCATGAATTCCACTCCTGGCTATCTACTGAAGAGAAATGAAAACAAATTCCCATGCAAAAATGTGTATATAATCTTCATGGTGGTTTTATTAATAGTAGCCAAAAACTGGAAATAAATCAACAGGTGAATGAATTGAGAAACTGTGGTATACCCATATAAAAGACTACTACTTAGCAATAAAAAGTAATGAGATACTGACACATGCAACATGAATGAATCTCAGAATTATGCTGAGTGGGAATAGCCAAACCCAACATACACTAAGATACTATTCATATGAAACTCTAGAAAAGACTAAGCTAACCTATGGTAAGAGAAACATATTAATGTTTGCTTGAGGATGGGAATGGAGGGGGCATTCACTGGGGAGAAACATAAGGGCACTTTGAAGACACTGAAATGTTTTACATCTTGATTTTTCCAGTAGTCATGTATGGATATGAGAGTTGGACTATAAAGAAAGTTGAGTACTGAAGAATTGATGCTTTTGAGCTGTGGTGTTGGAGAATACTCTTGAGAGTCCCTTGGACTGCAAGGAGATCCAACCAGTCCATCCTAAAGGAAATCAGTCCTGAATATTCATTGGAAGGACTGATGCTAAAGCTGAAACTCCAATCCTTTGGCCACCTGATGCAAAGAACTGACTCATTGGAAAAGACCGTGAAGCTGGGAAAGATTGAAGGCAGGAGGAGAAGGGGACGACAGAGGATGAGATTGGATGGCATCACCTACTCAATGGACACAAGTTTGAGCAAGCTCCGGGAATTGGTGATGAACAGGGAAGCCTGGCGTGCTGTAGTCCATGGGGTCGCAGAGTCAGACATAACTGAGTGACTTAAATGACTGACTGACTGACTGACATCTTAATTATAGTAGTGGTTACATGATTGTACAAATTTATACAAAATGTACAATTAAAACAGGTACATTTATTGTATGTTAATTTTACCTCAATAAAGTTGGTTTGGAAAAAAAAAATTTCCTCCAAGTGATTCCAGCATTGGGGAAGAAATCTCTGAATAAACCTAACCTCCAGTTGTATGCAAATATCTTCTCTACAATAATCACCTACCCCTGTCTGAATATTTCTCACTCTGAAGCTTGCAGCTACACAGGCTACTCTGTCCACTTTATGACAGCTCTGTCAGAAAAACTTCTCATGCTGAGTCTAAACATATTTCCCTCTAATGGTGTAAGTTCTCCACTCAGCAGCTACCTTAATATAATCTTATTGACAACAGTAGAATACTCAAAGATACCTGTCTTGGAGTATAGCAGAGCTGTTTTAACATGGGCTCTGAGATCTGACAGGTCTGAATTTGATTCTGGTCATACCACTTATTAGTGAACTTGAGCAAGTTACTTAAGCTTGCTAGACCTCAGTTTCCTCAGCTGTAAAATATTCATAATAATAGCTCTATGAGGGTTATGAGAATTAAGGAGATGATGCATGTAAAGCTCTTCACATAATGCCTGGCATATTAACCAGGCTAATCAACACAGGTACCTCAATCGTTAAGATTTTAATTCCAGAGTATTTGACATCCAGATTGCTTGAAAATGCTATAAATTGTTAATGTAATTACAACCTACACAGTCATCCATTTTTTTCTTTCAACATTAAATATGCCTTAAGTTTTCAATTCACAATCACAAAATGCTGACTTAAGAGGCATTCATTATCCGATACAAACAATAATTGTAAAAGGATTAGAAAAAAGACTTGAAATAAAGTTTTAGCAGAAGTAGTACTTGAATATGATTTTGCAGATTATAAAGTATATAAATAACAGTGTGTTTGATTAAAGAAAGAAGGGAGAATTTAATTTGTGATCTTCGTTAGACTTTCCAGAGTCTTAATTTATTTTCTGTCCATGAAGTGCTCTGAAAAGAAACTTCATACTTGACATATAAAGCCCTGCTTCATTTAAGCCTACGTACAATAAGCATGAGATTAAAGTCTAAGATTATTGCCACATTAGGGGGCTGCCTATGGATCATAGCAACCTCAGTACCTAAGCTCTGGATGACAATGTGAGTCAAAGCATGCTAAGCTGATGTTCTATTCCTCCCTTGATTTTGACCAAGCTATTTCCCTTCTTTGGACATCAGTTTCCTATATGTAAAATGGGAGGAGGGGGGATAATGTAAAGCTCTCCAAGCTCTTTTCTAACTTAAAACCCTATAACCCAGGTTACACATGAGTATGCATTTGTTAAAACTTAGTCAATAGATCCTTATTATTTCCACATTCAATTAGATACAAATTTTTATGACATCAAAGAAAACTCTATATACAAATGATAAACTTTAGTTAATGATATGCATGCTCACACATTTAGGGATTAATTATACTGATTTCTGCTAAAATGCACCCAAAATAAGAAGGATAAATGGATGGATGCATGGATAGAAAGGCGAGAAAGAAACTATACAAAAGTGTTAATGGTAGAATCTATGTGGTGAGTATATGAGGGTTCATTATAAAATTCTGTCAAAGAAAGTGAGAATGATAGTCGCTCAGTTCAGTTCAGTTGCTCAGTCATGTCCGTCTCTGCAACCTCATGGACTGCAGCACTCCAGGCTTCCCTGTCAATCACCAACTTCCAAAGCTTGCTCAAACTCATGTCTATCGAGTTGGTGATGCCATCCAACCATCTCATCCTCTGTCATCCCCTTCTCCTCCTACCTTCAATCTTTCCCAGCATCAGGGTCTTTTCCAATGAGTCAGTTCTGCATGACAGGTAGCCAAAGTATTGGAGCTTCAGCATCAGTCCTTCCAATGAACATTCAGGATTGATTTCCTTTAGGATGGACTGGTTGGATCTCCTTGCAGTCCAAGGGACTCTCAAGAGTCTTCTCCAACACCACGGTTCAAAGCATCAATTCTTCGGTGCTCAGCTTTCTTTATAGTCCAACTCTCACATCCATACATGACTACTGGAAAAACCATCGCTCCGACTAGACAGACATTTGTTGGCAAAGTAATGTCTCTGCTTTTTAATATGCTGTCTAAGTTGGTTATAGCTTTTCTTCCAAGGAGCAGCGTCTTTTACTTGCATGGCTGCAGTCACCATTTGCAGTGATTTTGGAGCCCCAGAGAATAAAGCCTGTCACTGTTTCTATTGTTTCCCCATCTATTTGCCATGAAGTAATGGGACCGGATGCCATAATCTTCGTTTTTTGAATGTTGAGTTTTAAGCCAGCTTTTTTACTCTCCTCTCACTTTCATCAAGAGGCTCTTCAGTTCCTCTTCATTTTGTGCCATAAGGGTGGTGTCATTTGCATATCTAAGGTTATTAAATATGTCTCCTGGTAATCTTGATTCCAGCTTGTGCTTCATCCAGCCTGGCATTTTGCATAATGTACTTTGCATATAAGTTAAATAAGCAGGGTGACAATATACAGCCTTGATGTATTCCTTTCCCAATTGAAACCATGTCGTTCCATGTTTGGTTCTAACTGTTGCTTCTTAACCTGCATACAAATTTCTCAGGAGGCAGGTAAGGTGGTCTGATATTCCCGTCTCTTGAAGAATCTTCTACAGTTTGCTGTGATCCACACAGTCAAAGGCTTTGGCATAATCAATAAAGCAGAAGCAGACGTTTTTCTGGAATAGTTGCTCAGTCATGTCCAACTCTTTGTGACCCCATGGACTGCAACACACCAGACTCCTCTGTCCAAGGGATTCTCCAAGCTAGAATACCAGAGTGGGTTGCCATTCCCTTCTCCAGGGGAGTTTCCTGACTCAGGGATTGAACCCATATCTCTTGTGCCTCCTGCATTGCGGGCAGATTCTTTACCTTCTGAGCCACTGGGGAAGTCTGCAAAATTCTGTCAACCTGGGTCTATGAAATTTTCATAATAAAATGTTGAAAAAAACCCAGTAGTTAAGTAATCTTTTAAATATCAGAAAAAATACCCTACGATTCTGATTTCTTCTTACATATTCAAACAACATTGGTAATCCTACATATCCCTGGGCTTCCTACATGGTGCTAGTGGTAAAGAACCTGCCTGCCAATGCAGGGGAGGTAAGAGATACAAGTTCAGTCCCTGGGTTGGGAAAATCCCCTAGAGGAGGGAATGGCAACCCACTCCAATATTCTTGCCTGGAGAATCCCTTGGACAGAGGAGCCTGATGGGCTACAGTTCATAGGGTTGCAGAGTCAGACATGACTGAAATGACTTAGCATGCATAAATACCAAGCACATGGCAAGATTCTCCTCCCTAATCTTTTTAGCACAGTCCGTAATATAGTCCCTAATATTAAAAAAAAAAAAAAAAAAAAAAAGGCTACTGAAAAGATGACAATAGCAAATACTGGAAAGGATATAAAGAAACTGTAACTCTCATGAACTGCTGGATGAAATGTAAAATAGTGTCGCCACTTTGGAAAACAGGCTCACAGTTCCTCAGTTAAACACAGAGAAATCATGTGACTTTATCATTCTACCCTTGGATATATACCCAAGAGAAATAAAAACATATGCTCATATAAAAACTTGAACACAATGTTCATAATAGCATTATTTATAATAGCTAAAAGGTGGAAACAACCTAAATGTTCATCAACTGGTGTATGGATAAACAAATGTGATATATTCATATAACAGAATATTATTCAGTCATAAAAAGGAATGAAGTATCGACACATACTAAGACATGGATGAAATTTGAATGTTTTATGCTAAATAAACAAACACAATCTCAAAAGACCACTTATTGTATACTTCCATTTATATGAAATGTCCAGAAAGTGTAAAACTATAGAGACAGAAAGTTAGTTATTCCCAAAGGCTAGAGGAGATGAGTGTTTGGGGTGACGGCTAATGAGTGCAGGGTTTTCACAGGATTGGAAACAGTAAAAATGTTCTAAAATTGATGGTGGTGATGGATACATCCTTTGTAATTGTTTTAAAAGTCAATGAATTTTACAGTTTCAATAAGTGAATTGTATGGTATATAAATTATACCTCAACAAAGCTGTAAAAAATTGAAAATCATGTCAAAACTTATCCAGTCTCTCTCTGGTCTCTTCTCTGCCCTATGCCTCGTTAGCTCTCTGGTCAAGAAGGGGTCTCACCAACTCTTTCCCTTGTCTTTTGCTTCAGAGGCACTTAAACTTTCTTATATATTCCTGGAAAACTACTCCTTAGATTTCTTTTTTTTTTTAGTTTTATTTTATTTTTAGTTTTAGGTTTTTTTTATTCTTTTTTTTTAGTTTTATTTCACCTTTGTGCTTGAACTATAATAATTTTTGAGGCTTTCTTGATTCCATTAATTCATTTGACAAATTTATAGAGTAGTTATGTCATGTCAGACACTCTATTAAGCACCTAAGGTATAAACTCAAAAAAACAGCCTGGTGCTTACCCTCAAAATGTTTGCAGTCTATTAAGGGAGGCAGATATATAAACAGATAATTCATATATAAATCAACATGTACCATAACTGAAGCAAGTAAAAGAGCTAAGGGAGAGAAGACTTTGCTGTTACACTTAAAGCCAGAAAACCTAGGTTAAACGAAGTAGGTTTAATAGCTTTGAAATCTTACACAAGTCACTTAATTACCCTGTGAAAGTGAAAGTGCAGTCGCTCAGTCATGTCCGACTCTTTGCCACCCTATGGACTGTAGCCTACCAGGTTCCTCTCTCCATGGGATTTTCCAGGCAATAGTCCTGGCATGGATTGCCATTTCCTTCTCCAGGGGATCTTCCCAACCCAGGGATAGAACCTGGGTCTCCTGCATTGTAGACAGACGCTTTACCATCTGAGCCACCAGGGAAGTCCCAGTAAAATGGAGAAAATGCCATCTACCTTACCAGGTTTGTGTGATAATCATATGCAAACATAATATGAAAATACTTTATAAACCATATATTCTAGTATACCATGATAATAATATTTTGAAAATAATTATTGCTTCATCTACTTTCTTTGCAATTTAGTAAGGATAAAGTAAGTAATGTGCTCTAAGATCTGAGAAAAAATAATATGATATTTTTCTTATAACTGAAAATAACAGATGGAATTTTAATACTTTCTGGAACAAAAGGAAACATCTTAAAATGTAATGATTTCAAGACTGACTGAGGAGATGGAGAATAACATGGACAAAGGTTTAGATCATGGTTGGAAGAGACAAAGCCCAAATGGATAGCAAGCTTGAACTGAACATAGGTGGGGTAGAAAACATGGTATTGAAGGCAGGACTTTGAAAGTAAGGGAGAATTTTAATGAGAGCTATGAGCTTGCCATACTCTTATCAATCACATACACTTTCTATTAACATATAAAAGTGAATTTATCTCAGTGAGGAAATGTCCTTTCCAAGAGTAACTTAAGCACAAAGTTCTACTGTATTTCAAATCTCCCAGAAAACAAAGAACTAAGAAGCTACATGCACAGACATAAGAACAGCATGTTTTCTGGTCAGTTTAATTAAGTGAAGAGGAACTAAAGAGCCTCTTGATGAAAGTGAAAGAGGAGACTGAAAAAAAACTAGCTTAAAACTAACCATTCAAAAAATGAAGATCCTGGCATTCAAACCATCACTTCATGGCAAATAGATGAGGAAACAATGGAAACAGTGACAAACTTTATTTTCTTAGGTTCCAATATCACTGCAGATGGTGGCTGCAACCATGAAATTAAAAGACACTTGCTCCTTGGAAGAAAAGCTATGACCAACCTAGACAGCATATTAAAAAGCAGAAACATTACTTTGCCAACAAAGGTCCATCTAGTCAAGGCTATAGTTTTTCCAGTAGTCATGTATGGATGTGAGAGACTATAAAGCCGAACACCAAAAAATTGATGCTTTTGAACTGTAGTGTTGAAGAAGACTCTTAAGAGTCCTTGGACAGCAAAAAGATCAAACCAGTCCATCCTAAAGGAAATCAATCCTGAATATTCACTGGAAGGACTGATGCTGAAGCTGAAGCTCCAATACTTTGCTACCTGTCATGCAGAACTGACTCATTGGAAAAGACCCTGATGCTGGGAAAGATTGAAGGTAGGAGGAGAAGGGGATGACAGAGGATGAGATGGTTGGATGGCATCACCAACTCGATAGACATGAGTCTGAGCAAGTTCTGGGAGTTGGTGATTGACAGGGAAGCCTGGCATGCTGTAGTCTATGGGATCACAGAGTCGATTACGACTGAGCAATTGAACTGACTGACACAGTAGTGGCTCCTGGTGAAATTTGTGGAGTCTCTGTATATTTTCTATCCTTCCTTTCTGTTTAAATACCAAATAAATTATAAGCTAAAGAACAAGTTAACCAATAAATCTGAATAAAGACAAAAATTAAAAATAATAACAATGGCAAACTAGCTCTACAGACCATATATATTAAAGAGAGGCAAATAAATTATAATCTCAAATAATGGAATAATATAACAGAGTTAATAGTACTATTTAACATTTAATATTTCAATGTCCCAACTCATATATATATATGTAAGTGTGTGTGTGTGTGTGTGTGTGTGTGTGTTTCAATCTTAATGACATACAAATGTAAGACATTTCCAAAAAATTCTTTAATGTCTAATATATTATTCCAAGTTCTCACTTAGCTGGATATAATAAGAGAATGGAATAATTACAGCCCACAAATAACATCAGTCACATATATGGGCTAAATGTTTGCATTTATTCCTATTTAATACTTATCATAGGTCCTAACAGGTGCTTCTGACTGGAGCCCAGCAACTGATGGATGAGAGGGGGGTAAAAAACTAAACTTAGGAAAAGGGAGGTGTTTTATTTACATAACCTAGATGTTACGTAAATGTTCAGGCCCAAATCCTTCTAGCCTATAGGAATGGCAGTACTATCACCCATGGCATATGGGCAGAGGAGGCTTCTCTCCTAGATTGGCATTAGAAAATTAGTTATAAATATTTTTTACAATTAGTTGCCATAAGTAATGCCAACATGGCACTATTTAATAAAGGCTGGAGAGGATTAGGTGGAGAGTTACTGGCCCTAGATTTTTAACCTTTCGCTGTGCTCAGATGCACTATAGAGTTTCTGAGCCAAGACTAGAAGGACACAACTGGAGATAGAATTTGAAAGTAAAAAACTGATATTTGACAGAAACAATGGAAGACAATGCCCTACAGGGCTACTAGATACAACTGTACAAAACATGCTGTAATGGATGCTATATTGCAGCTACCAGATCCCCCTTCAGGACCAAAGAATTTATTTCCTTGGCTACTGGGAGTGCTACCAGCTGACAATCCTCAGCTAACTGCCCTCTCCAGGAATTGTCCTTGCTTGAAAAGAGCTGCTTCTTCCAAAGTCATACAGCCTGCATCCAATAACTGGTTGATTGATGTGAGGGTCTGAAGTTCTGACTCCCTCACCTCAATCCTGAAAGACCATCCCAGCTCCAGAGCTTTGGTGGAGTTTGCTGAGCATTTGTTTGGAATGTTACCACAGACCAGCCTCTCCCTCTGCCCAATTCTGACTCCTTTCCTTCCCCCTAAAGTATTGATACTGAGAGCACTTCTCAGAAAACTCTGTCCATGTTATCTCTACCTCAGAATCTGCTTTGTGAGAAACCCAACCAGCAAGTCAAGGAGATATTGAACCACTGCTATGCAGTTTTATTGTGAATAAATTATGATATTAGTAATATCATAGGTCCCTAGGTAGTCCAGTACACTAAGAAGTTTATCAAATTCCTCCCCATTCTTGGTCTTCAATTCAGTACCTGACAACTAATTATCAACCTATGGAAAACCTGGAGAGTCAGAATTGCCAAAAGGAATTGCAATTACTTATTTCAAGACAATTGACAGGGAGAAAACCAACAATATAAGATTAGAAAATAAAATTTTAGTATAGAGGATATAGATTAGATATAAGAAGATTTGCCAATAATTCAAAGTGATAGAATATTAGAATAACTGGTAATGAAGTTAGATTATTCATTTAATACCATTTATAATAAAATAATTTGAATTCACTCTATGTTAAGAGCTATGCTGAGCATGTCATACAGCATATTTAAGTAATTAATCTTTACAACAGTGCTATGAGGAAGAATTATTATTACGCCCATTTTATAGATAAAGAAATTCCCAAGACTTACAAAGATAAAGTAACTTGTCTAAAGTTACACAGCTAGAAAATGATAAAATAAGGATCCCAACCCAGGATTTTCTGACTCTAAAACTCACAATCCAGACTACTGCCTCTGGGTACATATATATTTTGTGTGTTGTGTTAGAATCTGAGAAAATGAAAGGATATGCTTAATTTTCTCTAATCCAATGGGAAGAATGGCTAGTTGATGTAGATTCTGACCAATCATCGAATCTTTTGGAGCCTCTGTTGCTATTTGTGTCAAATAGAGAAGGCAATGGCACCCCACTCCAGTACTCTTGCCCGGAAAATCCCATGGACAGAGGAGCCTGGTGGGCTGCAGTCCATGGGGTCACTAAGAGTCGGGCACGACAGAGCGACTTCACTTTCACTTTTCACTTTCATGCATTGGAGAAGGAAATGGCAACCCACTCCAGTGTTCTTGCCTGGAGAATCCCAGGGACGGGGGAGCCTGATGGGCTGCCATCTATGGGGTCACACAGAGTCGGACATGACTGAAGCGACTTAGCAGCAGAGATAATGATACCATTATTTTTTTTTTTTTTTTTTTTTTTTGCCTAAAGTCATTCAGAAAAACAACTGATGCCCCTGGTCAATAAAATCTAGGATTTTATAATTTTTTGTTGAACAGGATAAAAATTTTTATATTGTTATATATCTTTAAGAAACTAAACTATTATTCACTTAAGGGAAACTGCTCTGAGTAAGTAATTTGGGAAAAACTAGGGGCAGAAATAACATTCATATATGCATTCCCTTTAAAAGATAAGTCTCATACTTCTAGAAAATAGAGGAGACCAAAAAAGTAGGAATTCTGTAAACAGAATAAATTAAGATTAAGCAATGGGATGTGAAAGTTCTCAGGGAAAAAAAAAAAAGATAAGAATAGAGCTAGTAGAATCAGATAGATGTGAGGTAATACAGCAGGTCATTTAAGCAAGGCAGAATAACATGAACAAGGATCAAGAATAAGCATGGCGTGTTTGAGGAAGAGAAGACTTTGAAAAGAAACAATAACTCTCACTTATATGGATTAACTTAGCCCTATCTTTTTATTAAGACTGGGAAATAGCCCAAACCAGTGCTTTGCAAAATTTTTTGTTTCAAGGCACAAGTGCAGAATTTCCATTTGCCATGGTACACACCTGGAGTGTTAATAGACCACTGCACTGCCATTTTTAGACATGAAATATTCTAATACACTGACAAGTTAGGATATCTAGAACAAATTTTTGAGTTGTAAAATACTGTAAATATATATTTATATGTGTATGTATACATGTGTGTGCAAAAGGCTCGAAAAGTTTTACCTAGACTTTTAAAGATACACACACATCAGTTCAGTTCAGTCGCTCAGTCGTGTCCGACTCCGCGACCCCATGATTCACCGCACGCCAGGCCTCCCTGTCCATCACCAACTCCCGGAGTTCACCCAGACTCACGTGCATCGAGTCAGTGATGCCATCCAGCCATCTCATCCTCTGTTGTCCCCTTCTCCTCCTGTCCCCAATCACTCCCAGCATCAGAGTCTCTTCGCATGAGGTGGCCAAAGTACTGGAGTTTCAGCTTTAGCATCATTTCTTCCAAAGAAATCCCAGGGCTGATCTCCTTCAGAATGGACTGGTTGGATCTCCTTGCAGTCTGAGGGACTCTCAAGAGATTTCTCGAACACCACAGTTCAAAAGCATCAATGCTTTGGCGCTCAGCTTTCTTCACAGTCCAACTCTCACATCCATTCATGACCACTGGAAAAACCATAGCCTTGAATAGATGGACCTTTCTTGGCAAAGTAATGTCTTTGCTTTTCAATATGCTATCTAGGTTGGTCATAACTTTTCTTCCAAGGAGTAAGCATCTTTTAATTTCATGGCTGTAGTCACCATCTGCAATGATTTTGGAGCCCCAAAAAATAAAGTCTGACACTGTTTCCACTATTTCCCCATCTATTTCCCATGAAGTGATGGGCCAGATGCCATGATCTTCGTTTTCTGAATGTTGAGTTTTAAGCCAACTTTTTCACTCTCCTCTTTCACCTTCATCAAGAGGCTTTTTAGTTCCTCTTCACTTTCTGCCATAAGGGTGGTATCATCTGCATATCTGAGGTTATTGATATTTCTCCCAGCAATTTTGATTCCAGCTTGTGCTTCTTCCAGTCCAGCATTTCTCATGATGTACTCTGCATATAAGTTAAATAAGCATGGTGACAATATACAGCCTTGACGTACTCCTTTTCCCATTTGGAACCAGTATGAAAAGGCAAAAAAAAAAGGCATGAACAGTATAAAAAGTCAAAATGATAGGATACTGAAAGAGGAACTCTTCAGGTCAATAGGTGCCCAATATGCTACTGGAGATCAGTGGAGAAATAACTCCAGAAAGAATGAAGGGATGGAGCCAAAGAAAAAAAAATACCCAGTTGTGGATGTGACTGGTGATAGAAGCAAAGTCCGATGCTGTAAAGAGCAATATTGCATAGGAACCTGGAATGTCAGGTCCATGAATCAAGGCAAATTGGAAGTGGTCAAACAAGAGATGGCAAGAGTGAACGTCGATATTCTAGGAATCAGCGAACTGAAATGGACTGGAATGGGTGAATTTAACTCAGATGACCATTATATCTACTACTGCGGGCAGGAATCCCTCAGAAGAAATGGAGTGGCCATCATGGTCAACAAAAGAGTTCAAAATGCAGTACTTGGATGCAATCTCAAAAACGACAGAATGATCTCTGTTCATTTCCAAGGCAAACCATTCAATATCACAGTAATCCAAGTCTGTGCCCCAACCAGTAATGTTGAAGAAGCTGAAGTTGAATCGTTCTGTGAAGACCTACAGGACCTTTTAGAACTAACACCCAAAAAAGATATCCTTTTCATTATAGGGGACTGGAATGCAAAAGTAGGAAGTCAAGAAACACCTGGAGTAACAGGCAAATTTGGCCTTGGAATATGGAATGAAGCAGGGCAAAGACTAATAGAGTTTTGCCAGGAAAATGCACTGGTCATAGCAAACACCTTCTTCCAACAACACAAGAGAAGACTCTACACATGGACATCACCAGATGGTCAACACCAAAATCAGATTGATTATATACACACACACACATATATATATATATATATATATATATATATATATATTCTATATTACATTAAAACATTTCTCTTACATACAAATTACTAATATAATTTTAAAAGTTAAAAAACACACAAATGTTAGATCATATTATTCCACATCCTTTTCTAAATGAGGAAACAGTCAGAGGAAGGTTAACCAGGGACTGGAAGCCAAGAATTCACAGTCCAGGGCTACTGTCCATCCCATTTGTCATATACCTCATGGTACCTCTGAGGTCTTTTTCCATAGATTAATCTGCTAGAAAACTAGATCAAAGGTCAGCAAACTTTTTTCTCTAGAAAGCCAGATAGTAGATATCTTTGGCTGTCAGGATCTGTCACATCTTCTTCTTCTCTTTCCCAACACTTTAAATATAAAAACTACATGCAGATTTCAGAACATACCAGGTTTGGTCCACAAACTGATCTAGATTAAGCAGAAGGAAAAAAGACAAAGGAAACGAGACTTATCATAGGGTAATTTACATCAGTCATTAGTGAGGTTACAGAGACCCCCCTAGGGTGGGAGGAGTATAACTGAGAGGGGAAAGGAGCTTAAATGACAATTGTGCTTAAATTTCCCCAAATTTCTGTAGCAATCCAGACTTGAGTTTTAAATGGCCAGTAAGGTAAGAAATCAACTTGAAAATTCTGAGGGGTAATTGGATTTGTGTTTTCATACATATTCATAATTGAGTTCTCAGGGCAATGTGGCCAATACACCCAGAGTAAGGAGGTAGAATGTTATCCATTGTTTTTAATGCTAGTACATTGGTTGAATGTTTGTAAACTAAAGTTAAGAGTTCTTTCTAGTTCTCAATCAAAAATGTTTGAAGAAAAAAAAAAGATGACGGAGAAGTGAGAAGCAGCTCTCAAGCTTAAAGAACTCTCACTTTAGGTTTCCTTTCTTGGTGATTAACAACAGTCACTGGAATCGCTCTGTCCCTGCCTGGCCTAAAAACTGCACATTATTCCACATTAACATCACAGGTGCAACAGGCATCCTGGTATAAATTAGAGGCATCCTGGAATAGTAGAGAGACTTTGACAGGAGACAGATCCAGTTTAAATTCTGATCCTGCTACTTACTAGCATTTGTGATCTTGAATTAATTATCTGAACCTCATTTTCCTTATCTAATCAGTCTGGATAATAATACCTGCTTCACAGAGTTACTGGGAGAATTTCATGAGATATGGTATAAAAGTAAAAAATAGTACCTGACATATGGTAGGTGTTCAACAAACTATTACTTCCTTTCCCTCCTTGTATCCCAGTGTTTGTTGAAGATCTCCTTTTCACCACTGTAGTTACACTTATATGATAGAGATCACTCTATTTTGGGAATTAAAAATTACTTAAAAAGTGCTTAGAATATTCAGTAGCAAACAGGCGGATGCAAAACATCTAAGATACTTAAGTAAAAGCCTAAGACTGATAGTTGCCTTGGAGAGTTCAAGCCTCTTCACACATAATAGATAATATTTGCCAAGGACAGGCCCAGAAAAATAGTAATTACTCAGTGTCAGTGTGTTGCTTTGTAGCTTGCAAAGTGCTTCTACATCACTACCACAGTTAAGACTCAGAATGACCCAGAACAGAGACCTTGAACCCAGGTCAGCTGATCATCCAGTGATGTTTCCAGTAGACCAAATTCAATGCAAAATACATAGGTTACTTTGTTTAAAATCTTAAGGCATGAGCACTGAATCTTCCTTTAAGAAAACTTTGCTTAACTAAAAGGTATTAAGTTTGCCTGCTCAGCTTCATGTGACCACCCTACAGGAAGATAAATGGCCCAACTGATAGTAAACAGTATGGGATTAAGAAATTTACAGTGTTATTTGTATTGTTTTGTGTCTTACTTTTGTAGAAAACAGAACCAGGACTCTCATTTTCACCTACTAAAATTTCATTTTCCTCAATGATTATATGAGAAAGAGAAAAATATTTATTAGATGTTTATTTGTCTCATTTTTTGTGTGTGGATTTGAGTTTCCACCAGTCATTCCAAAGAAATTTCTATCTCCACAAGAAAATATTTTCCTAGTCCTTGTGATGCAGAATACAAAGAATCAGAAATAGAAGACAGAATTAAACCAGAAAAAAGAAGAGCTTAGCCAAGAAAGAAGAGAGGGAAAGAGAAGAAAATATCAGACAACAATGAGAAATAAGTCTATTGGGTATAGAAGTGGCTTGGAGAGGAAACAAGATCTCACCAAATGTAACTCTACTCTTGGATGCTATTTCTTCAACCAAGATATAATGTGGTTTTGTTTTCTAGGGGCAGCGATTTACTTGGTGACCACTACCAAACTGTTTGCTAGGAGCTACAGGAGACAGTACAAAGATGAGGATTTGGCTCCTGCTCTTAAGAGACACATAAACGATTTAGGCTCTTTAATTAGTGCACAGTAGAGGCAAAGCAGGCCTGACAATACTTTGACAATGAATCGACCTAAGAGAAGACTGAACTATTTCTGGTTTTTGGTTTCCTTCTGAAATATTGTAAAATATCACCCTAAAGACATTTGATTTGTGAGAAAAATTAGTCTAAAACTTTCCAAAATGAACAACCCAAATGCCACCGAAAAAACCCAGGGATGTAGAAAACTGGCTACCCACATGGCTTGAAAATGCCTGAATCAGAGCAAATAAAAGAAAATTAAAGGCTTCTCTGGGAGAATCTGAGATGGCTCTTCAAAACTTTTTAAACATATTTCTTGAAAGGAAAGTTTTAAAGAACTTAAAAGAATGGCATGATGTCTTAATAAAACCCAGCAAGTACCATACTGAATGACTAGTGGAGCCTCAAATCCAGAAATAATTGAGGGGTATAAAGTAAATAGCTAATTTCCCCCCCCCCTCTTTCTCGTAAGATCAGTGAAGGAAATGAAATTTTAGTAGGTAAAAATAGAGGGCTTCAGTATTGGGAGATCTAGTGCTATTTCTTCAACAAAAATAAGAGGCAAAATAAACAAAACAAACAACACTCTGATTTTCTCAAATCCACTCAATTTAGTATCAGTTGGGCATTTATCTTCCTGGAAGGAAGCATAAAATAAATATTAAGATGGCTCCAATATGTTACCTAAATGTCAAACAGCAAACATTTCTTACTCCAAGTTAGCTGCACTGAGCAATTTGCTATAACTTCAGATGTATGTCTGATCTAGTATCTTTTGATATGCAGAATGAACACTTAATAAGAGAATCTGCCCAAGTCCTGTGAAAAAGCACCCTAGTGGAAGCTGAGAAATCTGAACTGTAGCAGCACCAAGGTACTCACCGTCTACACTCAAGGATGAAGGAAGAGCTTAGAAAATGGACATCCATCCACTGCCCAGCTGAAGCCAATTTTATTCCATTCCAGATGTCCTACTAGCTAAACACTCAGAAAATAATGAAAGGGTATGTGGCAGACTTCATCCCAAGGCCAGGCAGGCCCCTATACCAAAGATCAATTGAAGAAAAAACTATTATAAAACTTTCCAAAGTTAAGGCAATAACCAAAAGAATATGCACAGTATAATCTTAACAGCAAAGCATTATATACTAAAAAGCAAAAACACTGTAAGGAAATATGATAATTCATTGTTTTTGTCTTTAATGGTAAGATTATTTTTTTCTTCTATATTGTTCTATATATCCCAATAAACTCTGATATAATTTAATAATTTTCTGAATTTTACATTTTTTCTACAACGAGCAAGCAACTAGCTTTACAGTAAAAACAAACAAACAAAAAATACCAAATGGAAAAAAGAAAAATAAGAGGGAGGGGGAACACTTAGTTCTAAGGGGATAATTCTAGAATTTTCTTTAGAACATCATCATAAACTCAGAAAATCAGCATCACCAAAACTCTGTGATTATGCTTTAAAAACAGCCTCACATGTTGCATCTCCAGCCACTGGTCTTTCTGTGTTTGTTTCTCCTCTGTGCAAACTCGACGAAATGCTAATAAAAATCTCATTCCATGGAGAGTGTGTAAGTGAGAAGAGAAAGAAGGAGAGAAATGTACACTTAAGAAGGAGAGGGAGAGTGTTTGAAAAGCATGTGACAAATGAGTGACAAACTTTTGGAGAAGTATGAATGGGTAAAAATGCAAATAAAACTCCAAATGAGATAGACTTGAGGCTGGCCTTACCAACTGGGGGTAGAGTATAGAAAGATTATAATGGAGAGGAGAGAGCAAAGTAAAAAAGAAAAGATAGCAGGAAAAATACAAACTTCATGTGTGTGTGTGTTTTTCATATAGGATTCACAACATTCCTCAGAAAATTCAATTTAGTTGCCCTGTTCTAGCTTGCTAACCAGAACCAATTTAATTTTAAATCTACACGCAGAGCCAAGGGGGACGAAATATTTTGCAATTACTTTTAGCTCCCTTTTGGAAGGCAGAATAAGATTTAACCAGTTCTGCTCCAGCTACAGTAACCTTCTAGGTTTGTCAGAGGCCTAGATGGTGTCCTTCAGTTGAAAAGTAAACAACAGAAAACTGTGTACTGCAATTACTTGCTTTGTTTAACAATGTAATTTTTGAGAATGTGACAAATTGTTTTTTATTTATCTGCACAGGGCATGAAATACTGGTGCAAGAGAGCAATTTGTTTCACAGACAATGTCTACTCCTTGCTATAAATCTGTCCACTGTCACACTCTATTTGACAACCAGTTAGGTGATTTTTGAAAAACTAGTTTATTACTGCATTTAACAAAGAGCAGAAAACTGATATATGACCCTCTCATTGCTTCTCAGCTACCAGGAACACATTTCTCAGATATCAGTCTATACAATGCTTAGGTTTTATGCTCTATTGTGACAGATAGGTAAACAAGTTGATAAAATCAAGCTCATTCAAAAAGAAAAGGTTATCATATTCATGCATGCCCGTTGCTTGTCGTGAAACTTCAAACAGTTTCTGGTTCTGCTTACCATCTGCACAGATTTATTCCAAATAACATAACAAAGTTTGTTTCTTGATTTCTTTCAACATAAATAGAACCATTAAGTTTTGGGAGTGTTTATATTCTGGGAGATCATCAGATCATCTATTCTGATTAGTCTTAACACATTGGCCTGGCCCCTGCCTTTACACAGAGCTCAGCCCCTTCTCCCCTTCTCAGTCAGCACTTTCTACATTAACATTGCTGTATATCTGAAGCATCTATCCTCAGAAACATTCTTTGCCGTGCCTCCTACTGGGAGGAAATGAGGCTGCTACAGGTCTGACTTGAGTTCCCCTTAGGCTATATTGTAGTATGAAGTTGCTCAGTCGTTTCTGACTTTTTGTGACCCCGTGGACTGTAGCCTACCAGTCTCCTCCCTCCATGGGATTTTCCAGGCAAGAATACTGCAGTGGGTTGCCATTTCCTTCTCCAGGAGATCTTCCCAACCCAGGGTTTGAACATGGGTCTCCTGCATTGTAGGCAGACACTTTACTCTCTGAGCCACCAGGGAAGTCCCATATTGTAGCATATCTTTATTAAAAGCAAAATAAATGACTCACATGCTATATATCTGTGCTGTGTTGTGTCTGACTCTTTGCAACTCCATGGACAAACTCCCACCAGGCTCCTCTGTCCATGGAATTCTCCAGGCAAGAATACTGGAGTGGGTTGCCATTTCCTACTCCAGAGGATCTTCATAATGGAGTGGGTTGCCGTTTTCTACTCCAGGAAATCCTCCCAAACTAGGAATTGAACCCACGACTCCTGCGTCTCCTGCATTGCAGATTCTTTACTTACTGAGCCACCTGGGAAGCCCCACCTGGTGACTTGGCAACTAACTATTCCAAATTTTGACAGGTTTTTCGGTTCTTCCTTTTTTGGTGGGGGAAGCAGGAAAGGAGGAAGCCATTTATAAATGTTATACACATACAGATCCACCCAAGACTATTTTATCATTGTTGATTTAAATGCAGACACCATCTCCACCACACCAATTTACCATTAGCTGGTTGAAAACTGGGAGATGTTGAGGGAGAATCTCTAGCATTTTTAATAGAAACAATTCTTCTTGGTAAAATAAGAGCTAAATTACAAATATCCTAACTCTATACATTAGCTGTCCAATAAAAAGGAGTATGATTAAGAACTTAATTTTGTATGACATTATCTCATAAGAGGTGGCAAGAATACACAGAAGAACTATACAAAAGAGATATTCATGACCCAGATAACCATGATGGTGTGATCACTCAGCAAATCAGACATCCTGGAATGCGAAGTCAAGTGGGCCTTTGGAAGCATCACTATGAACAAAGCTAGTGGAGGTAATGGAATTCCAGTTGAGCTATTTCAAATCCTAAAAGATGATGCTGTGAAAGTACTGCACTCAATATGCCAGCAAACTTGGAAAACTCAGCAGTGGCCACAGGACTGGAAAAGGTCAGTTTTCATTTCAATCCCAAAGAAAAGCAATGCCAAAGAATGTTCAAACTACCACAAAATTATACTCGTCTCACATGCTAGCAAAGTAATGCTCAAAATTCTCCAAGCCAGGCTTCAACAGGATGTGAACTGAGAACTCCCAGATGTTCAAGCTGGGTTTAGAATAGGGAGAGGAACGAGAGATCCAATTGCCAACATTTGTTGGATCATCGAAAAAGCAAGAGAGTTCCAGAAAAACATCTACTTCTGCTTTATTGACTACGCCAAAGCCTTTCACTGTGTGGATCACAACAAACTGTAAAATTCTTAAAGAGATGGGCATACTAGACCACCTGACCTGCCTCCTGAGAAATCTGTATGCAGGTCAAGAAGCAACAGTTAGAACTGACATGGAACAACAGACTGGTTCCAAATTAGCAAAGGAGTATGTCAAGGCTGTATACTGTCACTCTGCTTATTTAACTTATATGCAGAGTATATCATGAGAAATGCCAGTCTGGAAAACATAAGCTAGAATCAAGATTGCCGGGAGAAATATCACTAACCTCAGATATGCAGATATCACCACCCTTATGGCAGAAAGCAAAGAACTAAAGAGCCTCTTGATGCAAGTGAAAGAGGAGAGTGAAAAAGTTGGCTTAAAACTCAACGTTCAGAAAACTAAGATCATGGCATCTGGTCCCATCACTTCATGGCAAATAGATGGGGAAACAATGGAAACAGAGAGAGACTTTATTTTGGGGGGTTCCAAAATCACTGCAGATGGTGACTGCAGCCATGAAATTAAAAGATACTTACTCCTTGGAATAAAAGCTATGACCAACCTAGATAGCATATTAAAAAACAGAGACATTACTTTGCCAACAAAGGTCCATCTAGTCAAGGCTATGGTTTTTCCAGTAGTCATGTATGGATGTGAGAGTTGAACTGTAAAGAAACCTGAGTGCTGAAGAACTGATGCTTTTGAACTGTGGTGTTGAAGAAGACTCTTGGGAGTCCCTTGGACAACAAGGAGATCCAACCAATCCATCCCAAAGGAAATCAGTCCTGAGTATTCATTGGAAGGGTTTGAAGTTGAAGCTGAAACTCCAATATTTTTGGCCACCTGATGCGAAGAATCAACTCATTGGAAAAGACCCTGATCCTGGGAAAGATTGAAGGCAGGAGACAAAGGGGACAACAGAAGATGAGATGGTTAGATGGCATCACCGACATGATAGACATGAGTTTGAGTAGGCCCCGGGGTTTGGTGACGGACAGGGAAGCCTGGCGTGCTGCAGTCCATGGGTTTGCAAAGAGTCGGACATGATTGAGTGACTGAACTGACTGACTAATCTCATTTAGAAGTTGGTATCATCAGATTCCTGGATTGAGTGGAAAAAAAATAAAACCTCAGCAATATAAATAGTATAAACAATCTTCAGATGAAAGGTGGAAATGATTCTGAAATAGGTAAGTCTGAAATCAATCGTGAAATAGAGCTATTTCAAAGCACTAACCCCTGCCTTCAAATCCTTCCTCCACCACTTAATTTCTCTGAACATGCAATTCTTCATCTTTAGAATGAAAATAATATTTAGTACCTCATAAAGTTGTTCTGAGGATTAAATCACCTAGTATGGTACCTGAATGAGCACTCAACAACTGGCATCTATTCTTATTGCTACTATTATTTTTCTGGTGTAATGTTTTTACTTACTATTATAGGCTGAAATATGAATGAATTAATGAAATGAATGAAAGGAAGAACAAATAAACACACTGTAACACTTGTAGAGAATAGACTCTAGGGTGTACCCAGCAAGGAAACTGCATTTCTTTTTTTGTTAGTCTGATGGCCCACAAAAATCTTAATGAAGAGCAATCATATATCACTAGTGACATTTTTCTGCAGATACAATCTAATATTAAGGTATATATTATATGGAAATGATATCATGTTAGGGTCATACTTGCCAAATAACTAAGGCCCTCAATTTTTGCCTGTTGGATCATCATACTTATATATACACATGTGATACATATATGAATGGTGTTGACCTCTTAGCAAGGCAAGTAAAGCAGCTATGATCAAGTACTGAAAATGATAAGATTTAAACATCAACAATAAATCCAGTTAACGAATATTAAAATTGAGGTTTCTTATGGTTCCTTATTTATATCCTCATTTTATTCATTTACATCCCATAATACAAATATTTGTTCAAGGAAACTGTGGTAGACACTGTAAACAATACAAAGAATGTAACTCAATTTTGGTTCAGTTCACCAGTATTTAATGAGCACCTCTCATGGGCCAAGCACTGTGCTAGGTGCAAGGGCTGTAAAGAAAAATAAGATACAGCCTGGGCCCTTGAGGAAAAGGGCACAAATAATTAAAATACAAAACATGGAGACTGGTAAGAAATTCAGTAGTAATACGAAAGATGAAGTGATCAATTCTGAAAAGAAATTGGAAAAACTGAGAAGAGAATGTCACGCCTGGCAAGATTTTTAACAGCCGTATGTCAAATGAACACAGAAGAGTCCAGTCTAGACAAAGAAAGGGGTATTACACAGGCATGTAGTGAGCAGAACTACAAATGGTTCAGTACCTCTTGACTAGGAAGCACAGGGGAGAAAAAAGAAAGTGATAAAGTTAGCAAGTTGAGGAGGGTTAAACTATAAACTGCCTCTCTCACTTATCACGTTAGGAGGCTTGGAATTTTTTCTTCTTAAGGCAAGTAAACCATTAAAGTTTTATACAAGGGTCAGATTTGTGTTTTGTATCTGTAGAGAAGAGAGAACAGACTGCTGCTGCTGCTAAGTCACTTCAGTTGTATCCGACTCTGTGTGACCCCATAGACGGCAGCCCACCAGGCTCCCCCATCCCTGGGATTTTCCAGGCAAGAACACTAGAGTGAGTTGCCATTTCCTTCTCCAATGCATGAAAGTGAAAAGTGAAAGTGAAGTCGCTCAGTCGTGTCCGACTCTTCAGGACCCCATACACTGCAGCCTACCAGGCTCCTCCATCCATGGGATTTTCCAGGTGAGAGTACTGGAGTGGGGTGCCATCGCCTGCTCTGAGAGAACAGACTAAAAGCTACTAAAATAATCCCAGGAAATGAGGAGGAGGGAAATGAACTAATCTAATAGCTCAGGGAATGGAGAGAAAGAACAATTTTTAAATATATTCAAGAGACAAAGTTATCATTCTAGATTGATCAATATTTATGTGAAAGTGAAAAGTATATACAAGATTGTTCTTTCTACTCACACCAGAACAGAAATTTGAAGCATTTTGAAAAATTATTAGCTACCAAAATGGCATAGCTTTAATAGACTCCAGAAACTAAAAAAGTCAGATAGTTGAAGATGTGTCTAGAAAGGAAGAGATGAGGGGATTCTTATAAGCAATGTACTTTGATATCAGAGGATTCATATTTAGAGGGAAATATCACTGAAATGGAAAGTCTGCTTCTTGGTTCACTTGACACCAGCTGTAAATTTGGGGAATGTACCCCAGTTTATCAATGCAATCTGTAACTGATATAACTGGCAGACATGAAGGTGTCCCACTCAGCTCTCTCTTCAAGAAAAGCTACTGCTAGAAGCCTAGTTATCTGACACCTTTAGATCCACAACAGCATTCACTGAGGCCATGCCCCCAGTCCTATCCCTGACCTTCTGCTCCCAAGCACAAAAGATGCAGCAGAGGTAGGCCATCTTCCTAGATATCTCTAACAAAGAACATCTGCCTAAAGACTCTCAACAGCCTGATCAAGACTTTCTCAGAACTGCACAGTGGTCTGAAGCTCTTCCTGACCAATTTTCTTTCCTTCTCCTACTCCTCTCACAAGTGTTGGACCTGCATCACTGGCTGAAGGCTCTCCCTGCCTACTGTTCATTTCGCCTTACGTTTCATGGGTGCTTCAAATAAACCTTATACGTATATAATTTCTCTCGGTATCTGCTTCTCAGAGTACTTGAACTGAGACAACTGTTTAAGTAATTTTATTAAGAATTATACCTAGAACTACACAGTGTTGTAGATCAATTATACTCCAATTTTTTAAAATTAGGAAACATGACCCATGCCAATATATGTGAAAACTTAAATGAAATGGATAATTTTCAAGAAAAATTACCAAAATTTACTCAAAAAGAATTATAAAAGTCCCAAATTAATTCCCTTTTAAAAAATCAAACTAATAATGAAATACTACCTCCATAAAAGACACCAGACTCAAATGTTTTACAATAACAGTCAAACCCTATGAAATGGTTTCAGAACTTAGAAAGTCAGAGAAAAATAACCCAACTCACTTAATGAGGTTAGAATATCTTTGACATAAAAACCAAATAAAGACACTAAAAGAACAAAGAATAGGAATCACAAAAAACACAAGGTCTTCCACAGAGAATCTCATACCGAAGCCACCTCCATAAGAGAGAAATGGAGCTAGTCCTCAGGATTTTCCAGAGATGATACAATGGCCCAGTGTTGGACAGCTCTCACAGACAGACACTCTATTCCTAATGACTAACCCACCTCCCTTGGGTCATATGTTCCATTCTAACTTCCAGAACATCTTTTACTAACATTTTATATAATTTAACTAAATTAGATTAAACTTTCCATAAAAACGGGGTTGAACTAAAAATAGTGAGAACTCTACCCATAAGAATTTTGTTTTAAATCTAGTGAATTCTCAACTAAAATAATCATAGCCTCCTCTTTGAGCCCCAGGGGCACAAGCAATTCAGGCAGACCACATAGCCTTTCGTGGAGTACAGCATTCATCCATTTCTCAGGAGAATTTGCCTTTCCTGCTACAAGAAGCTTCATCCAGCTGCCAGGAGAATATTTGGATGACACTGCCTCACAGTCAATACACAAGAATTCTAGTCAAGGGAAGTAGTCTCACACGATAGTTAAATGTACAAGCTCTGTACTCCTACACACCTGGATCTAAATTCTGGCTTCATTAGGTGTTCAAACTGGGTGACCTTCTCTCTCTCCTTAGTCGCTAAGTCATGTCCAACTCTTGTGACCCCATGGACTGTAGCCTGCCAGGCTCCTCTGTCCATGGGATTCTCCAGGGAAGAATACTAAAGTGGGTTGCCATTTCCTTCTCTAAGGGATCTTCCTGACCAGGAATTGAACCCAGGTCTCCTGCACTGCAGGCAGATTCTTTACCAACTGAGCTATGAGGGAAGTTTATTTTCCTCTCTGATCCTCAGTTCCCTCAATTGTAAAATGATTATAATAACAATACCCTGTCTTGAGCATTTGTGAGGATTAAATAAGCCAAGGCAGAGAGAGTATTTAGCACAGTTGCTGGCACATACTGAATAATCAGTAACTGAAAATTATTATTATTTATGTCATTGTCATCAGTGGGAATGTTGGCTCTGGGAATGAAAAGAGTTGCTCTCCACATTGGAGAAGCCAGTGACCATATAAAGTGATCTGGGCTCTTTTTTGACTAGAAAGCTGAGAAGTGACATAAGTGGCCACACATTAAGTCTCAGCCTTCACTCACAACAGCAAGAGGGAAGTTGATCTCTCTCTGAATAAGGGGCAGACAGCTGGAGAGGGCCCAAAGAGGGATTACCAAAAGATTATGATGGTCAGGGGAAAGCTGAAATAACTATTTTAACAGACAATTTGTGCTCCAATTACCATCTAAACGTTCATGGTAAATAAGGATCCATAAAAACACATCTGTAAAACTCCAACTTTAGTGACTAGGGCTTTGCATGGTTCATTAGCGCATACTCCTTTGCCCAAATGTGACATCACTTATCAGCACAGATCTTCTCATTTCAAAGCCTATTCTCTAGCAGTTGGAACCAGCGTCCTGTGAGGAAATCTCTGAAATCAGTGCAGTCACAGACCTCCTCCCATGAGTGCTAAACAGCCTTATTAAGAAGATATTCTCCATGATGTCCTGTCATCTATGCTGATGTTCTTCTTTCATTTTTTTTTTCAGTTAGACACATGAATTTTTAATACAAATTTTAAAGGTTTTGCTTTCATGAAATCCTCGTTGACCTAAATTTTTTTTTATTTTTTTGGCTGTGCCAGTTCTTAGTTCTGGCATGTGGGATCTTCAATCTTCCTTGCAACATGAGGGATTTTATTTATTTATTTTTTTAGTTCTAGCATACAAACTCTTAGTTGTGGCATTGTGGCACCTGGGATCTAGTTCCCTGACCAGGGATTGAAGCCAGGTCCCCTGCAGTAGGAGTGCGAAGTCTTAGCCACTGGACCACCAGGGAAGTTCCCATGTTGTCTTTTAAGATAAGGGAACCCTCTTACACTGTTGGTGGGAATGCAAACTAGTACAGCCACTATGGAGAACAGTGTGGAGATTCCTTAAAAAACTGGAAGTAGAACTGCCTTATGACCCAGCAATCCCACTGCTGGGCATACACATTGAGGAAACCAGAATTGAAAGAGACACATGTACCCCAATGTTCATCGCAGCACTGTTTATAATAGCCAGGACATGGAAGCAACCTAGATGTCCATCAGCAGATGAATGCATAAGAAAGCTGTGGTACATATACACAATGGAGTATTACTCAGCCATTAAAAATAGTACATTTGAATCAGTTCTAATGAGGTGGATGAAATTGGAGCCTATTATACAGAGCGAAGTAAGCCAGGAAGAAAAACACCAATATAGTATACTAATGCATATATATGAAATTTAGAAATATGGTAACGATAACCCTGTATGCTAGACAGCAAAAGAGACACAAATGTATAGAACAGTCTTTTGGACTCTGTGGGAGAGGGAGAGGGTGCGATGATTTGGGACAATGGCATTGAAACATGTATAATATCATATAAGAAATGAATCTCCAGTACAGGTTCAATGTAGGATACAGGATGCTTGGGGCTGGTGCACTGGGACGACCCAGAGGGATGGTACAGGGAGGGAGGTGGGAGGGGGGTTCAGGATGGGGAACGCGTGTATACCCGTGGTGGATTCATGTTGATGTATGGCAAAACCAATACAGTATTGTAAAGTAATTAGCCTCCAACTAAAATAAATAAATTTAAATTAAAAAAAATATGTATATTGAGACACTATTGGATGAATAAGAAATTTGGAATACAAAAAAAAAATTATCTGCCCTAAAGGGCTTTTAAAAACTTTTACATATTTTTGTCTGGTTATAAAAATAATAAATGACAGCAAAAGAGAAAAAAAAAGATAAGGCTTGAATCATTATAAATTATTAAGGTGAATATTTCCAAGGAAAGATTTCTGTGCTCTATGCAAGTGATCAGCTGTAAGAAAAGAACTAAATCCTGGGCTTCTCTGGTGTTCCCAGAGATTCTGTGAGCTACTTAATATCCTTTAATAAATTTCCCTGATGCTTAAACTAGCTAGAGTGGGTTCTATAGTGGGTTCAACTATGAATCTAACTTGAAAAGATATCTGGAGAATGTCATATGCAGATTTTAATATTATGGAAACAAGGGTTCAAGTCTCAGTTTTGCCATTTACTGCATCTATTACCCTGAACAAGTCACTCAGTCTCCCTTGATCTCCATTTCCTCATCATTATATGTTGGGTAGTTGAGGATTACTACAGATAATGTGTGTCATGCTGTTAGCACAGTGCTTGGTACATTGTTTCTGCTCAAATAAGTACACCAAACTATTGTGACTATCAAAAATAACAGGATAGGGTATTCTACTTCTTTGTAACCCCTCATCACTTAGTAAATGTGGATCAGAGCCTAACAAATTGAAGCTAAACTACAAAAGGCCATCAGGTTAAGCATAACAGATACATTTGTCTTTGCCTTGAAGATGTCCCACTCTGAAACACAGGATGAATGGACACACGGGGGGCGGATTCTCACGATCATTGAACACAGACATGGCAGCAACATGAAACGGACATCCAAGAGGAGTCAGGATGAACAGAGGGGAAGGAAGAAAACAAATAAAAGGCTTCTGAGCACCTACCTGAATCATATTCTATAAAATTACTAGAAAACTAAAGGGAACAAAAATGGTTTGCCCCCACCTCAGGGCTTTTAGGGCATCTGTGATTGACAAATGGTAAGATTATTTGTTTGTAAAGGTGATAAAATAGGTCCCTACAACAACAAAGTTACATTGTAACACTTCTTCTTACATTATGAATAGAAGTCTTTAGTCTTTGCTGCTAAGTCACTTCAGTCGTGTCCGACTCTGTGCAACCCCATAGACGGCAGCCCACTAGGCTCCTCTGTCCCCGGGATTCCCCAGGCAAGAATACTGGAGTGGGTTGCCATTTCCTTCTCCAATGCATGAAAGTGAAAAGTGAAAGTGAAGTCTCTCAGTCATGCCCGACTCTTAGCGACCCCATGGACTGGTGTCTACCAGGCTCCTCCATCCATGGGATTTTCCAGGCAAGAGTACTGGAGTGGGGTGCCATTTTTTTAGTCTCCCACTATTTATCATGGAAGGATGGGCTTTATAAAGGACAGAAATGGCAAGGACCTAACAGAAGCTGAAGACATTAAGAAGAGGTGGCAAGAATACACAGAAGAACTATACAAAAAAAAGATTCTTAATGATCTGGATAACCATGATGGTGTGGTCACTCACCTAGAGCCATCATCCTGGAGTGTGAAGTTAAGTGGGCCTTAGGAAACATTACTACGAACAAAGCTAGTGGAGGTGATGGAGTGCCAGCTGAGCTATTTTAAATCCAAATATTTGATGCTGTTAAAGTGATATGCTAAATATGTCAGATATTGGGAAAACTCAGCAGTGGCCACAGGACTGGAAATGTCAGTTTTCATTTCAATCCCAAAGAAGTGCAATGCCAAAGAATGTTCCAACTACTGTACAACTTTGCTCATTTCACATCCTAGCAAGGTTATGCTCAAAATCCTTCAAGCTAAGCTTCAGCAGTATGTCAACTGAGAACTTCCCAATGTACAACCTGGGTTTAAAAAAGGTAGAGGAACCAGAGATCAATTGTTAATATTTGATGGAGCATAGAGAAAACAAGGATATTTGGCAAAACTAATACAATTATGTCAAGTTTAAAAATAAAATTAAATTAAAAAAAAAAAAGAAAACAAGGGAAGTTCAGAAAAACATCTATTCTGCTTCATTAACTATGCTAAAGCCTTTGACTGTATGGATCACAACAAACTGTAAGGGGAAAATTCTCAAAGAGATGGGAATACCAGACCACATTATCTATCTCTGAGAAACATGTATGCAGATCAACACACAACAGTTAGAACCTTACATGAAACAATGAACTGTTTCAAAATTGGGAAAGTAGTACATCAAGGCTGCATATTGTCACCCTACTTATTTAATTTTTATGCAGAGTACATCATGTGAAATGCTGAGCTGGATGAATCACAAGGTGGAATCAAGATTGCTGGGAGAAATATCAACAACCTCAGATATGCAGATGATACTACTCTAATGGCAGAAAGCAAAGAGAAACTAAAAAGCCTCTTAATGTAGATGAAAGAAAAAAGTGAAAAGCTGGATTGAAGCTCAACATTAAAAACGCTGAGATCATGGCATCTGATCCCACCACTTCATAGAAAATAGATGGAGAAAAAGTGGAAACAGTGACAGATTTTCTTTTGGGCTCTAAAAATCATTGTGGATGGTGACTGCTTGCTCCTTAGAAGGAAACCTATGACAAACCTAGACAGCATATTAAAAACAGAGACATCACTTTGCCAAGAAAGGTCCATATAATCAAAGCTATGGTTTTTCTGGTAGTCATGTAGATTTGTAAGAACTGGACCATAAAGAAAGCTGAGCACCCAAGAATGGATGCTTTCAAATTATAGTGCTGGAGAAGACTCTTGAGAGTTCCTCGGACAGCAAGGAGATCAAACCAGTCAACCCTCAAGGAAATCAGCCCTGAATATCCACGGGAAGGACTGATGCTGAAGATGAAGCTCCAATACTTTGGCTATCTGATGCAAAGACCTGACTCACTGGAAAGGACCTTGATGCTAGGAAAGAATGAAGGCAAAAGAAGAGGACAGCAGAGGATGAGATTGTAGATAGCATCACTGACTCAGTGGACATGAATTTGAGCAACTTTGGCAGATAATGAGGGACAGGGAAGCCTTGTGTGCTGCAGTCCATGATGTCACATGATGTCACACACACACACACACACACACACACACACACACACAATGCCTCTTATCCTCATCCATCAGAAGGCAAACAGAAGAAGCAAAAACTACAATCCCATGGTCTCCAGAATGAAAACCACAGTCTCAGAAAACTAACCTAAAGGATCACATGGATCACACCCTTGTGTAACTCAATGAAGCCATAAGCCATGACATGCAAGGCCACCCAAGACAGAGGGGTCACTGTGGAGAGTTCTGACCAAATGTGGTCCATCTGAGGCGGGAATGGCAAACCACTTCAGTATTCTTGCCTTGAGAACCCCAGAAACAGCATGAAAAGGCAAAAAGATAGGACACTGGAACACGAGCGCACCCCCCCCACCAGATTCCATATATAAATGAAATTATATGGTATTTATCTTTCTATATGTGACATATTTCACATAGCATAATGCCTTCCAGGTCCACCCATATTGTTTCAGATACTAAGAGTTCATTCTTTTTATGGCTAATATTCCATTGTATTATACACCACATCTTTTTCATTCATTTTTTTCTATTGATGGCTACTAAAGTTGCTTCCATATCTTAGCTATTGTAATAATGCTGCAATGAATATAGAGGGAATTTATCTTTTCTAATTAGGGTTTTTAGTTTCTTCAGATAAATACCAAGAAGAGATTACAGATAAGGGGCTTACTCTGGAGTGACCCAGAATTGTTTAATGTCCATAAAGGGGAAAAAAGAAAACTATATAATCATATTTGCTTGTATTTGCATAAATAAAATCTAGAACAGAGGTTGATAAACTACTGCTAGTGGGCAAAATCAGTTCAGTTCAGTTCAGTTTAGTCACTCAGTCATGTCCGACTCTTTGCGACCCCATGACTGCAGCACCAGGCCTCCCTGTCCCTCACCAACTCCTGGAGTCTACCCAAACTCATGTCCATTGAGTCAGTGATGCCATCCAACCATCTCATCCTCTGTTGTACCCTTCTGCGCCTGCCTTCAATCTTTCCCAGCATCAGGGTCTTTTCAAATGAGTCAGTCCTTTGCATAAGATGGCCAAATGATTGGAGTTTCAGCTTCAACATGAGTCCTTCCAATGAACACCCAGGACTGATCTCCTTTGGGATGGACTGGTTGGATCTCCTTGCAGTCCAAGGGATTCTCAAAAGTCTTCTCCCACACCACAGTTCAAAAGTATCAATTCTTCAGCACAGGAAAAACCATAGCCATGACTAGACGGACCTTTGTTGGCAAAGTAATGTCAGCCTGATTTAAAACAATGCACAGCTAAGCATTAGTTTTTCATTTTTAATGACTAAAAAAATCAAAATAAGAATATTTTATAATACAGAAAAAAAAATTAATTCAAATTTCAGTGTACATAAACAGTTTTATTTACACACAGACAGGATCTCTTCCTTACTATTATTGTCTTTGAGTACATTCATCCTACAACAAAAGAATTAAAATACTTGCAACAGAGACTGAATTGTCCATAAAGCCTAAAATATTTACCATCTGATTCTTTTTAAAAATGTTTTTCTCATCTCTTAATTAATATAAAAGAAACTTTTTTAAATGGGTACCTATAAGAAGGGGCAAGGATGAGGACAAGAATAGGAATCTTGTTTGAGTATTTTTATATTATTTTGATTTGGGGACTACACAAATATATTCCCCAATAATAAAAGCTTTAATTTTAATTGCTTTGGGACATCATTGCCAAAGAGCACCCCTGTACTCTTGTGGCAGCTGGTCTCCAGTATGGACCCCAAAGGCATCCCCACCTCCTGGTACTCATCCAGTGAACCAGTGCAGTGGCTCAGTCATGGTCGACTCTACGATCCCATGGACTGTAGCCTACCAGGCTCCTGCACCCATGGAATTTCCCAGTCCTTGTGTAATCTCCTCCCTCTCTGTAACCAAGAAAGTCTGAGTAAGAAATATCACATAACAGATGGTATTTCACTTCCGAGATTGTATTATAAAAAACAGTGGCTTTTCTTTCCCTCTCTCTGTTTCTCACTTAGTTCATCAGCTCTGGGAGAAACCAGCTGCCATGCTATGAGAACACTTAGGCAACTTATGGAAAGGTCCATGTGGTGTAGAACTGAAGCCTCTGGCCAACAGCCAGTGAGGAATTGAGGTCTATCAACACCACGTAAATGAGTTTGTAAATGGACACTCCACATGCTGAACCTTCAGATGAGACTACAGCCCCAACCAATATCTTGACTGTAATTTCATGAGAAGCCTTAAACCAGACCCACCCAGCTAAGCATCTACAAGATTCCTCCCCACAGAAAATGAGATGATGGGACTTCCCTGGTGGCCCAGTGGTTATCAATACAGGGAACGCTGATTTGATGCCCAGTCAGGAAACTAAGATTACATGTGTTGCAGCTGTCACTACTGAATCTGTGTGCTCTAGAGCCCAAGAACCGCAACTAGAGAGAAACCTGCACTCCACAACAACAGATCCTGCATGCTGCAACTAAGACCCAAGGCAGTCAAACAAATATGTTTAAATAAATAAATAACACATTTAAAAACAAATATTATTTGTTTTCGATTTGGGGACTACACAAATATATTCCCCAATAATAAAAGCTTTAATTTTAATTGCTTTTGCAATTGCTTTTTGCAAGATGATAAATATTCGTAGTTTAAGGCACTTAATTTGGGGGTAGTCTGTTACACAGCAATAGATAACTAATAAAACCATCATCTCTGCCTATCTAAGAGAGAAAGAATAATGACAATGTTGACTAAAACCCAAGACTGGGAGCAATGGTGTTCCTGGGAAGGCCTCTCAGCAGGTATCTCAATACCACCTGCCTTTTGATTTAAGTAGAAAATTTACTCTTTTCTTTATCCATCTCTAAAATTGTAAGTTAGCTTCCAGTTTTTTCATCTTTAAACTATTTAAGCTTCCCCATCTCTTCTTTTATCTTTTTCTCAGTGCTGTCTTTGGAAGGAAAGGGCACCTGGAGAGCTAAGGATCTTCCTGAGCACTGTTAACTTTAATAACCAAGAGGATCATTATTTCCCTCTTTATGGACATTAAACATCTATGAATGGAGCATAAGATTGCTTAGATTGCTTTGCTGTCATACTACAATGGTTGCTTAATCGACTATAAATTCACTTAAGTATATACAAATTAATCATTTTAGCTACAAGATGTATGACATGGAAGCCTTTGTAAATTGATTTTCTGAAACCAATATAACTCCTGTGTATGAGAATATCCAATATATCAAGCCACTAACCCCAAACAATAAGGAACCAAATTTACTTTAGCAGAGTTTCTTCTTAACACAAGATGGCTTTTATTGATCACTAGTTTTTCCTCCAAATGTCCACAAAGTAAAAGCTTCATAGTTCTCTACATTGTTTTTACGCATATTAGAACATATAAATCACTCTAGTGTTTCCAGAATTCATTCATCTCCCTTAAAAATATTTTGCTTACATTTGATCTCTTGATAGCTTTACCTACTTATCATATTCATTTGTAGATGACAAAGATTCTCTCACTGCTTTCTTTCTTTACTCCCATAGACATAAAAAAAATCAATCAAACATGCAAAGGATTCATAATATCCTGTCTTTGGTAGACACTAGCTTCCAGCAGCCATCAAGATAGTTAAATTGCTTAGAATTACTATAGTTTGCTCTTTGTAATCTGTATTAGAAAAGCATTATTGATAACTATTCTTTGGTCAGACTGTCTACATACACTCAACATCAGACAGCAAACTAATTGTTTTACTTGAAAGTAATTTCAAATATTCTTTAGAAACTGAGGCTCAGGAGAGTAAAGGTTTTGTCCAAGGACACTGATAAGGTATACACAGAAGTCAATGTTCATGATACAGGAAGCATCTTAATTTTAACACCTTTTTGCTTTACCACAATTTTCAACTGCACATGAGTTTTCCTCTCTTTTTAACCTCAGTCCAAAGTTCTTTCCATGTTTAATTCTACTTACTTCCATGAAACCATATTTTGACATATTCACTTATGCAACAAGTGCTTATTGAACACTTTGCCGTATTATAATTGCCTGTTTGTGAACAACATTATGCACATACAACATATCCAGTACACTGCTAACAATGTAATGTGATGTTATCTACAACAGCTAAAATTAAATTGTCATGCAGGGCCACTCAAGATGGATGGGTCATGGTGGAGAGATCTAACAAAACCTGGTCCACTGGAGAAGGGAATGGCAAACCACTTCAGTATTCTTGCCTTGAGAATCTCATGAACAACATGAAAAGGCAAAAAGATATGACAACAAAAGATGAGACCCCAGGTCAGTAAGTGTCCAATATGCTACTGGAGAAGACCAGAAAAATAGATCCAGGAAGAATGAAGATGCTGGGCAAAGCAGAAATGATGCTCAGTTGTGAATGTGCCTAATGGTAAAAGTAAAGTCCAATGCTATAAAGAACAATATTATACAGGAACCTTGAATGTTAGGCCCATGAATCAAGGTAAATGGGATGTGGTCAAGTAGGAGATGGCAAGAATAAATATCAAGAGTTTAGGAATCAGTGAACTAAAATGGACAGGAATGTGAGAATTTAATTCAAATGACCATTATTTCTACTACTGTGGGCAAGAAATCCTTAGAAGAAATGCATTAGCTCTCATAGTCAAGAAGAGTTCAACATGCAGTACTTGGGTACAATCCCAAACATGGCAGAATGATCTTGGCTTGTTTCCAGTGCAAACCACATAACATCCAAGTCTATGCCTCCACCACTAATGCTGAAGAAGCTGATATTGAATGGTTCTATGAAAACATATAAGACCTTCTAGAACTAACACCAAAAATGATATCATTTTCATCACAGGAGATTGGAATGCAAAGGTAGGAAGTCAGGAGATACCTGGAATAACAACCAAGTTTGGCCTTGAAATACAAAATGAATTAGGGCAAAGGCTAACAGAGCTTTGCCAAGAAAACACATTTGTCATAGCAAACGCTCTCTTCCAACAACACAAGAGATGACTCTATACATAGACATCACTAACTGTTAATATTGAAATCAGATCAATTATATTCTTTGCAGTTCAAAATGGAAAAGCTCTATGCAATCTGCATAAAAAAGACCTGGAGATGACTGTGGCTCAGATTATAAGCTCCTTATTCCAAAATACAGGCTTAAATTGAAGAAAGCAGGGAAAACCACTAGACCATTCAGGTATGACTTAAATCAAAGCACTTATGATTATACAGTGGAGGTGACAAATAAATTCAAGGGATTAAATCTGGTAGACAGACTACCTGAAGAACTATGGACAGAGGTTCATAACATTGAACAAGAGGTGGTTACAAAAATCATCTCCAAGAAAAAGAAACGCAAAAAGGCAAATGGTTGTCTGAGGAGGCCTTACAAATAGCTGAGAAAAGAAGAGAGGTGAAAGGCAAAGGATAAAGAGAAAGATATACCCAACTGAATGCAGAGTTCCAGAGAATAGCAAGGAGAGCTAAGAAACATTTTTAAGCAAATAATGCAAAGAAATAGAGGAAAACAACAGAATGGGAAAGACTAGAGATCTCTTCAAGAAAATTGGAGATATTAAGGGAACATTTCATGCAAAGATGGGCACAATAAAGGACAAAAATGATAAGGACCTAACAGAAGCAGAAGAGATTAAGAAGAGGTGCCAAGAGTAAACAGAAGAACTACACAAAAAAGGTCTTAATGACCCAGATAAAAATGATAGTGTGGTCACTCACCTAGTGCCTACATCCTGGAGTGCGAAGTCAAGTGGGCCCTAAGAAGCATTACTACAAATAAAGCTAGTGGAGGTGATGAAATACCAGTTGAGCTATTTCAAATCCTAAAAGATGATGTTGTTAAACTGATACCCTCAATATGTCAGCAAATTTGGAAAACTAAGCAGTGGCCACAGGAATGGAAAAGGTCAGTTTTCATTTCAATCCCAAAGAAAGGCAATGCAAAAGAATGTTCCAACTACCGTACAACTGCACTCATTTCACATGCTCTCAAGGTTATGCTCAAAATTGTTCAAGTTAGGCTTCAGTGCTACCTGAAACGAGAACTTCCAGATGTAAAAGTTGAATTTAGAAAATGCTAAGGAACCAGAGCTCAAATTACTATCTTCCATTGAATCATAGATAAAACAAGGAAATGCAAAAAAAAAAAAAAACCAAACAAACAAACAAAAAAACAACAACAACAACAACAAAAAACTCCTTCTATTTCACTAACTACACCAAAGCCTTTGACTGTGTGGATCACAACAAACTGCAGAAAATTCTGAAAGAGATAGGAATACCAGACTGCCTTACCTGTCTCCTGAGAAACACGTGTGCAGGTCAAGAAGCAACAGTTAGAACCAGACCTGGAACAACAGACTGGTTCAAAGTTGGGAAAGAAGTACATCCTGTTTATCTGTCACCCTATTTATTTAACTTATGTGCAGAGTACATCATGTGAAATGCTAGGCTGGATGAATCACAAGCTGGAATCAAGATTCCTGGGAGAAAAATCAACGACCTCAGATATGCAGATGACACTACTCTAATGGCAGGAAGCAAAGAGGAACTAAAGAGCTTCTTGAGGAAGGTGAAAGAGGAGAGTGAAAAAGCTGGCTTAAAACTCAACATTTAAAAAACTAAGATCGTGGCATCTGGTCCCATCACTTCATGGCAAAGAGATGAGGAAAAATTGGAAACAGTGACAGAGATTTTATTTTCTTGGGCTCCAAAATCACTGCAAATGGTAACTACAGTCACCATTAATTAAAAGACACTTGCTCCTTGGAATAATAGCTATGACAAATCTAGACAGCATATTAAAAAGAAGAGATGTCACTTTGCGAATAAAATCCATATAGTCAAAGCAGTAGTCATGTAGGATTGTGAGAGTTGAACTATGAAGAAGGCTGAGCACCAAAGCATTGACACTTTTGAATTGCAGTGCTAGAGAGGGCTCTTGAGAGTCCCTCAGAGAGCAAGGAGATCAAATCAGTCAATCCTAAAGGAAATGAACACTGAACATTCACTGGAAAGACTGATGCTAATGCTGAAGCTCCAATACTTTGGCCACCTGATGCAAAGAGTTGACTCATTGGAAAAGACACTGATGCAGGGAAAGATGAGGACAAGAGGAGAAGGGGGCAACAGAAGATGCAATGGTGGGATGGCATCACCAACACAATGGACATGAGTTCAAGCAATCTCCAGGAGATAGTGAAGGACAAAGAAGCCTGGTGTGTGGGTTTCATGAAGTTGCAGAGGCAGACACAACTTAGTGATTGAACAACAAATTGTAAAATCCAGCCAATAAATAGGAAGTACAACATAAATTATGACTATCAACACAACTGAATAGCATAATGTTATCCTTCTGATTGCTACCTAGGTGAGAAATATTTATCACATAATATTAAAAGCAAGATAGAAAGTAATAGGTAAATACAATCATAACTCTTTGGGTGTTTTGGGGATGTAGAGGAGACCCGGAAGAATATATGCAAAAACACAACAAGTAAATGGGTTTCTGGGTAATTGTTTTTCTTCCTCAAAGTTTTTCTTTAATCTTATATTAAATATTCTCAATGTTGAACCCTTTTTAGAAGATATTTAATAATACCTAAGGAGAGACATGGAGCAGGGCATTGGCAACCCACTCCAGTGTTCTTGTCTGGAGAATCCCCTGAACAGAGGAACCTGACGGGTTATAGTCCACAGGATCCACAGGACAAACAGACGAATGAAGTGAATTAGCATGCATGCAAAGAAAGACAATTAGAAAACACTTAACTCTTATTTTACATTTACCACTGATGATTTTATTCTAATTCTCAAAATTGGTTGGTGATGAATCTAGAGCAGATCTACAGTTTCTATTTTACACATCTACAGATGAGAGTATTCTTTCCACAAGCATAGAAAAATAACAATAATAATGCAAGAAAAATACTTCAGAAGAATTTTTATTTGTAACTCACAATAATCTTTCCAAAAATGATGTAATGCCCCCCTCACACATGATGACTAGGCAATTTCCTTGAGGGTTACCACATATATAGGCTTCTGTCTTTTTCCACAACCATGGAACCCAAGGTGCAGTCTTCTCTTCAGTTCAGTTCAGTCACTCAGTCATACCTGACTCTGTGCAACCAATATACTACAGCACATCAGGCTTCCCTGTCAATCACCAACTCCTGGAACTTACTCAAACTCATGTCCATTGAGTCAGTGATGCCATCCAACCACCTCATCCTCTGTCATCCCCTTTCCCCCTGCATCACGGTCTTTTCCAATGAGTCAGTTCTTCTCATCAGGTGGCCAAACTATTGGCATTTCAGCTTCAGCTTAAGTCCTTCCAATGAATATTCAGGACTGATTTCCTTTAGGATTGACTGGTTTGATCTCCTTGTTGTCCAAGGGACTCCCAAGAGTCTTCAACACCACAGTTCAAAAGCATTAATTCTTTGGTGTTCGGCTTTCTTTATGGTCCAACTCTCACATCCACACATGACTACTGGAAAAACCATAGCTTTGACTAGATGGATCTTTGTTGGCAAAATAATGTCTTTGCTTTTTAATATACTGTCTAGGTTTGTCATAGCCTTTCCTCCAAGGAGCAAGCGTCTTTTAATTTCATGGCTGCAGTCACCATCTGCAGTGATTTTGGAGTCAAATAAATAAATAAAGTCTGTCACTGTTTCCATTGTTTCCCCATCTATTTGCCATGAAGTGATGGGACCGGATGCCATGATCTTAGTTTCCTGAATGTTGAGTTTTAAGCCAACTTTTTCACTCTCCTGTCACTTTCATCAAGAGGCTCTTTAGTTATTCTTTGCTTTCTGCCATAAGACTTTCCTTGGCATTTGTTAAATTGGATCTTGGAAAAGAAATTCTGCCCTTTTCTGGTGGCAAGCCTATGTCATAGATGTAAGTAAAGGGCTGCTTGTAACCAAGTTACCAGCCTTGTGAAAGAAGCCAGTCTGAGAAAATGAAGCTGACCAGAAAGTAGTAGAGTTTATAGAAGAAAATGGACAGTTCTTATGACACTACAGTCCCAGGTGTCAGTAATCCCTGAGCTTCAATTATTCCCCTTTCTGAAGTTACCTCAATCAATACATTTCTAAATTTCTACTTTATTGTTCATCTAAGCTAGTCTGAGTTGGGTTTATGTCACTTCAAATACAAAGGTAATTTCTAATATAGCAGATATTTGTATTCTGGTTCAAAATTGAGAAAGGAGTACATCAAAAGAAAATTCACACAGGAAACCTAAGGTTCAGAAAAAATAAGTAAGACTGCAAAGTCAGTAAGCTTTATCCTTGAAGCACATGTATTTTCTTTAAAGACAAGCAGCTAAAAAAGTCATAAAAAGTGAATGCATAAAACAGAAAGACATAGAAGTATGGCAAATGGGGAAATATGCTGTAAAATACCACACACACACACACACACACACACACATATACACACACCCATGGCATTGTGTCTAGTTGAAACTGAAGAAAGATCAAGTGTTTCTAAATTGCTAAGAAAAATAACTTTTGAGAATCTTTCATAACAGCCAATTCCATCTTAGCGTTTCCTTTTTTAAGTGTATCTTATCCAGGAGCAGCTTAACTGCATCTTCTGCCTCACAGTCTCTGATGTGGACCTCTCCACAGAGCATATCACAATGTGGCAGCTCGCTTTACAAGAACAAACAAGCATAAAGGCAAAGGAGAGTACCAGAAAGACAGACAGCCTTAGCAAGATTAAAGTCATGATCTTTTGTAACCAACTTATGAAATTACATCCCATCTGTTTTCTCTCTATTGTGCAGAAGCAAGTTCTAGGTCCAGTCCACACTCGAGGATTACCCAAGGGCATTGGTATAGTAGGTAGGGATCAATGAGCCGTGTCAGAGGTATTTGTCACTATAGTGGTACTTGAAATGATAATCAGTTCTATTCAGTTCAGTTGCTCAGTCTTGTCTGACACTTAATGACCCCATGGACTGCAGTACATCAGGCTTCCCTGTCCATCACCAATTCCCAGAGTTTGCTCAAACTCATGTCCATCAAGTCGGTGATGCCATCCAATCGTCTCATCCTCTGTCGTCCCTTCTCCTCCTACCTTCAATCTTTCCCAGCATCACAGTCGTTTTCAATGAGTCAGTTCTTTGCATCAGGTGGCCAAAGTATTGGCATCTTCAGCTTCAGCATCAGTCCTTCCTATGAATATTCAGGACTTATTTCCTTTAGGATGGACTGGTTGGATCTCCTTGTTGTCCAAGGGATTCTCAACAGTCTTCAACACCACAGTTCAAAAGCATCAATTCCTTGACGCTCAACTTCCTTTATGGTCCAACTCTCACATCCCTACATGACTACTGGAAAAACCATAGCTTTGACTACACAGACCTTTGTTGGCAAAGTAATGGCTCTGCTTTTTAATATGCTGTCTAGGTTTGTCATAGCTTTTCTTCCAAGGAGCAAGTGTCTTTTACCTGCATGGCTGCAGTCAGGTGCAGTGATCACTGACTCCAGTGATTCTGGAGTCAAAAAAATAAAATAAAATAAAATCGGTCACTGTTTCCATTGTTTCCCCATCTATTTACCATGAAGTGATGGGACCAGATGCCATGATCTTAATTTTTGAATGTTGAGTTTAAGCCAGCTTCTTCACTTTACTCTTTCACTTTCATCAGGAGGCTCTTCAATTCCTCTTCATTTTCTGCCATAAAAGTGGTGTCACTTCCATATCTGACATTATTAATATTTCTCCTGGCAATCTTGATTCCAGCTTGTGCCTCATCCAGCCCAGCATTTCAAGCATGATGCACTCTGCATATCAATTAAATAAGCAGGGTGACAATATAGTGTTAACATACTCCTTTCCCAATTTGGAACCAGTCTGTTGTTCCATGTCCAGTTCTAACTGTTGCTTCTTGACCTGCATATAGATTTAACAGGAGGCAGGTCAGGTGGTCTGGTATTCTCATCTCTTTGAGAATGTTCCACAGTTTGTGGTGATCCACACAGTCAAAGGCTTTAGCAAGTCAATGAAGCAGAAATAGATATTTTTCTGGAATTCTCTTGCTTTTCTTATGATCCAATAGATTGGCAGTTTGATGTCTGGATCCTCTTCCTTTTCTAAATCCAGCTTGAACATCTGGAAGTTCTCAGCTCATGTACTGTTGAAGCCTAGCTTGGAGAATTTTGAGCATTACTTTCCTAACATGTGAGATGAGTGCAATTGTGTGGTAGTTTGAATATGTTTTGGGATAGGAATGAAAACTGACCTTTCCAGTCCTGTGGCCACTGCTGAGTTTTCCAGATTTTCTGGCATATTGATTGCAGTACATTAACAGCATCATCTTTTAGGATTTGAAATATCTCAACTGGAATTCCACCACCTCCACTAGCTTTGTTCATAATAATGCTTCCTAAGGCCCACCTGACTTCACACTGCAGGAAGTCTGACTCTAGGTGAGTGATCATACCATTGTAGTTACCTGGGTCAGTAAGATCTTTTTTGTACAGTTCTTCTGTGTATTCTTTCCACCTGTTCCTAATATCTTCTGCTTCTGTTAGGTCCATAGTGTTTCTGTCCTTTATTGTGCCCATCTTCGCATGAAATGTTCCCTTCATATCTCAAATTTTCTTAAAGAGATCTTTAGTCTTTCCCATTTTATTGTTTCCCTCTATTTCTTTGCATTTATTACTTAGGAAGGCTTTCTTATCTCTCCTTGCTATTCTTTGGAACTCTGCATTCAGATGGATATGTCTTTCCTTTCTCCTCTACTTTTTGCTTCTCTTCTTTTCTCAGCTATTTGTAAGCTTTCCTCAGACTGCCATTTTGTCTTTTTGCATTTCTTTTTCTTGGGGATGGTTTTGATCACTGCCTCCTGTACAATGTTATGAACCTCCATTCATAGTTCTTCAGGCACTCTATCAGGTTTAATCCCTTGAACCTATTTGTCACTTCCACTGTATAACTGTAAGGGATTTGATATTGGTCATACCTGAATGGTCTAGTGGTTTTCCCTACTTTCTTCAATTTAAGTCTGAATTTGGCAATAAGGAGTTTATGATCTGAGCCACAGTCAGTTCCCAGTCTTGTTTTTGCTGACTGTATAGAGCTTCACCATCTTCAGCTGCAAAGAATATAATCAATCTGGTTTCGGTATTGACCATCTGGTGATGTCCATGTGTAGAGTCTTCTCTTGTGTTGTTGGAAGAGGGTGTAATTGATGAAGTTTCAGAATCATTGGGAGAAACTCAGTAAATACTTGTTGAATGATTAAATAGAATTAAGAAAAAATGATACTATAATGACAGTCCTGTTTTCATTTTCCTGCATATGTTATCAATATTTCCAAATGTTACTTGGTATCTCTCTGGCTATTCTGACCTCCCTAATATTGATTTTCTGAATGTACAAAATCCCAGAAACAATATAATCAACCTGGCATTTTATTATACTATGGCATAATGTACCATCACCTTTTTTTTTTCAGTGCAATATTGGCTTACTGCAATATGTGCTCACTCAACAATATCAATATTTTTATCTCAAATAACTCTTTCAGGAAGATAAGCAATTTAAATAAGCCATGAATTGAAACATGCTTCTTCTACCAAACACCACATAGTATCATTGTGATTTTTAGCCCATTGAGAAGCGGGTTGGACTTTTTCCCCTTCACTGTTCTAAATACTGTTTATACATGCACTGACCTCTGTCCAGCTTTCTGTGCCACCTTAAGTCAGAGACTGTAATGAAGGAAATTTCACACAAAAGCTATGTAAGCCACGCCTTTAAGAAAAGTAACAAGAACTGGTAGTTAGCCCCTTTAGCATATTATTACTTTAAATAAAGAAGGAAGAGAGGTTCAAAGTGAGCTAGAAAGTGAAAGAGCCATTTTATAAGCACAAGGAGATAAACACTGGCTCCTTTTCTTTCTCAAACCAAAGGCACAGTGCAATAACCCTGTCTAGACAACAACAGTGTGACTACAGAAATACTGCAGCCTTGGCTCTAACATAGAAGAGAAGCAAAGTATTTTTATGCTAATTGGTACCATTAAGATATGCTGATCATTTCTACGGAGGTGTTGTTTTGTTTGTTTCAAGATAATACACTATCTTTGTGAAGAAATGACAGTCAGCATATGTGATACGTGGAGCCTTTGGACTAAATGTTCTTCCAAGGAAGCCTCCCTCCTGTGCATGCTTTGGAGAAGCACCAGGGAAGTGACAAAAAAAATAATACATGAGGTATAATATTTGGCCACATTGTATACAGCATTAGGAGTAAAGATGCAAAAAAAGTCTAGTGGAACTGACTTCAAAAGGCCTAAGAAGATAGATAAACTGAGTGTGTAGGAAAGCATAACAGTAGTTTTTTCTGGAAAACAGGAATTTTGAAAATGTTTTAAAAGGCTTAGTGTCTAGGAGAGTCCCTTAATCTCATAGGAATCCTGCACGCTGTTATTCATACTTGTAAGCTCCCTGCAGGCAGGAATAGAACATTATTTATCTATGTATTTCCAAGTGTCCTTTACAGGAAGTGCTTAGTAAATAATAATGAAGCTAACATTCATTGACTACTTAGAAAACCAGATTCTCTGCTATAAGCTTAATATAGATTATCCAACTAAATCCCATACCCCTTCAAACAGTTAAACCCTATGTTATAAAACCCTATGTTATAAAGACTTTACTGTGAGAGGTAAAGTCTTATCCAAGTTCATACAGCTACAATCTGTGGAGACAAGATTCAAGCCCAAGTAGCCGATTCCAAAGTCTTACCACTCTTTGTTGTTGTTAAGTTGCTAAGTTGTGTGGAACTCTTTGCGACCCCATGAACTGTAGCCTGCCAGGCTCTTCTGTCCATGGGATTTCCCAGGCAAGAATACTGGAGTGGGTTGCCATTTCCATCTCCACTCTTAACCCTATGCTAAATAATCGCTGACTTGAATTTCTGTTCTTAGTTCTAGAGGGGGATAATGAGTGACCTCTTCCTGATTAGGTTTCATAGGATTTTGTTTTTCATGTCATGGATAGAAAAAAACAACCTACTGTCAGAGGCAGACTCACTTTGACAAGTGAGATGCTAAGCAGATCACCTCTTTTTCCCATGTCCTACTGTTCCCAAGTGTGTGAAAAGAGGGTGGTCAAGAAAGTCAAGGGCATTGAAGAAGAATTCTTTTCTCAAAAAAAAAAAATCTGTGTGTGTGTCTGTATAGCTGGACAAAATGAGCCAGTACTGGGGATAGAGTTGGGGAAGAAGTGAGACAGGGCTATCACAAATCTCACTTTAAAATGACTAATTCCTCCTCCCTCAGGTTAAACTTGTCAGTCATTTACAAATCAGTGTGAATTACATTGATCAATTTGCTTTTCTTTTAGGGACTGAAGAATTCCTGTTGCTCTGGCCAAAGAAAGTAACAAGACACTGAGGACAAAGGCTCTGATGATAAAGTAGTTGCATTCATCAGCTCAGGCTGCCATAACAAAATACCATAGACTGGGTGGCTTACATAACAGAAATGTATTTCCTCCAGTTCTGGAGGCTGAAAGCACAAGATGAGGGTGCCAGCATGACCGGATTCTGGTGAGAGCTCTCTTCCTGGATTTCACACAGCCTCCTTCTCTCTTTGTCCTCACATGGCCTCTCCTCGGTGGGTGTGCATGGAGAGAGTAAGACATCACTCTCCCTCTTCTAAATTCACATAGTTTTTGCCAGGGTTAAAAAGGTAATGCAAACAAGCTGAGTGTGAAATCTATAATAAGCACTCAATATATAATAGTTATTATCATTAAGAAGAGATATGGAGTGGGGAGAAAAGAACACTAAGAGTTTGGAAAGGGATACAGGAAGCAAAATGAGAAGGTCCCCAAATCTTCATTCCCTTTTCCCTTCTATTGGGAGCCCTAGTGTCATCAAATAGGTAACCAGAAATCTTCTTGATTAAACATGATAGTAAGATATCAAGGTTTCCTAAAAAATAATAACACTAGTTTGTTAGGAAGAACACAGTAAGTTGTAAGCTTTAGAAGTCATCAATTGGTTGAAATTACTTTCCAGTATTTCTGAAGCTTCTTTATTTCTTATGCTTTTACTCTTCTATAATACAAAGGTAATTTACAGATTTATTTAAATATGGCTATCGTGACTTTGGTGTATAAAGCCTATTGATTCATATGAAGGAATATAATGAAAGAAACTGTTTCTTTCGTTTTGAAATGTGAGATAAGGTATGACACTGATGGTTGTCACACTGAGAAGATGTGTTACACCTTTTTAATTCAATTCACCATTTGCTGCAATACCCTAAGTGGCATCCCTGTTTGAATGCTCAAGGGTACTGAAATGTAGTATTTGAGGGGGATAGCTCTGCTCTCCAGCTCTGTGGTACTGGTGGTGGTTTAGTCACTAAGTTGTGTCTGACTCTTGCAACCCCCTGGACTAGCCTGCCAGGCTCCTTTATCCATGGGATTTCCCAGACAAGAATATTGGAGTGAGTAGCCATTTCCTTCTCCAGGGCTCTTCCCCACCCAAGGATGGAACCCGCATCTCCTACACTGACAGCAAGCAGATTCTTTACTACTGAGCCACTAGAGAAGCCCTTTTCACAATCTAGTCGTATCCCAATGTATACAGAGAAACTCATTCTCAATTCTCGGTACTATGAGTTGAGTATAGAGCATTATATTTTATTATCTCTTCTCAGAGATCACCTATCCATGCTAATATCACTGGTCCTGGGTAGCTTCTAATTTTCCCCCTTTAAAACATTAGAAATATTTCAAAGTGTCCCTTGGTTTCCCACTACTTGTAAAGTATTCTAAACATTTTCTCATTGTACCAGTTGTTGCCTTTGACTCATTTTTAGGGAGATCTAGTGTGTTTTTCTGTATGAGGTCAAAAGAGATGGCAAGTTGGACATGAGTTAGCAACATGTAGCTGCTGGGATCCTGGGAGCACAACTCTGCAAAGTACCAGCCTTGTCCCATTTAACACATTAGTGAGAAATAAAGAAAATAAAAAAACGTTCATTCTATTTGAGGCAACAGTTATAAATATGAAGTGAATACAACAAAACCCAGCATTTTCCACCCTGTTTCTTTCTAATGTATATAGTTTAGGTTATACAGTAAAAATAATTCAAATTTTATCTTTTTAAATACTTAAAGATTAAAATGGATGTCCCCCTCAAAAAAATTAGAAATAAAAGTTAAAGTGAGTGTTAAATACCCAATAGATCAAAGCATCAGCAATACACAAGCTACTTGTGCGATATTGCAAATTTGAGTCCAATAAAGTGAAATTTTGAAATAAAGAAAGCCATACAAATTTTTGGTTTCCCAGTGCATACGAAAGTTATGTTTACACTATACAATAGTCTATCAAGTGCATAATAGCATTATGTCTAAAAAAAGAACATATATTCATTTAAAATATTTTACTGCTAAAAAATGCTAACCATCATTTAATAATGCAGGGTTGCCACAAACATTCAGTTTATAAAAATGCAGTACCTGGAAAGTACAATAAAGTGAAAGACAATAACATAAGGCATGCTAAGGCTAGAAAGAGTTATGCAATACATTACTATATCCAAAGGAAGAAGGTATGATTAATAGGACCACTGGTCAACACAGAAACAGAATCAGAGACAACTACAGATCCAAGTAGGAGGATTTTAGCCTACAAATTTCATTCACTCAACAATTTTTTATGGAGTTCCTATTAGATGTTTTTAAAATTTATTTTAAGGAATATAGTTGATTTACAACTCTCTGTTAATTTATGCTGCATAGCAAAATTATTCAGTTAAACAAATATATATATACATTCTTTTTCATATTCTTTTCCATTATGATTTATCACAGAATATTGAATGTAGTTACCTGAGCTATTGGCTTCCCAGGTGGCAGTAGTGGTAAAGAACCGACCTGCCAGTGAAGGAGACATAAGACATGTGGGTTTGATCCTTGGGTCAGAAAGGTTCCTGGAGGAGGGCATGGCAACCCACTCCAGTATTCTTGCCTGGAGAATCTCATGAACAGAGGAGTCTGGCAGGCTACAGTTCATAGCGTCACAAAGAGTTGGACATGACTGAAGCGACTTAGCATGCACCTGAGCTATGGTGTAGGATCTTGTTGTTTATTCATTCTACACACAACACTTTGCATCTGCTAACACAAACCCCCAATTCATTCCTCCCACACACTCCCTCCTCCTTGGCAACCACAAGTCTTTTCTCTATGTCTGTGAATCCTACTAGATATTTTTTAGTTCTGAGGACACCATAGTTAATAAAGAAGATAAGGTCCCTCCCCTCTCATCAACATGGTAGATAAGAGGAACAAGCAATACAGAAGGAAAGAAATCAGAATTCTCCAACTGTTAAAAAGTGTCATAAATAAAAAACAAACAAAAAAATGTGTCATGAAGAAGACAGGCCACACCCCAATGTCCATTGCAGAAAGTCCAAACTACCCCACAATTGCACTCATTTCATATGCTAGCAAAGTAATGCTCAAAACTCTCCAAGCCAGTCTTCAATGGTACGAGAACTAAGAACTTCCAGATATTCATGCTGATTTAGAAAAGGAAGAGGAACCAGAGATCAAACTGCCAACGTCCATTGGATCAGAGAAAAAGCAAGCGAGTTCCAGAAAAACATCTACTTCTACTTCATTGACTATGCTAAAGCCTTTGACTGTGTGGATCACAACAAACTGTAGAAAATTCTTAAAAAGATAGGAATACCAGATCACCAACCTGCCTTCTACCAAACCTATATGCAGGTCAAGAAGCAACAGTTAGAACTGGACATGGAACAACAGACTGGTTCCAAATTGGAAAAGGAGTATATATCAACGCTGTATATTGTCACCCTGCTTATTTAACTTATGTGCAGAGTACATCATGCTTGAAATGCTGGGCTGGATGAGGCACAAGCTGGAATCAAGATTGCCAGGAGAAGTATTAATAACTTCAGATATGCAGATGGCACCACCCTTATGAAGAGCCTCTTGATGAAAGTGAAAGAGGAAAGTGAAAAAGCTGGCTTAAAACTCAACATTCAAATAATGAAGATCATGGAATCCAGTCCCATCACTTCAAGGTAAATAGATGGGAAAACAATGGAAACAGTGACAGACTTTATTTCCCTGGGCTCTAAAATTACTACAGATGGTGACTGCAGCCATGAAATTAAAAGACCCTTGCTCCTTGGAAGAAAAGCTAAGACAAACCTAGACAGCATATTAAAAAGCAGAGACATTACTTTGCCAACAAAGGTCTGTATAGTCAAAGCTATGGTTTCTCCAGTAGTCATGTATGGATGTAAGAGTTGGACCATAAAGAAGGCTGAGTGCTGAAGAATTGATGCTTTTGAACTGTGATATTGGAGAAGACTCTTGAGAGTCCCTTGGACTATAAGAAGATCAAATCAGTCAATCCTAAAGGAAATCAATCCTGAATATTCATTAGAAGGTCTGATGCTGAAGCTGAAGCTCCAATACTTTGACCACCTGATGGGAGAAGTCAACTCATTTGAAAAGACCCCGATGCTGGGAAAGATTAAAGGCAGGAGGAGAAGTGGATGACAGAAGACAAGATGGTTGGATGGCATTGCTGACTCGATGGACATAAGTTTGAGTAAGCTCTGGGAAACAGTGAAGGACAGGTAAGCCTGGCATGCTGCAGTCCATGGGGTCGCAATGTGTTGGACACGACTGAGTGACTGAACAACAGTTTACAATAACCAAGACATGAAAGCAACCTAAATACCCATCGACAGAAGAATGGATACAGAAGATGTGGTACATATACACAATGGAGTATTCTTCAGCCATAGAATAATGAAGTAATGCCACTTGCAGCAACATGGATGGACCCAGAGACTTTCATACTAAGCGAAGTAAGACAGACAGAGACAAATACCATATGATATCTCTTATATGTGGAATCTAATTTTTAAAATGATACAAATGAATTATTTCCAAAACAGACTTACAGATATCATAAATAAACTTATGATTACCAAAAAGGAATTGCCGGAGAGAGGAGGTAAGTCAGGCGCTTGGGATGAGCATACACACACTACTATATATATATATATATATAAGACAGGTAATAAATAAGAACTTTCTGAATAACATGAGGCTTCTCTGGTGGCTCAGATGGTAAAGAATCTACCTGCAATGTGGGAGACCTGGGTTCAATTGCTGGGTCTGGAAGACGCCCTGGAGAAGGGAATGGCTACCCACTCCAGTATTCTTGCCCAAAGAATTCTATGGACATACGAGCCTGACAGGCTGCAGTCCATGGGGATCACAAACAGTCAGGCACGACTGAGTGACTAACATACTGAATAACAGAGGGAACTATCTCAATATTCTGTGATAACCTAGATGAGGAAAGAATCTAAAAAAGAATGAATATATGTACATGTAAAATTGAATCACTTTTCTGTATATCTGAAATTAACACAGCATTGTACATCAACTACACTCCAACAAAATTAAATAGATAAATATATTAAAATATTAAAAATATAAAAAGAAGACAAGCCAAAGAGTAACGGTTAATAGAGAAATGTGTATGGAAGCAGGAGAGGGATACTTTAAATTGATTTTGTGCAGTTTTTTTAATTGAAATATATTTGATTTACAATGTGTTATTTTCAGGTATACAGCAAAGTGATTCAGTTATATACATACATAATATATATAATACATGCATAATATAATCATATCCGTAGGATATGTATATATTTTTTTCAGTCTTTCCCCTCATAAGTTATTACAAAATATTGAGTATAGTTCCCTATGCTATACAACAGGTCTTTGTTGGTGATCTATTTTATAGACAGTAATGTGTATGTGCTAATCCCAAACTCCTAATTTATTCTTTCCCTATCTTTTCCCTTTGGTAACCATGAGTTTGTTTTCTATGACTGTGATTCCATTTTTGTTTTGCATATAAATTCATTTGTATCATTTCTTTTAGATTCCAAATATAACTGATATCATATGATATTTGTCTTTCTCTGTTTGGCTTACTTCATTTAGTATGATAATCTCTAAATCCATCCACGTTGCTGCAAATGGCATTATTTCATTCTTTTTATGGCTGAGTATTATTCCATTGTAAATATATAATTCACATCTTCTTTATCCCTTCATCTGTCAGTGGACATTCAAATTGTTTTTATATCTTGCTTATGGTAAATAGTATGCAAAAGTCTTCAACAAAATACTAGCAAACCAAATACAAGAATACATTAAAAGGATCATACACCAGGATCAAGTGGGATTCATCTCAGGGATGCAAGGATTTTTCAATATCTAAAAATCAATCAGCATGATATATCACATTAACAGACTGAAGAGTAAAAACTATTTGATCATCTCAATAGATGCAGAAAAAGCTTTTAATAAAATTCAATATCCATTTATGATAAAAACTCTTCAGAAAGTGGGCATAGAGGAAATCTACCCCAACATAATAAAGGTCATACATGACACACCTAACATCATACTCAATGGTGAAAAGCTGAACGCATTTCCTCTAAGATCAGAAACAAGAAAAGGATGTCCACTCTCACCACTTGCATTAACATACTTTTGGAAGTCCTAGCCACAGCCATCAGAGAAGAAAAAGAAATTTAAAAATCCATATTGGAAAAGAGAAGTAAAACTGTCACTGTTTGCAGATGGCATGATACAATATATAGAAAATCCTAAAAACTTTACCAGAAAACTACTAGAGCTCATTAATGAATTTAATGAAGTTGCAAGATAAAAAATTAATACACAGAAATATGTTGCATTTCTATATACTAACAATGAAAGATAAGAAAGAGAAATTAAGGAAACAATCCCATTTACCATTGCATTAAAAAGAATAAAATATCCAGAAATAAACATACCTAAGGAGGCAAAAGACCTGTACTCCAAAAACTGTAAGACACTGATGAAAGAAATAAATAATGACACAAACAGATAGAAAGATAGATTGGAAGATTCGATATTATCAAAATAATCATACTACCCAAGGCAATCTATGGTTTTGTGTAGATATAAATGAATATACAAATTATGTATTTGTATACATATATAGCAATGGCTTAAATGAGATAAAGTTTATTTCTCTTTTATTTAAAAGACGCCTGTAAGTAGACAACCCATGAAAAGTTTACAGACTCACAAATTCATCAGGCACTCACACTTTCCAGATCTCTGCTCCAACAGAAAAATGCAAATCCAAAATGAATGCCTTTTTCTCCATGATTAAAGATAGTTGCTAGAGCCCAGTCACCACACTTGATGTTCCAGGGAGATGGGGAGAAAGAAGGATGAACCTCCTCCCTTTTAGGGATTGTTTTCAAAGCACCACATTATACTTTGGCTTACATTTCTTTGGTCAGAATATCTACTTACAGAGAACCTGGTTAATATAGCTGTTTGGCTGTATGCCAAAGTATTTAACAAGGGAAGAAAGGTAAATGGAATATTGGGAAGCAAAAAGCATTCTTGCCAAAAGTGGTCAGGGAAGGCTTCACTGATAAGTTAGCACATGGCTTGAGGCCTCAGTGATGAGAAGAAGGTAGTCATGAAGACCTGGAAGTAGGCATTTTAATAAGAGAGAAAGATGAGTACAAAATCCCTAAAGTGTGAATGAATTCTGTGTATCTTTGAATCAAAAGAAAACTAGGACACTGATGAAAACTGAATGAGGGAAAGGGTACTACAGAATGAAATTAGGAGATTAGTATGTTAGACCTTATAATAAATAGTTCAGAGAAATAAGTTTAGAATAGAGTATGTTCAGTTCTCTTGAAAGGGCTATGCTCATTGTAATATGGATAGACAAGATCATCCTTGAATCTGAGACCATCAAACACCTGATTTATCTTCATTCCCTTGTCATGAATAGTCTTCTAATTCTACATGCTCCATCAATAAAGTGACTTATGATTCTTGAGTCTTCGTCTCATTCTCATTCCTCCTCCTCCTACTTCCTTAGCAGATTTTCCCAACTGCTGCACTGGGGTGCCTGGGCTAAAGAAGATCATGTAGGTGTGTTATGAACAGAGATACAATTCAAGGTACTAAAATCTTAAATTCCCTCAAAATAAACATATTGGTCAATTAATATAAGATTTCATTCTCAGCTCCCTAGAAAAATATTCAGGAAAGACTATCCTAACCTTTGTTTGCAATAAAATAAACAGTTCAACAGTTTCCCTTCTGCTTCTTCCACATTTCATATAAGGATTTGTCTAACATGTTCCCATCTGCAAAGAGAGGGGAAAGGGAACAGCTGGAGGGGCTGTCTCTTCTTCCAGCATTTGCTCTCTATAAGCTTTGACAATTTGAGTCATAGACCTTCCAGAAAGTTTAGCTGTTTAAAAATGGATCTGGATTTCCAAGAGGAGATCAGCAGGGCTATTAACAAAATAATGCCCTATAAGGTTAGTGTCTCAAAGGTCTTTCATTGTCTCTATATATATCACTCACTTACACACTCAAACACACACACACACACACACACACATACAATTGCATATATTTATATACCTATGCAATAGCTACACCAGGCCAAGTAATTGGCATATGACTTTTTTTTTTAACACATTTGTAGAACCTGGCTGGGCATTGTAGAGAACAAGTTTAAGTCAAGGATTAATTAACCAAATAATGGAGTTTAAAACAACATACACAGAAAAGGAGGTCACTCAAAGAACTACAGAACAAAGGAGAAGCTGCCACAGAGGAAAAGTCAAACTTTGATTAAATAAGTGAATAATGATAGTGATTATTATACATGCAATTGTTGAACATTAACTACATACTAGATAAAGTACTAAGCATTTAAATTACCTTATCTCAATTAATAATAATAACCCCAAGAGACAGGCACTATTATTACACCTGATTTATAGTTAAAGAAACTGAGTACTATAAAGATTAAATCTCTTGCCAAGTCTGAGAACTAGTAAGTGATAGAGCTGGACTCAATCCAGATCTGTCTCACTCTAAATCCTATTCTCTAACAACTTCTTATGCTTATTATTAGTCGCTCAGTGGTGTCCGACTTAGTCGTGTGACCCCATGGACTGAAGCCTGCCAGGCTCCTCTGTCCATGGAATTTTCCAGGCAAGAATACTGGAGTGGGTTGCCATTTCCTTCTCCAGGGGATTTTCCCAACCCAGGGATCGAACCCCGGTCTCCTGCAATGCAGGCAGATCCTTACATGATGCTAATATGCAAGACAGGGTAGAAAAAGAGGAGAGACTAAACTTAAGCTATATTAAAAGTTTATTTCTACTGGATTATATTCTTATCACACCTCACATGGATTATCATGTCAAATTTAGGAACCAAATTTAATGACACAGACTTATAAAATTAGGAGGTATTGTCTTCAACCACTCCTAGCTATATGACCTTGGCCAGTTACATAGGAACCTCAATTTCTTCATCTGAAATGGGTAAAGAATCTACAAAGTTGATGTGAAGATTAAAGTTAATGTGTGTGAAATGAAAAACAGTGTCTGGTATAGACTAAGCAGAAAAGGCAATAAAAATATGGCAACCCATAGATTTACTATTATTATTCCAAGAAGAGAATGACTAGGATATTGATCATATTTTCTGAACATTAGCATGAGCTGTGAATTCATCCTTTCTAAGGAAGTGGTTTTATTATTATTTTTCATTCTCCTACAAATTATAATTCTTTTTTTAAATTTAAATTTATTTATTTTAATTGGAGGCTAATGAGTTTACAATATTGTATTGGTTTTGCCATACATCAACATGAATCCACCATGGGTGTACACGTGTTCTCCATCCTGAACCCCCTTCCCACCTCCCTCCCTGTACCATCCCTCTGGGTCATCCCAGTGCACCAGCCCCAAGCATCTTAACAAGCTCAAAGTTGGGCTCTTCTGAGGCAAACAAGATAAATCTTATAAATCTAGTAATTTTACATTCCCCAGGGAACTGAGAAGGATTCTTTCCAGTCTCTTGTCAAAATTATCTCTGGGAAAAAATGGATAATGGAAAGGAGTCCCAGTGGCTGCTGATAGGCTGCCAAGTTCAACACCCGTATCTCTTCAAAGGTCTAACCCATAAAGAAATATCATTTTCTATCTTGACTGACAGCATTTATCTTGGATTTCAAAGCATCAAAGGACAACTGGTCCCCAATATGTTTTGTGAAATGATACTAATGTGTTCAATGATCTGCACTTGAGAGGCTGTATTTCTAAAGCTGACAGACTCTAAGAAATCCCACTAGTGAAGTTCATTTTCAATGTCATCTACATTTGAAAAGGCACCTATTAATCACATCTGTAAATGTATTTATAGTCTAAAGCTGATGCAGTATTGAAGATGGTGGCCTTCATCTAGATGGAGACACCTAAGAGAAAGGTATTAGAAATGAGCTCACCTCATTAGAAATGAGAAATGGCATTCAGCTCAATCTTATTTCTAGGCCCAGAATGAGTTCTGCTGCTGTGTGCTGTGCTTAGTCGCTCAGCTGTGTCTGACTCTTTGTGACCCCATGGACTGTAGCCTGCCAGGCTCCTCTGTCCATGGGGATTCTCCAGGCAAGAATACTGGAATGGGTTGTCATGCCCTCCTCCAGGGGATTTTCCCAATCCAGGGATCGAACCCAGGTCTTCCATATTGCAGGCCGATTCTTTACCAGCTAAGCCACTAGGGAAGCCCATGAACACTGGAGTGGGTAGCCTACCTCTACTCCAAGGGATCTTCCCAACCCAGGAATCGAATCGGGGTCTCCTGCACTGTAGGCAATTTCTTTAGCAGCTCAACCAACAGGGAAGCCCAGAATGAGTTCAAGGGGCAGAAAAATAAGACTGTAAGATAAAAAGCAAGTCTTCTCACTCCTCTTTCTACTGCCACCATAGAAACCACTATACTTTCTGTGCAGTTTCTCCATAGGAATATCCTTGCCTTAGATTCTGTCAACCAAATGCCTCAAACATGACTTCTTCCATGAAATTTGCCTCTCTTCTACTGATATCATATCCATCAGATGTAAAATCTGGACTATTGATTCACCAAAAAACTTCTTAAAAAGTGAGACTGATACCAAGAATGGTAAGAGAAGTCATTAGATAGCACTGAATCACATAGTGAGAATGGCATTCTAAATTCTTTTTCTAATTTTCTGATTTGTTAAGAAACAAGTCTCAGTGCCATGCTAATATGTCATGAGCATCTCTCCAACACTCGCTAAGCTTTTTTTTATAAAGACTTAGACTCAGAGCCAAGGAACAGGCAACACTACCTAGATAGAATTTAATAACACTATTTTGTTTATATCATTTTTATTTTTAGTTACTGTCTTTTTATGGCAAGTGAACTGGTTTTCCATTTATAGTACTAAGATGAAGTTTAATTTCTTAATTCATTTACTTGAATTATTAAAGTTAAAAAGATGGATCAACTGTAAAGATGGTATACAGATAAGAAGGAAATTATGAAGGTGAGTTGAAAATGATGAGATGAGAGATACTAGTTATTATATAATCTGGAAACAGAAGATTTAAAAATATATTCCTCTACTACCCTAAAGCAGAGCTAACCTCTCCCTCATGTGTGGTTACACTGCCTTGTTTGTGCCTCACACACCATGAATTCATCTTTTTTGAGTTGTAGTAGGTACGTTTCTCATTTTCTCTAAATAGAGTTAGCTCCTGGAAGTCTTGCTGATATGTGCAGATCCCCTCTTTGTAATATAAAAGTACATTCTCTGAATATTTGTTGAATAGGGAACCTGTTTCATCTTGATCCCACCTGCAGAATACTGATAATTACTTTAAGTATCCTCAGGACCCAAATAGAAGAAGGTTTCTCTATACCACATGGTTTTCATCACTTTATTTAAATATCAGTCAATAAACAGTAAAATAGACTTATTAAACTTCTACTATGGGACATCACCAAGATGGAGACACAAATTATTCCTGACACTGCTTCTCCTTAAAAGAAGAACAATTATATACCTGTGGCGGATTCATTTTGATATTTGGCAAATCTAATACAGTTATGTAAAGTTTAAAAATAAAATAAAATTAAAAAAAAAAAAAAAAAAAAAAAGAAGAACAATTAATAACTATTCAAGAACAAGATACCACTGAGAGAATCCTAGAACATGGGGGTGAGACTAAAGCATACCTTGTACCACAAAGACCAAGATAGACTCTCTTGAAAGGGTAAAAGAAATGGCTACATGATGACTGCATTGCCCCTCCTCCAGACCAGTACAGTTCCTCCAGTGGAAAAGAGAACCCAGGAGTACAACCAGCACTGCCTTAAGCATTGTGGGTTACTTTGTGGGAGTCCCTACTCTGATTGTGTACCACAGGGATTGCAGGGGATCTGTAGGGCTCAAGAACTGGGAATCTGACTGTGATGGAGAAGAGGGAAGGGGCTTGCATCCATCAGCACATGGTCTTGGCAGACCAGTTCATACCTGCAGTACCCAAGTAGTAATCCCAACCAGTGGCTTTGCTAATCTGCAGAACCAAATCAGAGGTGCACTCTGACCTGACAACTAGGTAGGGTACAGTTTTGCCTGATTTGGGTCCTCAAATGAGGAATTTTGTCAACTCTAGATCTCAGTTTATCTATATCCAGACGAAGAGCTGAATCACAGTGCCAACCACTTTCGCTCTACCTGGCCAGAAGAGCTAGAGACAACTCCTAGAATCAGTGTGGTCCAGTGGCAATCAAGCCAAGAGGTGAATGAGCACAGATGATCGCCCTCCAGAGCAAAGCTGCCCTGGGGCATAAAGTGTTTCTATGCTATGCACAGGCAGGGGGATTAATTCATAGTCCAAGGCTGAAAGTAGCTCCCAGACCCCTCCCAACCAGAGAACCTCAAAAATTTGAGAGAAACCTGGAACAGCCCCTCTCTCTCCCACCTAGGCAAGGGAGCTGACACGGAGCCCAATTACTGTGGGAGAGTATGGAGACATAGCCCTGTCTAACTGAGAGGGCTTGAGACAATTTCCGAAAGTTGTACAGCCTAGAAGCACCCATGTGGAGAGGCAGGCAGGCAGCACTGATAGTTTTGCAAAGTCGGTGACCCTGTTTGGTTAGGAAACTTGAGCTGCAAGTCAGCTTATCAGATCAGATCAGATCAGATCAGTCGCTCAGTCATGTCAGCTTAAGACAACAGGTAAAAGTCTTTTCCTGGCTTTAGAGCTGCTTCTCCCAATGCACCCAGGCAGGGAATCTATGTTGTAGCCACATTTATTGCTAAATACAGCCTTCAGCTTGTCTGACCAGAGGACCTAACCACAACACACAGAGAGCTGCATAGCCCATTCAGCAGTCAGAGGAACAAAAAGAAAAAGAATGAAAAAGAGTGTAAAAAGCCTACAGGAATTACAGAAAACAACAAAAAGAAACATTTGCAAAATAGGAATTTTAGAAAGAGAAAAGAGAAAGGAACAGCAAGTAAAATAATAATGACTGAAAAATTCCCTCACCTGGTCAAAAAAATGGACATCCAGATCCATGTTCCCAAAGTCTACATCAAGACACATGAAATTAAATTTTCAAAAACAAAAGACAAAAAAAAAAAAAAAAAAATTTAAGAGCAGCAAGAAAAAAGAGAGAAGTTACATACAAGGGAACATTATAAGACTATCAGCAGATTTTTCAACAAAAATTTCAGGCCAGGAAGAAATGGAATGATATATTCAAAATATAGAAAGAAAATAAATATTAACAAGAATTCTATTCCTAGCAAAGTTGTATTTCAGAAACAAAGGAGGGATAAAGACTTTCCTAAACAAGCAAAAGTTGACAGAGTTCATTACCACATTATAAGAAATGCTAAAGGAAGTTCTTTGAGTGGCAGTAAAAGAACACTAGTGAACATTATAAAAATATTAAAAGGTAGTATAAATATCATTGATATTGATAAATATATAGTCATAATTAGATTCTGCAATATGCTAATCATGGTGTATAATTCACTTACAACTCTCATTTTAAAAAAGTTTTAAAAAACTACTAAAAACAACATATACACAATAATCTATTATTAGTTACACAATTTATTTTTTAAAAAAACATGTAAATTTTAAAAGTAAAAACCTAAAATGTGAGGGGGAAAAGAAGAAAAAGTGTTAAGTTTATAAATTCTATTGAAGTTAAATTGTCATCAGTTTAAAATATGGTGCTATAAGTTTAAGCTATTTCATGCAAGCCCCATGGTAACTACAAGGTAAAATCCTGTCATAGTTGTACAATTAATTCTTTGACAATAAAGAACTCAAAGAATACTGATACCAAAAGCTATCAAAGCAAAAAAGACAGCAGAATAAGAAATAGGAACAATGAATCTACAAAACAGCCAGAAAACAATTTTTTAAATGACAATAGTAAGTTCCTAGCTGCATAGTTACTTTAACGTAAACAGATTAAGTTCTCCAGTTAAAAGACATAGAATGGCTGAATGAATTTTAAAAAGCAAAACAAGATCTAACAATATGCTGCCCACAAGAAATTCATTTTAGCCTTAAGTATACACATAGACTGAGAGTAAAAGAAAGGAAAATGACATTTCAAGAAAATGGTAACAAACAAAATAGACTGTAAGCTAAAAGTGATTTAAAAAAAAAAAAGATAGGAGGGGCATTATATCATGATAAAGAGGTCGATACATCAACAAAGATGTATCAATTTTAAATATGTACGTGCCCAACATCAGAGCACCTAAATATTTGAAGTAAAAATTAACAGAGCAGATAAGAAAAAAATAGTAACACTGTAAGTGTTGGGGACTGTAATACCCTGCTCTCAACAATGCACAGATCATCCAAACAACACACAGATCATCCAAACAAAGAATCAATTAGGAAACCATGGATTTGAACAATACTATAGGAGCAGCGGCTGCGCTTTGCTGGAGCAGCCGTGAAGAGATACCCCACATCCAAGGTAAGAGAAACCAAAGTAAGACAGTAGGTGTTGCAAGAGGGCATCAGAGAGCAGACACACTGAAACCATAAACTAGATTGACAGAAAACTAGTCGATCTAATCACACGGACCACAGCTTTGTCTAACTCAATGAAACTAAGCCATGCCGTGTAGGGCCACCCAAGATTGGAGGGGCATGGTGGAGAGGTCTGACAGAATGTGGTCCACTGGAGAACGGAATGGAAAACCACTTCTGTATTCCTGCCTTGAGAACCCCATGAACAGTATGAAAAGGCAAAATGATAGGATACTGAAAGAGGAACTCCCCAGGTCGGTAGGTGCCCAATATGCTACCGGAGATGAGTGGAGAAATAACTCCAGAAAGAATGAAGGGGTGGAGCCAAAGCAAAAACAACACCCAGTTATGGGTGTGACTGGTGATAGAAGCAAGTTCCAATGCTGTAAAGAGCAATACTGCATAGGAACCTGGAATGTTAGGTCCATGAATCAAGGCAAATTGGAAGTGGTCAAACAGGAGATGGCAAAAGTGAATGTCAACATTCTAGGAATCAGCAAACTAAAATGGACTGGAATGGGTGAATTTAACTCAGATGACCTTTATATCTACTACTGTGGGCAGGAGTCCCTTAGAAGAAATGGAATAGCCATCATAGTCAACAAAAGAGTTTGAAATGCTGCACTTGGATGCAATCTCAAAACGACAGCATGATCTCTGTTCGGTTCCAAGACAAACCATTCAATATCACAGTAATCCAAGTCTATGCCCCAACCAGTAATGCTGAAGAAGCTGAAGTTGAATGGTTCTATGAAGACCTACAAGACCTTTTGGAACTAACACCCAAAAAAGATGTCCTTTTCATTATAGGGGACTGGAATGCAAAAGTAGGAAGTCAAGAAATACCTAGAGTAACAGGCAAATTTGGCCTTGGAATACGGAATGAAGCAGGGCAAAGGCTAACAGAGTTTTGTCGAGAGAACACACTGGTCATAGCAAACACCCTCTTCCAACAACACAAGAGAAGACTCTACACATGGACATCACCACATGGTCAACACCGAAATCAGATTGATTATATTCTTTGCAGCCAAAGATAGAGAAGCTCTATAGAGTCAGCAAAAACAAGACCGGGAGTTGACTGTGGCTCAGATAATGAACCCCTTATTGCCAAATTCAGACTTAAATTGAAGAAAGTAGGGAAAACCACTAGACCATTCAGGTATGACCTAAATAAAATCCCTTATGATTATACAGTGGAAGTGAGAAATAGATTTATGGGCCTAGATCTGATAGAAAGAGTGCCAGATGAACTATCTGGACAGAGGTTTGTGATATTGTACAGGAGACAGGGATCAAGACCATTCCCATGGAAAAGAAATGCAAAAAAACAAAATGGCTGTCTGGGGAGGCCTTACAAATAGCTGTGAAAAGAAGAGAAGCGAAAAGCAAAGGAGAAAAGGAAAGATATAAGCATCTGAATGCAGAGTTCCAAAGAATAGCAAGGAGAGAAGAAAGCCTTCCTCAGCAATCAATGCAAAGAAATAGAGAAAAACAACAGAATGGGAAAGACATGAGATCTCTTCAAGAAAATTAGAGATACCAAGGGAACATTTCATGCAAAGATGGGCTCGATAAAGGACAGAAATGGTATGGACCTAACAGAAGCAGAAGATATTAAGAAGAGGTGGCAAAAAAGATCTTCACGACCCAGATAATCACGATGGTGTGATCACTCACTTAGAGCCAGACATCCTGGAATGTGAAGTCAAGTGGGCCTTAGAAAGTATCACTACGAACAAAGCTAGTGGAGGTGATGGAATTCCAGTTGAGCTATTTCAAATCCTGGGAGATGATACTGTGAAAGTGCTACACTCAATATGCCAGCAAATTTGGAAAACCCAACAGTGGCCACAGGACTGGAAAAGGTCAGTTTTCATTCTAATCCCAAAGAAAGGCAATGCCAAAGAATGCTCAAACTACTGCACAATTGCACTCATCTCACATGCTAGTAACCACTAAGTTGCTTCAGTCGTGTCTGACTCTGTGCAACCCCATAGACGGCAGCCCACCAGGCTCCCCGGTCCCTGGGATTCTCCAGGCAAGAACACTGGAGTGGGTTGCCATTTCTTTCTCCAATGGATGAGAGAGAAAAGTGAAAGTGAAGTCACTCAGTAGTGTCCGACTCCTAGCGACCCCATGGACTGCAGCCCACCAGGCTCCTCCATCCATGGGATTTTCCAGGCAAGAGTACTGGAGTGGGGTGCCATTGCCTTCTCCACATGCTAGTAAAGTAATGCTCAAAATTCTCCAAGCCAGGCTTCAGCAATACGTGAACCGTGAGCTTTCAGATGTTCAAGCTGGTTTTAGAAAAGGCAGAGGAATCAGAGATCAAATTGCCAACATCTGCTGGATCATGGGAAAAGCAAGAGAGTTCCAGAAAAACATCTATTTCTGCTTTATTGACTATTCCAAAGCCTTTGACTGTGTGGATCACAATAAACTGTGGAAAATTCTGAAAGAGATGGGAATACCATACGACCTGACCTGCCTCTTGAGAAATCTGTATGCAGGTCAGGAAGCAACAGTTAGAACTGGACATGGACAACAGACTGGTTCCAAATAGGAAAAGGAGTATGTCAAGGCTGTATATTGTCACCCTGCTTATTTAACTTATATGCAGAGTACATCATGGGAAACACTGGGCTAGAAGAAGCACAAGCTGGAATCAAGATTGCCGGGAGAAATATCAATAACCTCAGATATGCAGATGACACCACCCTTGTGGCAGAAAATGAAGAGGAACTAAAAAGCCTCTTGAGGAAAGTGAAAGAGGAGAGTGAAAAAGTTGGCTTAAAGCTCAACATTCAGAAAACGAAGATCATGGCATCCAGTCCCATCACTTCATGGGAAATAGATGGGGAAACAGTGGAAACAGTGTCAGGCTTTATTTTGGGGGGCTCCAAAATCACTGCAGACGGTGATTGCAGCCATGAAATTAAAAGACACTTACTCCTTGGAAGGAAGTTATGACCAACCTAGATAGCATATTCAAAAGCAGAGACATTACTTTGCCAACAAAGGTCCATCTAGTCAAGGCTATGGTTTTTCCAGTGGTCATGTATGGATGTGAGAGTTGGACTGTGAAGAAAGCTGAGCGCCAAAGAATTGATGCTTTTGAACTGTGGTGTTGGAGAAGACTCTTGAGAGTCCCTTGGACTGCAAGGAGATCCAACCAGTCCATCCTAAAGGAGATCAGTCCTGGGTGTTCTTTGGAAGGAATGATGCTAAAGCTGAAACTCCAGTACTTTGGCCACCTCATGCGAAGAGTTGACTCATTGGAAAAGACTCTGATGCTGGAAGGGACTGGGGGCAGGAGGAGAAGGGGACGACAGAGGATGAAATGGCTGGATGGCATCACTGACTCGATGGACGTGAGTCTGAGTGAACTCCGGGAATTGGCGGTTGACAGGGAGGCTGGCGTGCTGCCATTCATGGGGTTGCAAAGAGTTGGACATGACTAAGCGACTGAACTGAACTGAACTGAAGTGATTTAGCACCCATGCACTCACAATGAGAACAAAGGAGTTTGAATCTGAGGCAGTAAATTAGTAACACAGTAACAAAGTTTGTTTATAAAGCTTTCTTGACACTAAATTCCCTTCTACCCTCCTGGTTCAGGAAGGGTACCTTTCACATGGAAGATTTATTTCCTTCTTGCAAGTGGATAAAGGAGGGTCAGGTGTCCTTCTGGCACCAGCCCTTTCTTAAGTAACTTTAAAATAATCAATATTCCAAAGTGGTATATTTTACTTCCCTTCACTATCCACACCCTTTCTACTAGAGAATTCAAATGCATTCATGACATTTGCTACTAGTTATTAATTATTAGTTAAATCTCTCAAGTTCTGACTTCTCTCCCAAATTCTAGTCACATCTTCTTATCTCCAATTCTATGTCTTGCTAGGATCATATAAACAATCCAGGGACATGACATTTTCCCCCAAATCAATATCAATCCCTGGTTTCCTTTTGTTTTTTAATAGAAGTAAACCATTCTCTTACAGATGACTCAAAATCTTGGAATCACCAATGGTTTCTCTCTTCAGCTGACTATATTTAATCCTCACCAAGCACTGCTGATTCGTCCTTGCTCCTCTTCCTAATTTCTATTATAACTTGTTTCCCATGTTTCTGGTTTCCAGATAGGGCCACATATTGCTTCACACCTAGACAATTCCAACACCTTCCTTATTAGGATCTCTGTCAAAACTCTCCCATTTCTCACACACCCTGCACATGCCTACTAGAATAATCCTGCTAAAATATTACTTTAATCAGGAAACTCCCACAATCAAAAAAAAAAAGTAATCAAAGATTTTTGAAGATATTTTTGTCTAAAAAAAATAAAGCTCAGATTTCACATTCAGGTCCTCTACAATCCATTTCCAATCCAAGACTATTATTTTGAGACTGTCTATATATACAAGGACTTCCTTTGTAGCTCAGTTGGTAAACAATCTGCCTGCAATGCAGGAGACCCAGGTTCAATTCCTGGATTGGGAAGATCCCCTGGAGAAGGAAATGGCAACCCACTCCATTGTTCTTGTCTGGAGAGTCCCATGGACAGAGGAGCCTGGCAGGCTGCATACAGCCCATGGGGTTGCAAGAGTCAGACACGACTTAGCAACTAAAACACTGTAATAAATAACATGGGGAAGTGAAAAGAGAACTAGACTCTAAGTAAGGAGATAAAAAGTTAAAATTCCAATTTCTGGCATTTACTAGCTGTATGGGCAAGTCAATTAACCTCTATGAATCTCAAAGATAAGGAAAGCTGCTTAAAGATAAGTAATAGTGTTTTCATATACCTGGAGTAAATAAAATTAAGTATAAAATATTAATATGCTTGACATATAATAGGCATTCAGAGTCATTTGAATCTCAATATAAGCTTTTTTCTCTCTAAAATTCAATGTTCCTCAGTCTCTCAAATTCCAATTTCAATCCAATTCCCTTATTCACCTCTCCCGCACAGGAATTCCATTTTCTTATGCCCCTCTTCAACATCTATGCAAATATTAGCATCCTTCAAGTTCTTTTCAAAACGTACCTATTCTGTAAAGTCCGTAACAAAAACCTCAACCGAAAACCATCACTACCTTTTTCAAGCATTCAGATCTCAACTTACTAGCTGGTTTTTTATCATAAACTTTTCACTTATTCGGAATGTATCATCTTGGCAATATTACATTCTCCTTGAGGACTACTACTCTGCATCAATCACTCATGGAAAATCCTCTTTGATGAGGACTGAATTATACTGAGTTCTAAAGAATAAGTAGAAACCGACAAGGCAAAGAGTGGGAGGGAAAGCTTCAGGCAGAAGGAATAGCTTGTGTGATGGTCCTGGGGCAGAAACAGCTTGGCCAATTAAAGTAACTAAGAAAAGAGATGACATGGAGAAATAGAAAGAGACCAGACTGAAACACAGTAAAGTGGGAGAGAAGGGGAAGCAGTTGTTTACCCCGAACATATTCTATCAAAGTGCCATTGAAGTTCAATGGTGTCACAAAGAGTTGGACATGACTTAGCAACTAAATAACAACAACAAATAATACATTAAATTATAGCTGTTAATACTATAATGAAAAGACTTCAAAGATAGCAATAGGAAAACTGCTAGGGTAACAAAAAAAGTAGTTAAATAATGATGCTTTTTTGAACTATAGTTTTTCTAACATTCAGTGGCCAGGATCCCTTGGTCTACTGCCTCCCTGATCCTCTCTCTACCTCAGCCGGGATTCAGATCATGCTTGGCACTCCCAGGCTACGGGAAAAAAGGTGAGTTTTATGCAAAGGAATGTATGATCTTCCTGGCATTCTAATAAATCATTTTCTGCTATATGAACCATGATTTAGAGGAGAGAGTTTAGAAGAAGGTGGGAGACTTCCAAACTGTTTAGCCAAGAGTTTCCATAGAGGCTTCAGCTCAAAAAGAGCATATGGATATGGGAGCTAGTCGTAAACCAAAAAGCAACAGAATATCACAGAAATAGCTTAGCACATACTGACATACTGGGCCCACCCCAACCATGTCCCAAATGTGGTTCTGTGTTAGAGTTTATGACACTGTAGAGTGCTATAACATAGACACAAAGAAGTCATGTTTTCTTCTCTCCACTTAAGTCACTAGAAGTCTTCCTTCCACAGATTTCCCCTCATCTAACCATTCAGCTATTGCAGTGTGAACTGTCCCCAAACCATCTGATTTTGTAACTTCTCAGAAGTGTGCTCTGTCTCAGCATAAATGAAGATTCTTTCTGGGAAAGTCCAAGAAAAGCTCATGAGATATTTGTATGTTTTATTTAGTTTTTCAAGTGGAAAAAACAATAGACATTTCCCTGTTTTTTTTTTTTTTTTAATCTGTTGATGCTTACATACAAGTAACACAAACCAGCTGACCTTCAAAATGTCAAACTTCACATGTGGTCAAGCTTCAGACAGACTCTAAGCTAAATTTGGAAAAAAAAAAAAAAAAAAACAATTCAAATAATGATCTGGTAAAGCAAATAAAGTAAAATATTTGGATGATGAATCAGTTGAGTAACCACTAGTGACCCCAAACTGCCACTTGTTATGGATAGATGCCTTGTAAGATTTTTGAGCTGGGAGAGTTCAGAAACAACCCAATTATGGTGGGTGTCTTTCCAAATTGACCAGAGGATAGAAGCAAGATGAGGAGGAGTGACTGATCCACTAATGATTGAAATTCTGAGACCTTTGGGAATACTCTAAACAAGTCTATCACACACACGATTCATAAACTCTTGGATTAAATAATGAATTTTTCAGATTAGAGACTAAAACCTTTGCAGGACTGAGAATTACAGGCTCTCCTCTGCCTATACATCTTCCACTATATAATTCAAAATAAAAACAATGCCAACCTGTATTAAAAAAAAAAAAGTGTAAGAAAGTCAAAGAAATTTCTAATTTTCCCCATGGCAATCACTTCAATGCTTTCAAAAAATAACATTATTTTTTAAAATCTGGTGCATCTCTTTTTCCTAGCACCCTAAGCATATGATTAGTTTGCCTTTTGAGTAATCAGCACTCTCTGAATCCCAGAGCTATATTGTTTGGGTTTCTTATCTTTAAAAATCCCTGATTTTCATAGACTGACTACTGTGGAACCTCTCAGTAAGTACCTTTTTTTTCCCTTTGCGTACAAAAAGTCACTTTACATTACTAGACAACTATCTACAATTAAAAGAGACAGAGAGAAAATATGACTTCTCATTGAGACTCCTGTCGAATCTTTTCATCCCTCACACAACAGACTACTCAAGGATAAGCAAGACACACATGTTTGTGCACCATGAAAAGTTTATTTTGGTTTATGGAAAACTGAAAAGCCAAATTTACATATGTCAAGTCTTAACAACCAAGGACCTTCCACAGTAACCTTTCCTTTTACCACTTCAGTATCAGAATAAAAATTCCACTGTTCATTTATAGGTTATTTGAGGTTAACTAAAAATGAGCATGATGTAGTTTCTAGAAAGTAGCCTTGACTGAAGACAGAATACACTGTGACATTCTGAAGACAGAATAATGTCTATTGCCTTCAGTCCCTGACCAGTGATATGAGAGTTTACAGTAGAGTGATCTCAAAGACCCTTTGCAATTCTGACATTTTGTAATTACAGGATCTTCTCTGGCTCAATAAAGTCAAGGAAAGGGTTATATTAGTGTAAAATGAATGATTTGGTAACCCTGCACAAATATTGAAAGGAAAAGAAGAAGGCGACAGCAGACAATGAGACAGTTAGATATCAATAGCATCACCGACTCAACGGATATGAATTTGAGAAAACTTCAGGAGATAGCAGAGGCCAGAGCAGCCTGACGTGCTATAGTCCATGAGGTTGCAAAGTCAGACATGACTTAACAACTGAAAAAAAAAACAACCCTGCACAATAGAAGTGGGCTGATACTAAAAAGCATGCTGACATAAGCAATGTACTCTTTTATCACTGCAGCTCCTTAATCCAGGACAGTGCTTAACAAAAGTAACTGGCTTGAGACAGACTTTTTTGATTGTCACAAGTATCTGAAATCACTTTGTAAATTTCTTGGATGAAAGATCATTATTCTACGACCAGAATGTGTACAGGCAAATGGTTACCAAACATGTAATATTTGTAAAATAAAACAAATTCCTGATGACATGGAGTTCAGAGTGTTTGAGGAAAGGGATGAAGCAAAAAGATAACAGTCAGGGCTTCCCTGGTGGTCCAGTGGTTAAGAATCCACCATGCAGTGCAAGAGACACCAGTTTGATCCCTAGTCTGAGAAGATCCCACATGACACGGAGCGACTAAGTCCAGGCACCACAACTACTGGGCCCCAGTGTTCTAGAGCCCGTGAGCCACAACTACTGAGCCCACAAGCTGCAACTACCGAAGCGAGTGCACCTAGAGCCTGTGGTCCACACACAAGATGCCACCTCAGTGAGAAGCCCATGCACCACAAGCAAGAAGTAGCCCCTGCTGCTACTAGAGAAAGCCTGCATGCAGCAATGAAGACCCTCTTCAGCCACAAATAAAACAAACAAATAACGTATCTTTTAAAATATATATATATATATATATAGTCAGAAGAAATCATGTCAGATTAAGTTTTAAGAGAGTTTTAACTCTGCTTAATGTTACATGGCAGCCTGGATGAGCGGGGAATTTAGGGGAGGATGGATGCCTGTATGTGTATGGCTGAGTCACTTGGCTGTGCACCTGAGACTTTCACAGCATTGTCAATTGGCTATACTCCAATATAAAATTAAAAGTTTTAAAAAGAGGGAAAAAAACCTCATTTTCCTCTAAAAGCTTAAATGGAGCCAATAAAGCAGTTAGTCATGGAAGTAAGCAAATTTGCATTTTATAAAGCCACTGATTTAATTAAAACAGTGATATGACACGCAGAGCCACCAAAATGGAGAGGCTATATTTATTTCCCTGATTCAGCAGTTTAAACCATGGAGATAACAACTGTAAGGAACATAAGATCACTGAAAAATAATTATTTATATTAATTCATCCATCCAATTTACTCATTTAACTAACAAAAATGTACTATGTTTCAGGTACCAGAGTTACAAAGGTTAACAACAACAACAAAACCATTCTTTCAAACAATATAGAATTTGTAAAAGAATTATAGATGGTTTTTATTTTTTAACTTCTGTTATTGTTTTTGCTGCTTATTTTACTTAATAATCTCAAATTCAGAAGGCAGAATTAATTATACTCAGTTCATGATACATTATCATCATGAATCTTTGCAAATCCCCTCGCTTATTGCATTTAGTTTTTTTGTTTGTCTTTATACTCACACTATATTAAAGTTTTTTCCCCTATCCTGAAGACAGAAAACCACTTAAATGTGCTTTATTTATTTTTCTTTGCATATGCTTTTATCATGTGAGCATTTTTTAAATTTACATAAATGATATTATATCACTATTTCTTTCACAATGTTTTTATGACCCATCTGTGTTGTTATGTATAACAACAAATTGGTTCTTTTTAATTGTTGCATAATACTCTCTGTACTTACTTTACCTATGCATGCTCCCAGTAGTGAGCATCCAGTTTACACAACTCTCCACCACAAATAAAGTTGCAGTGAATACCCTGGTACATGTTCCTTTAAGAATCCACATGAGAATTTCCATGGGAGTAAACACATATAAGTGGAATTTCAAAATAAGAGAGTAAGGATATTTTTCATTTGCTGTCCAGAACATCTATCCCTGTTCAGTCCCACTAGCAGTACACAAGGGTTCCTATGTCCACACACCAAAACTTGACTTTGTTAAACTTTCCAACTTGACGAGTCTAGTATGTAAAAAATAATAGTTCTCTGTTTTTATAATGTGTTATCAAAATTACTAATTGCAAATGCTTTTTTAAGATAATAAATTCATATATTAATTCCTAAGTCAAGTAATAGTAACACCATTGTATTGAATTGTGTATATATTCTAGATTTCACTAAGCAACCAAAAAAAAAAAAAAAACAAACCTGTGAAATTTTTTTCTTACAAGGACTCCAGTGACCTCCATTGTACAATACAATTACAATATAATTTTGTAAAAATTTGTTGCACAAATCAAGTGAAAGTGATAATAAACTACATTAATAAATTATAAACTTAAGGTCTATTGTGTCTTCCATCAATCAGAAGCTACAGTAATAATCCTTGCTGAGAAAACCCTCAATAAAGTAGTAGTACAAAATTGACAGAGTCTGTAATTTTCTCCATTTGAGCTATATAATCACAATCACATGTCAAAATTATCTCAATAGATAAGCAATCTTCCATCTAGATCAACTAACTGGAAATAACAACTTTGACACAAAGAAATATCCTTCAGAAGAAAGCTGCCATCCATGCTGATTCACTAATTTCAGAATATCCCTCCAATGTATCACTATCTGATAATGTTCAAAGAATTTCCTGCTCATGCATGCCTTTGTTTCTGAAGGTAAATTCTTGTGTATAGTGAAGATACTGCTTCTAAAGCAAGATACTTAGGTCTACAAAATTTTAAAAAGTGTCTGCTGTATAAATAGCACTTCTGAACTAGATGGTCTTGATCACGTCTTAGTAACAACAAAAGGTAAACTGCAAATTTGCTTTACCAACTGTGAACAAGTTCTAAAAGCAAGAACAGCATTTTGCCAAGGGTAAAAATAAGGGTCTTGTGTTTTTCATTGGAATTTTTCAGGAGGATATTTGGGTAATGTCTTTAACCTTCCTTTCTATGTGTCTGTATTTTTCAAATTTCCTTTAATATACAAAATATACCAAAAAATGAAATAATTTCTTTTAAAAAACTGTGTTCATCCATATTCCCACCACCAACACTACCAAAAGTATCCATAGTGACAAAAGAGAGAGGTTCAAAGTCCAGGGGAGCTTGAGTGAGCAAAGAGGATGATTTGAAATCCCAAATAAAATACTCTTAATGTGACATTTTGAAAATCTGAAGCAACTTTATAGAGAAAAAAATTACCTAGTGATCATAGAAAGAGACTGTGAAAAACTCTGAATTATATTAATCCCAGTAATTCAACTTTAGGCACCAATATACTCATTATAAAATAAATAAAAATCTTATTACCTTGTTCCCATTTATTGTTAATATCTCTCCAGCTACAACCACTAACTGAAGATTGACTACAGATGCATTGTTTTGGAAGCAGGGAACTGATGCTAAATAAAGACAACATCAAACCTTTATAAATGGGAAAACCTAATGCTATTAGTTTTGTTATTCTGGTGTTCATTACAGCAGATGAAATGTTAGATTTATCTCCTTTGACTGTATAACAGCTACATAAAGGCTGAACTATGAAAATAAAGGAGGTTCTACTTTTAATTTTATATTCAACTTTATTTCCTAAATTGATTCCTTTTTTCACTTTGTTTGGGTGCCAGCTTTTCATGAAATATTATTAGATTTAATAGAGAAACTATAGCAATTGCTGAAATAATAATGTTCATGTATCTGGCTGAATAAGTATGTACTTTGCTGCATACTTACAAAGTAGAAAACTACTGTAAGATCACACTATTTGCTCATGAAAAGAAACAACGCTCACCTATTTCAGAAGGCTTTTGCTATTTATTCTAGGCCATTTCTCTGTATTTCCATAAGAAGAGGGGATTGGAAAGAGAAGTATTTATAGAAAAATATATGCATATATAATTTATTCAGTTAATCTTTTCCCATATAGAGGGATTTGAGACCCAGTTCATGTGTTTCAAGAGTTATAAGAGCAGGATTGAGTGTGTATATGGGTTGATTAATCAAAAGAGTATAGTTCAGACAACAGCAGAGGCTAGAACAGGTTAGGTTTCTGGCACTTGGTTCACCTAAGCAAATTGTTTGATCTGGTGGATTTCTTAAAAAACCAGAGGAGTTCAGATTCAGAAAACTTGGAATCAGGAAGGAATCTTATAATTAATTTACCTTAGTAAAAAGACCAACCAATGCTGGTTTTATTTTATTTATTTATTTTTTTATGATTTTCTTCTATTTTATTTTTTTTTAATTTTATTTTATTTTTAAACTTTACATAATTGTATTAGTTTTGCCATATATCAAAATGAATCCGCCACAGGTATACATGTGTTCCCCATCCTGAACCCTCCTCCCTCCTCCCTCCCCATTCCATCCCTCTGGGTCGTCCCAGTGCACCAGCCCCAAGCATCCAGTATCGTGCATCGAACCTGGACTGGCAACTCGTTTCATACATGACATTTTACATGTTTCAATGCCATTCTCCCAAATCTTCCCACCCTCTCCCTCTCCCACAGAGTCCATAAGACTGTTCTATACATCAAAATGCTGGTTTTAGAAACAGAATGGAACTAAGAAAGATTGTTTTTCCCATATAGCAAAGTAAAATTAAGTGACCAAGCCTTGGCCCACTTTTCCATTAAAATTACTCATTTATCCCACCTTCTAGGGCTTACCTGGTAGCTCAGTCAGTAAAGAATCTGCCTGCAGTGCAGGAGACTTGGGTTCAATCCCTGGGTGGGGAAGATCCCCAGGAAAAGGAGATGACAACACACTCCAGTATTCTTGCCTGGAGAATTCCAAGGACAGAGGAGTGTGGCAGACTATAGTCCATGGGGTCGCAAAGAATTGGACACAACTGAATGACTAACATTTTCACTTTTCATCCCACCCTTCTACTCCATTCTCTATCACAGCACAAGATCAAGCATCCTTACCTCATATGAGATTTATCATAACCATCTCTAGTAGAGACTCCATAATTTTGGTCTCTCGTCCTACAACTAGAACCCAACTATATTAGTCCTGTATTTTCCACAGGATTTTAGAGACCTCAAGGAAAAGCACCAGGTCTTATATTTCTTCTATATCCTCACAAAGGCAAATACAACAATAGCTAAAAATAATTAATAAACGTTAACTAATTAAATGCTGTGTGCCAGGATTTATAAGCTATAATAAATGCTTTACACATATTAACTTATTTAATCCTTACAACAACTCAGTGAGGCAACTACTATCATAATTCCCATTTCCAGGCACAACTTGCCAAAGGCCACATGGCTAATAAATGATGGGGGTAAGGCCAGGGATCTATAGCCAAGCAATGTCATTCCAGAGCCTGAATTCCACTGTCTTTTCTGGCTGTGGAGGCTTGTGATGAGGAGAACTGCATATTAAATTTCTCAGTAAGAACTAAGCACGAGTAGCTGGGAATATATTCAAAACTTAATATACTTTTAAAAGACAACAATTAAGCATGGCTGAGCGGTGTTTTATACATACTGCCATCTTCCCATTTGTAGTTGGCAACATAATCGTTTCTCACACCTGAAGTAAGGAACTGTTTGTGCCCTCATAAAAACAAATTTGACAGTTACTGCAAGCTGTGATAGGTTAAAAATAGCCCCTCAAAATATTCACATCAAATATCTGGAATCTATGAATGTCATCTTATATGAAAAAAGGGTTTTTGCAGATGTAATGTAGGATTTTGAGATGAAATCATCTTGGAGTATCAGGGTGGGCCCTAAGTCCAATGACGAGTGGATAAGAGATATAAAGAGAACAGACAGGAGGAAGGGATGGAATCATAGAGGTCAAGATTGGAGTGATGCAGCCACAAACCAAGGAACATCTAGAGCCAGCAGAAGCTGGAAGATACAAGGGACAGAACATCCCTTACGACTTTAAATGAAGCCAGTTCTGCCATCACCTTGATTTTGGATTTCTGGGCTCCAGTATTGTGACGGAATAAATTTCTACTGTGGTAGCCACTACATTTGTGGTATTTCATTACTGCAGTCACAGGAAACTGATACACTATACACCTGCTATCTGTAACAGACTGCAAGATCCTTGAACAGGAACTGTGTTTTGTGTATCTTTATACTGTTTACTGAAGAGGCCTTACAATAGCTGAGAAAAGAAAAGAAGCTAAAGGCAGAAGAGAAAAGGAAAGATATACCCATCTGAATGCAGAGTTCCAAAGAATAGCAAGGAGAGATAAGAAAGCCTTCCTAAGTGATCAATGCAAAGAAATAGAGGAAAATAATAGAATGGGAAAGACTAGAGATCTCTTTAATAAAATTAGAGACACCAAGGGAATATTTCATGCAAAGATAGGCACAATTAAGGACAGAAACACTATGGATCTAACAGAAGCAGAAGATAGTAAGAAAAGGTCACAATGATACACAGAAGAACTTTACCAAAAAATATCTTAATGACCCAGATAACCACAATGGTGTGATCACTCACCTAGAGCCAGACATCCTGGAATGTGAAGTCAAGTGGGCCTTAGGAAGCATCACTACGAACAAAGCTAGTGGAGGTGATGGAATTCCAGTTGAGCTATTTCAAATCCTGAAAGATGATGCTGTGAAAGTGCTGCACTCAATATGCCAGCAAATTTCGAAAACTCAGCAGTGGCCACAGGACTGGAAAACGTCAGTTTTCATTCCAATTCCAAAGAAAGGCAATGCCAAAGAATGGTCAACCAACCACACAATTGTACTCAACTCAAACGCTAGCAAAGTAATGCTCAAAATTCTCCAAGCTAGGCTTCAACAGTATGTGAACCAAGAATTTCCAGATGTTCAAGCTGGATTTAGAAAAGGTAGAGGAACCAGAGATCAAATTGCCAACATCTGTTTGATCATTGAAAAGGCAAGAGAGTTCCAGAAAAACATCTATTTCTGCTTTATTGACTATGCCAAAGCCTTTGACTCTGTGGATCACCACAAATGGTGGAAAATTATTAAAGAGATGGGAATACCATGCCACCTTACTGGCCTCCTACTAAACCTGTATGCAGGTCATGAAGCAACAGCTAGAATTGGACATGGAAAAATGGACTGGTTTCAAATTGGGAAAGGAGTATGTCAACACTGTATATTGTCACCCACATATTTAATTTAATTTAATGCAGAATACATCATGAGAAATGCTGGGTTGGATGAAGCACAAGCTGGAATCAAGATTGCTGGTAGAAATATCAATAAACTCAGATGTGCAGATGACACCACCTTAATGATAGAAAGTGAAGAGGAACTGAAGAGCCTCTTGATGAAAGTGAAAGAGGAGAGTGAAAAGGATGGCTTAAAGCTCAACATTCAAAAAACAAAGATGGTGGCATCCGGTCCCATCACTTTATGGTAAATAGATGGGGAAACAATGGAAACAGTGACAGACTTTATTTTCTTGGGCTCCAAAATCACTGTAGATGGTGATTGCAGCCATGAAATTAAAAGATGCTTGCTCCTTAGAAGAAAAGCTATGACCAACATAGACAGCATATTAAAAAGCAGAGACATTACTTTGCCAACAAAAGTCTGTCTAGTCAAAGTAAAAGTGAAGTCTCTCAGTCATGTCCAACTCTTTGGGAACCCATGGACTGTAGCCTACCAGGCTCCTCCCTCCATGGGATTCTCCAGGCAAGAGTACTGGAGTGGGTTGCCATTTCCCTCTCCAGGGGATGTTCCCGACCCAGGGATCAAACTCAGGTCTCCTGCATTCCAGGCAGATGCTTTAACCTCTGAGCCACCAGGGAAGCAAAGCTATGGTTTTTCCAGTAGTCATGTATGAATGTGAGAGTTGGACCATAAAGAAAGCTGAGCACCAATGAACTAATGCTTTTGAACTGTGGTGTTGGAGAAGACTTGAGAGTCCCTTGGACTGCAAGGACATCCAACCAGTCAATCCTAAAGGAAATCAGTCCTGAGTATTCATTGGAAGTACTGATGCTGAAGCTGAAACTCCAATACTTTGGCCACCTGATGCGAAGAATTGACTCATTGGAAAAGACCCTGATGACGAGAAAGATTAAAGGCAGGAGGAAAAGGGGACAGCAGAGGATGAGACAGTTGGATGGCATCACTGACTTGATGGACATGAGTTTGAGCAAGCTCTGGGAGCTGTTGATGGACAGGGAAGCCTGGAGTGCTGCAATCCATGAGGTCACAAAGAGTTGGACACAATTGAGTGATTGAACTGAACTGAACTGATATTCTTTACTTTTTCAACCTAGTGTAGTGCCTAAAAGGCATGGGTATTATGGCAATAATTTGGGGAAATAAGAGTGGAAATGGAAAAAGGGTTTACTACATAAAAATTGTGACCTTGAGACTTAATCTATTCATTTAGTAATCATATAGTGTGGTCTACTATGTTCCAGACAATGAACTGGGCAATCAGGAAGTCAACCATGAATACAACAAATGAATCTTTGCCCACATTTCATTCTGGGTGACTTATTACATTCAGTTCAATTCAGTCACTCAGTCATATCCAACTCCTGTAATTAATACTCTAACAGTAGAAGAGCAGTATTCATTATAAATTTATAGAAGGGACAGCTCCAAGATAGTGGAGTCTGGGAAACAATTCACTTAACTTCTTTGAGACTTCATGATATAACAAATAGTAAATAACAGAGACAATACAAACACTTCCTGCTTTAGAAAACTATTGTGTCCTCATTTAAAATAGGTTCTCTATGATAATAATACATACTCCTTATAAAATGTTTATACATACCTAGCATTGTGCTGGGAGAAGGTGATGGCACCCCACTCCAGTACTTTTGCCTGGAAAACCTCATGGACGGAGGAGCCTGGTGGGCTGCAGTCCATGCAGTCCATGGGGTCGCAAAGAGCTGGACACAACGGAGCAACTTCACTTTCACTTTTCACTTTCATGCATTGGAGGAGGAAATGGCAACCCACTCCAGTGTTCTTGCCTGGAGAATCCCAGGGATGGGGGAGCCTGGTGGGCTGCCATCTATGGGGTCGCACAGAGTCAGACACGACTGAAGCGACTTAGCAGCAGCAGCAGCAGCGCATTGTGCTGTGCCTCGTATACAAATTACCTTATTTAACTCTTAGGACAACTTAATGGTTATTTATGTATATGACTATACATAATCGTGTCTGACTCTTTGCGACCCCATGGACTATACAGTCCATAGAATTCTCTAGGCCAGAAAACTGGAGTGGGCAGCCTTTCCCTTCTCCAGGGGATCTTCCCAACCCAGGGATCAAACCCAGGTCTCCCTCATTGCAAGTGGATTCTTTACCAGCTGAGCCACAAGGGAAGCCCAATTATTACTTATGTGTATATATATATAACATATTAATGTCATTATTTCACCAATTTTTAAAAATGGAGAGACAGATTTATGGATGATAAATATGCCTAAGTCTACATAGCTAGTAAAAGGCAGAACCAGCATTTGAACCAGGCTCAATGCAGTTTTAACCACCACATCATACTTGTTACACAAATGTCAAAAACTGTAACTGATAGATAAAGCCTTCAAAGAGAATTTGTTGGATAAAAATGTACTTTTGAACAGACATAAGAAATAGAGGGGGAAAAGGCTATAGTCTCAAAGAAATGATTTTTCCATCAGCGATATTGAAAAAAAAAAAAAAAAGAGAGGGATGTAGGGTAGCATCAGTAGAAGTGGGCAAAAAAACACCCTCTCAGTCTGATGCTGTTTTGCCACTGATGCTTTTTGACTAACCAGTGGATTATTCTGTGATTTTAAAATAATCCCTTTAGAAGAGAGGGTGCGACAAATGGAGAGAGAAGCACGGAAATATATACACTATCATATGTAAAATAGCCAGTGGGAATCTGCTGTATGACTCAGGGAACTCAAACTAGGCTCTGTGACAACCTAGAGGTTCAAGAAGGAGGGGACATATGTATACCTATGGCTGATATGTGGTTATGTACAGCAGAAACCAACACAATATTGTAAAGTACTTATCCTTCATTTAAAAAATAAATATATTAAAATACATAAATTATCCCTTTATTTACTTCAGCTTCTGTTTGTCTAATAGTAATCTGATAATAGAGTCAAAATCTTCTCTTTACAGGGCTACCCTGAGAAATACACAGTAGTAAAGTATGTGGATCAGCCCTGGGTGTTCTTTGGAAGGAATGATGCTGAAGCTGAAACTCCAGTACTTTGGCCACCTCATGCGAAGAGTTGACTCATTGGAAAAGACTCTGATGCTGAGAGGGATTGGGAGCAGGAGGAGAAGGGGACGACAGAGGATGAGATGGCTGGATGGCATCACTGACTCGATGGACGTGAGTCTGAGTGAACTCCGGGAGTTGGTGATGGACAGGGAGGCCTGGTGTGCTGTGATTCATGGGGTCGCAAAGAGTCGGACATGACTGAGCGACTGAACTGAACTGAAAGCATGTGGTAACTTTAAAATATTACCTAATTCATTCAAAGCATCATAAAAATCCTGAAAATTGCAAAGCACAAAAATTGGTTTGTGATAAGCCCAATTAAAGTTTTGATGCTATTTTTGCTGACTTTATATTTGCTCATTTGTGTACTTGCTAAATGTATTTATTTGTAACCTCAAATCAATACTCATGGTGCGCTCATGCTCATTTGCAGAAATGTGCAGCATGGCAAAATTTAGTCATTCCATTCGCATGTTCCCAAAAGAAGTCAAATAAGGTGATGGTCTGCCTTCTTGTTTCAGTTTTCAAACTGTAAACAAGTACACTTTTCTCAGTCTATTTTATGCCATGTTTTTCACATTCTTGTGCTTTTTTTGGTGATATCATTATTTAACGTGGTCCCCAAGCACAGCGCTTAAGTGTTCTCTAGTGTACTTAAGTATAAGAAAGCTGTGATGTGTCTTCCAGAGGAACTACATATAGCAGATAAACTTCCATCAGAAAGTGAATCCTGGTTTTGTTGGTCTTGAGGTCAATGTTAATAAATCAATAATACAGTACCTCAAGAGAAAGGCCACTCTCAACAGTGCTAAAATAACATCAATAGTGTGTGGTGAAGCTATGGAAAAGATGGAAAAGTGAGTAAATGTGTGGATTCACATGATGATGACCAATTTTTCAAAAATGTGGTGGTGAGGCTTCAAGTGAAAGAAATTTACAGTCACATTATTCAGGGTCATGAATATGTTACGATCTTTTGAGCTAGTGTTTTATTATAAAGAAATACTCCATACAACTGAAACTGAGGAGGCCCTTGTAAGGTCTTCCTGGGTGTAAAAGCCCTTCCATGTCCCCTGTTTCTTGTCTGAAGAAAAAACAGCTTTAGTCTCCCAGGCCTTTTTCAAGTTCTAAGAGCAGACACAAGAAGTTAACAATTATGGAAGTGAGGGAATGCAGAAATAAAGAAAAAGTCAATCAAGAAAAGTAATGATAGCTTAAACAATGTTTAGCAATAAAACAGAGTTTGAGTTCCTCCCCAAGGGATCTACGTAACAATCTGACGCACATTTTTTGAGTTGTTCTGCAGAAACTAAGATTGCCATCCAGGTGGAAGAAGAGGACTACATGCTGACCACAAAAACATACACCCCAGACAGGCTGAAACCAGAAGGTTGATGATTAAGATTCCCAAACGTCACCCCATTACTGCACCATCAACCACTCAGAAGAAAGTCCGTGAGATCATCACACATCCGAGAGCCCTCATACTAATGTTCTTTTTGTTTGTTTGTTTTAAACATTTCCTGAAAGTTATCAGGGAGTTTGGCTCTTTTGAGCATTAACTGCCCATTCTCCTTGTATGGTGTCCTGCAATATACACTGTACTTTTTCTTTACCGCAATCACGTGTCAGTAGATTGGCTTTGCTTTTCATGGGTGAGCAGATCTGAGTTCAGTTTGGTAGCAAAATTATTTGTAGGAAGTGCATATCAAATAAAATGTCTTTTAACAAAACAAATATAAACAAGGCTGTGTGTTGACTGGTTGAAGAAAATGTGACCAGAAGCTCATAGGAGCTTGTATTGCTCCTTGTATTGCTCACCTAGGAGCAATGGCTCAGTTTCCCTAATTCAGTGCTACTGGCAAATTTATAAACAGCTACTTTTTCTTGTTCTTCAATTGCAAAGTCATGTCTGACATTTGCAACCCCATGGATTTCAGCACATCAGGCTTCCGTGTCCTTCACTATTTCCTGGAATTTGCTCAAATTCACGTCCATTGAGAGGATGATCCTATCTAACAATCATCCTCTGCTGTTCCCTTCTTCTTCAATCTTTTCCATCAGCAGGATCTTTTCCAATGATTTGGTTCTTTGCATCAGGTAGCCAAAGTAATGGAGCTTCATATTGAGGATCAGTCCTTCCAATGAATATTTGGGGTTGATTTCTGTTTGGATTGACTGGTTTGATCTCCTTGCTGTCCAAGAGACTCGCAAAAGTCTTCTCCAGCATCACAATTCAAAAGCATCAGTTCTTTGGTGCTCAGACTTCTTTACAGTCCAACTCTCACATTGATACATGACTACAGGAAAAACCATAGCCTCTTGATGAAAGTGAAAGAGGAGAGTGAAAAAGTTGGCTTAAAACTCAACATTCAGAAAACTAAGATCATGGCATCCGGTCCCATCACTTCATGGGAAATAGATGGGGAAACAGTGGAAACAGTGACAGACTTTATTTGGGGGGGCTCCAAAATCACTGCAGATGGTGACTGCAGCCATGAAATAAAAAGAAGCTTACTCCTTGGAAGAAAAGTTATGACCAACCTAGACAGCATATTCAAAAGCAGAGACACTACTTTTCCAACAAAGGTCCATCTAGTCAAGGCTATGGTTTTTCCAGTGGTCATGTATGGATGTGAGAGTCGGACTGTGAAGAAAGCTGAGCACTGAAGAATTGATGTTTTTGAACTGTGGTGTTGGAGAAGACTCTTGAAAAGTCCTTTGGACTGCAAGGATATCAAACCAGTCAACCCTAAAGGAAATCAATCCTGAATATTCATTGGAAGGACTGATGCTAAAGCTGAAGCTCCAGTACTTTGGCCACCTGATGGGAAGAGCTGACTCATTGGAAAAGATCCTCATGCTGGGAAAGACAGTAGGCAGGAAGAGAAGGGGACGACAGAGGATGAGAAGATTGGATGGCATCACCAACTCAATGGACATGAGTTTGAGCAAGCTCCGGGAGATGGTGAATAACAGGGAAGCCTGGCATGTTGCAGTACATGGGGTTGCAAAAAGTCAGACACGGCTGAGTTACTAAACAATAACAACAACAATCATGACATTAAAACAAAACTAGTTACTTACCACGGGGGTGTTTTTCTCTAGCCGCGTAAAGCTGCTTTGGAGCAGCGCTGAAGTAGGCTGCACTCTCTCCCAAACCCTCCCTGACCATTCCAGGTTTCAACCACCTCTTGCATTTCATAAGTTCCACAAATATTTCTCTAAAGATATATAGATTCTTTTCCAATCATGTAGAAAAAAAGTAAATTGCATATTTCATCAATTGCAACTTTTAACTTTATCTTGTCCTCCCAATCAGATTTTTATTTCTTCAAAAAGCAAAACAATATGTTGCTACATATTCCTAAACACATGACACAGTCATATGTAAGGCAAGGTTATTTTTTAAAATAAATGTTAGAAGTGACAAAAATAAAATTTACTGTATAAGTATTTTATTGTTCCCTTGGGCTTCAGAGGACTGGAATATTCCCCTTTCCTTTAACTTTCTGCCTTCTTTAGAATCAATTTTATAATTTAAACCATTGTTTTTTTACAGTAACCATTTTACAATAGAACTTCTTTAGTAATAACTCTCTAAAAGAGCCAAAATAAGACATATTAAAATAGAAAATGCTAATGTATTCCAGAACACTGGCATGAGATTATGTTGCTGCCAGTCATTTACTGGAGAGATCTGTAAGGAAGCTGAAGCCAATGAGAGTTTTATTTCTAAGTCATAGCCCAGCCTCTGTGTTGGATGACTAGAGTACAGAAATATTTAATTCAATTCAATAAATTTTTCATTGAGCACCTATCATGTCCAAGGCTGTGTGCTAGATCTACAGAGTGAAGATAAGAAAATTCTTTCACTCAAGGACCTTATTAAACAAGAAAGTATATACAAGAAATAATGATGCCTGTTACAGAGGCACAAAGCACCTAAGGAAAGGAGTAACATCCTTCTTCCCTACAAGTATTCTCCATGATAGTCAAGTATAGAGTAAAATAAAATGTGATTCAGGAGTCAAACATCTTCATATTGCACTGATTAAAAGCTGGGGTTTGAAGTTAGACTGCAAAGAGTTACAATCTGACTATAGTTCTTTGCAGCTATTTGACCTTGGACAAATTAACTTCTCTGAGCCTTAGCTCACAGTAGGGATAGTAGTTGTGGTGGGAATCACTACAAGTTAACCAATATTCAGTTTTCTAGTTCTGGGTACATAGGAGGATTGTACTTTCCTGTTCCTGTCTTTATCTCTTTGACCACAAGATCTGCCATCTAGCTATTTACCAGTAAAAAATAGGCTGTATGATTGCCTAAGAACTGTAATTGGAACTAAAATAGAAAAAGTTACAAGAAGCACTGAGTAGAGAATAACTGACTTCCTGAAAATGCTGGGCAAGGCTTTACAAAAGAGGTGCTTTTCAAGTTGAGTTTTTTTTTAAATGAGCATGGTGTTTCTGCTTTCAAGTTGAGTCTTAAAGGATGAAGATGGCTAGGCATCTGAGCGAGACAACGCTGCTTATACAACCAAAAAAACAACATCATATTCTGGAAAAGACAAGTTGTTCAGGCATATAGAATGTCCTAGGTTAGTTTTCATTCCAATCCCTAAGAAAGGTAATGACAAAGAATGCTCAAACTACTTCACAATTGCACTCATCTCACACACTAGCAAAGTAATGCTCAAAATTCTCCAAGTCAGGCTCCAACAGTACATGAACCATGAACTTCCAGATGTTCAAGCTGGATTTAGAAAAGGCAGAGGAACCAATCAAATTGCCAACATCTGTTGGATCATCAAAAAAGCAAGAGAGTTCCAGAAAAATATCTACTTCTGCTTTATTGACTATGCCAAAGCCTTTGACTGTGAGGATCACAACAAACTGTGGAAAATTCTTCAAGAGATGGGAATACCACATCACCTGACCTGCCTGCTGAGAAATCTGTATGCAGGTCAAGAAGCAACAGTTAGAAATGGACATGGAACAACAGACTGGTTCCAAATAGGGAAAGGCTCTATATTGTCACCCTGCTTATTTAACTTATATGCAGAGTACATCATGAGAAATGCTGGGCTGGAAGAAGCACAAGCTGGAATCAAGATTGCCGGGAGAAGTATCAATAACCTCAGATATGCAGATGATACCACCCTTATGGCAGAAAGCAAAGAAGAACTAAAGAGCCTCTTGATGAAAGTAAAAGAGGAGAGTGAAAAGTTGGCTTAAAACTCAACATTCAGAAAACTAAGATCATGGCATCTGGTCTCATCATTTCATGGCAAATAGATAGGGAAACAGTGGAAACAGTGATAGACTTTATTTTGGGGGGATCAAAAAATCACTGCAGATGGTGACTGCAGCCATGAAATTAAAAGACACTTGCTCCTTGGAAGAAAATCTATGACCAACCTATATAGCATATTAAAAAGCAGAGACATTACTTTACCAGCAAAGGTCTGTATAGTCAAAGCTATAGTTTTTCCAGTAGTCATGTATGGATGTGAGAGTTGGACTAAAAAGAAAGCTGAGCGCCAAAGAATTGATGCTTTTGAACTGTGGTGTTGGAGAAGACTCTTGAGAGTCCCTTGGACTGCAAGGAGATCCAACCAGTCCATCCTAAAGGAAATCAGTCCTGAATATTCACTGGAAGGACTGATACTGAAGCTGAAACTCCAATACTTTGGCCACCTGATGTGAAGAGCTAACTCACTGGAAAAGACCCTGATGCTGGGAATGATTGAAAGTGGGAGAAGAAGGGGACGACAGAGGATGAGATGGATGGATGGCATCACTGATGTAGTAGACCTGAGTTTGAGTAAGCTCTAGGAGCTGGTGATGGACAGTGAGGCCTAGCGTGCTGCAGTTCATGGGGTCGCAACGAGTCAGACACAACTGAGTGAACTGAACTGAAAGTTTTACCCTGAGATACGCTAAAAGGAAACACAGATGTCCTCTTGGATATCAACTTCAAAGCCCTGTCCTATCTCTGTGACAGCCTAGTTGTAGTAATAGTAGAGTTAGTTGCTTAGTTGTGTCCGAATCTTTGCAACCCCATGGACTGTAGCCTGCCAGGGACCTCTGTCCATGAGATTCTCCAGGCAAGAATACAGGAGTGGGTCACCATTCCCTTCTCCAGAGGATCTTCATGACCCAGGGATCAAAACCGCGTCTCCTGCACTGCAGGCAAATTCTTTACCATCTGAGCTACAGGGAAGTCCAAGGTTCTCCTAAATAATCCATGGAACTGCCATTCATCGAACCTTTCAATCTTTCTCCTGAATATATTTTCACCCTTTACAACCTCTTCAGTTAACAAGTTCTATAAGTTATATAAAAGAGTTTTTTCCTTTTATTTTACTTGAGATTCCATCCATGAAAGAAGCTTCAATGATAGCCCTCTTAACCTACAGTCCTGGGACTCAATGACTAAGACCATGCTCATTTTGCTAATACTCTGGCTGTTTTTCTGTATTGGTTATTGTCGCTCTTCATCTCATACATCAGTTCCAATCTACATGATTTTTTCTTGAACATCTCCATCACTACACTTTCCTCCCCTCTATTATTTTAGTCCTTTCTGATTCTATCATTTTTAATTTTGGTGTCCAAAAAAATTATACACAATGCTCTAGGTAGAAGGGCATCTATCTTCTCCAAAAATAAAATAGTGTTTTCCAGAAAATTATCAATATACACCTTTTTCCACAACAATGATATCAGGAAGCAGTGTTCCTTGGCTTTGATGCTCATAGCCACACACACTGAAGTTCACAGATTTTCTTTCTTTCTGTCAGGTTAGTACTGAAATTAGGCTTACAGTCTCTGGAGTCAGACTACCTCAATTCACCATTTTCTAACCACAATTTGAACAAATTATTTAACTTCTTTAAGCCTTTGTTTCCTTACCTTTAAAAGTGGATAATCATAGGATTGTTGTTAGAATAAAATGAAATGCTATAAAGCAATAAGCAAAGCGTTTTCTACAGAGTAAGTGCCCAAGTATTAGCAATTACTATTGCTATTATTAGGCCCATTCCTAAAATCGGGCTTCCCCAATGGCTCAGTAGGTAAAGAATCCACTTCCTATGCAGGAGACACAGGAGACAAGAGTTTGATCCCTGGGTCAGCAAGATCCCCTGGAAAAGGAAGTGGCAAACCACTCCAGTATTCTTGCCTGAAAAAAATCCCATGGACAGAGGAGCCTGGTAGGCTATAGTCCAAAGGGTCAGAAAGAGCTGGACATGACTGAGAGACTAAGCACATTCCTAAAGTGTCCCCCTTTATGTCTCAATGTCCAGGCAAACTTAGTTCAACCTATGTTTTTGAAGAAGTCATTGTACGTTCTTCCTTACAGGTTAATTTTTTAAATATTAAATGAGCCTTTTTTTCTGATCCATAGGAACTCTAACATACTTCCCTCTTAAGATAAACACTGAGTTCTACTCAGCAAAATATACCATTAAGAAAACTGACAAACCATAGACTGGAAAAAAATATTCACAACATGTATATCTGACAACAGAACCATATTCAGAACAAATAAAGAGTTCTTTAAAATCCATGATAAAAAAAGCAAATTCCCCTCCAAAAGAAACAAGACAAGACACCTGGACACTTCACAAAAGAAAATCTACAAATGGCCAAAAAACACATGAAGAAAATGATCAATAGTCACCAGAAAAGTTCAAATCAAAACCATAATGAGGGCTTCCCTGGTGGCTCAGTGGTAAAAATAAAATCTGCCTGCCAATTTAGGAGACACAGGTTTGATCCCTGATCCAGGAAGATCCCACAAGCCCTGGAGCAACTAAGCCTGTGCACAACTATTGAGCCTGTACTTTAGAGCCCGAGAGTCCAAACTACTGGCTCACAAACCACAATTAATGAAGTTTGCATGCCCTAGAGTCTATACTCCACAACAAAAGAAGTCACCACAATGAGCCCATCCACTACAACGAGAGAGTGGCCCTCACTCTGTACCAGTTAGTGAAGAGCCTACATAGCAACAAAGACCCAGCAAAGCCAAAAATAAATTTAAAAAACCATAATGAGATTAAATGCAATATGGTATCCTAGATTGGATCCTAGGACAACAATAACAAATAAAAATGACAATAGTGGAAAAACTGAGGAAATACAAATAAAATCTGTAGATCAATTAATAGTACTGTAACAATGTAATCTCTTAATTTTTATTGAAGTATAATTGACATGACATTATATTTTAATCTCTTAGTTTTGATCAAGGTACCAGGGAGATGTAAGACTTTAACATTAAGGGATGCTAAGTGAAAAGTTTATAGGAACTTTCAAAGCCAAACTTACAGAAGTTTTTAAAACTTCTATAAATCTAAACTTATTGAAAATAAAAACCTTTAAAAAGTGAAGTACCACTCTACATAGACTAGAACTGGTAAAGTGAGAAAGAATTAATGTTGGAGGGAACATGAACAACCAGAATTCTTGAATATTACTGGTGGAAATATAAAATGGTAGAATCTTTATGGAAAACAGTTCAGCAGTTTGTTTAAGCATGAAATATACATTTATCTACCTTCTGACTCAGCAATTCCACTCCTAGATATCTATATGAGGAAAAATGAAAATGTATATCTCAAATAAGCCTTCCACAAGAATGTTCATGAAAACTTTATTCATAATAACCAAAGACTGGAAATAATCCACAGAGCCATCAACAGGATAATGGATAAGCAAACTGTAATATATATAATGGAGTACTGCTGCTGCTGCTGCTGCTGCTAAGTCACTTCAGTCGTGTCCAACTCTGTGAGACCCCATAGACGGCAGCCCACTAGGCTCCTCTGTCCCTGGGATTCTCCAAGCAAGAACACTGGAGTGGGTTGCCATTTCCTTCTGCAATGCATGAAAGTGAAAAGTGAAAGTGAAGTCGCTCAGTCGTGCCCACTCTTAGCGACTGCATGGACTGCAGCCTACCAGGCTCCTCTGCCCATGGGATTTTCCAGGCAAGAGTACTGGAGTGGGGTGCCATTGCCTTCTCCAAATGGAGTACTATTCAGCGGCAAAAGAAAGGAACAAATCACTGATATAAGCAACAACATGGGTGAATCTCAAAAACATCATTCTGAGTGAAAGAAGTCAGATGCAAAAAAGTACATGCTGAGTAAGTCTATTTATATGGAGTCCTCCTAGAAAAGTCAAACTCAATATATGGTGAGAGAAATCAGACCAGAGGTTGTTTGAGGGTGGGACAGGGTGAGTGCTCACCAGTGAAGGATATGAGGAAACCATCTGGAGGTGATAGAAATTTCTGGGTGCCAATAGGGATGCAGTTACTTAAGAGTATGCATTTGTGAACGCTAATCCAACTTACTCTCTTAAGATATCTGTTCTTCACGTTATGCAAAATTATACCTCAATAAACCAGTTTTTAAAATAATATGATTATGCCTTATTCTTTCCTTTTGTTTCCTGTCCCTAAATAAAGTCCCTTCCTCAGTCCAAACAGACCCTTCTCACTCCAAAAACTGTGCAATGACTTTATTTTAAAGGCCTTTGATTAGAAACCTTGCTACAGATTTTTGAAAGTCTTACTTGCATTACACCCACTTCTTCCCTGCAAAATAGCTGTCCACTTATCTTCACTATCAAGAGATTGAGGGACTACAGTATTTCCACTCTTTGTATGTTATACTTTGGCACATTTTTCACAGATAATTTAAGAATATACAAATAGCCCTCTTATCTGAGGGAATCCTAAGTGTTTTACAAACCTTCAAAACAGATTTTTAAACTATCTAATATTTTGTAGGAGAAGCATTTCATGCACACTAAAGTGCAGAGACATCTGGCCTGCAACATGGCAGCTGTTTAACAGCCATGACACCTCACAAAAGTTTAGGACAGGAAGTGAAGAATTCTACAGCCAACTGAGGCGAAGAGGAGGAAGGCTGTAGAAGCAGAAGGCTGCAGTGGCGTGGGCTGGAGCAGAGCCAGCACTGTGTGCTTAACACCTCTGTCGTAACGAAAAGCACAAGTGTCATTAGTGGTCAAAACCTCACCTCACACAAGGCACACCCCACAGCACAGTGACCTTTCCCTTCCATCAGGAGCACTGGTTTATTTCTAATACAAGAAAAATGTTCCCACAAGCCATGTTCAAATCATTCGTTTCTGAGGTCTCCTTTCCAGGTACTAAACTGCACACGAGTTTAAATGTGCTGAAATATGACAAGATCTTTATTCTGATGTCACAAGGTCAAGCCAATAGTTGGTTGGATATATTTCACCACAGGCAAATAGGACAGAGAAAGCTGTAATTTGGGTTAAGGAAGTACAGATAAACACATTGTCATCCAAGACTCTCCTTTTAGGTATTTTTTGAAATTCTTGGTTTTATTTCTTTAGTTTTACTAAATTAAATGAGACAATTTTGACTATTTTCCCCTCCCGTGATAGCCTTCAAATACCTTCCTGAAGACAAGCTCATCTAGTTTTTGAGAAGAAACGTAGAGAAGAATTCTAGATGTAGAAGATATGAAAGAAGACCAGACTTCTTCATGTGCTTTTGGCCAGTACTATCCGTATATGAAAGCTTCTTTTAAGAAGGGCATAAACATGCCTGCAAATAACCATCACACCTTTGCCTCACATCTATGGAAACATAAATCCTCCTTTGTTTACCTCTAAACTATTCTGGATGCTAGACCTAAAGTCATTTTTCCCATACATAAAAATTGAACCAGATCACTCAGCCTTCCAGAAACTCCCCATCATTTCTCAGGAGTATATAAGGATTTGTGTCTTGAATTTCAATGCTTCCTCCTTGACAGTCATGCATGCACTATTTGAAAAGCCAGACAATGATAACCTAGTATTCAGACTGCCATCCTACAATCAGAGATCCACTCATGCAAAAAGATACGTTCTATACTTTCAGGATGCATATGAGGCTGTAGTGACACCTCCTGGATAACAGAGGATACTAAAGAGATTCCAACCTTGTAAACTCGTTAATCATTATCAAAAGACATGTTCTTTGTCTCCTTCCATTCTGCTCAAAGGGCAAGGCAGGTCAAAGACACACTAAATTTGAGACAACTCAAGACACCACATGAAAATGTTTGATAGAAATGATTACTCAGGAGAAAGATCGGACTGAAGATTTAGATTTGACCACCATCTGCTATCTAGGTGGTGCTAGTGGTAAAGAAGCATTCCTTGGTGGCTCAGAGGGTAAAGCGTCTGCCTGCAATGCCGGAGACCTGGGTTTGATCCCTGGGTCGGGAAGATCCCCTGGAGAAGGAAATGGCAATCCACTCCAGAACTCTTGCCTGGAAAATCCCATGGACAGAGGAGCCTGGTAGCCACCATCCATGGGGTCGCAAAGAGTCGGAAACAACTGAGCAACTTCACTCCCTCGCTCACTCCTGCCAATGCAGGAGACATGAGAGACACAAGTTTGATCCCTGGGTCTGGAAGATCCCCTGGAGGAGGGCATGGCAATCCACTCCAGTATGGTTGCCTGGAGAACCCCATGGACAGAGGAGACTGGCAGGCTGCAGTCCATGGGGTCGCAAAGAGCTGGAGATGACTAAAGCTACTTAGCACCCCCCCACACACCATCTGCTATGAACCAAGTAGGGAACAAGTTCACCAAGAAAAATCGTACAGGGTGACAGAAGTTAATGGCTAAGAGCTAGATTTTACAAATAAAACAAACATATGAAAACACACACACACATATTCAGAAATGCGAAACAGTTTCAAATTTGCATCTAAATCAAGGAAACCAAGGCTTAAAAAAGACAATTGTATAGAACAGTCTTATGGACTCTGTGGGAGAGGGAGAGGGTGGGAAGATTGGGGAGAATGGCATTGAAACATGTAAAATATCATGTATGAAATGAGTTCCCAGTCCAGGTTCGATGCACGATACTGGATGCTTGGGGCTGGTGCACTGGGACGACCCAGAGGGATGGAATGGGGAGGGAGGAGGGAGGAGGGTTCAGGATGGGGAACACATGTATACCTGTGGCGGATTAATTTTGATATTTGGCAAATCTAATACAGTTATGTAAAGTTTAAAAATAAAATAAAATTAAAAAAAAAAAAAAGACTTGGAAAAAAAAAAAAAAAAAAAAAAAAGACAATTGTAACTGGCAATTAGGTCATAGCAATCTTCAAATGTTCTGGTTAAGGCAAGCAATCAGAAAAAAAGGCAGATTTCTGAGAACTAATGAGAGTGTGGATTAAAAGTGGAGGTTATGAGACAGACTACAGATAATATTAGAAAAGACTGGCAGTGAAAGAAAAAAAAATAGGACTTTATATTATGTGCTAATGTACCTGGGAGAACTTCAACTTTCTCAGTCCATTATTTTTATTTTCATATTAAAATTCTATTATAAAGAATCACTATGCTATAATCTGAATCAAGCTATACTGCGGGTCAAATCCTGTCCCCTGTGTGCATGCTATTATACAGGATATCAGTCTCAATACACCAGAGAAAGCTTGTGAGTATTATCCTTATCCACGCCGGTCCTATCTGTGTTCTTACAGGGTTGAACTGTAATTTGAGTTTATAACACTAATGTCGGTTCATTGGAACATTAATATACTTATTATTTGAAATAAATCACCCCATTTCTGTAATCACCCTGTATTGACAACTTTACCAGTTTGGTGAGATGATGACATAGGAGCGTGAAAACCATATTGAAATAAGATTTATGTCTAAATCCAGATGTTTAGACATATTACACCACTATGGAGCCTGATGATTTATTTTCTCTCTCTATAGGTCAGAGCATATGGCTTAGAGAACACTTAAAAGAAGTGAGCTAATGTACTCATATTTCACTACTGGAACCGTTGGTTCCAATTTGAGTAAAATTACCAGTGAAAGAAGCTTGATGAACTTGTGTGAAACTCCACATTCCTCAATTCAGATCAAATTCTCCACCTGTCTACTTCCATGGGGAAAACCTAATGTTACCATCAAGGAATTTCTCAAAGATATAGGCAACTAAACACCTCAGACCTTGGTTATATGAGTCCTTTTATTCTGAGTTAGTAAAAGGGATAAAGACTCAATAGACTTGATACTTAAACTTATCCTCTCCATGAAAAAACTGCTGACAGAAAAGGCAGTTTGCAACTAGTCAAGTACCCTGGTAAAGGAAACAGTCATAGCCAAAGAAACATAGCTACCCAAACCCATGAGTGTTTAGTGAAGGCTTGCTGAGATCATGTCTGAGTAAAAACATTATATAAAGTTAAATCTGAAAATGCTGGAAACTATATTCCATCAAGCTACAGCTATAATGCAACATTAGAAAACATAGGGAATGGTCTAAAATAAACAATCAGCAAACTTTTCTGTTAAGGTTCAGATACTAATTAGGTTTTGCAAGTTATAGAGTCTCTATTGCACTGACATAGCTCTGCCTTTCTATTGCAAATTCAGCCACAGAATATGTTATAGAAGAGTGTGGCTGTGTTATATTAAAATTGTATTTACAAAAACAGGCAGCAAACAGAAGTGCTTAACATCAACAATAACAACAACACAAACTTAATGATGGAATATGTCAAAGGGATACGGGAGCCAACAAAAAGAACTCCTAATGGCTAGAGTTGGAACATTTTGAGCAATGAAATAAAGTAATACTGAAATAAAATCAAAAGAATAATATAACTATCCATGAGTCCATACTGATATTAATAAGTGACTGAGTAAATAAACAAATAAGGGGAAAGAGATGAATGTTCCATGCAGAATACAAATAATTTATGTATTTACTCCATCCTCAAGGAGGTAAGTTAAAACTCTCCACTCAAGTGTGAGCTGAACATAAGGACTCCCTTACAAAAATACATATTATAGAAAGAGGAGAAAAACCTTTATAGTGAAGGAATCTGACAAACACTACTTCAGCAAGGCTATCAAGGTCCACATGAACAGAGATAAGTCATGCTGGCTCTGCTGCTACTGCTAAGTCGTTTCAGTCGTGTCCAACTCTGAGCGACCCCATAGACGGCAGCCCACCAGGCTCCCCCATCCCTGGGATTCTCCAGGCAAGAACACTGGAGTGGGTTGCCATTTCCTTCTCCAATGCGTGAAAGGGAAGTCAGTCAGTCGTGTCCGACTCTTAGTGACCCCATGGACTGCAGCCTACCAGGCTCCTCCGCCCATGGGATTTTCCAGGCAAGAGTACTGGAGTGGGGTGCCACTGCCTTCTCCGATGCTGGCTTTATGTACTCTTAATATGTCACAATGAGAATATGACACTTTATTTCTGTGCTTTTCTTTCCCAAACCAGAAGCCTAAGTCTAGTCATGAGAAAAACACCAGAAAAATGCCAATAAAAAAACATTCTATAAATTTTCTGACAGTTCTCTTTAAAACTGACAAAATCACCAAAACAAAGAGAAGTCTGAGAAATTGTCATAATCAAGAAGAGCCTAAAAAAAGTCAGATAACTAAATGTAATATGGTAATGTGGGTGAGATCCTGAACAGAAAAAGAGCATATGTACAAACTAAGGAAATCTGAATAAGATATATACTTCTTTAATTATTTTTAAAAATGAAAATAATAGATGGCAGGCCAGATTTGGCCTGGGCCAACCTGGACCAAACTCTTATCTCCAGAAAGAATGAAGAAGCTAAGCCAAAGTGAAAACAACCCCCAGTTGTGGATGTGACTGGTGATGGAAATAAAGTCCAATGCTGTACAGAACAATATTGCATAGGAATCTGGAATGTTAGGTCCATGAATCAAGGTAAATTGGAAGTGGTCAAACAGGAGATGGCAAGAGTGAACACAGACATTTTAGGAATCAGTGAACTAAAATGGACCAGAATGGGTGAATTTAACTCAGATGATCATTATATCTACTACTGTGGGCAAGAATCCTTTAGAAGAAATAGAGTAGCCCTTATAGTCAACAAATGAGTTTGAAATGCCGTACTTGGGTGCAGTCTCAAAAATGATAGAATGATCTCTGCTCATTTCCAAAGCAAACCTTTCAATATGTCAGTAATCCAAGTCTATGCACTAACCAATAATGCTAAAGAAGCTGAAGTTCAGCGGTTCTATGATACCTACAAGACCTTCTAGAACCAACACCAAAAGAATGTCATTTTCATCATAGGGGATTGGAATGCAAAAGTAAGAAGGCAAGAGATACCTGTAATAACAGGAAGTTTGGCATTGGAATACAAAAAGAAGCATGGCAAAAGCTAACAGACTTTTGCAAAGAGAACATACTGGTCATAGAAAACACCCTCTTTCAACAACACAAAAGATGACTCTACACATGAACATCACCAGATGGTCAATACTGAAATCAGATTGATTATATTCTCTGCAGCCGAAGATGGAGAAGCTCTATACAGTCAGAAAAACAAGATCAGAAGCTGACTGTGGCTTGGATCATGAACTTCTTATTGCCAAATTCAGACTTAAATTGAAGAAAGTAGGGAAAACCATGAGCCATTCAGGTATATGCTAAATCAAATCCCTTATGATTATACAGTGGAAGTGGCAAATAGATTCAAGGCATTAGATCTGATAGATAGGGTGCCTTAAGAACTATGAATGGAGGTTTCTAACACTGTACAGGAGACAGGGATCAAAACCATTCCCAAGAAGAAGAAAGGCAAAAAGACAAAATGGTTGTCTCAGAAGGCCTTACAAATAGCTGAGAAAAGAAGAGAAGCAAAAGGCAAAGGCAAAAAGTAAAGATATATCCATCTGAATGCAGAGTTTCAAAGAATAGCAAAGAGAGATAAAACAAGCTTTCCTACATGATCAATGCAAAGAAATAGAGGAAAAGAATAGAATGGGAAAGACTAGAGATCTCTTGATGAAAATTAGAGGTACCAAAGGAACATTTCATGCAAAGATGGGCAAAAAAGATCTTAATGACCCAGATAACCATGATGGTGTGATCACTCACCTAGAGTCAGACATTCTGGAGTGTGAAATCAAGTGGGCCTTAGGAAGCATCACAATGAACAAAGCTAGTGGAAGTGATGGAATTCCAGCTATTTCAAATCCTAAAAAATGATGCTGTGGAAGTGCTGCACTCAATATACCAGCAAATTTGGAAAACTCAGCAGTGGCCACAGGACTGGAAAAGGTCAATTTTCATTTCAATCCCAAAGAAAGGCAATGCCAAAGAATGCTCAAACTATCACACAATTGCACTCATCTCACACGCTAGCAAAGTAATGCTCAAAATTTTCCAAGCTAGGCCTCAACAGTACATGAACCAAGAACTTCCAGATGTTCAAGCTGCATTTAGAAAAGGTAGAGGAACCAGAGATTAAATTGTCAACATCCATTGGATCATTGAAAAAGCAAGACAGTTCCAGAAAAACATCTACTTCTGCTTCATTGACTATGCTAAAACCTTTGACTGTTTGGATCACAACAAACTGTGGAAAATTCTTCAAGAGATGGGAATACCACACTCACCTTACCTGCCTCCAGAGAAATCTGTATGCAGGTCAAGAAGCAACAGTTAGAATCGGACTGGTTCCAAAGTGGAAAAGGAATACCTCAATGCTATATATTGTCACCCTGTTTATTTAACTTATATACAGAGTACATCATGAGAAATGCCAGGCTGGATGAAGCACAAGCTAGAATCAAGATTGCTGGGAGAAATATCAATAACCTCAGATATGCAGATGATACCACCCTTATGGCAGAAAGCGAAGAAACAGCCTCTTAATGAAGGTGAAAGATGAGAGTGAAAAAGCTGGCTTAAAATTCAACATTCAAAAAACAAAGATCACGGCATCCAGTCCCATCACTTCATGGCAAATAGATGGGAAACAATAGAAACAGTGACAGACTTTATTTTGGGGAGCTCCAAAATCACTGCAGATGGTGACTGCAGCCATGAAATTAAAAGACACTTGCCCCTTGAAAGAAAAGCTATGACCAACCTAGACAGCATATTAAAAAGCAGAGACATTGCTTTACTGACAAAGGTCCATCTAGTCAAAGTTATGGTTTTTCCAGTAGGCATATATAGATGTGAGAGTTGGACTATAAAGAAAGCTGAGCACAGAAGAATTAATGCTTTTCAACCGTAGTGTTGTAGAAGACTCTTAAGAGTCCTTTAGATTGCAAGGAAATCCAACCAGCCAAATGTAAAGGAAATCAGCCCTGAATATTCATTGGATGGACTGATGCTGAAGCTGAAACTCCAATACTTTGGCCACCTGATACAAAGAACTGACTCACTGGAAAAAGACCCTGTTGGTGGGAAAGATTGAAGGCAGGAGGAAAAGGTGATGGCAGAGGATGAGATGGTTGGATGGTATCACCAACTCGATGGACATGAGTTTGAGCAAGCTCTAGGATAGTCTGGTGTGCTGCAGTCACACACTTGGTGTGGGGTCACCAAGAGTCAGACACAAATAAGCAACTGAACTGAACTGAACTGAACCTTGGTTAATTGCTGTATTCACTGTAGGTCATGGTGGTCACCCAAAGCACAAAACAAAACATAGAAATAGATGACAGAATGAGAGCACAGCCTTTAGAGACTATCCAGTCTAGCACTTTATTTTATAACTGAGAAAACAGGAGCAGAGTGGTTAAGTGTCTTACCCAAGTTCAATCAGCCTGTAAGCAGTGGACCTAAAGCTAGGATTTTGGGATTTAACTTTTTGGCTAATGCTTTTTATGCTACATTATGCTGCTGCCCTCTCCTTTTCCCTATATACATAATTTCAAGTCACTACAGAAATATGGGAACATTTATTCAGCACTTAGTCAATACATATAACATCCTCTCCAAAAAGAAAATTCTACTATGCCTTCCTATTTTCAATTCCCAGATAAGATTTTTCCCCTAAATTCTTGTAATCGAAAGCTAGAACCCACAAAGCACCAGAGCCCGAGAAGAGTGACTCCTCACTGCTTTCCATCTCCTGATCTTGTTTACATGTGTTTGTCTGCAAAAGTTTTAATGAAATAAGAGAAAATGATTGCTTTAATTTCCCAATAAAGTCTGTGCTGCAGCATGAGTCATTGTTTTCTTTTTTTACACTAACCAGGCTAAAGCCTTCTGGTTTTAATAACTAATACTTCTGAGTTCAATAAAAGCACTTAATTTAATTTAATCCAAATCTTGATCAATGCCAGCTTCCCCTGGAATTTTATCTTTGTTTTAATTTGAGTCTCTATGTTCAGAAAAATGAGAGGCCAAGAGGAAAAGAACAGAAGTCAACTAGCTTGTAGGTTTGTTTCCAGGCAAAGGACATGAAAATACAAGAAATACAAGATTGACAGACAAACTCCAAGCTGCTAATATTTCTGCCCTGCTGAACAAACTTTTCCTGGCAGAATTAATGTTTTCTTTAGTCCTGAATAAAAAAAACTGAACAATTCACAGACCCCTTTGGAAAATATTTTTTAAATAAAATATCCCAAGCCAATGAATATCAGATTTCTAAACTGCAAATATATTGCCTCTAATGTGTTAATAATTGAGAGATATGCTACTGTAAAATTAGATACAGAAAGCATCTTGAGTCAAGCCTGCTTGAACATTAAAGCAGCTAGACTCAGTGCTTGGGGGACTGGAATGGATATGAAGACTGAAATGGAAATAGAATGAAGCAATTCTGAGGACAGTTTGATAAGCTTTTCTTAAATGGTCCTTTTATTACTGCAATAGAATTTTCGTATCTGAAAACATACATCACTTTAGAAAAATCGCTCCTTACTATCAATTGACACCACTTCCTTAACTTATACCTGTAAATTCCCTACTGACCTGTCAAGTGTGAACCAAATACTTATCGAGGTTGGTGGGGCAGGGCGGGGGTGGGGGGGTGGTGCGTGGGGGGCGGGCGTGGTTATTGAAATCTACATTTTAGTTCAATTATGTAGTTTTTCAGTGACAAAGCTCTTAACGCTTTTCTGAGGATCTTAAAAGAGGCCTGAGCATTAGGGCCAGCTTTCAATTTCTCCCCAGAGCAGGGTTACTGGCAGCCACATGTCCTTGCCATCATCCTGAAGTACTGATTCAATGGTGGACCACAGAGACAAATGCAGCCAGTCTCTTGCAGAATTCCAAACTTCAGTTTCTACAGCACCTGGGTTTTCCATAGGGGTTTTATGTCCAAACCTGATCCAACTACAGTTCACAGACTATAGAATGTTAACCCTGGGAGGAAACTTGGAGAGCATCTAAGCCAGTGATTCACATACTTAGAGATTTCATGGACCAGTAACATTTCAAAAAAATAAATATTGAGGGCACCAAAATATGATTACTCATTTTTTCATAGGTGTTTGCTTTACCAAAATAAAGACTAAAATAGCTACTACCGCTAATTATCAGCACCATTTCAGCTGTTACATTTTAATACCAAAAATATGTGAAGGACATAAACATGGAACTTAAAAATTAAATAAATTTAACCTCATTAAAAATTTATTACATTTTTCTTTTTTCTCATTTCACCCTAAATTGCTGAAAAATTCATCATGCACTAACATTCATTTATAGACCACTGTTTGGGAAACAAATAGCTAGTCTAAACCTTATACTTTACTGATGAGAACACTGACTTCGAGAGAGGTGAAGAACTGCTCACAGAAATAAAACTGACTGATGGCAGAGAACGGACCAAAACCCAGCTCTCTAAATTCTGAGTATTTTGCTTTACCATTTATAGCAGATTATTTCATTTGCTCAATGAACTCCTTGATCCCTGACTATATGCTTATGGAAAAGTTAAAAAGAGAACCCTCCTGAAAAATTTATGGTCAGGGTTGAATAGGGTGGTAAGTGGAGGTTTGGAGAAGAGACAAGTAACAATTCTAATTTAGAGAAGAATGTAATGTGCAAGGAGATGCAAATTGCTATGAAAGTCTGAGAAAAAGGAGGAACTAGTTATAGCTGGGGACTTCCTGATTTATAGAACAGGCCACATTTGAACTGAGTCTTGAGAAAAAAAAAAAGAAGGCAATAAGGACATACATAATCAAGTAAATGGTGTGAGCAAAAATTAGCAGAAAAGTAAGTTAAGGATCTATGATGTAATATCAAGCATTTGAATTTGGGCAAACCTTGAAAGTAGATAATAAGTAAAGAATAAGAAAGGTCATTTTGGCATTTCAGTAGATGTTGAATGTCAATCTAAGTTTACACCAATGCATCTCCAACTTTAGTGTGCATAAGAATTCCCCCAAAAAATTATCAGAGTTCAGATGTGGGAGACCAGAGACTCTGGTCCAATAGGTCTGGGTGAAGCTTGAGAATTTATTTCTTAATAAGCTCCCAGGTAATGTTGACGAGGTCGATCTGTGGATCACATTGCAAATAACACTACATTCAGCAACATTTAGACATAAATGGAAAACATTCACAATCAGCTGAATTTTTTTTAAGCAGAGAAGTATATACTCTTTCCTTGTCTATTCATTCCCTTATTTTGGATTGAAAAGTGGAATTATCCAAAGACCAATTATTAATGGCAGACCTTTAGAATTTTCTCTGTTGTGATCACAGTTGCTCTCCCATGAAGAAATAATCCAAAACACAGTCTTTTGGGGGGGCGGGGTGGGGGGGGTGTTGAATTTGGAAAAAATGAGATTTTGGAAAGTCTAAAGACTAACAAGGAGATTAAATGTGTTATTAGCTACCACTTTGAAAATCTTTAAGCACAAATATTATAAAAGGTAAGTAAAACATACACACAAAGAAAAATTACAACTGAATCAGCCTAACTAGGAATCTTCATCTTTCCTTAGAAGCAGGAATAATGTTAACAATACACCCTCTAAGCTTGGGGAAAAAACAGACTTATGAACTTCAGTCTTGTAGAAAAGGAATCTTGTATTTTGATTCCAGAGATCAGAACTATCATCAATGGGTAGAAATTTTAAGATATTAACAGCATTGCTAAACATAAGAACTTATTTTTGAAAGATAAAACTTTCTAATAAGTCTGTTCAAAGATGGTTGAACCTTCTCATGATATGAGAAGCCACACAATCTTGGAAGTGCTTTAAGCAAAATCTGGTTAATAATTTCACAGGTTTATTGCAAAGAGAAATCAAGCAAGTTTTAAATAACTGCTTGACCTAGATGACCTCAAAGAAGTCATCCAACACTAAAAATCTAGGATTTTGTTTTCATCTCAACCCCTACAAACCAAGAATCAGCAAAATATTAGTCAGATACTTCAGAATAGACACAAAACTCTCATGAGGACAAATGTTAACTACACAATTTCAGAATATTGACAACTCAGCAATCATCAGTCATGCTTAGATGAGCAATTATTAGAATTGGAAATCTGGACTCAGTTAAAATGTTCTTAAATACATTGTTACTTTTCATTACACCAAAATCTTTACAATTATTTTGATATATGCTTTAAATACACATTTTAAAGCACCTACTTCATTCCAGGCACTGTGCTTAATTGTTTTCCTAAAATAAACACACCCAGGTATTATGTAGAATGAAGCCTCTTTAATTTTAACGAGTCTTACTCCCTAGCAGTGGCGGAATTAGTATTAATAAAGAGGAAAAGTAGAAGAAATAGGCACTTGAAGAGCTTCCCTGTCTAGGAATAGCTCCCCACCATTTGACAGTTTGTGAAACTCCATTAATAAGAATCCTTTTCCTTGCTTCTTAAAGAATTCATATTAGAAGACTACCACTAAAAAGCAAATACACCCTGGGAAGAGAAATAACTTAAGACTCTAGCAGCTTAATAACTTCCCCTCTTTGGACGTCAGTTTGCCTACCTATAAAATAAGTGGTTTTGACCAGATGATCTCTGTGGTATCCTTCAGCTATGAAAATCTAGGACTTATTAGGCCTATAGGCCAGAGAATGTGAACAACTTAGGCTGGGTTTGAAAGGCTGCCTAGAAACAAGGTTAGACTCATAAGCAGTCCAAAGTACTTACAATGCTCAAACCCTCTCCTCAACCTGAAGTTATAGAGAAAGATTTAAACATGCCTCCAAGCCTCATGGGCAATTCACTCCCTTAGAGCTGCTGGACAACCATAAGCTAATAAAGATTAAACAAATAAATATAAAAAATGGTTCTATCCAGAATCCTAAGAGGCCAATTTGCTGTTAATGGTGGTGTTTAGGCCCTAAAAGGGTATTAACTTACAGAGTAGTTAAGTCTCCAAACACAGACCAAAGCTTTAAAAGACGTACAGGTGCCAAAATTAAAGGCCAAATTACCAATCTGTTTTAAATGATGGTCTGGGAATGCTCAGTATGACAAGAAAAATGTATGACAAATAATATCTTCAATACAAAGAAAAAGCTGCTTGAATTTATTAGAGGAAATGTGCTGCCTCTTGGGATTTCTCTTTTGCCCATTCCCCAAAGAGGTGATTTTTCAAAATTGACTTGAAGATACAGCTAATGCAGAATGACTCTTTAAACACAAAATAAGGCTCATTTTAAACTACAACAGTTTCCATGTCAGCATTTGCCAAAACCTTTGAGAACTTAGAAATCTCAAGAAAATGCACATTCCGTTAGTATCAAAACTAGGAGCTTCCATGATATGCTAAATGCCTACATTACTCAACATGTGCAAAAGCTTTGCTGTTGTTGTTCTTGTTGTTAAGTCGCTTCAGTTGTGTCCGACTCTGTGCGACCCCATAGATGGCAGCCCACCAGGCTCCCCCGTCCCTGGGATTCTCCAGACAAGAACAATGGAGTGGGTTGCCATTTCCTTCTCCAAAAGCAAAAGCTTTAGACCAGAGTAAAGCTGGCCACCACTCTACTCACTGACAAGTTTAAACAACTGCATTGGCAGCCCTGCTGTATGACTTCCTGTCAAGTAACTGACATCCTCCGAGGTGACAGGAAATGGGTTTAAACACTGATAATATCACTAATCAATCTGAGACAGCAGAAGTTCCCAGCCCACAGTTGTGAAGTTTGGTTGCAATGTGTTAGCTGCTTGCTAGGCCATGTGATTCTGCATAATGACAGATGAAAGGAAAGGTCAGATTTACTAAGTGTTGCAGAAGTGTCATCAAAGATGTATATTACTTCAAGATGTCCTCTGCATCAGAGACATCTCATATATAGGGGTCAACTTCTTCTACAGAATTCTTCTGTTTCCCAACTACTTTTCTGGAAGCTCCCAAACTTATTTCAATATATGAAGAATTGAATTTTCTCTTATTTCTGATTGAGATCAGATAGTCCAAAGTAATGGTCTTACCTGTACATGATCCTACCTTGGTCTTCAAGATAAGTGCATACTTGTATATATTTTCTAGCTTTGCCAAATTCACTCTTGTCAAGTTAAAATAGCCAATTTTTCCTCTAAAGTTCTTTCATATGCCCCAGTTATCTTGATACTTCAGGGACTGAGATAGTTCCCTCCTCAAATATTCTTTTGTATTTGTTCTAAAAGAGGCAGTCTTCCATTTTACATGAAGGAGGGCATGAGGAAATATAATTTTCCTTTTATTTACAGAACAAAAGGGACTTTAGGGATCCTCTTACAGAGTTTCTTCTATTAAATATTCATTCCTACAGTCATAATTATTTTTTAAACTTATTCTAAATCAGGAATTATGCTAACAGTTACAATAGTGAGTAGACCCAGACATTGTTCCTGATCTCTTGGAGGCACTTAAATAATAAAACACTAAGTAATTATTTAAATGAATGTATAATTCATAAATCAAAATTTTATAATCATTATATAAGTTAATTCAGTTAATGTATAGTTATTAACTGAGGATGAGTAAATAGACATAGAGGCAAAGTGACTTCCAAAGGTCCAACAGTAAATCTTTTATAGAAACGGTTCTCCTGGCTCCCAGCCCAGTTCTGTTTCAGGCTGTACCCCAGTGCATTTCACTGTCTTTCCCCTGGACTGAAAGATAATCTGATACTCTAGTTCCAAGGCAGTCTTGTAGCAGCTTCTCTACAGCAGGTCTTTCCAAGCTTTTTACCTCCTACTGAAGCTATAAAATGCTTTGCTCCTTAAAGGTATACCTAGGGGAAAGGCAGGGAGGGTATATGCTTGTGTGTTGGGAGGTGTGGTTGAGGGCAGTGTAACTAGAAGCAACATCATGATGGAGGTCTCCTAAACTGTTATAAACACTCAAGACTACACGAGTGAAAGCAGGGCATACACAGCTTTTCTCTAGGAACCAGGATAACCTCCCAAAGGAAAAAGAAGTATACCTGGGAATAGGCGATAGCATTCTAAGTGATTTTTGAGAATAACTACAAGCTTATGTCTTAAATACTGGCTGAAAATAGTGACTCAGCTCAGCCTAAAGGGCCAGGGAACACAGAGGCCATGGACATGACTTGGTAAACCAGAGCAACCAACTATGTGAAAGGATCATGCTTCTTGGCAAGAAGAGCAGAGTCAGGTCCCTCTGAAGCATTATCTCCACAGTCAAAGTAGCCAAATCAGGTAGTCCAATTACTCCTTCCCAGAGGAGGAGGAAAGGACATGGAAGTAGGTAAGTCTCAGGTAGTCAATCCCTCCATTAGGAGCTTTACAACTTCCTATAAATTCTAAAATTTTCTGCAATAAATATAAGTCTTCTCACAGCTTAGATTTTTGTCTCCACAAGAGAAAACAAGCTGTCCTTGTATGGACAGTGGCATCAATCTGCATTTTCAAACATTAATAAATAAGAAAACTTTACTAAGCACTTAGCTTGTAATAGATATTATGATAAGGCTTGGAATGCATTTCTTTACATAATCCTAACCCTATGTTTCAGCTTCATCATCATTCCCTCCAAAGAAATCCCAGGGCTGATCTCCTTCAGAATGGACTGGTTGGATCTCCTTGCAGTCCAAGGGACTCTCAAGAGTCTTCTCCAACACCACAGTTCAAAAGCATCAATTCTTCGGCACTCAGCCTTCTTCACAGTCCAACTCTCACATCCATACATGACCACAGGAAAGACCATAGCCTTGACTAGACGGACCTTTGTTAGCAAAGTAATGTCTCTGCTTTTGAATATGCTATCTAGGTTGGTCATAACTTTCCTTCCAAGGAGTAAGCGTCTTTTAATTTCATGGCTGCAGTCACCATCTGCAGTGATTTTGGAGCCCCAAAAAATAAAGTCTGACACTGTTTCCACTGTTTCCCCATCTATTTCCCATGAAGTGATGGGACCAGATGCCATGATCTTCGTTTTCTGAATGTTGAGCTTTAAGCCAATTTTTTCACTCTCCTCTTTCCCTTTCATCAAGAGGCTTTTTAGTTCCTCTTCACTTTCTGCCATAAGGGTGGTGTCATCTGCATATCTGAGGTTATTGTTATTTCTCCCGGCAATCTTGATTCCAGCTTGTGCTTCCTCCAGCCCAGCGTTTCTCATGATGTACTCTGCATATAAGTTAAATAAGCAGGGTGATAATATACAGCCTTGACGTACTCCTTTTCCTATTTGGAACCAGTCTGTTGTTCCGTGTCCAGTTCTAATTGTTGCTTCCTGACCTGCATACAGATTTCTCAAGAGGCAGGTCAGGTGGCTGGGAGGGATTGGGGGCAGGAGGAGAAGGGGACGACAGAGGATGAGATGGCTGGATGGCATCACTGACTCGATGGACGTGAGTCTGAGTGAACTCCGGGAGTTGGTAATGGACAGGGAGGCCTGGCATGCTGTGATTCATGGGGTCGCAAAGAGTCGGACACGACTGAGCGACTGAACTGAACTGAATCCTATGTTGTTGTTCAGTTACTCAGTCATGTCAGACTCTTTGTAACCCCATGGACTGCAACACACCGGGCTTCCCTGTCCTTGACTGTCTCCCAGAGCTTGATCAAACTCACATCTGTTGATTCTGTAAAGCCATCCAACCATCTCATCCTCTGTCTCCCTCTTCTCCTCCTGCCTTCAATCTTTCCCAGCATTAGGGTCTTTTCTAATGAATCAGCTCTTGGCATCAAGTGGCCAAAGTACTGGAACTTCAGTTTCAGCATCAGTCCATCCAATGAATATTCTGCTTGATTTCCTTTAGGATTGACTGGTTTGATCTCTTTGCTGTCTAAGGGACTCTCAAGAGTCTTCTCTAGCACCACAGTTCAAAACCACCAATTCTTCAGCCCTCTGTCCTTATGGTCCAACTATCACATCCGTACATGACTACTGGAAAAATCACAGATTTGATGATATGGACCTTTGTTGGCAGAGTGATGTCGCTGCTCTTCTAATATGCTCTATAGGTTTGTCATAGCTTTTCTTCCAAGAAGCAAGTGTCTTTTAATTTCATGGCTGCAGTCACCACCCGCAGTGACTTTGGAGCCCAAGAAAAGAAAGTTTGTCATTGCTTCCATTGTTTCCCCTTCTATTTGCCATGAAGTGATGGGACCAGATGCCATGAACTTAGTTTTTCAAAGTTGAGTTTTAACCCAGCTTTTTACTTTCTTCTTTCACCTTCATCAAGAGGCTGTTTGTGGTTCCTCTTTGCTTTCTGCCATTAGGATGGTGCCATCTTATATCTGAGGTTATTGATATTTCTCCAAGCAAGCTTGTGCTTCATCCAGTCCAGCATTTCGCATGATGTACTCTGAATGTAAGTTAAATAAGGAGGGTAACAATATATAGCCTTGACATACTCCTTTTCCAATTTGGAACCAGTCTGTTGTTCTATGTCCGGTTCTAATTGTTGCTTACTGATCTGAATACAGGTTTCTCAGGAGGCAGGTAACATGGTCTGTTATACCCATCTCTTTTAAGAATTTTCTACACTTTGTTGTGATCCACAATCAAAGGCTGTAGCATAGTCAATGAAGCAGAAGTAGATGTTTTTCTAAAATTCCCTTGCTTTCACTATGATCTAGCAAATGTTGGCACTTTAATGTCTGGTTCCTCTACTTTTTCTAAATCCAGATTGAACATCTGGGAGCTCTCTGTTCATGTACTGCTGAAGCCTCATTTGAATGATTTTGAGCATTATCTTGCTAGAATGTGAAATGAGAGCAATTGTGCGGTAGCTTGAACATTCTTTGGCATTGTCCTTCTTTGGGATTGAAATGAAAACCGACCTTTTCCAGTCCTGTGGCCACTGCTGAGTTTTCCAAGTTTGCTGGCATCTTGAGTGAAGCACTTTCAACAGCATCATCTTTTAGGATTTGAAATAGCTCAGCTGAAATTCCATCATCTCCACTAGCTTTGTTCACAGTAATGCTTCCTAAAGCCCACTTGACTTCACACTCCAGGATGCCTAGCTCTGGATGAATAACCACACCATCGTGGTTATCCAGTCATTAAGACATTTGTTATACAGTTCTCCTGTGTATTCTTGCCACCTCTTCTTAATCTCTTCTGTTTCTGTTAGGTCCTTACCGTTTTTGTCTTTTATTGTGCTCATCTTTGCACAAAATGTTCCCTTGGTATCTCTAATTTTCTTGAAGAGATCTCTAGTCTTCACATTTCCTATTGATTTCCTCTGTTTATTTCCATTGTTCACTTAAGAAGACTTTCTTATCTCTCCTTGCTCTTCTTAGAACTCTGCATTCGGATGTGTATATCTTTCCCTTTCTCTTTGTCTTTTGCTTCTCTTCTTTTCTCAGCTATTCACAAGGACTCTTCAGACAACCACTTTGACTTTTATTGGGGATGGTTTTGGTCACTGTCTCCTGTACAATGTTACAAACATCCATCCATAGTTCTTCAGGCACTCTATCTACCAGGTCTAATCTCTTTAACCTATTTGTCACTTCCACTGTATAATCATAAGGGATTTGATTTAGGTTATACATGAATGATCTAGTGGTTTCTCCCACTTTCTTCAAATTAAGTCTGAATTTTACAGTAAGGAGCTCATGATCTGAGCCATAGTCAGCTTCCAGTCCTGTTTTTGCCGACTGTATAGAGCTTCTCCATCTTCAGCTGCAAAGAATATAATCAATCTGATTTCGCTATTGACCATCTGGTGATCTCCATGTGTAAAGTCATCTCTTGTGTTGTTGAAAGAGGGTGTTTGCTATGATAAGTGTGTTCCCTTGGCAAAACTCTGTTAGCCTTTGCCCTGCTTCATTTTGTACTCCAAAGCCAAACTTGCCTGTTACTCCAGGTATCTCTTGACTTACTACTTTTGCATTCCAGTCCCCTATGATGAAAAGGACATCTTTTTTTGGTGTTGGTTCTAGAAGGTCTTATAGGTCTTCATAGAACCAGTCAGTTTGTTCAAAGAAACTTCAGTTTCTTTGGCATTAGTGGTTAGGGACAGACTTGGATTACTATGATGTTGAATGTTTTGCCTTGGAAACGAACCAAGAGTATTCTGTCATTTTTGAGATTGCACCCAAGTACTACATTTCAGACTCTTGTTGACTATAAGGGCTACTCCATTTCTTCTAAGGGATTCTTGCCCACAGTAGTAGATATAATGGCCATCTGAATGAAATTTGCCCATTCCTGTTCATTTTAGCTCACTGATTTCTAAAATGTCGATGTTCATTCTTGCCATCTCCTATTTGACCATGTCCAATTTACCTTGATTCATGACCTAACATTCCAGGTTCCTATAAGATGGCTAACATTATTATTCTCATTTCACAGATGAGAAAACAAAAAGGCTTTGTTGTTGTTCAGTCACTAAGTCATGTCTGACTCTTTGCAACCCCATGGACTGTAGCATACCAGGCTCCTCTGTCCTCCATTATCTCCAGAAGTTTGCACAAATTCATGTCCATTCAGTCAGTGATAATGTCTAACCATCTCATCTTCTGCAGCCCCCTTCTCCTTTTGCCTTCCATTCTCCCAGCAGCCAGGTCTTTTCCAATCAATCAGCATTTTGCATCAGGTGGTCAAAACGTTGGAGCTTTATCTTTAGCATCAGTCCTTCCAATGAATATTCAGAGAGATTATATTACTGACCCAAGGTTATTTAGCTCATAAAAAGAAAGATGCAGGATTCAAACCTAGGTCTAACACATTCAAAGTTCATGGTCCTGCTCACCATATTTAATTCCTCCTTCAGGATCAAGTCAGGGAAAGATGTAGAGTACCTCATTACAGGGTCCTACTCTCAATTAATTAGATCACTCTTAGCAGCAAACAAGAACAAAGTACTGGAAACCAAAAATAAAAGTAATATCTCACATACAAAGAGGAGTCCTGAAGTAAGGTGTTTTCATGGTTGATTACTTCAGTGGTTCAGTGATATCTTCAATGATGCAAATCCTTTCCAATTCCTGCTCTGCTGTCATCAGAGCGCTTGGGTTTGTTTTCAGGTATGGCCCTTAATGCTAGCAAGATGGCTACAGCAACTACAGGCAAAACTTCCTCACACTGTGGTGTCTGGAGGCAAAAAAGGAACTGTTTTTCTCAGTGCATTTCTTTCAGAAGTGCAGAAACCTCCCCCAGAAGGCTTCACCCCACCAGTAGACTTCCATTTTTACCTCATTGGCCATTCCCAAATCAATCAATGTTAAAGAGATTAGAATTACCACAACTGACTTAAAGTAGTTAATATTTACCTACCTAGGGTTGAGAAGGAATCAGCTTCCCTGAATCATACAGTCGCCTGTTCCTAAACAAAAGTGACATCCTTTGAAAAAAAGCAAAAGATTTATACAAGCTGAAAAGAAACCAGAGTATATGTAAGGACCTTTTTTTTTTTTTTTTAATTTTATTTTATTTTTAAACTTTACATAACTGTATTAGTTTTGCCAAATATCAAAATGAATCCGCCACAGGTATACATGTGTTCCCCATCCTGAACCCTCCTCCCTCCTCCCTCCCCATTCCATCCCTCTGGGTCGTCCCAGTGCACCAGCCCCAAGCATCCAGTATCGTGCATCGAACCTGGACTGGCAACTCGTTCCATACATGATATTTTACATATTTCAATGCCATTCTCCCAAATCTTCCCACCCTCTCCCTCTCCCACAGAGTCCATAAGACTGTTCTATACATCAGTGTCTGTTTTGCTGTCTCGTACACAGGGTTATTGTTACCATCTTTCTAAATTCCATATATATGCGTTAGTATACTGTATTGGTGTTTTTCTTTCTGGACATGGAAGCAACCTAGATGTCCATCAGCAGATGAATGGATAAGAAAGCTGTGGTACATATACACAATGGAGTATTATTCAGCCATTAAAAAGAATACATTTGAATCAGTTCTAATGAGGTGGATGAAACTGGAGCCTATTATACAGAGTGTAAGGACCTTTTAACAAGCAGAAGGGCAGGAATGGCTGCTGGATAGAAAACTAGTAGTAACTGCTACATACTCAGACCAAATCCTAAGTAAAACTAGAATTATATAAACTGAAGCATTTTCTAACCACTGCCAAATACTACTTGACAAATGCTTTCAAATCTAGTTATTTCCAAAGGCAAAGTAGTAATCAATTCCAACCTTCTAGGCTTTTGGAATGAAAAGAAACTGTAGAAGCAAACAAAATAATCCATTTTCCACCGATCTGATGTCAAAGAAAGAAAAACATGGTTTCTTTCTTAGAGTTCAGAGTCTAAGAGAAGAAAATATGTAGAAGCCAGTTCTTCCAATCCCTCTGCCCTTGACTCTAAGACAAAGGACGACTTGCTGCTCAAGGGCCCAAGATGGCTCCTGAGTTATAACTACCCACGTTTCAGAATTTCTTCTGTATTAAATCAGGTGGAACCCAATCCTGTCTATTAATCACTAAAGACTGTTAACCTGGGATTGCCATTTCATGTCTCTGAACCTTATTTAGAAATGATAATCTCTTCTTATATTAATAAGAAGTTATGAAATAACACTTGTGAAAGTTCTCTGCAAATTTTTATTTGCTATGCAAGCAGAATTTTTTTATTTTTATTTGTTATAAAGAAAGCTGAGCACCAAAGAATTGATGCTTTTAAACTGTGGTACTGGAGAAGACTCTTGAGAGTCCCTTGGACTGCAAGGAGATCCAACCAGTCCATCCTAAAGGAGATCAGTCCTGGGTGTTCAGTGGAGGGACTGATGTTGAAGCTGAAACTCCAATACTTTGGCCACCTGATACGGAGAGCTGACTCATTGGAAAAGACCCTGATGCTGGGAAGGATTGGGGGCAGGAGGAGAAGGGGACGACAGAGGATGAGATGGTTGGATGGCATCACCGACACAGTGGATATGGGTTTGGGTGGACTCCGGGAGTTGGTGATGGACAGGGAGGCTTGGTGTGCTACAGTTCATGGGGTCGTGAAGAGTCGGACATGACTGAGCAACTGAACTGAACTGAACTGAACTGAAGTTATGTCTGAGTCTTTCACAACCCCATGGACTGTAGCCCACAAGGCTCCTCTGTCCATGGGATTTCCCAGACAAGAATATAGGAATGGGTTGCCATTTGCTTCCCCAGGGAATATTCCTGACCCAAGGATGGAATCCACATCTCCTGCATTGGCAGGTGGATTCTTTACCACTAAGCCACCTGGGAAGCCAAATAAAATGTTCTGTTAAAAGTTCTGATTTTAGTCAACGGAATGACTTACATGATGGAAATCAATGTAATGTGCCCCAAATATTTGGGTTTTTGAAGAGCCTTTGCCAGTGTTATATCAGCCTCATTCTGTTGGCCACAAAAAATCACAAACGTTGGTTCAACAATATTGTTGAAAGATTAGATAACTGTCCAGAAATTTTCACTGACTCTCCTATATTTCCACGAGTCAATCTTAGCTTTGATTGGCAACCAACCTTAGTTTGGTGATTTTTTGTGGCCAACAGAATGAGGCTGATATGACACTGACCTATATCTGACTTATATCTTAATCTAGGCCTTAAGAGGCTTTCATCTGCTCTCTTGCTTTCTACCACCACTATAACAATATATCCAGATTATTTCACTGGTCCAAAGAGCAAAGACACTTAAATAAAGCCAAGAATAGATCAGCTAATCCCCAGGTAGCTGACCTTCAGACTTATGAATAATAGTAAGTATTTGTTGTTTAAAGATATTGAATTTTGGAGCAGTCTGTTATATAATAGCAAACCAATAAAATGCTCATTGTTCCTAAGTGAACAATGGAAAGAAGTCAGAAATGCAAAAAGGAAGACAATAGAATGGGAAAGACTAGAGATCACTTCAAGAAAATTAGAGACACCAAGGGAACATTTCATGCACAAATAGGCACAATAAAGGACAGAAAACAGTATGCACCTAACATAAGGAGAAGATATTAAGAACAGGTGGCAAGAATACACAGAAGAACTAAACAAAAGAGATCTGCATAACCCAGATAACCACGATGGTGTAATCACCCACCTAGAGCCAGACATCCTGTAGTACAAAGTCAAGTGGGCTTTAGGAAGCATTACTACAAACAAAGCTAGTGGAGGTGATGCTTTTCCAGCTGAGCTATTTCAAATCCTAAAAGAAGATGCTGTGAAAGTGCTGCACTCAAAATGCCAGCAAACTTGGAAAACTCAGCAGTGGCCATAGGACTGGAAAAGGTCAGTTTTCATTCCAATCCCAAAGAAGGACAATGCCAAAAATGTTCAAACTATCACACAATTGCACTCATTTCACATGCTAGCAAAGTAATGCTCAAAATTCTCCAAGCTAGGCTTCAACAGTAAGTGAACAAAGAATTCCAGATGTTCAAGCTGGATTCAGAAAAGGCAGAGGAACCAGAGATCAAATTGCCAACATCCATGGAATCATAGAAAAAGCAAGAGAATTCCAGAAGAACATCTACTTCTGCTTCATTGACTATGCCGAAGCCTGTGACTCTGTGGATCACAACAAACTGGAAAATTCTTCAAGAGATGGGAATACCACACCACCTCACCTGCCTCCTGCAAAACCTGTATGCAGGTCAAGAAGCAGTAGTTAGAACCGGACATGGAACAACATACTGGTTCCAAATTGGGAAAGGAGTATATCAAGGCTGTATATTGTCACCCTGCTTATTTAACTTATATGCAGAGTATATCATGTGAAATGCCAGGCTGGAGGAAGCACAAGCTGGAATCAAGATTGCCAGGTAAAATATCAATAACCTCAGATATGTATATGACAACACCCTTATGGCAGAAAGCAAAGAGGAACTAAAGAGCCTCTTGATGAAGATGAAAAAGGAGAGTGAAAAAGCTGGCTTAAAACTCAACATTCAAAAACGAATATCATGGCATCTGGTCCCATCACTTCATGGCAAATAGATGGGGAAACAATGGAAATAGTGACAGACTTTATTTTCTTGGACTCCAAAATCACTGCAAATGGTGACTGAAGGCATGAAATTAAAACACACTTGCTCCTTGGAAGGAAAGCTATGACAAACCTAGATGGCATATTAAAAAACACACACATGACTTTGCTGACAAAGGTCCATCTAGTCACAGATATGGTATTTCCAAGTCATGTACGGATGTAAGCGTTGGACCACAAAGAAGGTTGAGCACCCAAGAATTGATGTTTTTGAACTATGGTGTTGGAGAAGACTCTTGAGAGTCCCTTGGACTGCAAGGAGATCCAACCAGTCATTCCTAAATGGAACCAATCCTGAATATTCACTGAAGGGACTGATGCTGAGGCTGAAGCGCCAATACTTTAGCCACCTGATGCAATGAGCCGACTCATTGGAAAAGACCCTGATGCTGGGAAAGATTGAAGGCAGTAGGAGAAGGGGATGACAGAGGATGAGATGGTTGGATGGCATCACCGACTCAATGGACATGAGTTTGAGCAAGCTCCAGGAGATGGTGAAGGACAGGGAAGCCTGGCATGCTGCAGTCAATGAGGTCGCAAAGAGTCAGACATGACTGACTGAGCAACTGTACAAATATGATGCTAAAGTGTAGCTATATCTAGCTTGAAAAACATATGAATAAACAAATTGGGAAGTCCCCCAAAACAAAGACTCCAAGCACTGTGTTCTAATCAGTTCCTATTACCAATAACACTCAAGACTGATTTCAGGTATTTTTCTTCTTTAGACCATGCTGCTTGGAGAACTTCTTTCCCTGTCAGTTCTCTCAGTATTTCTCATCCAAAAGGTCACCTGCA